>NC_043751.1:14566585-15166585 GCF_902148845.1 Salarias fasciatus | reverse complement strand
AGACCATGTGAAGGTCAGGCTGTTACCAAGGTTTGCGTTAAACACTTAAAGCATCACATTTTAAAGAAAGAAACTTCACAAACTCTTGCAGCCTCATGGAAACATGTGACAGGTCTCCGAAGAAGCCATAGAGAGGAAAATCTCAGAAGAAAACGCTGCTTTGGAAAATGTGCCCCTGTAACCTGAGACCCTGGGGTGGATAGTCATCTGGAAGCTCCGTTTACCTCCTTTCTGTTTTTATGTGTAAGTCCCCACAAATGTGTGTGTGAGTTTTGCTTCTGAGTGCGATCCAATGCTTTCCATGTGTGCACGGGAGGGTCGACGGAGTCGTTTTGTTTTGATGGGACCAGATAGATCACCCATATGCCTGGAAGAGCAGAGAGCAGCACTGCTGCTCGGCGCTGACGCCATTCCTCACCACAAAGCCCAATATCAACAAAAAGGGGACAGCGGCCAACAAGTGGCAAGACCCTTAACGTTTGATTTTCCAACATCTTTCTCTCTCTCATTTTTTTTTTCCACAAAAATTAGCATTCACTTGCAATTACATTGCATGTGGCGACCTGGACGGACTCCAGCAGCTGTCCCTTTGATCAGTCATACTGAGGATAACAAAGAACGTTTCAATGAGAACAGATGAGCAAATATTACTTTACTCTGCGTCAAAGACAGTCTCTGAAATGTGGGTCCCCAGATTACAGCATTGATTAAACACATAAACAGCCATGGGATTGTTTGTTGATCGCTTCAGCTCCAACATAAATGTCTGAAAAACCAAATTGGAGCTAAACAATTGAAACATCCAGTGGAAATGTATGAATAGAAGTGCATTTTGCAAAAATATATCCAGTGTACGTTCACCAGACACAGAAAGCGGTCTGTAAAGACTAAATCTGAGGTCCATACATTGACTGAGTCCTCAATCGGTTCAGACTAAACAAACAGCAGCGATCTTGTCAACGTTGTGGTTTTAGCATTAGGTTTTCCATGTTGTAATTATATTCATTATTTTCAGATCTCCACCTAATCTGGAAAGTCATTCTCCTGTGCTTCATGCACACCCTGTGAAAACAAAACCTTGACACACACACACACACACACACACACACACACACACACACAAGCACACCTTACTTTCCCCAAACTCCTCCACATGCGGAAACAGTAGTGAGGTCGCTGCCGTGGCTCAGGGACTCCGGTCTGTGTGATGTGGAAGCTCAACTTCTACTGTTTCAGAAAATAAACATAGCAGGATTGTCCCAGAGTAACACACACTTGCCGGCAGACAGACTCATCATATTTCCCCCCATCTGATGACAGCTGGGAGAGTTTTCCACAGTGATAACAGGAATGTTTTCACACCCTTTGGACACATACAGTCTCCTCATTGTGGCCAATTTCAAACAGAGGAACCTGTTTAGAGTCCAAGGCGCAGACTGTCAGGCCTGAACGAAGCGGGCTCACCCAGCGGACGCAGCGACAGAGGATACTGCTGCCGGTCTGGCTGTGACTTTCTCAAAGTCTCTCAGAGGGTCTTATCTTGAATTTTTCTTTGGTCTGTTTTAGATCAACTTGTAATCCCGAAACTCGATCATTTCACTCATTTCCCAACTCATGATCTCTCTTTGTGAGCCTAAAAAATCTCCTGGCAAGCACAAACAGACACATACAAAAGAACATATTTAACATCCTAACGTATCGTAAGAATACAGTGCATTCAGAAAGCTATCTGACCTTTTTAAAGTTTTCCACTGTTTTTTTTTTTCATACTCAGCCAAAAAGATTTTGGTTTTCATTATGAAATTAGAGATTTGCTCACACGTGTCAATTAGTGCTGTGTTTAAAGTGCCGCAGACGCAGCAATGAATGCAAACAATGCAAAAAAAAAAAAGTTTTGAAGACTTTTCTTTTGGGAGTTTCTCCTTTTCATTGTTGGACCAGGAGCAATCAGAGCATCGGTTTTCACATACCTCCAGAGACGCTCCCTAAGCTTCAGGTTTGAACCCTGGCTGGATCACTGCAGGACTGTCAACGGGATTTCCCAGAATTGATCCCATGTTTCCTTGTACGTGTCTCGCTGAAATGCAAATATTATCTTCAATCCGAGATCGTGAGAACTATGAAATTTGTCTTGATCATGGATATAGCGCAATCGTTTTCCACTGATCAAACTAGATTCCCAGGCCCTGTTGCAGAGAAAATAACGCTGCAGCATGAAGTCGCCTCTGCTGTTTGATAATATGGCATGATGCTGATTCGCTTTAAAAAATAATTTTGGGCAACAGGCCAGAACATTTGAAGTCATTCAAGTGTCTATTCTTGCAGATTCCCTGGCTTTTAGTGAGGAACTGCTACTGTCTGACCATCCAACCATATATTTGAAGTCTTTCATTCATGTTTGTAAGATCCTTTGATTTCAACACACAAAACTCTGGAGTTCATTCATTCTTGACTAAGTTTCTGACTTTTATCTTATTTAGTTTAATCTGTTGGTTTAACTGCTTCCAAGAGACTAGTAACCCCTCTGGGAACTGTAAGAACTGCAAGTTTTCTGACATTCTTTCCAAAGACTGTTCTCTGACACATTCCTCTCTCACATGTCGGTGGACATTTTTCTCGATCTCACGGAATAGATGAAAATCTGTCACATTTCCCAAGTGGGAGACTTTTCCTCGACATGCAGTGCCTCTCCTAATTATGCTACATGGATTAAGATAGCTACAAGTGGACAGAAATCAAGTTGTGCATTCTTGCTGAGAATGTTAAAAGCATCACACAGACACACACACACACACACACACACACACACACACACAGTAAAGCTCTTGGAGGAGCGGACACAGCGGCAGCCATTGATAATACTCAAAGTAACACAGGCCTGCCTCTGCCAGCTTCTCCTCTCACGCCACGGCTCTGATATCACTCGTATACACGCGTCCTTCATAACACATAGGGAGCATTCAAAACCACAGAGGCAGGATATCTCTATGTAGTTTCAACAGCAAGGTGAGAAGTCGCTGCCTTCCAATGCTTTTTTTTTTTCCCCTCAGACTCTATCTAGGAACATGGTGCTGGCTTTTCTTCCCCTTTCCAGCATCAGTATTCAATCGGGTGCTCTCAGATGCACGAAAATGCTAATGAGAACCCGTAAACACACACTTTAATCTCACATGACTGATGCTCCAGCACACCAGAGCTTCTTGAGAACGGGCCAGTAGTGACAGTGAGCTTCTCATCACACAGAGCTTTGCTCACCTGAGGCTCTCAGGAGGATCTAAACGTGAAACGAAGACCCCTGAGGTTCCGCCGGCTTCCCGTGCGTTCCACGAGCCCCTGTCCCGGCAGGTTTAGAGCAGGTGGTGGGGTGGTGTCACACACACCTGATTGAGTTCATTACCATCATCCTGGGGGGGTAAAGAAACCCATTAGTGCATTATACGACAACAGAGAGAACACCGGCCGACACAAGCATGCAAACTAACCAGCCTGAGTTCACATGAATGTGCAAAATTGGCACGTAGCAAGTTCAACTGGGAGACGTCATAGTGTTCAACCAACTGGACAGCTTTGAAATGTTTGGTAATATATGATAAGAGACATTCAACTCTAAAAGCACTAAGTGGAATCATAAAATATCTGTTATCATCATTAAGAAACAAAAGCACATTACACCACTGAGGCGGTGTGTAATTTGTTGAGGTGTTGTGACCCTTGTGCGCGGTTCAAATGAAGATGTATGAGGTGACGTGGCTTCTCACAAGGAGAAATTATTTCAACATCCAGAAGGTTGTGCTGGAAGGAGGCCACTGCATTCCACTGAGGGTATGCTAATCAGAGATGACCTTGAGATAGTCGTACGCTGTCTGTCAAGGCCACGTCGTTAGATTGAGGAGCGCATTTCTGCAAAAGCTGACAGAAAAGTGCAGGTGACCACAGAAGATTCGGATCTCGCTTCTTCTGCTCAACACTTTTTTTTTTCTTTTTTTTTTTGAGGTGGGGTTGGGGGGCGCTGAAGATAAGGCATTGATTTGCAGCTCATGGAACTGACATTCCCAAGAAGTAATGATGGGAAAGTAAGCTTGCGGAGTGCCCTAGAGGAGAAGAGAATTTCATCATATACCCTTTTTGACGTTATTTTTACCACTACAGCAAAATAAAATATTTCAGCTTTATTCTTTAATTAGTTTCTCATCTCTGGTTCGTGCCATCACAATTTCTATCACTGCAGTCTGGGACATCAGTACTTAACCAGAGCTGAAACATATCAGCATCAAACAGTGCACACTGATTCATTCTTGAGATATTTCCACAAAGACGCTATTAAAAATCATATGTTGCAAATGCATCCATCCACAGATACCACTTCATCCAATGAATCTAAATACCAGCAGACTGTGGGCAAGGCAAGGCTCTCTGTGGACAAGCCACCAGTTCTTCACAAGGCAAAAACACACACAATCACACACACACATTAATACCTACAGACATTTTTGGTGTCTCATAAATTAGCGATTTTGTTTTTTAGAATGCTGAGCTTGGTTAGTTAGGGTAATAATCACTTTTTGCTGAGGTGTGCCAGTAGTGGGCTTTAGCTTCTGAAATAGGAAAACAGCACTGCCCCCATGCACCTGTTCCACATCAGTTTAACTGCACACTCCTTTCATTTTTTATTCTAAAATTCAGTTCATAAAATGTGTTTTAATGAAATCCTTCCACTGTTGGAAACATTGCGACTTGTACATAAAACAAAAAAGTTTATCTTCTTTTCAGAGAGTTGTTTTCAAACGCAAATGAGCCGCTCCGTCATAAAGTTCCAATCTGGCCTTTGAGTACTGTAGCCCTGATAAATGTGCATCTCAAAGCTGCGCTTTAATTCAGCGCAGACGGATCTGACATAAGGCTGATGAATCTAAAACACACAGCATGCAGATCATTCCTGGCCGCGCTCCGTTAATAGCACCACTATGAGTTCAGTGAGAGCGGATCATCCAGTGTCTGCTCACTCAGAATGATGGCAGCTGAGTGCACCGACACGGTCGAGCACAGGCCTCATTGTGAAATAAAATGCATGGTCTGAGCTGAGAGAGAGGAGTTTGCCACATTTCATTAACCTCACATTGAGCCGAGCAGGTCTGATGAAGTCATACATTCTCAACTCCATTTTGCTTTAATTTAAAAGCCTTTCACTACAGTACACAAGTCATCAATCATGTCCCCCGCTCGGGCCGGCCCGGGGCCAAAACGCACACCGAGCCACATACACTGACATGGACTGCACCATGTGTACACACTCAAAGGCAAAAACATACTTTAAACACAGCGGGGGCACCACACATACAGACATCTTACACACACACACACACTCAACTATTTTCAATCAGTAAAGCCAAATGAGTTTAAACAAAAGCAGCGATAAAGCCTCTTAATACTGCGATGAGTTAAAAGGGTCGTGCACAGTCAGTGTGTTGAGAACGGCGAAGCCTTTGAGACCAAACTAAGCAGTGATGCCTGACACTGTCTAATCACTTTTTAGCAGAGCATGAAGCAGACGAAGTCGGAGGGTAGAGAGACGACACCGCAGAGATAACGAAAAGAGGAAGTGGAGGAAAAGATTAGGAGAACAGAAGAAAACAAATCAAGGGGGAAAAAAACAGCCGAGACACAGTTTTAAAGCAGCATTAAGATGAAATGATTAAATAAAAAACTTAAAGCACGGCTGTTATGATTTAATGACAAGATTTTTTTTTTTTTTAAATAAAGTCTTTTTAATTGGATTGTACAGCGACAATATTTCAGTATTGAAATTCAGAAGGCGTCATATTAAGATAAAAGATTATCAGTTAAAAAATGTCTGTTTTCTGGCATGTGCAGAAGAAAGCATCGGCTATCAGCAGAAACAGTTTTGTTGACAATGAAAACAATCATTATTTTCAGCCTCTTTAAAGAGGCTAAGTGAGAAAACAGAAAAGCACAGGAGGGATTCGGGACATATTAATGTGGGAACAAACTCCTGCTTCCTCATGTGGGCCGTGTGGTCGAGCGCTGGCCGCCGGCTGAGCCTGTTGAGTACGTGGAAAAAAGGCAAGATGACTGCAGGCTTTTAAAGTCTTAAGATATAGCGGAGTGGGAAGGCCTGTAGGGTCCTGTAAAGCCCCCACATCAGTCACTTCACGCAGTCTGTCCGTCTCAAGGAAATACCTCTTTACAGCCATTCGTTTTGATACGTTTATGGACGTGTTCATTTAGTAAAGTGCCCGATCTGCGGCCACCTCCAGACGAGCTTCATCATCATTTCCCCACTTCAAAGTTTCCAGAGGTAGGTAGAGCATTTCATTTTTAATAATAATTCAGAGGATGGGCCCAGGAACAGAGACAAATGCAGTGTGAAGCTCCAGTTCTCTGGTTAAGGAGAAGAAATGCTGCAGCTTAAGAACAGCACCAAGCCACCGCCGTAGTGCCCTCTCGAGAGCTACAGTTTCTCAGCGTGAGCTGGAAGACGTCCCAGAAACATTAAGACGAGCGTTGCATTTGAAACCGCAAGAAAATATATTGTAGCACTGTGCCGTTTTATCAAAGAGCATATCACTCCAGCGCTGGATAGATTTATGGCAGATCTTCCGATTAAACTTGAAATTCTGTTCTTCAAACAAGCAGTCTGTATTACATCAAGGCCTGGCAAACACTGTTGTTTGTATTACTCTCACTGATCTCACCACTATTCTCTTTGCACTACTCATCGCCACCGTTGTTTTTAATATAAGTGAACTATGTCCAGGGTGAGGTGGAAGCGGAGGTTGGCTGGCGGTCGCCGGCGATGTGGGCTTCTCAGGCCAAACACCATGATCGTCTTCTTCAACCGTGGCCCATAAATATTTGCCTGTGTTTTCATTTCCGAGAGGAAAAGCAGTTTTTACCAGACTTCCCTCATCTTTGGCAGATATGGCCTCTCTTACACAAACATCCACTCCATCAAAAGACACAGATTCTTATAAAAACACGTCCATACGTTCATTTGAAGCTGATGAACATAAAGCCCACGCTCCACCACCAAATGGGGAAATGATTTTGTGTTCTTGAAGATAATTTAGCTTCATTTCAAAGACTGGAAAAGAAAACATCTCACTTTTTTTTTTTTATTAAGTAATGATGAGAACCACAAGGGGAGAACGGTCAAGTGCTTTAATGGCAGTAAAATTTGCTACACATCCAAGTAGAAGGATTTTAAGTCCTTGGAGGAACTTATTATGAGTTTTCTTCATATTATGTCATTCAAACTGGGCCTTAGGTCAGAGGTCACGTGTGTGCCAAAGTGAAAAAAGTTACTGCGAGAATATGAAGGCAGATTTTCACTCAGTGCCGTGTTTAAACATCCACATGGCTGCATGAGGTTTGTGAAACTGTCGTGTGACTGTTGTAAGAGTAGTAGGTTCCATAAGAGCAAAACAGAGGGAAGAAGTCCACGCAAAGGGGTTTTTACAAAACAGAAGAAACCTAAAAGGAGTCAAAATGGCAAGTTTAAATCTGGTTTGGTTTACTGCACACTTTGGAAATTAGTCTCATCACCAAACTGGACCCAAAACACAAAAAATTTTACAGCCTCTAATTTCTGGAAGAAATTGCCAGAGACAGCAGTATAAAGCTGTTGCACTTATAAAACACAGACCGAGTTAAGAAGTCTGGAAAATGAGTAAACATATTGCTTAATTTTTGACAGCAAGCAGCTCTTGTGATATGAGGATATGAGACAAGAGAGGGCAAAGAGGACAGTGGAGGGATTTGCGGTTGGAGGGAAAAAAGGCTTAAGATCATGTATGAAAGTAACAAAGAGGCTTGTATGGATTCATCCAAAACAATACTGACTGCATTTCTTCACTGTCAACTCCTGGCTTTGTGAACACTCAAAACCACAACTGCACATCAATAAAGTCAGCGCTTCCTTCAGACCCCTACTGAAGACGTGAATTAAAACTCGGGGACGGACGGGACACTGACGCTGTGGGGGTGTGGGAGGACAGGGATGGGTGCCATAGTTTCAGAGACAAAGGAAAAGAAGCCGGTCTGGCCGGCGGACTGTGGAGGATCCAGTCCGTTCCCTCTAACCGACCATCACCAATGTGGTAGCAATCAGCCGTGGCGTTGGAGAAAAATAAAGGGTGGGGGAGTCGGGACGGCTCACCCACTTGAATCCCCCCCCCCCCCTGTTTTTTCCCCCATTTATTCAAACCTCACTCAAAGTCAGCGGTGCTGATTGTTCATTGAGAGAGATGAACAAACTAACATGGCTGTTCTGGGCAGCGGGACAGAGACTGAAATGCCAGTGGTCGATTCAACTGCCAAAGCACAAGACACCGCAGCATCCATCCCCCGTCCTGTTTTCCCTCATTGCTTCCCCTTCTTCCCCGAGAACAGAGATCTGAATGTTGTCTCCTGCTTCTAGAGTGGATATAAACACTTCTACATCTCGCGACGTCTACGCTATAAATGCCCATGCTGATAAATCGCAGTATTCGTGTAATAATTTATGTTTTAATGACTTCACAAGGTTGTTTTTGTTGCCCGGTACGCTTGAGGTAAAAAAAAAGTGTTTGAACTGAAGTGTTGAAAACTTCTCGGCCAAGTGAGAAAACTCTGACTTCTGGGCACGTTAAATCAAATCTGCCAGCATTTAGATCAAAGATCACACTGCTGCTAAAAACACACGCGCACACACAAGCAGACTCAGTCACGACCATCGGCGCAGTCCGAATAACATCCTTGCCAAGTGAGCACATGCAAAACCACAGTCCCCCCCTCCACACACACACGCACGCACACACACACACACAGATAATGTAGATCCAATAATGATTATCTTTACAGACAAGGATCTGCACACTGCGGCCGTCTCGGGCTTTACTGGTTGAGTGTATTTTCTGTAGGGTGAATGGAGTGCTTCTGCAGGGCAGTTTCCACTGCAGAGCAATGTTTAAGAAGTGAAAAAATAAACAGTGAGCTCCACAGAGCCTCTGTATCGGTGCCTTTTCTCCAGCGGCGTGTGGACAGCACAGCGCTCAGCTATTTGTCCCTCTTTAATAACCACTAGAAAAGCACCCACAGATCCAGCGAGATGTTTTCTAAACCAGCAAGTTATGGTTTTACCACACTGATGTCACAGTTTAATAGCTTGAGTTCTGCTGAATTCTGAACTTTCCTTTCGTACTTGAATCATCACATCAACCCCCAAAATGAGGATGCCTGTTGATGCTTTTCTCCAACAGGCCTTACAGCATAAATAACTTACTCATATTGTTGGTCAAATGAATCGTTGGTAACTAACATGAAAGAGAGATGTATGGCTGGTCTATGGTTTATGTTATGGCAAACAGATCAGCATCTACTCAATCATCTTGCAGCCTCAAACTCAAACTAAGCACTGTGAATAAATAAAAAGCAGAACAGTGTGACCTATTTAATCTTTCTGAAAGTTTTTGTCTTGACTGAAAAGGGTTATCTGTCACTGACTCTTCATCTTTTTCTTCTTTTTTCCCTTTGTCTCCAGTTCTGACTCATTCCCCACTACAAGCACCAAGTCTGGCATCAGACAAAACACCAAGTCTAAATGAAATGAGCCGGTAAATGCTGACTCTCCGTCTCTATCGTCTCCTAATCTACTGCATGTCACCCATTCTGTCTTCACTTAAAAGTCAACTGCTGGAAGTGAAGTTTGAACACAATCAGCAGTGCAGTATTGTTATACATTTGTGTAAATGTGGCTTAATTCTTCAAAGAGACATCTGATATTTGGCTATTTGTATTAAGAACTCTGTTACAACCATGGTAAAATGTATATGACAAAGCAAATCCATGACTATAGATCACAGTGGACAAACACACACCAAAGTAGTATTATTTGTGAAATCTCCAAGAAGACATCAAAGATCAATACAATACAACAAATGACCTTTTCTCAGTATTGCCCATATAAATACATGATTTTTTTTTTAGACCTGAACTTTCTGGAGGCATTCTTGGGGTCAGCAGTCTTCAACATAAAAGGATGTGAACAGGAGCTAACAGCATACCGAGTCTTCCTGTGACTGGGGTCATGCAGTTTAAACATTCCTCCCCTGCTTTTTGAATTTGACTCTGACGCCATCTGTCCACAATCTAACCTTCCCTCCTGCTGCTGCGCTTACCGACCACCTCGGCCGCCCCGGCTGCTTCAGGATACAGCATCAAACGTGAAACTACCTTTGCATTACCATACTTTCTAATTACTGACATTTTTCAAACTGACAGATGCGGAGATGAGAGAGGGAGTGAAGATTGTCCTGGCTTAGCTTGCCACTTTCAAGGCTCACTGGGCTGTCCATTATTTCCCTGATGGCCTTTTAAAAGAGGCTCATCCATCACTCAATGACAGCATCTGTCTCTGTCTAACCTCTGTGGCCTGATATGAAATAATATTTTTAAAAAGTCAAGTCTGTCAGTGTAGTGGACAGTTCCCCCCACTGGGTGACAGGAAGTGTGAGCTGTGAAGTGTGTCAGTCAAAAAACACCATGGGCATGTGGGTGGGTGTGTGTGTGTGTGTGTGATAGAGGCAAATATTCATGCCACTGCTGCAAGACTGACAGGACGAGATAGAGAAAAAGTCCAGAAAAGGACAAAAATGCCTTAAACTGTGAAGCGATGCGTTTGTTTTGTTGGTTTTTTTTTTGGCTGCCCAGGCTCAGGATCCCCTCTCTGGATCGAATAACTGGGAGTGATGAAAGATCTAACGAGGAAAGCCCTAATAATGAGGAGATGCAGTCATGTGTTACTCAATGCCATGTGCTGTGCCTACTGTAAGGCCCACACAAACCCCACTCCCAGTGTAATTAGTGCCTGCAGGGCAATGGCTGCATCGCTCCTATACCGCCTAATGAAAGAAAGATGGCTCTCTGCAGCATCCAGCACACGCTGAAAGTCTTCAGCTAATAATCCTGCTGTACATTATTCATCTCTGGGACAATGGCCCACTATTCTATTCAAATGATGCATACGTGTGTGTGTGTGTGTGTGTGTGTCTCTCTCTCCATGTGCACTGCTGTTTGTTTTCTTTTTATGACTTTTACTTGCCTTGACAGTATGAGCACATGTGCATGTTCTGGCCTGCGTTGCTGTGTACTTCACACTCCCGTTCATGCAGATTTATGTCTGTGTTCCTGTGTGTTGTGGCGCATGTTTGTGCAGGCGTGCGCGCGCGAGCACACACAAATATACACGGCCTGCGCTGGCGTCAGAGTCTCTCTATTGCCGTTTCACCAGGGTTCCTGTTTAAAAAAGACAAGCAGGCTTCGCTGTGTGCCAAGCTGGCATGCGCCCTGGGATAATGAGAGACTCTGCTTTGGTTTGGACTGTTGATTAAGGATTATTCAGCAACACAAACAAGCTACTGTTGGGCCATGTGTGTTCACGTGAAGCACGCCGGCCTCTGAGAATCAGGGACAGACTTCAGGAACGGAGAAAGGTGGAAGGAAAATGTCCTGAAAGCAGGAAGAAAGTTAATACTGTAAATGTGCATCACTGATGCTCACATAAACACCGTTTTGCTCTGCTGGCATCCTTTCAAGGCTGTGCTGTCTCTCTTCCTCGTTGTTCACACAAGCGATACCGAAGGTTTGTGCCATGTTTCCATTTACGAGGCAATTTCCAAGACAATGCAGGGACTGTTGTTGCCTAAACCGTTGTTTCCAGTTGTTTCCTCTACAAACCGTTCGTACAGAAGTCGGACACATGCAGTTTGCAGTAAATTTCCTTGTTCAATTTACTGGCCTTCCAGGTGGTCTGCTGTGCAATTTTACACATTAAAATCAAATATTAGGATTTCTGAGTTGCATTCAGGAAGTCTAAAAAATATCCCTGGGATTCCCAAAAAGAGTTCAAGGCAACGGTTGAAATGTAATTCATGCTTTGCGCCGTTCATAAGACTACTGGGGTGTGGCAGTGGCGTTTCAACAGCTTAGTGCTGCCACTGAGGTTGTGTGAAAACACTGATCACTGCAAGAAACTACCACCCAGAGAAGAATAAACAAACCAAGCTGTGACCAATCATTAATTGGGAGTAGAGAGAGAATTACACTTAAGTACGCTGCTGAGGAAGTTCAGTCTGTATGAGTCTGTTTATGCACCGGTGCAAACGCCACACAAACAGCAGCAATCATAAACCATGAATAATTAATCACAATCTTCTGAAAACATAGAAATACTGTTCCTTTATACGTATACAATAAATATAACTTAGAGGAACTAAGTGAATTAGCTGAATTGTTGTTTTAAGTTTGTTATCATAATCACAATGCACCATGCACAAACTAACACCGAGGACTTTAAAGCCACCTTAACATTGATACAAACACAAATATACATAATACAAATGCAAATATCTAAAACGAATATCTAATAAAATGACACATGTATACAAACACCAAATGTCTTTTTTTCTGGCGCTGTATTAAACAATACACACAATAAATCCAGTCAAACAGCAGTTCTTTGGAAACAATAAGTCAATAGTTCAGCCGCAGGAGAATAAAGTGATCACCATTCTAAAAATATAATATTTTTAAGGAAACATCTGGATGTGCAATATACTCATATTTCTTACATTTCTATGTTAACACTGAAATATTCAGTTTTGTTTTTTTAAAGGCAAACCTGAGTTGTGACTGATTTTATGAGTGCTGCTTTTCACTCCAGGCCTCGAGAGCGGGACTCATTCATGATTTGGACCAAAAGCGAGGTGACACCTGAACTTTCCTCGACAGATTCTACAACTTTAAAAAGTCACTTAGCATTTCCAGTCGAGCTTTAAAGATTTGATGACTGATTAAGCCTGGAGGGAGTTGAAGAGCTGGGCAGGAGGCACAGAAAGAGGGAATGAAAGGCACGGTTTAAAATGAATTTTGGCATAAGTACTTTATACTGAGCCTTACTGAATGAGCACGGCCAAAGCTTTGCAATGATTTTTCATCGAGTAAAATCACTGTTTACATTCCTTCAACCTGCCATTCCCAAAGTCAAGTCAGTCTGATGAGAATTATGTTTGTGTCAAAATGTTTATTTAGGTTTTTACGGTGGTAGCACTCTGTTCCCATCCTGATGTCTATTTTGGCAGACCGATCCGGCTAATGATATCACATTCATCCTGCTCCATATTTGTTGTAGTAAAATATACCTGGCAGCCTGGCCGAGGATGTGAAATCAGTAGCAACTGCTTTTCCAATGTGCTTTTTCAATTAATAAGGTGTACTTTCTGATTTTGTTGGTTTTTCATTTTTTTTTCTGCTCGCTGTTTTCCAGTGAGGAAACAAGACTGCTGTAATGTTGCAAGTCTTCTGTGTATTCATCTCCAAGAACAGGCTCCCTTTCTATGGAAATGAAACCGTCCTGTCAGACCATCTGTGAAACACTCCACTCTGAATATCTGCCACAATGTCTTTTTTTTTTTTCAGCCACCATCAATCAATGAAAATGTGGCTGAAGTATCCGAGGCAGAGTCCCAATAAGACCCAGGGTGGGTCCCCACTGACTGCGATGCACAAGGCCAATGAAGCAATGTGCTCAGACACACAAGATGAGAAGTTGCGAATTTTATGAAGTGCGGGTATTTTTTCGCAAAAACAAAACACCCGTCATCTGCCCCTCGTTCGAGGACACTGACGGTAATGAAAAAGCAGCATGGTGCAGAGTTCCGGATTTATGAACCGAGGATTCACGAGAAATATTTTCATTAAAAAAGTACTTTGCATGAAAATGTATTTCTGAAATTTAACGGACTGCAATGCATCTGTTGTGACCTTCTGCAAGCAATTGGAAACATATTTCTATTCCCTTCTGATAATTTCATAATTACAATCATGCATACATACTGTATATACACACAGACTCATGAGAAATGCCAATGTTACATTGAAACCAAACAGGCCTGAACAAAGCAACAAAGTGCGCAAACGCATACCTACACAGTAAATCACTCTGCACAAATCTGAAATATGGGGAAATAGTCACGGGTTTTTGAAAATAGGATAATTGCAAACAGTATGTAGATCAAAATAAATCAAGCTTAGTTGTCAAATAAATGATGTCACTGGCAAATAGACACCTAAATTACTGCTAATGTGTTTGTTTAATATGAAGAATTACACATATTAGCTTTGCTGCCTTGAAGCCTTTCAGGCTTTTCGTACAGTGCACATTCTGATATGTCACTGCAGAAAGAGGCACAAATGGGACTAATAACATTAGTAATGGCTGCATTCCATTCAGAGGTGCCAGTTCCAGGGCAGTGGTATTTTGCATGTTGGCTAACTGGCATGGCTCACTGGCACTGAATGGAGACATCATTAATGAGCTTAGTTAAACAGGGTTGGCTATTCGGAAAATGTGCAGCGACAAACATCTCCTGTTCATTTAGAGCAGACGTACGACGCGATGATCAAAAGACTCCAGCAATGTGTGTACTACACTGCTTCGAGACAAATGGTGCTGAAAATAGGCCGAAACCCTGGCAGAGGCGATCGTAAAACTACTATTTTTTGGAAGTATGAATGTCTGCCGCATGTACCATCTGATTTTACTTCACCTAATACTGTAGAACATTCAAAGACTGTTAAGATGCTTTGAGACTGGATAAGTGCTGCGCGACCGATGCCATGGAACGATTCCAAAGAATGCATAGAACAAAGGGGCTGATCAACTAAAGGTCTGGGAGTTTAAAAACATATTTTTGAAAGCTCAACAGGATGCAAATGTGTCTGGCACAAAAACCATAACACACACTATCAATTTGACACATTTGCTTTCATGAAATCTGAATATCAAGCATGTGTTGAAGATCATTCAAAATCCTGTGAGGAGTTTATGGCTGTGGATTTTAATAGAGAATGTCCAATGTGTTCAATGTAGAACGTCTGAAAAAATGTACGCTGCTTAATGTATACATTTAGGTGTTTAACACTTTTGAAAAAGAGGTTCAAACAGGCTCTGCCTTTCTCAGAGATACTGTTGTAAATGTGGTGAGAAGCTCTGAAACAATACTGTTTCCAGCAGACTGCAAAGAGAGCCTAATTTAAATGAACATAATGTCACTCACTCAGTTGATCATCGGCAAAAATGTACAGAAACGAAATGCGCAACTTGTAAAATCAGGCCAGAAATGTGGCACAAGTATTCTAAGAAGTTCTTTTTGGTAGTTTCAAAAAGATCATTATCACTGCAATTAGTGTTTTATGTAATTTCAAACTCCTTTGTTGAAGGTGTTTTTTCCCCCTATTTAAAAAAAAACTGTCAACAAATGACAAGTAAAGAGAAATTTTGGTCACTCCCACCAGTATATGCAATTTAAATGGTGGGAGCACCAGTAGGAACCAGCCAGGCCCAGCATCCTGAGGAGGGAGGGAGGGAGGTGACCGGGAGAACAGAGACATCTCAGGGACGGGGACAGCAGCGTCATTATGAGCCCCCAGGAAAAACAACCCGGGTCTAACGAAACACGGCAGAGCCTGGCCGAGGATAGCCAAACCTTGTCAATCGGGCCTCAGATAGCGAGGTCCACGACGCCCGGCATCTCGACAAGTATACAGGAAATCCAGATAAATACATAAATAAATAGGAGTGTTGTAGTTGGCGGGCAGATGTTGTTTGAGAATACCGTGCGTATTTGGATTGCTACCTGACGCTCCCTCCTCCGCAGGACTTTGAGTGTCTATATGGTTCTTTCATGGGACACAGTGAGGTTCAATGTGGGGTTTGATGATCAGGAAAGCAATTAAATATGCCACACTTCAGAGGTGTTGAATGTTTAGCCTGGGAAAATATAGATTTAATATGATCTCAGCATCATTATACATCATTAATGTTAATAGGTGTGCAGCTCAAAACGTCCACTATTAGCACATGTTGTCATTTATATGAACATGCATCATAAATAAACCTTCACATAGTGTAAACCACAACATAAAAACATGATGTGAAATAGTGGCTGCTGGATCTAATGTGACTGAAACAGCCTTTTTATGGGCTAATTCACTGGATTTCTGTCAATGCAGTCATGCTTTGGGTTTTTTGTGACTTTATACTTTCATGTAAATGGAACTGTGTATTAAAAAAATCCCAATAGAAGAAGTCACTCACATGTCTTTCCAGAAACAATATCCATATTTCAATACGCAGATCTAACTATCAATGTTTTCCATCGGAATGGCTTAATGTTCCGGAATAGCTGAAGTGAAAACTGCTGACAGTGGCATCTGTGCTTTATTCAGCAAAAAGAATGAAATGAAAGTTGCCACTGTGTTTTTCAAAGTCTATTCTGAATGACTGGCATACCCACTGCAGCATCTTAAATCTCATGGATAGATCAAAAATGCAACAGATTTAACCAAACAGATAGGCTGCATAACAATGGGACTAAGCAGAAAAACATGTATTTTGGAGTTTGCAAGAACATTTTTAAGCACAGCAAATGCATGCAATGATGTAAACATCATGTGCAACCTGTTCAACCTAGAACTCACTGCACTATAACCTGCTTTGAGTCATTTGGGTGTCCGGAACAGAAACAGTGCACATTAAGTTTCACACTAACAAAGTCTGCATGTTGGGAACATGCAGAGTGCCAGTTCCCCCTCTCAACTCTCTTCTTCTGCCAAAGTTCTGGAGCTGAGAAGAAGAGAAAGGGGGGGAGAAACCCTCTTGTGAACGACAGCCGAGACCTGGGACATGTTTTAAATTTGGACACTAATGTTGGCTCTTTTTATGGCCCTTCTGTAATATGTTTTATGCGCCTCCCAAACGCTGGAGAAGGCCTTGCATCCCTCTCCCTCTCCCCTGTAGCCATCTCGTACATCACACAAAGGAGCTGCGTGTCAACGCGCCCTGGGTGCCCTGCACTTTCTCCTGCTCACAGCGACAGCCATGTGGCTTGATACGGCAAGATGAGGATAAAGAAAAAAAAAAAAAAAAAAAAAACAGGAACTGCAAAAATTGAATTTAAGAAGTGAGGAGTGAAGAGTACAAATCATCATATTTATTTCCTATTAGCATAAACAGGAGACATCTAGGAGAAAAACAGGGGAAAAAAGGAGTAAGAAAAGGTCATCAGCCACGGAATAGATCCAATGTGTCAAAGTTTTGCTGAGACAAGCAACAAATCGTCGGCCCTATAATTAACAGCAGAGCATATTTGTGGACATGAGACGGAATATCTAATCGCTAGTTAAAGCTGGAAAGAAAAGTCAGTGACTCACCCACCTCTGTTTACCAATAATATAGTGAAGTCTGTTTCTGCCAGCTGAAACCTCCTCAGAAAGCTCTGCAGTCGTAACACTGCTCAGGAACGTTTGACCTTTACAAGTCATAATTCAGTCTAATTTAATATTATTCATTTCATATTCCTTCCATTCATCCTGCTCAGGGTCATGGGATCCTGTTGTCGATCCCAGCTGGGAGGAAAATGCAGTACCTGAAGAAATAAACACACACACACACACACACACACACACACACACACACACACACACACACACACACACACACACACACACACACACACACACACACACAAGGAGAACATGCAAACACCACACAGACAGGCCAACAAGTCCAGCCTTAACTTGCCATAAAGACCTTCTGGCTATGAGGGGCTGATCACTAAACCACAGCTCATTCTTTACAAATACAAAGTTTAAATGATTTAAAGTTCCACCGGCAAAGTGTTTTTGGAAGAAAAAAAAAATGATGCAGTGTCCATAACGAATATGGTTACATAAATAGGATGTGAATAATACTAGTACTGAGAAGCAGCTTCTCCCCGGTCTCATCTTTCTCTCCTGGAGAAAACAGGCCTTCTCTCACCACGGATGGATTAATGGTGAACACATGTTCGGAGGATGCTGTCTTCCAGTGACTGCAATTTAGGATTAGTGGAAACAGTCAGATGGAAACAGCTCAGTTCCCAATCTGTCTTTCACTTAACCACCTCCTCTCCGAAAGCCCTACCCTCATTCTAACCCCCCCCTCCTCCTTCATTCCCCCACATCACCAGCAGAATCGCAGACCTCAGAGCTCATTTGTACAAGGTCGGCGTGGTTTTTCATCGAGTAGAAACACAAACGAGACAGACACACAAATGAGGGGAAGAAGAAAGAGGGAACGATGAGTGTGGATGCTGGAGAGCGAGGAGACACACTGGCAGTCAAGCATACGTCTGCTCCAACATTAACAGCGAGGGGCGAGCGCGCAACTTTTTAATCCTCAAAGCAAACAGTGCTGCGCTGGCATCGCCGCGAACGGCGAGATGGACACACGTGCACATGATAATCTCTCACAATCCATGCTACTGTCATGGAGGTACGAACGTCTGCCAAGGACATGTGAGAACCAACACCAAACCAGAATAAATAAACCGCACTGTAAGATTTTCCCCCCGCCGCAGGAACCGGGAGAAAAGAGGAGGAAAAAAGAAAAATGGACTGAGCGAGGAGAGACTCCGCAGAGGTTTAAAGGGGAGCGGAGCCCACAGCACGCGGCGCAGAGTGTGCCTCGCATGCAACTGCTTCCCACCCACAGAGAAAGCCTCCAACCCGCTGTGCTGCATGGGGAACGCTGGAGCTGACGCCGTAAGACTCGCACAACTAGAACAGAGATAAATAAAGCGAGATGATGATAACAGAGATCCATGCTGCAGTGCGCCGCACACAGGCAGACAGGCACGTATCAGGACTGTTGATTTTAGACCAAAGGACGGTAAAGAGGACGAGAACATATCAGGGATGTTCCCAATAACAGGAAGCAAAGAGAAACGAGATAATAACTGAGCTGGGATGAGATCCTTATGGAAATACAGAAGAATAAATGCTGCATCGAGCAATGATGTGGCACTCTTATGTAAATTGTTAAATTTAAGCTGCACTGATTTTATTTATTCCAGAGTGAACAAAAGATGTTGTAAATATAAACTGAAAACCTGACGATTAATCAACCGGCGCTGGAGTTCAAATCCGGCCTCTGGAGGTTTACCACTTTTCAGGTCAGAGTTATGAAGTCTTTCAGCTGCGGGTTAGTAGGTCAGCTCAGAAAAGCAGGCAAAAGCAGTTGTCGGTTCTACTTTAAGATCAGTTATCAAGACAAACATTTCCTAAGAAGCTTGTTGTGATGATATCAGCTTTAGATCAAGGTTTGTCATAGTTCATGATTAAAGTGTCTGGATTCTAGAGAAAAAAGACTTGTGCAATATCTTCTATGAGAACTTTTTCCCACCTGATATGACATGAAGTTCACTGATGTTCAAATGATTATATTGCTCTATCAAAATGAGATAGATTGCTATGGAATAGATGACCTCCCCCATTAAAACCCTTATCTTCACTCTCTTTCTTCAAAGAGCAGCTTAAAAAAAACATATTTTTCTTTCATGAATCATTTACTGACCCTCTTGTCTTCTACTTTGACTCAATTTCTATTTTATGCCGGTTTTTCCATGATGAAAATCCCTCATTTGTTTTATTCAGTATTTGCATTCTGCCTCCTTGTTTTTTAGATTTGCAATTATCCCTTTGCATCCATTATCTTTGACAAGTATGGATTACTTTGTACATTGTGTCCATTTTTCTTTTTCTTCTTTTTCCATTTAACATTAGTTATTTTAGTACTTTGTCTCCTTATCTTCATTAAGTTTGTTAGTCAAATGACAGACGTTCACTATTTTTGTTCATGTGTGCTGAATAAAAAAATAGATTTTCACAAATTGCTCGTCGTCACAAGTGCTCAGAAAACACAAGACTGTGCATCTCTATCTAATTCTAACACAAAACAATCATAAAATAAACACAAATTTGCCTTGTAACAGCATTTTATGAAGCCTTCATACTGAAATACGAGCAAAAGCTCAGCAAACTTCAGTGGCAGAAACCAACCCTCTGACTTTTAATCTGCAAACCGATCATATGTAGAGGCACTGAGCACTGTTAAAAAAAAAAAAAGACTTATCTTGCATTTTAACAGCATGTCCACAACCTTCTGGTTCAATGTTTGTGCTTCGAGGCTTTAGTGTTTTTTCCGTTGTTTCCTGAGAGTCAATTATTTGGTATTTGCCTCTTTTCAGGGCAAGAGGTTAGTCTCAAATCGACCTTTAAAACAGCCAGAAACAAGATATTAAGCTAACAAAGTGAGCATAACTCAGTAGGATCAGACCATTACGACCGAGAGTAAGAGGTGAGCCTAGCAGGAAGCTGTGGCGAAGTGTGGAAGAAAATGAGAAAGTCTAATTAGAGGAATGGCGATGGTGATAAGTGGAACGGCAGATGAGGGGCTCAGGCTGTGTGCGTGCGTGTGTGCGTGTGCGTGCGTGTGTTTGGATTGTGGACAGTGAGGATGGAGACCCATGCCTGACCTCAGCTGCCGCTACGGAAATTATCCCGCCAATTATCCAGGACGTATTCCCCCAGAGCAGCGAACACTCAGCGGCCGGGCTTTACGACCTTAGGAAACTTTCTGGGTTGTTTTACCGAGGTGACCTCACTTCAGTCGGCGCGCTCTGCAGCTCTGCTGGGAAGAGCGACTGCTACTTGTCACTACTCAAACGCATGACGTCAGGCAGGGGAGAGAGCGTCTACAGACCTTTGCAAACGCTATACAGTAGTCCGAGCTGCGGGAGGTAAACAGACGGAGAGGGCGCGCTGAAAAGGCAAAGTGTATTAATGGGAAATGGTGCAATTTGGTTTTCTACTGCAAAATAAACAGTGTAAAGAATGAAACAGGAGGAGTTCTTGATAAGAAAATGACAAACATTAACATTTTAATCACTTTGCAGGAACCAAGCTGTTTCTAATCACACCTCAGCCCTTCAACAACAGTGTCAGAGTTATCTAAATACTGCATGTGTTCAGAGGGAAAGTGACGGGTCAACATTCACAGCGCGCCTGCTGTGGGTAAGTAGGGTAATAACAAATCTGTTTTGAGGACATGAAATCATTTGCTGGACTACTTACTGGCAATGTGCAGAATATATCTGCTGGAAACAGCAAAACTCCCCATTAAAACACCATTAAATCTTTTTTTTTTTTTTTTTTCAGGTTAAAACATAGTGATTTCAGGTCGAGCACAAGGTTGAAAAAAGTGTTTTATTTCTTTTCTTTACGCAGAACTTTAGTTTGCAGGTAAGTGAAGACATCTCTTGAAAGCGTACGGTGTGCGCGGAGGGCAATGACAGTTAAGAAGTGGAAATGGGAAACAGCTATTGCCTCTGGGCAAGTCTTTAGGTTGGGCTCCTTGAACTGCGGGCCAATCACAATGAGGCAAAGGGGTCATCACAGCCATTCAAATACCTCGGTGTCAGAACTGGGGAATATCCTAACTTTATCTATTTTTACAAGCGCATTTGAAGCAAGCTGTTGGCTGACACGCAGTCTGAATCCTGATGTGGAAGCCAAACTGGAACAAAACAGAGGCTGATGTCAGCGGGGATCATTGTGAATAGATGCCCACAGTTAAATGAGGCCATCGATTCATCTGTCAGCTCTGTTATTCGCAACTAAAACAAAGGCAGTCAAAGCCAGTTTGTGTCCATGTGATTGTTGAGGAGAAATACTGACAAAGCAGTGAGAGAAGTGGTTCATGTGGTAAGAGAAAATCGGACATTGTTATAACAAGAATCTAGAAGGTCAAAGGAGTGTTAAACATACCTGTATGAGAGCAGGGACGTACACACACACGCTGTCATTCAGAACAAGTGTTTAAGACATGTCACTCACCGACCTGGTACCAAGAATTCATCTTTCAAAGGCAGCACAGCATGATGAATTATCCTGATTCATCACCAGTGAAACCATATGGATCAACAGGAAAAGATCCAACAATAAAATTATTAACAGTCCCATTGTCTGTCTGAAGAACTGAAGAAAGAAACAGTGCTGCTGCTCTTGTGGCAGAAGCACCGAAAACGCTGAGATGTGCAGATATGATCCAGACTGGATCTGAAATAAACAGATATCCACTTGTCTGTTCTCGACAATCAGCGCGCAGAAAGAGAAACTGAAACATAAACATGACAGCCAAGCAGTGCAGAGGAATGGGCGGCCTGGGCCGGGTAGAAATCTGTATGCTCCGTACAGCAGTCCAAACAAGACAACACAATCAACGCTACACTGCTTCTGATCAGATTAGCATGGTTATCTGCCCCAAACACTCGGCATCTGGCCTCACAGATAACTTCAGTTGTTTGCATGAAAATGCAAGTGCAAGCATGTGTCCAACACAAATATTCAGTTTCTGTGCTGCAGCAAAAAAAAAAAAAAAAAAAAAAAAAAAAATCACTATTCCAGTGCTGTTTTTTGCAGCCACGCTCCCTCTTGTTCAGCCTCGAGGTCGACAGATTGCTTTGTGACTCCTGACAAGTGACACTCTAAAAATATGCAGGACGTCATTCTGTAAACAGTCGTGGCTCAGTTGGCAGAGCAGCTCCAAGGTTGCCAGTTCGATCTTCTATCTCACCCTGTACATGTGTTGAAGTCTCCTTGAGCAAGACAATCAATTCCAAAAGGCTCACAGTGGTGCAGAAGAACAGTGCACGGCAGCAGTCACTGTTGGTGTGTGATTGTGTGTACATGATTGATCATGTAAAGTGTGTTGAATCTGCTCAAACTGTAAAATGTGATAGAAATATGTAAAAGTTCCTTCACTATCTTATGATATTATGTGCATCAAGTGTATGATGCACTTTCTTCCGCCATTACTTTGGCAGAAACTGTCACTGATGTGTCACTAAATCCACACAAGTGAATTGGAAGTTTACAGTAGCAATCATTTAGTTCGACATCCATAAGATGTAAGGAATGATCAGAGGAGAGTGACTGTGTGAGTGGGTGCTGGAGCCAATCTCAGCTGACTCTGTTCACAGAGACTCAACTAGTTAATCACCTGGCAAACATACATAAATAACCTTATAATATACATTATATTATAATAGGTCTGCAATAAAAACAGAAAAACATCTATTATTATGTAAAATCATCATTCTGCTCATTTTGACTTTTTATTTAGATTTCTTTTACTTTGAAGCCTCAGGATTTAAATTATACATCATGTCTGTCTGTTCATTTTCAACGAAGAGGAATTATGGATTCCGTTGCACAGACTCAACGTCTGCAAATCTCTCTGGAATGTAATAATAAAGAAGCATCACCAAGAGTGCGTAACAGATCAGAAACACTAAAAGGTTAATGTGAGACCACATGCAGAGCTGCACGCGCTGGTTCCGCCCAAGACTTTTTAATCCTTGCAGTGATACATTGAGCAAACAGCAACAGATTTAAATCCCCAAAGACAAACTTCCAGCGACG
Source organism: Salarias fasciatus (assembly GCF_902148845.1). Classification (NCBI taxonomy): domain Eukaryota; kingdom Metazoa; phylum Chordata; class Actinopteri; order Blenniiformes; family Blenniidae; genus Salarias; species Salarias fasciatus. The sequence goes on along the minus strand of NC_043751.1, from coordinate 15,143,227 downwards.
CCGGCACACTGGCAGCGTTTGTTTTCTATTCCTATAGGATGTCAGTCTACATGGCAGCGGGAGAGGGAAAGAGCAGGGCTACAGTATGTAGGAAATAGCTTCAAAAATAAATCCCATGTTGGATTATTGGTTGACATAACAGCTCCAGTCATATCAATGTCATAAGGGCAGGAAATGGACGGGGTGGTAAAAAAAAAAAAAAAAAAAAAGGCAGTCATGAACAAATCCAAGGATTCATAAATATAGATTTATGAATGACTTGAGCTTCACTGCAGCTTAGCAGGCTGATGTTTCATGTTTTTGGGTGGTGTAATATTTAAGGTGTGTTTAACAACATTTAATAACTGTAGTTTTACTGGGGCGTGTTGGTTCTGTTGTTTGATTGCTCAAGGTGTGTATGCCTCAACAATTTCTTTATACTATACCTGCCAGGATGCCACAGACCTGGAGTATCATTTTCTTCCAAATATCAGTCACAAGGTTCACTTTGAGCAAACCAACCTGAAAAAAACCTTAACAAAGAAAAAAAATAGTCATAAAACAAATAGGCGTTTATGAGCTGTTTTAATAACGTATAAATAGTTCCTTGACAGCGTTGGGTTGTTGCTCAACTTTTCCCTTTTTCCACAGTTCACCTGACAATCACCCAGGGCAATAATGCAGGAACTGATTCATTGCATTACTGTTAAAGGTTCGGTTTGTCTCTTTGCTTTTTATTTGATGACCTGTTTGATAGATGGCCCAGTCTCCCGAGTGTTTTCCACAAAGGCGGAAGGGAAAAGGGTGGAGAAGAAGAAGAAGATGATGATGACGATGATGATAGCAATGAAAAAAATAGCAAAGTTAAAGCAGGGGATGCTAAATGAAGGATGGTGGAGGAAGTGGAACTGCAATGGCGAAGAGTCATGGACGGCTGAAGAAGAGAGCCTGGTTTATAAATGCGTCCAGTCACTCCCAGCACGGGGGCTCATGGGAGCCTGACCACTCAGAGAGTCCCAGCTGAGGGGGGCACGCTCCGGAGTCACAAGGGTGAGTCCAGGGGGGTAAATTGAGGGGTTTGAGCTCTCTCCGAACTTTGGATTCCTAGAAAAACACAAACAGGCTATTCATGCGTCTCCTGCTGTAGCCCTCACTTACCCAGCCGAGGAAATGATCAGTGACTGCTGTTTAAGTACGGCCAGCGCTTTGCCCAAACTAGCACACTGACTGATTTGAGCATAGAGCACCAAAAAAAAAGGACGAGCATGTCTCCAGGCATTTAGTCTGACTCCAGGGTGAAGATGAAATCAGTTCAATTCAGCTCTCTTTGATTTCTACAGCGTCAATAGCAGTAAAGGCATCTCGAAGCGTTTTTACAGAGAAAAATCCAACAATTCCACATGAGCAGGCATGGATGGACGTGGAGGGGGAAAACTCCCTTTTACCAGAATGAAACCTGCAGACCGGGCTCAGATGTGGCTTTCAAGCGCTATGAGCAGGAAAGCAGAAAAACAACTAATCATAGTTTCGTTATTTTACCATCAGATTCCCAAAGCCTCAACTGTCCACACTAACTACTTCGAGGCTCGGCTGAACGCCCAGACTGACGGTTTGTAGCAATTTTGCAAATAAAGAGTGACCTGAAACACACACACGCACACACCGCATAAATATTTTAATATAAAACAGTCACGACTTGAAGCATTACAATATCATAAACGGGATTTAACATATGGTGACTGTGGCAAAATGCTAGTTTGCAACAACAACAGGAAAGATTTACAGAAATCCAGGAAACATCATCAGCCTCATTTAATATGTTTTCAGTGGGCTGCCTGCGAAGAGTTAAACTTCCTCCCTTTTCTCTTCCTGTGGGACGGCGTGAAGTTTTGGTTGATTTGTCCGACACCCAAGGGCGCTCAACTAATTTAGCATTTAATAGAAATGCAAATGCAGCCTAACGTGAGCCTCCTGTGCACCAGCGGCAGTGAGGGATGAAACAAACATACGGAGCAATTACTGTCTGATCATATAAATCAAACCTGGAAGAGACGCCTTCACTTATTTTAAACGAAGACAAACAGACAAAATGTGTCGATGTTTCACAGATCTGTCACAAACACTTTATTGCTCAATAACTGATACATAATAAAAGTCGTCCTGGAAAAAAAAGAAGCTGAATATTGCATATTTTTTGACAACTCTACAGATACAGATCAACAATAAATCCAGTCTATCTGGCTATTTTGGCTCTTTGAATTACCAGCAAGTCCACTTGACATTCAGTTCTGAGCGAGTCTGCACAAAATAACACATTATTATATGCGGTATTTCCAAGTACAATAATAAAGTAGTTGCAATATAAAACACAATACTAGACTTATAAGGCTCTCAAGAAAAACAAGAACACTGTTTTTCCTATTGATCCTGAATGTGCGCGCCGGTCTTAAATAATGGGCTGTGGGGTCACGCGAAAACCTTTGTGGACAACATTTCATAAGAGGCATTTTCTCTCAATAAGCCACTCTCCCGTACTTTTCCACATTAGTATCCATTTATGAAAATGAATGAAAGCTTGTCAAAGAAATTCCATATCACTCCATTTTCCACACTGATTGCTACCGCTGATGCATTCCAGACGAGCGCATGTCATTACGTCCACCTAATCCCACATTAGTCTCCATTACTGAGACAAGGCTTAATGATTCCACTATCTCCACAAATTAGTCTATTACTGTTTTCCTGACACACACACACACACACACACACACACACACACACACACACACACACACTAACTGTATAAACACTAACTCACACACACTGGCACATATATGTTTCCCGGCTCTCTCTTTGAAAAGCTGTTCCCAAGCAATTTCATGCACGTGGGACAGCGAGTAGCCGGCAACGTATGGCTAATAATGTACGACTCGTAGCAACAGCCGCGCATGACACACATTTCATTGGGTGATTTACTGGTTTACAGTTCCTGCTGAAATCCATACAGCATAACAGGAGGAATAAAACCCAAACATAAATCAGCTCATGGGGTCACTCAGCAAGACCCCGGCTTTTGGGGATTGTGACTCACACAATAACACACACATGCACACACTCGCAATAAGACCAAGGATGGATAAGCTGCAGAAAAGACACGTCTTTCCAGATATATTGTGGCTTTTACTACTGCTGGCTTGTGTTCCACTTAACGCCCTTTACTTTTACACACGCTATATATCACTCAGCCGACTCTCAGCTCACTGCACTGCTAATCCGAGGGGCCGGCCAGCCAGGGGGTCACTCTGCAAGCCCTAAATGTCACTGAGAGACGGGTTCACCAATCAGAGCCACAGGAGGGCTGGATCATGCCTCTGAAATAGCAACATCACACACGACGCTGTTTAAAGCCACCAACCAAGGGAGAGCAATAAATATTCCACCAGACATTCAACTCTGAAAACACCCACATTTTTTCAACTTTGTGCCGAAGCAAGTGACACCAGAGTCGAGCATCCCTGGACGTTTTTCAGTAATAGATTAAAAAAATGTAGGAAAGATTTACTGAAAAAAACATTTGATGATTTATTAGTGAATTGAGTTGATTTGGTGACTTGCTGTGATGCAAAACCGGACCAGCATCCAACTGATGCTGCCTCTCTTTGAAACAAAGCTTTGACAGTAAGCAGTTTTTAAATGTGAATTTGAATTGAATTTAAAAACTTTATAAACCAACCACAAAAAGAAAAATGGACTAACACTACAAAAGGTAAACACGTCATTGTATGAGACATGACAAATTAGACACCCAGTCCAACGTAAAGCTCCATAGGTCAGGATGCTAGTCTATAAATACACATATACACATTAGCACCACATTAACACTACCCTATTATATGCTGTGCGGCACATTAGTCCTCTCCTCTGCTATACATAAAACAGATGTAAACCCCGTATGCATGACGCAATCCGTTTACATTCATAAACCACAACATTATATATGAACCAAGCAGGCACCAGAACGGCAGTGAGGGTCTGAAGACTCGGTGGCACATCAGGAAGGACAGCAGCTGACGGATCCCCAGGGGAGGCTCTGAGTCACCCAGCTGAGCAAACACACCAGGCTGGAGGTTCAATAAGGCTGAGCTAACACAAAGTCTAATGCAGAACAGCAGGCCAGGAATTTGCAAGTTACCATAAAATGCACAGTCCTGACACGGATTATGTGGGAATATAGAAGCAGAAAAAATGAAATCATAAAGTGTAGGTTTAGTGGAATCACTGCAGGGTCCCTGTGGCTCAACATAAAAAAGAATAACACTGATGTTTTTCATAGTTCTCGAAACAAAAAAGGTCTTTCAAGCACTTCAGCGACAAAACCTCTGTTCTGGTGATCAGAATCAATAAGAATGTACACCAAGAAAGTTACTTTGCTTCGTCAAAGGGTCCAGCCATCGGAAAAACCAACCACTCTCAGAGGAACAAACTCCAAATGTCCCTCTTTTTAATAACGCAAGCTTATACTGGAGGGTTAGTCACACATCAGGCGAAACAGAGAAACTCACATTTGGTGGTATTGTTTTCAGTCAAGTTTGTCTGTTTTGGCATAAGATACTGTCTGATTGATGTCTTTGGTTGGCCCGTCTTCCTGTAGCTGCAGGGCATGGCGGATTAGTCATAATTAAAAACATCACACCTTCTAGCTGAAATTTAACCCTTCACTGCACACATGACACACACGTACATGCTCTCACACTGGGCGAGATCAGTGACACGGGCTTTGTATAATAGCGTGTGGTTATGAAAGTACTGTCAACACAAGCTTGCGATGATCGCTGCTCCGTTCCAGAGGATCAGCACGGTGGGCTCCCAGACCAGCGAGGCCATCAGATACTGATTTATGCACGCGTGTGGGTGCAGAGGTCTCACAGCGATGGCAGTGCTGCGATCTGCTGCGGCACGTGGAATCATCTCAACCAAACGGGCTGAATATTTTCCTTGGTTAATAAAAAAATAAGCCCTCAGGGCTCAATAGGAAACTAAAATACTTGTTAAGGAGAGGAGCTTTTCACAGTGTGGGCAGCATTGATGGTAAAGTGAAAACAGCTGAGAAATGATACAAAGCAATCGTCTGCAGAGCTGGAAAATCAGTTTGGGACGACAAATGAGAGCTTAACAGATCTTGGGTGTAGGTTTGATTCAGAGTGAGAAGAGAAGCATTTTGCATCATCCAATCAGTTGTGTTTCTTGTGGACTAAAAGGGTTTTTGAAGTAGTCACTTTATCGCAGTTATTTGTTTTCAGGACTAAGCTGAAGTGAAGCCACTCAGCAGCAAAATCCTACAACTTCTGCCTGATCTGAGAAAAGTGGGAGGAAAATCTCAGTCCCAGCAGAAATTTTAGAATCTCCTTGGTAGCAAATAAGCCGTAAAATGCAGAGACAAAAATCTCTGGCATCTGCTTTTCAAAAGGCCATAAGGGAGTCTTGACTTTCTCTTGGTTACATAAACAATGGACCTTTAAAGTCCAAATGCCTTTAACAGTACGGCTACTGCCTGGACACTGCAAGTGTTACTTCCTTTGCTTCTTTCTTTCAGTAATCTAACTTATAAGCCACATTGACCCAGGCCCAAAATAACTGAGAAACAACTTCACAGAAATGTTTGCAGCTGCATGTAAAAAAAAAAAAAAAAAAAACACTTCTATCAAAAAAAATCTGTATTCTCTGAGAATTTCATGAGTAAAATGAGTACATAAATCATCAACAAGGGAAAACTTGCTAAACACACAAGAATCAGAATAAAGTAGATAACACAATGAAAACAGAAAGCAATCTCAATGAGGGTTTACAAGAAAAAAATTGCAAAGCAGATACAATGAGAGGTTATTAAAGATATTATTTTTGGGGTGTTTCCAACAATCTGCAGCTTCAGAAAAGGCACAGCAGCTCTTCTTACTGTCTTTATACAACCCACTTTCTAAGCAACTCACCGTTTTGAACAAGACTAAAAACTTTCTCGAAAGCAGAAAAATCTGATTTGTCTTCATTGAAAATGGAAGAATTTCCATCTATGCCAACCCGAAGAGGTAAGGAAAGGCAACGAGGTAACGACAAACAACAATTAAAAGCAATACCATGCGATCCTGAATGTAATCTACTTCAGGAAATAAATAAATTAAGAGCACCAACAGTCAACTGCTGAAAACTACCCTGTTGTTGCAGCCCTGGTACCACTTTCACTGTCACTTCATTTCCTGATACATTTCCTTTGGCTCTAGTATCTACAGCACTGTGCAATTTACTGACACAGAGGTAACAGATCTGACAGTCAGGTGAATTCAGAGAAGTGTGACAATAACTGACGCTGAACCCATCTCACTGTAACGACACGAGACCACAAATTCAAACAACTGCCCATCTTTTGCCTGAGAGAACAAAACTCACAGTGTAGTCTTCACTGGTGTAATTCACAGTAATGTAACCAGACGGTTGCACAGTTTCGTGAAACTTTGACATCCAAACCAGGTTTTAGGTTTATGTAGGTTTAAGCTGGGGTACAACGGCTAAAGTTAAGCAAGGGGGCGGCTGTGGTCGAGGGCAGAGTAAGTATGTTACATACATCAGTCCACAATAATCTAATTCAATGTAAAGTCCCCAGAAATACAGAAACAGAAAGATGCAACATGTGTGTGTGCGTGCGTGTGTGTGTGTTTACACAGCTGGAAGTGGAGCGCGAATCACTTCACCTGGCGGAGGTTCTCAGGGTGTCTGCTGTGATCCCATTAAGAGGCAGACAGGCCCTGGCACCCCCTCCAGAAAACGGGAGGACTTCGCTCACCAAGATATCTGCATTAGAGCCCAGAACGCAGGCCAAATCCCTACAAACCCGCGTTGAATTTACTCAGGGGGCAAATGGTTCTCTGATAGCTGATTGCTCTGGCAGGGTTCAGGTGGATCTGTTGAGTGGCCTCCAGCCCAGTTTCCACTCCATTCAAGTTTCCACTCAGACCCAGACGTGTCTCCACACCTCCCTCTCTTCGCTTTCTTGCTCTCACTCCAACCCGCCCATCTCACATCCTCCTCAGGCTCAGTCCGAACGCCAAAAACACTCCTGCCAGATTTAATGCAACCTCCATGTCAGTAGGCGCTTAAGTCTCTATCTGTCTTGATTGCCTCAGCTCCTCTCTTTATTTTCAGCGCTGCATCGCAACATCGGTCTGGCGGCCCCGAGAGCTTCCCGCGAGGTATGGTTCACCGATGAGGAGATATCACACCGAGCGCAGTTGTGTTGGAGATCAAAACAAACTCGACAGTCTCACTTTTTGATTTATCCAGCTCACTAATAGCTCCTCTGAGTCACGGTCTGAGTTATAGGTCGGAGCAGTCCAGCATTACAGTATCAATCCCCAGACTACCTCAGCAGCAACATAATCAGACTGCCTGTTTGCCTCCTTGTTTCCAAGAAAACAGAGAAGCTTTAAAGGCCCCGATGTGATACTAAGGCTGAATCCCATTTCACCCCTTAGCCCTTCCCCTTGGCCCTACCCCTCGTTTTGCGCGTTCACGTGGAGGGGTAGGAGTGTCCCAATTGTCATTATGACGGAGGGGTAGGGCCAAGAAAGAGGGCCAGTCACCCCTCCAAAAGGAGATTCTCGAGAGGCACACTCCAAACGGAGGGGTATCGGCCGATGGCGAGGGGCGCTTGTTCTTTCAGCCTAGGTCATGCCTGGCGGGCGGGGTGAATTCACTTCCGCATTGACGGGAGTGATCGTTTCCACACCCGCGCATTCCAGGCGCATTCCAAACACAACAGATAGACGATTATTTTCAATAAACTGGTTTCTTCAACACGGCCCGCCTGGAATGCGCGGGTGGGAAACGAGCGCCCCCGCCAATGCGGAAGTGAACTAACCCCACCCGCCACTGACGGTCCAGGCGAACAAAACAAGCGCCCCTTGCCACCGGCGCCACTGGATGACAGATTTCTCAGAAAGCCTTCCAAGATCGGCAAGATGGCGGCGTCCGCAACGAAAGACGTTCATAAATGTAAGTATTTTGTCAATTAATAAAGTTTTAAAATGTAAGAAAAACATTCTTCTTCGGCAGATAATTGTCGCATCTGCCTACGTCATCGGCAGCGGCGACTACTGATGACGTACGCGATTGTCGGAGGGGTGTCCCAATTCGGAGGGGTTGACTTTCTCCCCTACCCCTTAGCACTCCGTTTCATAGGCGGAGGGCTAAGGGGTAGGGCCAAGGGGAAGGGCTAAGGGGTGAAATGGGATTCAGCCCAAGTGTTGAAGACTGACAGTTCTCCGGGGCTCACTTAAACAAGACCTTTATGAGTACATCAGGGATGCACATTGTTTGAAAATCATGCTTAATGTCAGTCATATTCTGGACAGAAGCACACAAATATCCACACATCAAAACATAACAATGCATGCTTTGCAACAAAGTGAGCAGAGCATGAAACAGAGCATGGTGGTCTCTAATCTTCTGGTTGCTGCGCTGCTCTGTCTGGCAGTACACAGAAGTCAAGTGGAGGGTGCAGAATTAGCAGCGATCGAGGCACATAAAGGGCGCAAGGCACTGAAGAGACATGCTGCGGTCCAGTGGGGCCTGTAATGCGGATCAAAGAAACAGAAAATGGACCAAGTCCCTGTTTCATTAGCTTGCTGTCGCCAAGCATTCTCCATTTCCAAGCCTGATTGAGCAGCATTGAAAACAGATCCCTGACTGCTTGCTCACTGGGTCCTGCAGGTACAGTGGCTGGTGGTGTGGCTCAGAGAGAAAAGCAATCTTGCATATAATTAGAAAAAAAAAAAATCCAAGCAATTAAAATCACAAGATTAAATTCACACACCATAACATGTGAGGCATGAGGAAAACTATAGATTCAAGTGACAACCATAGCCTGACAGGTGGACTGAGGGGCTGGGTGTGCATGTATAGATCTGTATTCTGAATCCGTTCATGCTGATGTGGCCTCCAGTCTGGAATATCAGTTGAAACGACGGCCAAGTCTTGAGCTGGGCAACTCAACAAGGAAATATGTAATGACAGCTGTAGCCAGACACTATCAATGAACCAGATCATCCTCGGGCCATTCATAAAAACCTATAGCACTCATTTCAACAGCTGCAACATAAAATTCACCTTATCTAAACTGAGCTCGGATCAAAGTGTCGTGGCGATCCCATCGCAGATACTCTTCCTCATAACAGATGGCTCAGATGAGTGTTATCAAATTACTATTTACCACAATAAACCCTCAATTCTCCTGAGCTGAGTTTCCAGCTGTCACTTCCCCGTCTCTCCCATCTCACAGACTACCTGTCACTGTGTCGACAGGCAGAAGGAGTCATCGTCTGCAGTGATCAACACAAGAAAAGTATCGGAAGCAGAGACCGATACATTCAAAATGCGACCTTATTAAGTGAAAGGTGTCTAAATACAAGTTAGCACAGCAATTGCAAAATATTTCTTGTTTCTGGGCCAAATCACTTCACAGCTGGTGAATGCGAGAGAACTGAGTGTTAAAAGTAAAATGGGGCTGCAATGTTTTCATAGCAGCTCAGGGTAGACAACTCCAAGTATGAGGTTCGCACTAAATTTTCTATCAACCCATTCACCCTCTAAACCTGCTGTAACAAGCTACGGTTGCTGGAAGGTAGAGCCTATCCCAATCAACTGTTTCAGTCAACGCTACACATGTTCTTAGAGCTTTACATGTACAACGTCTATTAAATCGTATTGAATTTTATTTCTGTAGCAGCAACGACATAGCCGTCTCATGGGAATGTCGACTATTCACCGTCTAATGAAACACCATCTAATGCAATACGCCATGCTCTTGTTACTGAAGACTCTCATGACTATATTTTCAATTTTATTCACGCCACACAATGAATTGGTTACTGTTAACCGCTTTGAGATTAGATGAAAATTTAAAACTGGGCAATTATAAATTAATTCAAATCAACTCAGATGAACACAAAAATAGTTGAAAACTCGGCGCATGCTTTTTTTAGAAATCAACAACATGGATAAAGATATTTCTATCATGACTGAAGCTTTGGCAGTGGGATGGCATTCCTGATTCAGTAGAACACATCCGTCAGTCTTTTTGGTACAAGTATGGCGAGCCGTGGCATGCAGGCTACCTCACCAGATCGGATAATGTTAACACATTTAGAACAGATTAACCACGCATGAACATAGCCTGAGGAACAAGCTCTCAACAGTGCTGATCTCAGGGTGTTTATTTGATTTTTATTTAACTTATATTTAACCAAGTAAGTCCTTATCGACAGTGACAACCTGGAAAAAAGGACAAAATTATTTAAAACATTAACAAACTGTTATAATGGGTTTTTTTGCACTTTTTCCCAGCGTATGGGCGCAACACAACGTAATGAAAACTGACCAGTTACACTGTATTTGGCAAAATTTCAACAAAACTGCATGAAGATTAACACAATTTGCTCCACATTATGTGTATAATGTGTCTAAAGACCACTCTCATTAGGCAAAAATAACACATTGTAGGGTCGACAGCTTAATCAGAGAAGCAACTTTACTCAGTTGTTTAGGCAAGAAAAATTAGGCCTAATCTCTTATTCAGTCATTAAAAATAAATACAGTCCTCTAAGAAAAGGGATCTGATGATTGAGACTTTAATCAACAACTTCACACAGTCCAGTTGAACTAAATTTATAGTAAAGAGTTTTTAATAGCACAATGAACCATAGAAAGGGTAAACAACATGATACACATCTAAATTTACGCTCTGTGAAATATCTATTAAATGCAACGTGCACAGAGGTACACTGTACAGATGCACATACAACACACGTACACGCTCGGGTGTCAGGCAGACCATGTGCAGTCCTGTTTTGATAGGCAAAAGGTTGAGCATTGGAAATGAGGGTGTGTGTGAAAGATTGAGCCTGCTCAGAAGCCGCTGTGCATAAAGTCTTGGAACGCACACATGGAACATGTAATTGAATGAGAAACGGTCTCTCGTTGGATGGAGACAGTTTTCTGGCATGTTAAAAAAAAAAAAAAAAAAAAAAAAAAAAAAAACATGAGGTCGGTCAAGTGTTGCGTTTTTTGCTGCCTTCATTCTGTTTGCAACATTTTTATTTGGTTAGTCCATTTGAGAGCTTGCTTTGCTACCTCCCTGAGCCAAAGCATGCATAGTGTCATGAACCTGTGTTCAATACTGTAGAAAAAAAGTATAAATCACATCTAATAAAGAGTGGAAACTACTTGTTTTCATTCGAACAATGGGACTGGCAGCAGAGTTGGCCCTGCTGCTGCTGCTGCTGCCGCTGCTACTCTACGTCTTCAGTGTGCAAGTTTCCTGCCAAGATGGACAAGTTCTGCTTCAGGACTTTATCATAACCACACATCCGCACACAGGTCCTCACTGCAGGGCGTCTCAGCCCACACCCAGACACTTCTGCTGCTTTTCACGCCACTGTAAACCAAAGTAGTGTCCAAGGAATTAGTCGCTGGCGTGCTGATGATTATCACAACAATATGCACAGCAGTTACATGCACACAAACAAAAATAAATGGTAATGTGTACACCAGACAGGGGCTGACAGCACGTGTGATTTATAGTCCACAGCCGCAGAGAAATGAACCACATGTGTCAACAAGCTCTCACTTTTACTTGCTTTTTTGCAAGTTGGCTGCCACAATCAACAGAACACATCTAATTTTCCTGACTCTTCAGGAAAGTTTTAATTAACGCTAAGAAGAATCCAAACAACAGTAAGTTTCCTTGTTTGGGTTGGACTTGTGTAACATGAGCACAACAACTCCCCTCTGACCTACGAAAGCATTTTGCAGTTATTTCCACGATTATTAAACTCAGGTATAAAGTCTAATCTTTGAATTTCTAAAAGATCTTGGTTGTTCATGTAAGCACCACAGTCTGGCACGCACAAAAAAATAAAATATCAGTTACAAATGTTCAGTCATCAATGCCTCGTGAGGTCCAGGCAACTAATTATAAAAAACTGAACGGTAGAGATCATTTTCATAAGAGCAAAGTCAGTTAAAATAAAGGAAAAACTACCATATATAAAACTCACACACACACACACACACACACACACACACACACACACACATACACACACACACACACACACAAACACAAAGAGTGGTCAATTTAAAATATGATTGGTCTGCCTCACTTTCACTCACTGAAAAATAACTTTTTTAGCACACATTGCACCACTACTGCAAAGGCATGTCGGTCTTGGTTAATTGTGCATTCTCAAATGACCAGCTGGAACAGTATTGGCAAAAAAAAAAAAAAAAAATCTTGCTGAACAAGACACTCCAGGATGTTGAGAGTTGATAGTATTGGTGGTTATTTCCTCTCTTGACTGCGAATGTCTGCATTTTGACCATTTTGAGAGCCTTCAGCAACTGCTCTACAAAATGTCTCTCAATCACAGACTGTTCCTGTCTCATTTATTGATAGCAATTGCCAGGCTTTTTATTGTATGTAATATTGTATGAATAATGCCTGATTCCAACAAGAAAACTCTGGAGATGATCGTATATTGTATTGATATAGAGCAGACATGTCAATTATAGTTGATACTTTTTCTGAACACTGCGTATAGAATGAAAAATGAGGTTTCCATTCTGACATGAGCCTCCCAATGGGAGTTACAATGAGCACAATAAACCTGAACTGCACTCATATCTGGCATGCCATCTTGATATTTGGGATCATCAAGAGGTGGCTGTGACGAGTTAAGCAATTTCTCCACAAAGCAAGAATACCCAAGTTAATGCACAAGTTTGGAGTTTGCATGGTAATCCAGCTTTTCAGAGTACTGACCTGTCCAAAATGTGCTTTTCCCCATGCCCAACTTCAGCTGAGGCTCCGGCTCCTGCGACCCTAAACTGAACAACACAAGCATCGAAGACGAATGGATCAGTTTGACTGAGTATTTAGCTCAGCTTGAATAAGAATCAACATCATTTCCATTAGCAATTTATGTCAAAGTTGTCCATCTTTTAGATTAAACCACACAGGCCAGCCAAGGCTGCAAATGGCCCTTTTTCCTTACTTGGACCACCTTCTACAGATACAGATCACTGCAGAAAAAGGAACGCACACCAGATCTGTGATTCTGAAGATGATCTGACCCGCTTATTCATCTGCCACAATTAAACCCCTGTAACAATCGCGTTGTGGTGGTGGCAATGTTTTGGCTTACTGGTGTAAATCGGTGGAGTCTATCTGCAAGCTGACGCTCTGTTCCCGTCCCTGTTTTTCCTATATTTTTTTTGTTCTGGTTTGTCTTTCAGTGATTTGCCTTTTTGTCACAAACGCTGACTCATTTTAGATTGTGTTTAAAGAGACTATTCTCAATGTCATTCAAACAGAGGACAGACAGCCTCACAAAACTAAACATGGCTGAAGCAAGTTAAATTTAGCAAAGCCAACAGAACCAACACATTAGATAGTTTCTACTTTCTTTTAAACAAAAGGCCTCTGCGGCAGAGATATGTTGTGTCGTGACTCATGCTTTGGGCAGCTGACACGTTGTTGGACCTCAACTTTAATCAGCAGACAGTGAGTGTAAACATTAGGACATCTCCACGAGGAGATCCAGACAATGCTTTAAATAAAGTACTTTTCATTTCAGCTTTTTATTTCTGTAACAAAAACTCTGTATGATTTTATGGACACTGCCTCAAATTTCATGGTGCTGCAGGTGCTCCCAAATGTAAACTGTGGTCAGCCTTAATATGAGAAGTCAGTCCTGGCGTTAAAATGACTTCAGCTGCGCAGACTAACGACAAAAACAATTATCAGTGTGTTTCCCAGCGTTTGGCCACACATGAAGATAACTCATATTTAACATATTTAACAGTAGAATCGAAGATAGAAGGACCTAATGGCTTTGCAGGAAAGAATTGAAGAGTTTTGGCTTTGCATGGTAAGCTGAAATGTGGTTGTTGTGTATTGTAAACCCAGACACCATTGTGATGGTTGGTGTTAGTCACAGGGTTATATAAAGACAGTAAGATGATTAGGGAGAGGGCATTTAGTGGGGCAATGAAAAGCAGACCATAGCTCATGGAGCTAAGTTCCATGATTAAATCCACATTTTCATGCTGGAACACACAGATAACTTTTCCTCTGTTGCTCCAAAGCTCCTCATGCGCACGGAAATACACACAAACAGCAGTCTTCACGCTCACACACAGAGCCACGGGACAGTATCATCCCAGCAACAAGTTTAGGGACCGATGTTACGAAAATAACAACAAAAACACCAGTCCAGTCATTAGGGGAAAGCCTTTGAGCCAAGGTTTTACAGCAGGGATTGCTGAATGAGCACAGCCTGAAACATTATCTACACTTTAAAGCCAATCACTGGGTGGCATTTCAGTTTGGTTCCCTAAAATGTCATATTCGCAAATACATGTGAGGAGTGTCAAATCCAGGGCTATGACAAAAATCAAACTCTATTCAAATGATCCCAAGGCTGGCCTAAGACATAACAGGATAATTCCAGTCTTTAAACTCACTGAGACGATGACTACACAAGCATGACTTATTCTTATTCCTGTTTCTAATTAGGTCAGACTCCAGCTTTTGCTTTTATTATTCATCTGAGTATCAGACCCTGCAGTCCCACCTGCATCAAAACAACTGTTCCAAGACCCAGCAGTGACCCTCAAGTCTTTAATACTGCCTCACTGCACAGCGAACATTCAGATTTTTTTTAAACTTACAAACATAATTGTAAACACATTGAAAATGAAGCTTGAAATATGTAGACTTGGGGCTTCCAATCGATAAGAAAGAAAGAAACTCATTATAACTGCAAGTAACAACTTCAAGCTTTGCTTTAGGTATAAGGATGCTAATATAATTGTTTTGCCAAGTAATCCATTTAAATCCGATAAGAAGTCTTATTATTCACTCTTGGGTTAAATAAGGTTTGGCAAACACTTTTCACTCTGTACTTTCTGTCAGGGTTATCAGACCCTCAGTGATTTATTCTGCAGGCCAGTGGATGACTTCACAGCATTCAGCATAATCCATTAAATAACCCATTAAGTAGTCCCTCTGGCTACGATCCTGACAGAAAGTTTAGGTGAATATGTGAGCATTGTGCACCGATAGACGGCAGTCACATCGCAGCATCGAGGCCATTGAGGGAGACTGTATTTGATATTTGAATACTGTATCCTGTGAGTATATCATGAAGGTGTCAGACATATTTGAGCAGTGGCTCACTCTCCTGTGAACCAGGTGATAAATCAGAGACAGAAGTCAAAACAGTTATATTTAACATAATCTTCAGTGAAAAGGGAGAAGCTTCAATCATAGAACACAAGGGATCTTTAAACAGAGACATAAAGTGCACTGTTTATGTGTAAGATGAGTCTGCAGGAAGCATCGACTTAAATCAAGAGCCTGATGTAATCCAAACCAACGTCCTCTTTTGAAAGCCGTAGCACTGACAGACTGACGCCTAGTCACACTTATGCATGAACGAAAACATTGCAGCAAGCAGAATAGAAACACAAACGCCATCAACGGCCACACCACAGCCTAGCCGATCAGATATCCCTCCACCAGCAGAATCAGAGAAGGCCAGGAACTTGCACTAAACCACAAGTCCCCCAAGGATTTGGGGGCAGAATGAATGAAAATCCAGACACACATAACACTGCTGTTTACCTGTCTGTGATTGGAGCTTACATGTAAAGCAGTAAAAGTCATTTCAAACAGAGTTGTAGACATAAAGGTCTGTGATCTCACTCTAAAACACTTAGCAGCAATGACACAAGCTAATAAATCACACATCAGAAAAATGAGTCCTCCAGCAGTCCAAACCAGAAACTCCATTGATTTATTGAGAGTAGGGCAGCGGTATCATATTCGCGTTGGACCGCAACACTTTCTGGCAAACGAGACCACTATTCCACCCACTGAGCGGCAAGCACCCACTCACCCAAATTCTCTTTCTATAACCCCTTCCGGCCCCCTTCCTCCCCCTGCCTTGTGGACATAATAACTTACCCCCACCGAGTCAGGACTGTTTGTTAAGCAGTGAAAAATAAAAAACAACACTAAAAACCCAACGTTCTTTTTAGCTTCAACTGTGTTCTGCCAAGAAATTAAATTTACGAGAAGGTTTGTCTACAATAACACATTAAAGCCCTATGATTTAGGAACGGCTGTTTTCATTCCGCCTACAGGAGCAGCGTTCGATGGAAAGTGGAGGGGAGAAGTAGCTCTGGTTGCAGTCGAAGTACACTGCAAATGTACTCAAGCGGCGACTCGCTGTAGGAAGAGTTTGTGCTGGAGTTAGACAGAGACACGCGATGTATGTTTGGGGGAGACAAAGGCATTTAGTGCCGTGGTCAGCTTGGAACCAGAGGCAGCGGTAAGAGTGTGCCTCGTGTCTCAGACAATGCTTCTGAGTTACAGCACGTTGTTTGAGGTTAGGACGTGTGGTTGAGTGGAGGTCTGGAGCACAACCGCTTGCGACTCTCAATTCAGACCTCTGTAGTCTCATCAAAAAAAAAAAAAAAAAAACACGAAGGCTCACAAGTCAAAAGTTCATCTGGATTGAGTTTTCTAAAACTGACGCATCAATACAGACATTAACTTTATAGCCAGTCCCAGCAGACAAAGGGTGAAGCATGGCTGCGCTCTGCAGGGCCGCCGCTTTATCGAATTAACACGTAGAGACAAACACAGACATATTCACATATTACGCACCTAGGAAACTGAAAGTCAACAGTGAAGGGGACAAACAGGTCTGATAAACTAGGGTGAAAAACTACGCCGTCACGGAATACAGAAACACCAGGACCAGCTAAGTAACGTTTTTGTTCAAAAAATTACCTTCTCATGGTTTGTACTTCTACATTGGTTTTCTTTTCATTGTTCCCAGAGTGAGAGTGATGGTCTACAGGATTAGGGATGCACTGATGCCACTTTTTAAAAAAGCAGGTACAAGTACAAATTGTAGCCTTTCTTTGCTTGGCGATACTGAGGACTGATACGAGTAGGTATTAAATACCATGAAGCCTAATTCAGATCCCATACACAAACAATGTGCATAGGTAATGCGTCACTGCAAAGCACCTCCCTCCGCTCAGCCTCTGTGTCGACGCAGGGCACTCCAACCTGATCATTCCTGATGCTGGTACGAATTGGTGCATTCCCAATTCACAGATAACATATTCAGAATATACCTCACTACAGGCTGGGGCAGTCAGTGATAGAAGTAAACCTCTGACTCCACGGTCAGAAGCTTGATTGCCAGCTCCACAAATCAAAGTGATCTAGGGAAAGGTGCTCAACTTGGAGTTATATTTGCAGTCACCTTCAATCACATCAGGTGGTTTGGTTTGTGTTGGTGTGTATTCACAGAGTCAAACAGGACTTTATGACTCAGTGTGAAATGACTTGAGACAGCTAGAGTATTAAAAACACATGACGTAAACAAAGTTCCTTAACTAATCTGCTGTGTGTTGTGTGAGACCCCACAGTCACAGTGTGAGCCTTACAAAGGACAGACATGCATGAAATATAAACTTCTATAGCAGGAAATTGCTGACTACATTCATCGGTATTCCTGGTGATGAAACAAAGTGTAAAATGACTTCATTACTTTCATCAATCTTGTTAGGAAACCTACTTTGTCTTTATAATTGTTTAACCTGAATGCCGTACTTTACTTTAACCTTGAAGAAGTATGATCTGAAGACCATCACTGAAAATGTGCTTTACGTGTGTTCATCAACCTCAGAAAAATAAATGACCGCCTACGCTCAAATAGCGACGACACAGCAGGAAGACTGGACATCATCATCAGTTTCAGTCGGGGGGTGTCTGAACTACTTCATCATGAATGTTCTGAAATTCACTTTTTCAAGGTGACACATCCTGCTGAAGGGTAATTCCAGTTGCCTCTGCAATACTTCTGCTTAATACAAAACGTTTTGTTTTAATACTACAAAGTTAGAAAAATTCTAGTCTGTTTAGGTTCAACGAAGCTGAGAGGTTGGACTTTTCCAAGACATATGATCAAGTTCGGTCGACATTTTTGAATTACTTTGAGATGGGCAGACATCTCAGCTTTGTTTTCGCTAGTTTCAAACCAAACAAAATTTATTATCTCTATCATGTATATCGATTAGCCTCTGCCTGCCCCTTTTCTTGTTCAATATGTTAAATGTATTGTGCTTTTCATGAGACCATTATGAATGTGGTTTTGTGCCTGATAAGTCTGTGACCTCCAAGTTGTGAATATTCACTTGACAGCTAAATAAAACAAACTAATAAAAAAACAAGTTATACCATGGTCTTGAAGACTTCCACAGATAGTTTTCGTTTCACCTGTTTGCTGATCCCTGTGAAAACCGCAGGGAAAATGAACAAATAAACATATGCGCGTGTCTCTACTTTGCAGCATAAACACCAAATAAGCCAGCTTGTAAAAAAAAAAGTGACCACACGTGCGTACACATGGATGTGCACACACACGCACACACAACACCCTCTTACCCCACAGTTGACTGTTACAACTCAGTTTTAAGCAATACCGTGAACACACCCTATTCTTAAAAATAGTCCTCAAGCACCATTTTAACAGACGTTTAGAGTACTCCTGTCTAATATCCCCACAAAACGAAAAATGCCAGACCACACACACATGCACACACGTAATCTCCAAGCTGCTTAGCATAGACTGGAAATGTGTTCAGCTCTGTTGGCCAGATTCATTAGCTATCAAAGCATATCGGGAGTCAACTGACATCACTGCATGGGGGGCCCCAACACCACCGAGCTCAGTAACACGAGGAAAAGCTATTGCAGAGGTGTGGAGTACACTGGTGATATTTGACTCAGACCGGACTGATCCCATGATACTGAAAGGAAAAATTATTTATCTTCCATATTGTGAAATAATTCTAGGAGTAACTTCAACATAAAATATCCATTTCTGGCACTCAGTGGCAATGTCCCTGACATTTAGGGCCCACGTGGATCCTGCCTGCTGTTAGGAAAGGGGCTTAGTGAAATAGGCAAGCAAAACAACATTCTCCAGCTATGCTAATTGGCATACTTTCACATGGGCTGGAATGCTATGATAACATCCACCTCTATTCCCCGAGGAGGCCTTGATCCTGCAGGCGTTTACTGGGTCAGGGGACCTTGATGTGGATGAAAGCAAAGGAGAGGGGCTCCGTTATGAATATACAGAGTGGGGGATGGTGTCTCACTCTTGGACACACATCTGGTATTTGGGTACGTCGGGGGGATGCTGACGCATTTACTGAGGGTGTGTTGATGCATTTTGGATTGACGGAGGCTTTGGCTTCAGTTCTTGTCATTTGGGGGCCTCCTTTGCTGTCAGGTAGCTGTCACACCCCACGGACAGTGGGGGGCTATGAGGCTGTGGAACTACCCGGGAAGTGAGGTGGATTTTGGGACAAAGTGGAGCCCTGTCTCTCCGGGGATGGTCGCAAAGGCATGGGATTGATGGGGTGGTGATGAGAGACGAAGATGTCAGGGAACAGACACCCATTGAGAGTGGGACCAGTAAGGGAGGCCTACTGGGGAACTTAGGGGCCCATCATCACCTCCACTTTCTACCCTGAACTGAGCTGGAGAAATTGGGGGAGGGAAGAATGGAGAAAAGGGGAGAGATTGTCCAGTAGAGTTCACACACATCAAATTACTATGGGTTTATTATTCTAGAGTGTGACCTGAGCCAGCTGCCCCGGTGTCTACAGAACCTACAGTATACGTGCATGCAGAACGCAGTGAATCAGTTATTTCTCTGTGCTGGTGAGGTTAAAAAAAAAAAAAGGTGAAAAAACATCAACTTCACAGTCTGTGTATGTGTTCCGGTACGGTGCTTTGCAAAAGAAATAACAAACCGAGCTGGCTTTCCCGTTTGAAGGGCATGACATTTTGGGTCACAGCTCCACCGCTTGGCCTCCGAGATATTCCTGAGACAGAAATATGAGACTGATAAGAATCAGTCGGCTAAGGTCATGCCAGGTAGTCAGAGGGAGAACGTTTTCCCTCTCTAATCCAATACCTCCAGACAGGGTTTCTAATGATACGTATTTGCAATTCAGTGCCGGTATTTACTTTTTTTTTTTTTTTTATATCAGATCTCAAATCTGATTACTTCATTGCATGCAACTCATTAACTTCATTTGGTCATTGTTATGCCGTTGTTGATGGTAGATGATGAAAAATGAGAAGAGACAGATGGGAAAATAAATGCATCAAACCAAAGTGGTGGATGCAAACCAAAGACTTTGTGGTTCATAGTTGGCAGTTTAATCCTTCTCCACGGCTTTTAACTTAAGTAAAAGCTTTGGAGAGTTAGATCAATGCTTCTCTTCAAATAACAGTCATGTAGTATTCATCTTCATTGGTTGACAAATTCACAGCACATTTTGAAACCTTGCCATGCATCTTCTGTCAATTTCCTCATTTCTGGTCATTCAGAGTTAATTCAAGTGTCTTGGAGTTCGTTAATGATTGTTTTGTTTCTTTGAAAATGTTCTCATTTAGATTCTGAGTTGAGGTGTTTTTCATTCCAGGCGGCCTCCTCTGGCTCAGTCCGCAGACAGCGAGATGGATGAATTGAGCATTGTTTGGGGTGCATGTGGCACGCACGTCAAGGGACAGAGTAACCAGAGACAGACGCACTCCACATCCCCACCAGGGAGCTGAGCCAGAGAAACTTTAGTCACGTTCAAATAAATTCTTTCCTGTCCAAATTGACACCCTTCCGTTGCCATGGTGTGGATTTGGGTTAGTTTACAGTAATTTGGAGTCTGGGTGGCACAGGAATGTGGTGAGGGACACAGGTCTGTGGTGCACACAACATTACTAACATAATTATCAGGTGTGATTTCAGCACTTATCAACCTTCATGCATACAGAAATGGAAGAACCTGTCTCTTGGTAAAATGATTTCAAACTTGTTCTTTTAAATCATCAACTGAATCAAGTTCTTATTCAGATGAGACGTCACTCTTCTGCAGTTGACTCATATTTCTGTGAGTTTTGCCCAGTTGCCTCACAACAAGAGGGTCATGGGTTCAAATGCCAGCATGACCTTTCAGTGTGGAATCTGCATGTTCTCCCTGGGGATTGTGTGCTTCCGCTGGGTACTCCGGTTTCCTCCCACAGTCCAAAAATATGTTACGTGAGGTTAATTGGATATTTCACTTGAAATTTGAAATCTTGAGTTCATCACGCAGGATCTTTTTGTTGAGGCGGTGAAAGGTTGGCCCAACACTGTATGACGTCAGCTGTCAAACACAGAGGACAAAGCGCTGAGATCTGGGACTGTTTTGCTGGATCTGGGGTCGATGACTTGTACAGAGTGAGATTTACTCTCAACCAAAATGGCTAACACAGCATTCTGCAGGCCATGAAATACCCTCCGGTATACATCAAGTTGGTCATGGGTTCATCAAACAGAAAAATAATGAACCCAAAACAGAATTCCAAAAAACCTTTGACTAGTAGTATATTTTAGGTTTCGTGCCACTTTCTTCAAATGTTTTTGAGTCCAACACACAAATCAGGTGCAGTGAAGCACCAACAATGTGAACTGCAGCAATTTTGTTATTAGGCATGAAGCAAAAGCGAATTGTAATAATTTTACAAATTCCACTACAATATGACACCAGCTGCACCAATCGGAATGTTTCCTATTCAGCTGCGTATTGTGTGATTTTTGTCGATTGATAACTCGCTGAAAGTGTCTGGTGAAACAGAAATAACTATGAAAGTTACTAAATATAATTACTTGCCCAAAAACAGTTGTATGAGGCCTCAGAATGACATTTCCTGGCGACCGAGTTTTCATGACATCTTAAATGGTACTATTGAGCTAAAAGGGCATAAAATGACCGGTTTGAAGCTCGGGTTAAGCAAAGGCGCAGACTTCATGAGAAACATACTGCACTGTTTCCAAGATCAAGCAGATGGTATCTGAAACTGTCTTGCCTCCTAATCCAAAACAATATTCAATCTCACAGAACCAAGAAACACCCAGTGGAGCATGTATAGTTTGGATCAGGTATTGTATAGACTGACCCACAGCGGGACTGAATTTTCGCCCGCTTGAGACCAGTACCACTGGCAGTCTCAGTTTTGGTCAATTTCAAACGACAAACCTACATGTGGTGCTCTCTTCATTTTCAAAAGGCTAGATCTAATAAACGTTTCCCGTGTACACAGGGAAGACAGACACATGGTGTTCATAAGCAGCATAATGCTCTCCCTGCTAAAAGGTAATGGAATCCCCACAGCAGCCAAAAATGAAAAACACACACGTGGATATATAGCATATGCACACACTGAAAGCCGAACAGCTTTCTTGCACTCACTGTCCCTGTTTCCACGTCTCTTAGACACTTTTCACCTCTCATATGACCATGATCTGAATTGTCAGCGACCCTTCTGAATTCCTGTTTTAATGTAAAAACCTGAATTCGAAGGGGAGGTGACGCAGGTCTGGAATATAGCTTTCATTTACCTCATCATCTGTCTTTCCTTCATTGGGTAACGACAGGACATGTAGGGACAGCAAAAGCACAATATCCTCATGTCATGTATAAGAATCAGTGGAACCTTCACACACTGAGCCAAACCGCGTGTTAAGGTGAGCATTTGTGAAAATGTTTGCCTCTTTAGTCAAGAAACCAATTTTTAACCTCAACAAGAGTTTTAATTGCCGTATCTGAAACGTTTTATATAAGTAAGTACTTTTAACCTCAGAATTCATTTTCGTGTCGGTGCCAGACACAGTAGAAAGTGAGTATTGTGAAAACTTGGCAATGGAAGTTATAATAAAAGAAAAGCTAAAGCAGCATTGCTAAAGAGCATTATGTGGGCTTTTGCAGAATTACCTAATATCAACACCACGCTCATGCTGCTTTGTGCGAGCTTGAAACCAATCAGAGGCAGCTCTGTACACACAAACCACAGAAACGGGAGAGATATTGGTGGAACAGACTAAGCTTTTCACTCAAGCTTGGCCATTCAATATACTCTCATATTCAAAGACATAAATAAATCCAGTTATGCAGTATTATGCAGTGGTTATGCTTCCCAGTTACATATTACTGTGAAGATTAAAGCAGTCTGACTTGAGGTTCATAAAACCGTATGCAGCAGAGGGACAAGTAGAGGCCAGCAAGGCTTCAGTCTGCCTCGAAGCTCAATAGTTTCCAGCGTCTGGAATCAGGCTCCCAACAGAGCATTACTCCAGAGGAGAACTTCAACTCCACAATCTAAACCATCCTCCATCTCCAACTCCGGAGCATTGATGATGACCGCTGGGGTTCCTACTCAGAACGAGAGACTTCAGTGCATGTCAGTGTAAATAAGATCCTTATTATTATCCTTATTGCTATTGCTTGTTGCCGTGTGCAGTTGCCCTGGCCATGACCATCTACAGCCCAATTATTATAATAAATCTGTCAAGAAACAAGGCGCAGAGTAGAGACTTTCTTTACGACCGTCAGTCCTCTTTCCAAGGCTGATCACCACTAAGAACAAAAGATTAAATAAGCGGTGAGTTCACAGCTGGGCATGTTAATTCTCTCCATTTGACAGAAACGCAATAAAACACCAAAGAGAAAGTGTGGAGTTCATACAGTACCTGTGAAACATTTTGCCTACTGGTGTGTGAATACAAGGCCAGGCTGAGTCCACAACGGTTAACGTTGATACATGAAGCAACAAAGAGCAGCTTTAATGCGCGCGTGCCGTAAATAGGACAAAGTTCTGACTGGCTGATGGGAGACACGGTGCAGAGTAAGCAAACAAGGCTGTTGTCTTTGAGACGACACACTTGAAAAGAGCGATGGGTTTGATCCAGGCACATGTGGAAACTTGCTGTTTAGCTTCATTCTTTGTGAGCGTCCCTTTTTGCATAAGCACACAGCTTAATATAAGCTCCACAGAGATCCAGGTGGAGACACCCAACAGAGAAATTCCAGAACAGCAGCATTAAATCAACTGTCAAGACATACATGTGCACAGGCTGTTAAAAGTTCATTTGAGTGAAAGGTTTTCATATGTGGGTATGCCACAGCAGACAAAAAGATTTTTTATTTAAAGGACGTCCCCCCCTCAGATTTCTTTTAGCCTTTTCTTAATTGTATGTGAATAAAAAACATACTTCAAATGCAACTAAATCGCTTCTTTCCACCTTATCCTTCAGTAAAGGACTCAAACTTCGCTTAATACCACTTTCAGGATTTGAAGAAGAGTCGGGACGGCACCTGCTATTGGGTGGTAGGTGTGGAGGAAGCTAACAATGACATAAGCCAGAAAAGCAGCACACATGGAAAAGGGAAAAAAAAAAACAAAACAAAAAAAACACTTGACCCGGCCTTGCAGAAGATTTACAAGTCCTCTGGACTCCACCACTCCACCGGACAGAAGAATGACACAAGACAGAGAGTGCGCAGTGCATTTATAACAGATTTGCATTTTTGCATACGGTTTGAGTTAATGACGTGTGCATCATTTTGCATCTTGAGACATCGCCCAAGACTTTCTGTGACAGTGAGTGGAAGCCAGGATCTGCCTCTACTGCTCCATGTAGGATCTGGGCCTGTTTACCCAGTTCTGATGGAGTCCAGATGGTCTTCCTATGACTCTCCTTTAGAACGATTGCCGAGTCTGGACCACTGTTTCCAGCAACCAGGCAGAGCTGGGTGGATCATGTCTGATCGGGCAAAAAAAAAAAAAAAAAGAGTACAGATGGTTCTTAATTGGGAGACAAGAGATGGGTGATGTTCCATCACAGCGAGGCTGGATATCAATTTGAGTGTGAAGCATTCCTTGGGATGGAAAGATGATGTGCATGAGAAATGACAGAAAGCAATTTGCTCCGTGTCTCTGTGGACTGAGGTTGCCTTGGTGGCGACAATGCACAGGGCATTGGTTTGAATACTACATAACAGTCAGAAAATAATCCAACACCACAACATCTTTTCGCAGTGTTCTCGTTAAAGACTACATGTCATTTCTTGTGGGCTGGATTTCACACTTTTTTTTAGTTTGCCTCCGAAGGAAACTCAGCCTTCCATTCCACCACAGGCCTTCAGGGGAAAATAAGCCTCAGCATAGTGCATAGATGGTCTGCACCATCCCCCCCTTTTCTCAATGGAAAAGCACTCCTAAGCCCTCGGGGTAATAGCTTTCATGTGCAGAACCCCGATACTCCAAACAATACTGTAATGACAACATAGGAAAAGATTCATGTTATTGCTTTGCATGTCATATTCTTCAAACAATGACACCTCGGCCTGGGAGAGATGCACCTCTGATGAGAACTGAGGCTCAAATGTGAGGTCTGTTTTGATATGTCGCTCAAAGTTCATCATCACTCCCTCCCCAGATACCCCTCTGGACATACTTGCACAGAGGCAGCATAGTAAAGAACTTACAGGCAGCATATCTGTAGGTCATCACAATATTTCAACCATGTGTGTAATATCGACCCCGGAAAACACATTTCTGACAGACTGCCTCGGGCTAT
Organism: Salarias fasciatus; assembly: GCF_902148845.1. NCBI lineage: Eukaryota > Metazoa > Chordata > Actinopteri > Blenniiformes > Blenniidae > Salarias > Salarias fasciatus. Next base: position 15,117,647 of record NC_043751.1, on the reverse strand, counting down.
TATATATCTTATAAAATCAATCAAGTGCTCTGTATCAAAATACCATGAGAGTCAATCATGAATCACTTCAGCAGTGACAGCAGCATGCCGAGGTGAGGAGAAGTGCAGCTGCATATCCAATGTGACGTTTATAGGGGAAAAACACCGCTAGGGAAGCACACTGATATTCCGCAGCAGAGTTGGATGGTCATGGGCGAGCTGAAGACGACCCAATGCCTGTATGTAAACAGTGTCACAGACCATTTAGTGCAAAAGGAGGAAATGGGTAAAACCTTGAGCAGCTGAAAGAGCTTGATGCTGCTCACGACTTGGTAGATCTGTCAAAATACATCCCGTTATCTTGAGTATCGCTGCACTCTGTATTCTGGTCACCTGGTCATCATTATCCCCACGTTGGCTTCTCCTGCTTCTGAGAGGTGAATTCTGCTTCACATTGACAGGAAGAGTCGACATCGAAGGATCAAAAAGTGACGTCGCCACAAGCCGTTATCCCTGTGGTAACTTTTCTGACACCTCCTGTTTAAAACCCAAAAAGTCAGAAGGATCATGAGGCCCCACTTTCTCAGTCTGTATTCATACTGAAATCAAGATCAAAGGAGCTTTTTTGCCCTTCTGCTCTACAGAAAGGTTTGAAGTCCAGGTTGGGCTTTTTTGTGCAGTGTTTGCATTTATTTTTTGTCTAGGTACAACAAATCTGTCTTGAATGGTGATGGACTCATGATCTGTCCAGTGTGTGCTCTATCTTCGTCCATTATTAGGTGATATCAGTTCTGGCAGCCATAAATTGCTTCAGCTGTATAGTAGATGAGTGAATAGAGGTCACTCTCACTTTTGAGAATGACGCTATATGTAAAAGTGATGCTGAAATGTTTAAATACACTTATGAGATTTAATTAATTTTTCTATTTTGGCATCAAAGACACTTAATAATTTATACTGGCACCAACAACCACATCTCTTTCATTGGTATTTGCCTTTCCTGTCTGAAACCAACATGAAAAGATTACCTGTGATTACAAACTGGAAAGGATACAGCAGCCCTGCAACAGATACAAGTGTTTAAATGTGACAGTTTTGAAGGATTTGAAAGACATCCAAGGCAAATCAAAACACACCCTGACTTTGATAATACAAGTCCTCATTTTCCACCCAACCTAACACTTCGCCAAAGGCTGTTACTGCAGTTGATGTCGGTCTTACCAAATATTGTTACAACAGAAAAAACACACATTTATGAATCTATTCGTACAGCAACTGTGTGCATTCAGAGGCAGTTGTGCAAGTACATATGCACAGATAGAGTATTCAGTGAGGACCTACACATTTTTCTAAATCAAACTATCGCAGCCTTGAAACTCAAGAATCGCCTGTAAAGTTCAAAACAAAAAGGAAAACGCAGAAGAGCAAATATGCACATGCACGTGTGCTGGATCTAATATCACTGATTGTGCTCCAGTGCTGCCTCGGTAAATAGGCCCAGTGGAAATCCCTCTGTTCAGTATGATTCCTCCACACCTTCGCCAAGATTCCAGAATTTCACCATAATTCTACAACAAGGACTGACAGTAATCCAGCTTACACTGGCTTGAGCCAGGTCAGAGCACTGAATATGTATCTATCGCAGAAGCAGCGTACTTTATTTCCTTAATCCTCTTTCATTAACAGCTGGGCTTTTTTTTTTTTCTTTTTACAGAATGCAAAAATACATGTAAAACTCACACACAAAGTTGTGAAGGCTATTGCAATTCAATTGATTCCAGTTACCAGTTTCTTTTTAAAAATAATTGAGGTTCCTTTATGTTATTTTGTCTCCTTTATTGGGCCTTTATTCAATAATGTAATGCATAATATCTTTACCATTGCATTGCTGCTGTGACAAACTGGTTAATTTATCAGGATCGACAAGTTGGATCAGTTAGATGGAAAACGATGCACCATTATATTAATGTTAGAAGTTCATGGAATAAACATTAATGAAACAACTGCAGAGAGAATAAGGAACAAGCACGAATAACAGGAGACTAGAGGTGGAACATCTTATACAACGCTGTCAGAAGGACTCAGTTCATGATTGATGAGGTGTGCCTCCTACAGTAAACAGGAGTGAAATGAAATAGCAACAGTTAAGAAAACAGCTTCAGCTAATAACGGGATACAGCGATACAACAGCTCAAACTCTTTGATAACTTCAATCATGATAAGTAAAAACACAAGGGAACTAACTTCAGAAACTGTGACATTAATTCCATAATATTAGTTAGCTAAAGGAGCTCATTAGTTACAAAACTAGCAGTGGTACATCACTATAACATGAAAAACCCTTTCAAACCATTGGCTCTCAGTTGGGGAGCAAAGAAGGATAAAAGAACGCATAGTGATGCACATTTCCTTCAGCAGGAGATGCTCAGATACAACTTCTAAGCTATTTTTGCGTGCTTCAAACAACCCGAAAACCAACCAAAACACAAAAATCCATGTGGCGTGATTCAGCCAACCCACTTGCCAAATTTTGGCTGCTAGCTCTCTGCCACTTTATGCCAAACACACAAACTGTATAACAAATAAGAGCAGATGCACCACAGATCATGAGGATATAAGGGTATATCATTTCCGAGCAAAAGACTTTAAAAAAAAGCCTTGGTTTCAAAGAAGCAAAAGAAAATTGTAAATACTTGTGACCTGTTTATTAAACATCTCGTTGTTTTGAGACCAGATTGGAAAATGTTAGTTCTCGATCAAAGCCGTGTCTTGACATGACTATAAACTCGCTTACATGTGGTAGCACTGCGGACACATCCTGGCTATCGTTCGTTTGAAAAGATCCCAATGGAAGGTCTGAAGCTGCTTCAGGATTAACGAAGAGCAAAGCCTGGCAGGAGCCGATAAAGTCATTGGCCTGATGGACTCAGCGTCGCACATGGTCTATTAATCTGATTGATTTCATTATAACACTTTGTGGTGGTTGTCATTTTATTTCCCTGAATAGATGATGTCAGAGTGGAGTCCAGTGTGGAGCCAAACCCACAACTGTGACAGAATAAGGATTCAGTTCCAGTCTAGTTGTCTCCCACATGACCACCCCCCGCCCCCCCCCCCCCCCCCTTTCTTCTGTTCCCTTCAAAACAGCTTGCTGTCACCAGCCACCTCTCTCACCAGTCACGCTGTCAAAGTGACTGACAATCTCAGTGCGAGTCACGCCACAGACGACAGAACTAAATATCTGAAAAGTGAAACAACACTTGAGTTTAATTGCATACATGGGACGTTTATATGCTGCAGCATCCAAGCCAGCTGGAGACGGGACGCAAGCTAAGCCGAGTGAAATGACATTTTCCGTTCTTTTATTACTTAACACCCATGTGTGCAGACTTGTACCCCAAACCCACTCGACTGGCCTGCAGCAGAACAGTGTGTGGCTGCCCAGCTCTTTGTGTGAATGATGAGGAAATGGATACCCACACTTAATACTAAACAGTTACGCACACACACCGAAAAAAAAAACATCCCACAGTAGTGTCTCTGTTGAATCCTCTTTCATCTGTCTTCTCAAGCTCTTTAATTTTATTTTCCTAGCTCTGCTTCACATAAATTTCTTTTTCAAATTTCATCTGGCATCAATGAGTTCCAAATATTTGCTTCAGTGAATCGTTATTCCAAATTTTGACAGATGACAAACATGCTGCACTCACTCACCCACCCAGTCTCAGCATTATGCCATGAATATTTTCGCGCTGGCAGATATTGATCCCTCGGGCCTACCTCTACCTCTTACATAACAGACTGTCATATTGCTCCAGGAACATTTGTTAAAAAATGCAGCGGGCCGCTGGACCCACCGAACCTGTGGAATGAGTTTTCTCTGGGTCCAGGTGCACTCAGTCCCCCTTCTGTCTTCAAGGACAACTACATCACCAGCGCTCCCCTAGATAACAATGGAATGATTGGATCTTCCTGAGCCACCAACCTGACTCCAAATTCCATCTGTAGGAGAATAGAGACGGTATTGTTCCTTTACCGCTCCAAAACAAACATGGTGGGCAATCTACACTCCGCAGTCCCCTCTCAAATATGTCCACTATTTTGTTCACAGATGCTCAATAACCGCAGATGGCCATCTCTTTAATTAATTTCTCCTTTTTTGAGGTTATATATTCCTCAAACTTAGCTTCACTCTCTAATAAGCTATGTTCTTTTTTTGTGCTGAAAAAACAAAAAAAAAAACATCGGCTCTGTGTGGTTAAACACACCCGGGTCAAGGTCAACCAACACCCAGCATTCACTGCTGACCTTCACAGCTGCGGCGAATTCGAGCGCTTTAAAGAACGCGGTCAGGGTCAAAGATGTGCTGTCTGTTTAACCCCAGCGATCACTGCAAAAGAGAAAAATATATATATACATGCTCATGTATGCAAATATACACGCAGAGTCGTCTGTGTTGATCCAGCACTGTGAGACAGTCATGGACACGCGAGCGCGGCCCCGCCTTCCTCTCTGAAAAATATACACTGCATCACTCTTCATTTCTGACAGGTAGCAAGAGAGTCCACAAAGGCCGAGATGTAAACGTGAAGGGGGATTATTTTTACACCTAACTTTATACCTAACCGGGATCACGTTGTGAAAGCAACTTCTAATGGGGACCATGAACGGAAAAGCTGAGTGAATTAGGACTGGCGCCCGTCCAGGCTTTCTGATGCGTGAACCAGCGGCGCGCAAATCTGAAAATGGAGTTCAGCGAGTTCAAACACAAATGAAGACGGATTGGGCTGACAGCGATAATGCATACTCAAACAAGTGTGACACACTGCTATGTATCTTTCGTCAACGTTTTCTCCGTCGTCGTGAAATCAGCGAACGCCGTGGCCTGGTAGCAGTCTGTGTTAAAGAGAGCACTCCTCTCCAGTGATTCATATGAAACTTGAAGCAATGCCGTCATAAGAAAAAGGCCGAAGCAGATCACTGCTTCAGACAAACACTCAATGATGAAGGAGGAGATAAGGAGAAATGTGTAGGTATTTCAATTTTCAGTCATATTTTTTATTCATTTCAAATTAAGAGCGTTTAAATTAAAACCTCGTCCGCCTGTCCCCTTAGCCACTGATTTAAAGAGATTAAACAGGCCACCTTGGCGGACTGCAAGAATCACACTACAGTTGAACTCGCAGGCCGTTGTGCTGCCAGCACAATCTTGCCAATACAAGCTTGAATCCTTCCAAAGCAAGCCAAGAAATTTCTCCTGAGAGTCTAAGTGGGAGAGTGACAATGAGCCAACAGTAGGGGGACAATGGAAGAACTGTGGTTTGAGGAACAATGGGACAAGAATGTTCTGGGACAATACATAATGCTGAGATACATCTGTGGTGCTGTGGTGGGATCCTGCCGGAGGACTAACTACTGTGAGAAAGACAGACACGGAAGTGGCTCAGTGCCTCCCGGTGTGTTGGGAGGAGTTCATGTATTAGGCCGAGTGAGGATGAAGTGCAGAGCCTCGTAAATCTACGCATACATCCACAAAGCATTAAAGAAAAAGCCCCTGCACTCTGCACACGCAGAGGACACTTGACATAACGATGACCTGACCTACAGCAGATCGTATAAATCTCTTTATGTGACATATATATGACATATTAAAGGGTGTGAACCAGCAGTTTGATAGTTTTTTGGAAAATGTACCATCACACTAATGTGAAAGCAGAGAGATAACACTGACAAGGTAATCCCAGGGTTTCAGACATCCATTATCAGGCTTTGCAGCACTATATGTGTGTGTATATATATATATATATATATATATATATATATATATATATATATATATATATATATATATATATATATATATATATATATATATATATATATATATATATAGCACTCATTAAATCTGTTCTATTGTTTGTGCGCATGCTTGTGTGTGCATGAGCGTTGCCATAGCACCCATTCAGAGAGGCACGAAACATAAATTGATTAACAATGTTGGCAACATTCAGTCATAAATTTCACTGCAAAAACTCGACAGAATATACCCCCATATATTCATCTGCTCAGGGTGTTTACACTGGGACAGAACAGTCTGTGAACCAGTGGAGGCAGAACCAAGTTCAGAAGTGTTAGCTGCAGACAACCAGACAACATTTTTACCTCCCGTTTGATGGAGGCTATGGCCGGCATGATGAGTGATGCCTGCATGAATAAACATAATGAAGCAGAGAGCATTTGAAGATCCAAACTGTTTTGTATCTCAAGATGTGTAACAGTGTAAAAATCCAACATTATCCTTACTTGCTTCTTATTCTGTCAGGCAGAAAAAAGTCCATTTAGATGACCGTACCTATAAGATGTAACTAAATGGTCTCCTTCTCTATGAGATTTCTTTCCCAATTACTTTAAATACATTTTTCTCATTTTTTTCATGAATATATAGTCATTGCTATAGATCCAGAGAGGAACAACCGAGAAAATCACAAACTCTAATTGGGAATGACGGGACAATAATAACCAGGTCCTCACAGGTAATGACAGAATCCTCTTCAGTTTGAAGCCTTCTCTGTCACCGTGTGTTGAACTGAAGAGCGGTTTGAGACACTGAAGACTGGGACAGCTCATCTTTCTTTATAGAAGCTTTCTGTTCCTGCTCATGCAGAAGTGACAACACAACACAACATGAAGACAGAGCGAAAGACAATTCAGTGTCTCTGGTCACTTGCTGAAATCGATCCAGAGTTCAGATGAGCAAAGTGCCATACGTGCCGAATGTCTACCCCCTTGTGGACACTGGACATATTGCTTCAGTAATATCAGTTTGAAGTGGAGCTATTCATAAAAGGCCAAAAGGAAAATAAACAAAAATACAAAACAGTTTTTGGTTTAAAACTAATTACCACAGGTTGCCGGATAGATGTTTGGTACAGAGACTAGGAGGTACGGCTGGTTTAGTTCAGATGTTAAATTGAAGGTTTGTGACTCCTCCAATCGATACGGCTGCCCTCTCTGTTCTTAAGACTACAACTGTCAGGTTAATCTCTGCTGAATTGAGGCAAACATGTGGTTTAGCTATTTATGCCAAGCAACATTAATAAGCCGCGCCTGCTGCCAAATCCGAGTCCTACAACACCGACTGAAGGCAAAGCAGCGCTTTTAGTGCTATTAACCTGCCAGCTCTCAGCTGAAGAAAAATTGCATTAATATCTTAGTCGCCTCGGCGTGCTAACTTAAGACTGCTATGCCAAATATAGTAGCCCCCGCTCTCTCCTCCATGCACACTGTTTTCCTCATTCAGCTCTCGCTTCCTTTTCCCATCAGTCTACTGAGAGTGAGGGTGGCACACAAAGCACCAGGGAAAAGGATACAGGAAAAGGAGCCCTTCTGAAACTGATCCTGAACTCCGATAGGTTTTTCCACGCTGACTGGAAAAGATTTGGCTTCTCAGAAGCATGACTGCAGCAAGACATAGGTAGTTTACACCCTGAGGCTGTGTGTAGGTGCACACACTTTTCTGATGCCTTTTGGCAACGTGGTTAAACTGAGATACTGATCTCTGAGGTTTTGCTCACACAGTGACTCACCGTGGCACAGCCTTGGCGCTATGTTGTGGATGAATCTTGGCACACCAGCACTTGACCGTGATGTGTTTACTTTGCTTGTTAATTCTTTGAAGGGAATGGAATTTTTTTTTTTCCTCCATCAACACAAAAATTTACCACTGCAAGATCATCAATTGATGCAGATGCACAGAATTAGAACATAAATGTACATTTATCAAGCAATTGCACTACTCAGATGTAGTGGGACTGGCAACCTGCTCAGAGAGAATTCTCTATTTAAACATATTACCATATGCAATGGTACAGAAAAACACAGAAGAGACCCTGTTTCTTAAATATCCAACTAGTTTTTTATTTTGTATTTCTGTTATAACTGTTGTTAGCATTTTGATTCGATTAAATCCAGACTGATTCTACTGAATGGTAAATAAGACACTCTGTCAGGATGTGGATAGTCTGGGCAAATACATGCTGCTGTTTTTCATCAATTCAAAATCAATTTAACTGAATTGCTTAAGTACCTCAATATGTTTCTTGTGGAGGACAAAAAAAATCCCAGAATATACACACAAACACAACCAAATAAACGCTTAAGAATGATTAAATGGTAGCAATAAAAACTGGATATATGCACAACACAAAGCAAACAGTTTGTTGATGCCGTCAATAAACTGCGGGATTCCTCATGTTTGAGCAGATGGATCAGTGTGGATGGCAATAAGAATATTCATGCAAGCATGCGAGTGTCTATCCGTCTGTCTCACATTGACAGTGTTTACGCATGTAGTCCGGTGCCAGTGCTGTCAACGGCTTTCCACCAGGCTCCGGGGAGATCCAGCTCCTGCTAGAGCTCACAACAGCTCCAAACACAAAATACATAAATAATAACACTAATAATTACCACCGCCGTTCACAGTTTGCAGCAAATCTGTGCAGCAACTCTGCCAATCACAACATGAGAGATGTGGGATCTGGGGATCGCGGAGTAAATCAAAACCAACACTCTTCCCTGGGAAGGTCCCATGGCCTTTGTTATCTGCCTGGAAACCAGTATGATTCATCAGTTGTATTATGGATGTTATTGCTGGCTGTGGGGAAGGCACTTCTCATAACCCCAGAACTGGAGCAGAGATAAATGCCATATATATCACTCTATTGCCATGCACTTGACATTTACGATAGGTGTTTGTGTTGATCATTTCATAACAGCTTGTGCAGGTGATGCTTTCTTATTCTCCTTTACTATATGTGTTTTATGTCAGCTATAAAATGATGAAGCCTCTGCCGAGGATCACAGAACCCTCTTGCCCGCCAAACGCACACAAAGAATGCCACTAGCTGTCAGTCATTTTAACTGACCCGGCCTCTCGGATCCCACAAACCCAATCATCAGTGATTGCCGGTCGGTAGGTCTATAAAGCCCGGTGTTTACCTCGTCTAGACAGACTGTGGAACTGGCACCCGTGGGCATCTGAGCAGTATACTGCGCCCTTTTTAACCACACACGAGATCCCCACTGTCATTTAACAGCATAAATCAACTGCTTGCATATTAACAGCCCATCAGTGTTACAGTGTTTCGGCAGATTGCAGGAGTCATCTGAAAATAACGTTTTCTCACCATGAAGAGTTCAGTGAAGGAATTCTCTGTAGACGTGAGCACGTTTGATTCTTGAGGCTAAGCTATAAATCATCCTAGAGGTTACCATATAGTTTGTATGGCTCCCATGTCATGTGTGCTGCACGTGACGAGTTCTCTTTCCAGTTTTATGCCTGAAGTGAGGAAGGCCGATATTATATCTGAATTGCAACACAACTCTGCATCATGCAAACACTCCTCACTAAGGTGAGCAGATCTAAATTTCAACGCATTTATCTGGGCAGATAAGAATAGTTCTGGCTGTGGGCAAAGACTTCTCTCCAAAAAACAAATATTATTTCCCCTCCTTAACTGGCCAAGGACTGACAGAGACATACTGTACTCGGCCTCTCCTCAGTGTTTCCAGCTGAAACCTCATTGAGACCTCAATTTAACTTGCAGGCTTGCAGGATGGCTGGAAAAAATTATACCACCACACATATTATCATATTAATTACCACAGTGTATTTTCGCTCACCGGGAGGAGAAAGAATTACAAAATAAAGAATCACAAAAATGAAAATGCTTTCCGACCGGAGGAATTTGTTTACATAGAAGTCAAACAAAAGTGAAGAAACTGTTCTTGAAAAAAGTAAGATTTCTGTTTAAAAACATTAAGTTTTGCACAAAGAAAGCTTGAGGAAAAAAAAGTAAATTAAAGCATCTGATGAGTGACGCACCAACGCACAAAGTTATGTTGTTGATTTTCAGAAACAGCAGACTTCGCACGCTAAATACGGGATTTCGGACTGTATATTTGGGAATCTGCAAATGTGGATGAAAGTATTCAAAGCAGGAACAGCCATCTGCACAGCTGTGACAAGTCCACTAAACAGTCGTTCTGCTGCTGCTGTGATGTGGACTGATAGTGTGTATCCCTCATGCAGCCCCTGCCATATCACTGGAAGGAAGTGGACCTGTTATTGTTATGACCTCAAAGGCTTTGGGTGGTCCACGGACACACGCACGCACGCACAGCGAGAAAGAGGGAGGAGGCGCTGACAAAAGGCAGCAGGCACACGCACACATATAGAACTATGGGAATATTATTTGCTGCAAGCCCTCGGAGCACCTGCCATTTACGTGCTGATGACAGCGCTCGCACTGCGGCCTGCGCTGACCATCAGGAGCTCGCAGTTCGTTCACCCACACTTTCACGTACACACCGTAAATCTCTGGGAGGAACTTTTCCATAAAGCCAAATCAAACTGTTTACAGTAACACATCGACACGGCCAAATGAATCCAGTGGTGACTCAACTGCAACAAACATTACATACACTTTTCTGTACATTTAGAAATTCCTGCATACATACGCACGCACGGAGCGGTGCATTAGTCGGACGCTAGTATAGTTTCCAGTGTAGTTTGTCGATGATTGAGCGTTGATGCTGACAGACGTTTCATCATGGCTGAAGTGCAACAAAGACCAGTCCAAGCAGCATACTCAGCCTCGCCCAAGATAAGCAAGTCAGAGATGATCTCCACACAAAAGGTACGACGCTAAACGCATTAGCTCGACAAATCTAAGAAAACACTGAGGTGCTGCCCGCGGCACGTTTTTACACGCCCACTGGTTATTTTCTTTTTCAGACTTTAGCTCTATAACTGAGAGGATTAATGACCTAAAAAAAGATGCACAGAAAAAAAAAACAATATTTGGATTCAAAGGTCACATTGCCCTGTTTGGAAAACAGTCCTGGTGAAGCATGACTGCATCCTGCTACCAGGAATGAAACTTCATCCCCGGCCGGGTACAGGACTCACACACGCAGACAGGAAAACAATCATCCACCATCACAACAGACCTAAAGAGACGTGCTCATATTGGTTTTAACAAACCTTCACAGCAGCCCGGCTCCCATGCTGTCACACACACACTCACACACACACACACAAACACACACAGGAACACCTGAACACAGACAAATAGGCAATCAGTGGGTGGATGGCATCCTCCAGACAGGAACTGCTTTCAGCATTTGGAACACAGCTCATAAATCACTGCACACATTGGGGTAATGATCCATTGAAAATGAGAGGTGACTCTCTTCCAAAAATACGGCGGCGCTTTCAAAGACCACACCGCAACATTCAGAGATCTGCCTCCCGACTGACACTGCCGTCAATAACACGATCATCACTGTGCACGGCCGCCACAGAAACGTGTGGCACCCGAAGCACTTTATTTGGTGTCTTTTGAAATTGCAATGTCTTTAATGTCAATATGTGAATTTCCGACATCAGAGGTCTGTGCACTGTCGTGTTAGAAGCTGATGTTTTTTGCTCAAGCTCCATACTTCTGAACACTCCCAGAAAAAAAAGAAAACATTCTTAGATTGAGGTTAAGCAGATAACTGAGGTCTAGCAGGATTACAGTCAAGCTGCAGTAATTAAATTTTAATCGCAATTCAAACTGTTATTGTTGTTGGCATTTGTAGTGCGGTTATTAAAAAAGTGGGTGGATTGAGTAACTGTGTTTCTCCTCGGAATTTTGAAGCAAGAGGTCATACTTTAAAGTACAATTTCAATAACCAAAATAATGGAAAAAGATTCTACACTGAGCAGGTACGCTTTTTATTAAAACCTGTTTTTATTGTCATAATCAAAAAAAAAAAAAAAAAAAAACACTCTCTTGGCCTTTATGCAGCCTAAGTTGAGGAAACACTAAACTCTAAGTGATTTTCCTGAGGAACTCCTTAATTCACTTCAGGGAAAACAATAATATGTCCTGAGGCTTGACTTTACACGCAATATAACAAGTAAGGAAATTATTTTATTAAAATGCTTAACAGGCAGCTGGGCACTGGTTTTAATAATGCATTCAGTAAAACTGTTTGAGGGAGACCTTGAGGCCTGCAGGAAGTAGATGCTGAAAGTGATTTGAAACCAGGTGTTCCTCCTCTTTGGATTTCCTCCATGTTAATCTAATCAATTATGTATTTACCTACAATCTGCAGGCTATCTGTTTTTCACAGGAGGACAGGAGCACATGCTACCTGGCATCAATTTAGAGATTCAGCTCGCTTGGGCTGATTAAATTAATTGCATTAATCTTAAAAAATCGGATTCAAATTTCAGGCTCAACAAAAGATCGGTTGTCCAAAACAACGTAGCAACCGAATCCCTCCAAGTACTTGTCAAATGGAATAAAACGGCATCAGCATTTTCGAACATGTGCCGCAGTTAAAAACATATAACATTACCTTGAAGCAGGCCAACTTTGTGGTGAATCCACATACACAATTGCAGCACATCATCGCTACAATGCCGCTGCCTCCTAGTGGCTGGGACTGGCATCGCTGGCCACCGGTGGTGGAGGGCACCAGCACTCCTTTCCTCCAGTGACTCACACCTCACACACACAGCCCTCAGGAGAGTGTGAGACTGTGCTGACAGTGTGCGAAGCGCCCCGCTGACAAAAATCCTACAGGAGCTTCACAAAACCTCTCTGTGGCAAATCGTCAGCAGCAGGAATTTACTGGTGGCAGTGGGAGGCTAAGCTGGCAGGGTTTAACCGAAATTATGAGCTTTAAAAGTGACAGGAGAAAGAGAGAACACCCAAAACACGGTCCTCACACATGAATAAGACACAGCTACTGTTCACTGCCGCTGTTAGTTTTGAATATCAAACAACTTTAAACACGTGTCTCGCTTTGGTTTCATTTCTAATTTCAGAGAGACCAGCCAATACACCGTCACACAAAGTAAAATCAATAGATCATGAGGACAGCAGGTGAACACAGCAGTAATAAATCCGACACATGAGAATCTTAACAAAAACAGAAACATCTCTTTCAGCGTATGTCCCAAGATATCTTTGTTTTTTCATTAGATGTAAATGTTTGACCTCATTAATATTTTATATTATTGTCTGAGTTGAAATTGTAATGAATTACAACAGAATACATATAGAATTGAGCAACTTGATGACGGTAATAGGTTTTTGCAATGATACATAGTTTGCTAAACTTTCTATACAATAATGCATATTGAATTATCATTTATAATGCTGTTTAAACTGCACTTGGAAAAAGCATTTATTGTTCTTATATAACACAAACAATATATTTAAATGCATACCTCATGCTGATACTCAAGTTGCTGGTTAATTGCTAAACTCAACGCACAGTTCTTTTGCTGTCTGCCTCAATAACAATTTTCTATGATGAAAGGAGGCACATTCTTCCCAAACAGATAGCGTTTGCTCAGTTTTGCATGGCAAGTCCTAAATTATCATGAGATATATACTACGACTTCATTGTTTATAATAATGTAATCAGGGGATGTTTGCTCCTTTATCATTTTACACGAGAAAATCTGGCTCTCGTTGAGAAAAGTTCGGATAAACCTGAACTATCTTAGCAGCCAAGCAGAGCTAAATGCGTCATAATAGCTGGGATTGTTTATCTTTAAAGCAGAGGTAGAAAAAAGAACTTGATTTAAGTTGGTGTTACGTTTCCGTCCAAGTTGTCTTTCACTAAGCAACAGTCAATATCTCTCTGTGCTGTACATTTTCATGAGATTTTGCTCCAATCCAGCAGTTCGTCTGCACTTTCTCAGAAGGTCTGTGACTTTTCTAGAAGTGGCACATTTAGTCGTATGTGGTGAAGCAATGACTGAACATCTGGATGAACAGAGTGGAACTGCTGCATGAGTGGGTTGAGAAGGTTAAATGGACTTTTTAATGTGCTTTGACACGTTCTGTGCTCTGCCTGTTCTTCTCTGCAGGAATCCTCCGGAATCAGGCGAGCACAGCTGTCATCCTCCACAAAGGAGGCCGCTTCAAACTCTTCAGTGACCTCCGGAGGTTTCAGTTCGTGACTATTTTCTACGCCCAAGATGATACAATTCCTTTAACACATCATTTAGTTTATCGAAAGTGTTTTGGGATTTGTTTGTTTTCATCAAGAATTTTCTCAACACCATAAAGGTTATTGCATTTCTGGCATCAGACCCGATAAACCCAGAGTCACCTGCTAAAATCTGCAGATATTTTCAAGTCCACCATTTCAGGACTTATATTATCATTCATTCTTTATTATAATCATTGGTATTTTAACTGCCTGCTACAGCTGCAAAGCCTTTTCTCATTGTTATTTGCGCAACAACAAATTCCGCTTGCTTTCTGATGAATTTGAACAATTGCACTGATTGTAATTGAATACACAAACATATCCATCAACAGTTCCAATAGGAGGAATTCTGAGCACAAAGACATCAAACTAAACTTGAGTTCAAGCTTAAAAGACTTTCAAATGTATGAAAACGGGTTGGTTACTTTGTAAATTTGTTTTCCATTTGTCTTTCTTCTCCAAACGATGTGATTCTCGCTGGTATTCTGCCAATAAGGATATATAATACTGTGAGTTACAGACACATCATTATGACTCCTGATAAGTGAATAGCACAGATTGTCTCTGTAAATTGGGGACGAAGGCTGAGCACCATGGTCAGATCCACCAGAAACTGCAGCTCTGCCTGCTGCTGGTGGTAAAAGCTGCTTCAGACAGAAAGGAGGCAAAATACACACTGCTTTGCTGTGTTTTCTATGCATGCAAAACATAAGAGATCCTTATGTAGACAAAACCTTGGCTATTACTGCACGCTTAAATAAGTCTGTCACTTACTCTTTAAGTTTCTCTTCGAAGCTGTTTCTCTGTCAGCAACCGCTCCCCGCCACTTGGTCACAGCATCCTGCGAGAGACACAGAGTACAAATAAAACAATCACTCAGAATTTGACATGTCAGAAGACTGTGAAGCAGCTGGTGAAAGAGCAAGGGCGCACATCTGCATCATGATGAAAGACTTTCTGGATTGCTTCACACCTCTGAAAAAGCTGAATGGAGAAAACTGTCTCTGGATAGATACCGATCAATCACAAACATGACAACAGAACAGCCCAGCCCCTCCACAAACACCAGGATCACATGTTAAGACACAATCAAGCGCTCAGATGTTGTAGATGCACAGCAGCAGCGAATAAACGCTCAAGTTCAATATGAAAGCAAAGGATAGGAATGTTTTGGTGAGACGCTTAAAGTTAAGGCAACCACATTCTGTCAATCATACTCAACAGCTCCACAAAGAACGGAGGAGCCAGTGAAAACATCTGATGACTCCCACAATTTACCCTGAACCTGTGCCCACTCTTTAAATTGGAGGAGTTTCATATGTTCTTAAAAACAGCTCCGATCACTGTTTTCATTTATACACTAATTTACTTCGGGACAACAACAAATCCAGTCAGGCAATAAAACGAAATCTGACAACAGTGGACTATATTTTTCAGCTTACTAAAAACAGTAAAAGCTTTTAGTAAGTGAGCTGCAGTAAATAAAACACAGCAAGACTGTGAGTTTTGGAGACTTGCGGGACACCAAAGACAGTTACTTGTAAGAGCGTGCAAGGCCCTTTGAATTGGCGTGAAGCAAAGAGCAAGATCTTCCCTTTAGCCTCAAGCATTGAAAGATAGATTAGTGGAAATGCTGACAATTACTCATTTTCAGAGGGTCGCAATGCACAGAGTCTTAATTCCAACTCAGCGCAGCTGGATGTGACAATCTGTGATTTATATCTGGTTGCGTTTAAGAAAAAGAAAAAGAACCTTTTCAGACACTGAATGAATTTTCCAGACAAGATCTGAATCTCACTTTTGAAACTATACATTTTCTGGAGGGACGTTTAGGTCAACATGCTGGCGGTCAGGGCAGCACTTTGTTTGGAAGAGGTTGAGAAGTTTATAAGTCACATTTAATACATTCTACAGCAAAAATATCCTCTTCTCTTAAAGAATATCATCTATAAGCATCGTGTCGGTGGTGGAGTGATTTCTACTCTTGCCTCACAACCTGTTCACCACCAGTTCAATTAGAGCTCTGGGCCTTTCTGTGCTGAGTTTGCATGTTCCCTGTGTGCAATGCATGGGTATGGGTTTTCTGCAAGTACTATGGCATTCCTACTACTGTAATAATAACACTGAATGATATAAAGCACACAAGATGGAAGCATGGGTGGAAGATGTTCCACTTTTATACGAGATGGGTCCCCTATGAGGAAGGTCTCTGTACATGTGCTGTCTGGCTTTAAAAGAAAACCTATAGGACATCTCAGTATCTCAAGCTGACAGTCCTGATGGGGGAACACAACAGCCGCATATGGAAGACATTGTGGGCAATTACAGTACAGTAGTTGAGACACTTATACAAGCTATGCAATATGTACACAGGAAAAGCCACAGCATGCACTGAGGTCTAATAGAGGAGGGGCGTATGTGAACACTGGCACTGGGTAAAATGAGCTCCGTTTTGCCAATAGCCAGGACTGATGAGCCTGACACACACACACACGAGAGCCATAAAATAGATCACAAACAGGTGAAGAGAAGGAAACAACACAGACAGGCAAAATAAACAAAGTTGTTATTGAAGGTTTCGCCAGTTCCCAGAGAGTATATGGCTGATAATGAACTTCACCAAACAATAGAGGGTGTGTGGTGGACAGAAAGTGTCAGAGGTCACCGGTTAATTACTCCTCATGTGGAACAAGTTGTCCACACACACCCCAGCACGTCTGATCTTTACTGCCTACAACATGTTTATGCATTGAAACAAACAGCCGTTTGCCTCTCACCACTGTGGTTTTCGCCTTCTAAATAGCCAAAAAGAGGCAAATGAGGTCCCTCCTCCACAAAATGAGAGCGTTCCAGTCCGACCCTCAAGCCACACTGGCTGAATCTAAATTCATCACGACAAGACAACTTGTGTTTCCACAGTGTTCTTCACAGACGGCTCTGAAAAAGTATTATCTTGTTTCCTGCACATGGTTTGAATCAAGGTAGACTGGCTGCGCTCGGAGTTTAGTATTGGAAAGTTATTTTTAAAGGCCCACGTGCCTCCTTTCTCAGGGTCCAACTTTCCCCGGCTAAACACGGGGACGCATCTCTGGAACAGACATAAAAAGGCTGGCACAAACACTGACGGCACATGAGGATGCAATTTGTTCTTATCAAATCATTGCGAACATCTTTCTCAGGTTGCGGTGAACAATATGGGCAACAAGATACAGCCTTCCAACTTCCAGGTTTTTCTCACGCCTCAGAAATTACATCTCTTTAGCCTTGTTTAATGAGCTTATACGACAACGTTCACATGCTCGTCTTGAATTACTGAATGATTACCGAGCGCAGTAATCTGAAACTCCTGCTTTTCTCATCAGCTTCTTTCGTACTCCAATCAGAAATATACGTTATTCCAAGGTTTCACAGAGCAGCCTGACGAAACGTCGCAAAACAGAAAAAGGTGTGCCAGGAAACGTTCTGGATTGTGGGAGACGCAGATCACTACAATCAAGGCACTGATTGTGAGTTGAAAATGTTTCTCTGCAGCCTACGGCATGAGCTATCACGATCTATGCACGAGAAGCGATAAGTCCAGTCCACTCAGAGAATGAGTGATATTTTTGGAAATGAAAAAAATAAACATTGTGTCTCCATTAAAGGAACCACAACAAAGTGTGGTTATTCAAATCATTATTTATTTTTCCAGGCCATGTACGCCGTCTGTTCTTCCTGCTCCAAACTTTTTGGTATCTCCTCCACCACAGACGCCGTTGGCTTCCCACCACCACCAGCGCAGCCAGCCGGAGAGATGAGATGAATACGTTTCTCGACTGTCTGCCTGACATTTGATCACGCTGCGAGTCGCTTTCGGTGGAAAATGGTGGCGAGACTGTTTTTGTGCATTCACGATGACCCGCAGCTGTTTTCCTCATTTCTGCTGTGCTTCCCTGACACAGATCATTTAGGCAGATGTACACTCCACCTGGGGTCAAGCTGACAATCAAAGCTCCCCTGTGTTTATTATGGATATGAAACATATCCTGTCTTTAAGAGCTAACATGTGAATGGCTTTTCTGATTTGACTTAAACACCATCAAATGCACCGTAATTACTGAGCAATCCACTTTTCCCAGAAGCTAAGAACAAATAAATACACTAGTAACAGAAAACACGCGTACCTACAATGCCTTTACTGTCCGTGGAGGAGAGATGTTTACAAAGACATGATCCAGGCCTCTTTCATCAGTACCATGAAAACCGTGGATGTGTCTGCCCAAATGCCCTTCTTTACTCAAGCCGCTCCCGTCACTTCAGCAGTCACTTCGTCCCACCCACCACCCTCTTCATCAGCGGGCTTCATTGTCCCCAGGGTCTCCACAGGTTCTCCTGATGTCTAATCAAAACACGAAACACGCTCGATACAAGCAGTGACTTCATGGGAGAGGGTGCCGGGCTCAGAGTGGAGGTGCAGGTCAGTAATGGCAGAGATCAGATGTCTAACCAAAACACATTGCATTGAGTGTTTCTTTAAAAGTAAGTGTTAGCCAAAACTACTGTTCACACAAAAACACAGCTCTCCAATAACCTACCCTGAAACTAAAGCATACTGGTAATAAAATGGGACAAGTCGTTAATAATAGACCCAAATAAGACCATTAAATATAAATATTGCCTTTTTTGTTTTCCAGTAAACTATTAATATTACCTGTGCTGCCCCGCTGATGAATTACTGTACAGGAAAAAAAAACAACATTCCCATTCTGGCACACAGTCATAAATGGCTTATTGGTTCATTGTGCATCGAATGCTCAGATTACAGATCATTATACTAAAATAAACACGTTCATTTCTCACTAAAACCAATCTGATATATCTGTCAGTTGCTACTATTTTTTTTTTTTAATTGCCTTTCATCTGGATACCCTGCCAAGAAATGTCAATGAAATGTATTATGCATGTACTTCCAAAACATGTCTCCACTTAGAATAAAAAAGCATAAAATCCAGCTGAAAACCAGGAATCAATAAGCCTCCAGAGCCAGAAGCACAAGATGTACAAACAAGATATGCATCAGAGCACATATGATTTGCGTTGCGATGAGTCATTTCAAATATTAGTTAAACCCTCTTTGTGGTCAGAAGCTCACATTCATCCAAGAGTACTTAACAATCCTTTATAAAGCCAAAGTGCATTTAAATAAAAACGCTGATTCATCTGTCCCTGTGAGGGTTATTTATTACATTTCATGAGCAAGTGAAGTGCAAAACATAAGTGTAAACCATAGTGAGGGTCTAAACCAGCGTCCTATGGGACACTGTGGTCTCTACAGTATGCTTTGAAATTCAAGGAGAAATGTAATGTTATTGTACCAGCCTACAGTGGCCTGTCTTCACAGATGACAGTCAACACAGGAGATTTTTACAATGAACTCTCAGCGTAAATCTCGATTTGAACCATGAGACCTGATGTGATAGCAAAGCAGACACGATGAAAAATCCACTGTGAGACGACAAACTGAAACGCACGGCAGATGTAGACAAACTAGAAACTGAGCCAAGGCTTGAAGGTGCACACATTAAACTCATCGTTTCTGTATATGAATGTACTGTATTTCACTCAAACATCTGGATGTATGATCACGTTTGTCGGATGTTTTCCGATAGCTTGTAGGGATTAAACCATTTCTGATGGCACGATTGCTCCAAATTTCACACTAACATGCGGCAGCTGAAAGACAAAGTAACTACACTATTTCCATGAAAAATTAAAATCACCATCAAAATACCTTGGAGTATTATTACTGTACTGGCGTGTACAATATACTCATTAGGCATTTAATGGAAAGTATTGTTGCTGTGTTTCTACAGCTTTACCACAGTATTAACACAATTAATGTACTCATAGTATTTGTGAGTAACTGGGTTAAATAGCTGGAAAAACACGAGTGACAGTTGTCAAACTTTGAACTTTCCACTGGGAAAGCGGGAGGTGTCTCAAAAAATGTTGATTTTCCTTAACTTAGGAGTAAATTTTCATCTCATTCTCAACAATCAAATCAATGTGCATTTATTTATTCACTTTATTTGCATTTGCAAAAGCATGTAGCAGTAACAACATCTGCAAGAGCAGTGCGATAGTCCAGCGTTGTCCTGCTGAATATCAGAAATCATAAAATATCTTTCAACCAGTCAGGTTCTTCTGTCCGAGCTCACTGATGTATAAAGCTACAGAAAAGGCATATAGTCAGTGACAGTGTCCAAAATAAACCAAACAGTATGCTTGAAAGTCCACGAGCGTTGTCAAAAAAAAAAAAAACATGTTAACTAGAAGATGTGGATAACACTGCAATCCCTTTAAAAATGTAACCAAAAGACAAGAAAAGAAAAGAAAATCCCTTTTCTTATTGGTTTCCTATTCATCCATTTCAGGCTGAACAGATGAGTGAAAATCTCTTTATATTTTTGGTCATTTTTGTTTGTGAGCAGAGCCTTTCTGTAAAACATGAGCCTGAAATTTTTCCAAAATCCTTTGTTACAGGCAACCGTACATTGCATGCAACATTTATGACACGCTAATGTACATGCTGCAATAATATATCTTCTCAATTACAGGCATCTGTTACAATGTATTTCCGGTTGTTTACTGCAACTACAAGAAGCTACAAAAAGACCTCTTTGAGCAAGAGCTATAAAAAACTTTGAGCTTTTTTTAGAAACAACCTCCATACCTTGATGTTGACAGTATACATGTACTTGAAATGATTGTTCTTCACTTTCAACGCCGACGCAGCATTCTTAAATCTTTGTTTGTCTAACAGCTCCTTCAGACATCATTCAGGCTTCACTCCAGTAAGTAAACCATCTGCATCACTCCCTCAAGAGCACCTTGACACTGAAATACCACAAGAAGCTCTAAATCATTTTCTGCTTGCTTCTGATTGAAAGCAGTTTCCGTGAGCATCTCTTTGCATTACAGCTTATCGTTTGCTATTGCAAAGTTATCAAAAGTATGAAGATGAATAAACCATCGCACCAGGTCACTGGGTACGCCGCTCGTGGTGATTTATGCACTTCCAGATATGCCTATCCCCACCTAGACAACCGCCGCCAGGTCGAGCCGTGGGTTTGTTGAAGTGGGAGTTAAGGTCCAGGCTTGTGAAAACTGTGTCTTGTCTAAAGCATCGATGTCAAAAACAAACTGCTCACAGGTCAGAATGGACTACTAGATATGGTCAGTATTATGGTAATACCTGTAGTTATGGAAAAGCGAAGGTTACCACTCTTATTTCTAGCTAAAATTAAATGAGTATGAAAGCCATACTATCTGAAAATACATTGAAACCTGCAGAAATTGTGTGGAAAACATTGTGGCAGGAAATTGCAGGTTGTTTATATTTGGTTTTAACTTGATACTTGATCAAATGTGAACATGGACTTTAGTTTCTTGTGCATCTTTGTGGTAAATCTGAAGAAAAAGTTGGATTTTTCACTATTTGTAGGTCATGATACAATCTGGGTGCTGCCCAGGCCCAATTAAATTAAATTGGGCTGTATACGGCCCCTGAACTAAGAGGAGCTTAGCACCTCTGATTTAAAGCACATTCACATCATACCAGCTTTTAAAACAAAACTCTAATGTCATTCCAGATGTTAACAAGTTAAATTTACCATTGTTAAAGCATCCAGTTATGGAAAACCCTCTAGTGGTCTCACAGTGTCTGAGGCCATGTTGAGGTATCAGACGCTGGTTAATTATTCCTTCCTCTCATTTCAGTGTTTCTTTCTATTGAAGTAAAAGGTTAATGCAAAATCATGCAGAGGAGTATTCCACTTCTCCAATACGCGGAATACACACACAGTAATGTGAACACACACATTCTCAGGAATCCAGTGTCATGTTTCTGTCAGTGCATCTTCAGGTAGCACTCGCTGCATTATACCCAAGGAATGTATCTGGGGCAAAAAGACAAAAAGCGATAACCTGCTCAGTAATCTGCACGACTCTGGCATCTCCAACCACACATCTGCTGTCATCCCTCAGACTGCACATGATCCTTACACAGCATCAACGCCAGCTCCGTGACCAGATTTGCGTGAATAAGCTCAACGATTACAGTGTGCCACCGTGTGGCGCCACCCCTGGATGCAGCGGTTTGGAGGATGTGTGTGCAGCGTTGTTAGGGAGTCATAAAGAACGAGACAGGATGAGTGATTAAAGCTAGACGGGGCTCTAAGTGGTACAACATTTGGAAAGATGAGCCGACTAGCAAGCGAAGTTCACTTGAGAATCCCTCAGATGAATTCAACGAAGGCTTTTCCTAAGTGGGCTGAAAGAAATACGGCTGAATAGCTTCGACATGATGAATCAACATGATTCACAAAACATCTGCACTGTGTTGTTGTGGGGTATGATTTAATTTTCTTCATTTTAAACCAGTTTCACGGTTTACAGACACCCCGCAAATAAGTGAAAACAAGAATTGCAATGGAAAATACTCCGAGGAGATATTTTAAATATTTGTGAAGTCATGAAAAAAATTAAAGCGCTTTAAGCTTTCTAGAAGGGAAAGAAACATAGATGACTTATGACTAGTCAGCAAAGGACACAAGGTAGGAAAACTTGAACGTGCCCATTAAGGGTTTTTTTTTTTTTTCATTCCCGTAACATTTAAATCTGTTTATACAGTGAGTTTGTGGGGAGCCACAAGCATTAAACCCAGTCATGAAGGTTTGGTTGGAGACTACTGAAAGGTTAAACTCAGGCTGAGGGCATGGTGAAGGTTGGGGAACATGAAATTATCAGAGGTTAATGAAACGACCGGTGAGGCAACGGAAACGTGACCGCTGCGTGCACGGGCGCATGCAGGAGAGTGAGTGTGTCCTGTAATCAAACTGGTTTACCGACTGATCATGTGATAGGCCAGAGCTGAACCAGATGGCGAAGGAATTGCCTTCAGAATGAAGCCTCTCTCTTGACCTACATACACACACTGACACATTCACACTCAACAACAGTAACAAACACTCATCCTCCGAGCTGAGCCACGCACTGCGGACATTAAACACTGCTGTCTCACATGGGCAATTCGGTCAATAAATACACTTCATACTTCTTATAGAAGCCATATAAGCCGATCTGCTGCCTTCCCACTTGCAGATACACCAGCAGTGTGCGAGCTGTGTGCACATCATTCTGGCTGAGATCCCTGTGACTATCTCATCCTAACTTTCGCCCTCACAACAAACTGGCTGACTCCGACGGCGCGCTCAGGTCTCCGAGTTCACACAGCGCAGGCTCTCCAGGTTTTTTAATCCTTCAAGTTTACATGTGATATCTCCCTGAGCCTTCTGAGGGCCACTGCCAGCCACACTCACTTCATCACGTTACTCAGCAGTGACAACACGGCGTTTGGGTGTTTCCTCATCTCGTCTCTCCCCCCTCTCTAATTGCTCAAAGCTATTGTTGAGCCAAAGCACAGCTGGGTGCAGAAACATTCACCTAATTCTTGGCTGAGCTGAGTGGTACGGGCAGGGCGCATCCTTGCAATAAAAAGGTTCTTGTTCAGCACTGATTACGAAAGTAATTGCAAGAGCTGGAAGGCAGTAGAGGACTCGGCTTTCTCTCCGCTCACATCCTGATTATGCACAACCCCCCAACAACTGTACATTACGTAGATCCAGACCCCAACTGGATCTGCACACCAAGTGTTTCGGCCAAAGAACCAACCCAAGTGACGGCTTCACATCGCATTTTTCTTCTTGTGTTTTCAGTGCGGTGTGATTTACTTGACTGTGAGAACTGAATGAGGGTCTGCTTCGAGTTTTGTGGCATTTTCTTTGCTTTTGGTTTTGCCACAACGTTTTTGGAGTTCATTAAAGAAAATATCGAAAATGAAATGCCGTGGCGAGCAACAGAGAAGACATGAATGTGAAGAGAAATGAAGCATTTGTGTTAAAGGGAAGATTTATGCTGAGGCTTTAACTTGAATCTAAAATCTATTTCTACACACAGGTACTTCAAAAACTGTTACTGGCACACTTTAGTAGTTCTGTTTGTGAAGAAGCCGACAATACTTTAAAAGAAAGTCACTGCACAGAAAATAGACCAAAAGTGACAAAAGAACATCTAAAGGAAAAGCAAAATTATCTTCTTAAAGAGATAATCAAAACAGCAGTAAAGTCTGTGGTCCTGCGTAACGCGGCACACTCAAACAGGTTCACAGGCAGTGGATATCCGTTGTGTGACCACAAAATGACAGAAAAGACATTTCTCTAGACCACCCAGCTGCCATTTACACATATTCACCAAACAACAGAAATGCAAGAGAATATGATCAAATGATCGATGCAGCAGCAGCGCAACAATCAATCAAACTGACAGACTGTGACGAAGAGAGCTGTGGCAGAAACTATGCTGAGATGTTGTTTCATCCAGTTCCGAACAAGGCTTACAACATTGTGACATCGAAACATCTTTGCATATCATTAATAAGATATCAGTGCACCAATTCTGCAGTAGATCTGTCAATTGATCTACTTTTGAAATGTTGTGATGGGTTCATTTGTTGTACTAAACATATTTAGCTAAACATATTGAGCATAGATATTTCATTAATGCTGTTTATGAATGAAGACAAGAATGAAACTATAGCTTTAAAACAAATGTAATAATGTTGACTGCCAGTGCAGTGTTGACTACAATGACTTGCTTAAGCAACCTTGGAAAAATTCCCGGAAGTGGGCAAAGTATGAGAGGAAGGATACCAAAGGTTTGGAAAGCGATGACAGAATTAAAGAATGAGTACAACATGCGGTTTGGGCATGATACTGAAGCTTTCTGTGAGTTGTGTTTGACACTGGGCTGGCCTGGGCTGGTTCTGAGTGGCTGTTTGGCTGGTTTTGTCTTTCTAACCTGGCAATCCCTACTAGAAACCTATTACCTTCTACAAAGTCAGGTCTCCAGTGCCAACGAATCACATTACACAAGCCAGAAAATAATTCAAAGTCATAATTCTGAGCTTCAAGTCATGGTGGCTTTCATGTTGACAACAATTTGCTAGCACAGCAACTTTCTGGCCATGATAAACCCACAATTCCACAGTTCAAAGAGGCAAACTCAACTGTGACTGAAATCACTCAATAGTCCCTATACAGGGCATTTAGCGGGGTGATTCAGTTTCATAGTTCTGGCCAAATGTGCAGTGTGCATTACTATACCTTAAACATCACATTCAGCAGCGTCCAACAATCGGATACGCACAAACATGGGTTTCAACGAATGAAATAAGAGACACAAAAAGGGAGACAAGTGCACTGAGGTAAGTATCAGTACAGAGGATAAAGGAGCATCATTGCCAAAAAGCTCTTTTCCATGTCGCCTATGAGCTCAACATTTGACCATATAGAACATAAGGAGTGGGGGGCATGAAGAAGGGAGCAAAAGCTTCCAGCTCAGAACTTTGTTTGTGCATTAATGACTTTTTGTTTTGATGCATTGTGTTCGGTTTTTCACTGTGTTCCCAAACGGTAAAAACTATTTCAGTGCCTCGGGATCAGGTTGATTTAAAACAACATAAGGTTGTTTGTTCAACTGATGAAAGAACAGTTTAAAAAAAAAGGATCACATTCGATACTAATGCAGTCTTTGATGTTTGATCACATCCATGTCATTTAGTTTAAAGCTCAATAAACACTTAAGAACGCAACACCTCTTAAAAACAATAACATCTTTGGCCTTGACAGGCAAGATTTTCACTCCCAGCAACATAAAAGCAAGTTGTACATGCCTCAGCACTTCATAAAAACGCAATAGCCAATCATTTCCATCATTCTCCCACCTATGTCTTTTTATATATTTCATTCTGCATCTATTCAAATGAAAGACTTCTCAACTTTGAAAGTTTCATAAGACGATATTTACTCACATGGGAACTGGAATGGCTGATCAGTTGTTGCAAAAGTATGTCATCTGCGCTTAACATCTGTCTTCTGTTAACCAGGCTAAGCATTACTGGTAAACACACAGGTTATTTGTGATGGTTCTTGTGTTTAGTTTTTCGAGTTTCCTTTTTGTCCAACTGTAAAACATAAAGATGTAATTTGGCCGTCCCGCTCGTCCCTATCTACTTGTATAATTCTTTCACACCAATAAAATCTGTTCTCACATATTTTGCCTTGCAGGATCCTCTTGATTCCTCCGCAGCCCACTCTTAGG
The DNA here is from genome assembly GCF_902148845.1 of Salarias fasciatus. NCBI lineage: Eukaryota > Metazoa > Chordata > Actinopteri > Blenniiformes > Blenniidae > Salarias > Salarias fasciatus. Next base: position 15,091,412 of record NC_043751.1, on the reverse strand, counting down.
TCAGAAAACGATCTTTATCTCCCCTGAACACTTGAGTCATGCGTGCTGAATCAGACCACTCCTGTTGATCGCTCCACATGTGAAAACTCATGATATCTCCGGGCTCTGTCTAGTCTGAGACGTATCCAAAGACTAAGCAAGAGGTCTCGGTGTCCTCAAGTGACTTTAGTGTGAGGTTTTCTCCCGCAGACTGGTATTAAGCAAGCCTGTGAATGACTAAGCCTGGGAGTGTGTGTGTTTGGTGTGGGGCACATCCTCCGAACCACACGAGGGTAAGTTCTGGTCTATGTTAAAACCTTAACAGGAGGTGAAGAGCTCACTTCATGAAGCCTAATAAACACTTTGAAAACACATGTCTCCCTCCCCAAAGTACATGAAAACACTGTCAATTATTGCGAGCTAGTCACACACACAAACACAAAAGCACACAACACAGACCTGCGATACTGTGGGAATCTTGAAGGGTGAAGTGTGTGAATATAACCAGAGGTGGTGGAATGCAGTGTCAGACACTGGTGTTCAGCAGCTCCAGAAACCCTGTTTTCCTGGGCTGACCTCCTGGTAGGACTGGACCAGAGGAAATCGTGCTCTAAGATATCAACCTTTTATGGCTCCAGACAAAGCCGTCAGCTACATGCCACATCTGGCATAATCATATTTTCAACCATAACAAAGATAAGAAGAGGTAAATCAAGCAGTCTCCCAGACTACTTACACTTCAGCTCAATGGAAAGCATATTTTCAAAGTCTCCTTTCAACATGTGAGAGCTTTCTGGTGTTAACAAACAAGCAGTCGTTCTCCCATGGAAGAGGACTTGGCTTCGTCTCAAACACGTTGGCCTCCTTCAGCCCCTAATGTCCCTGAAAACAAAGGACCATTCTGGTTGTGTTCAAACTCACAAAGTGTGAACAAGCACAGGCTGTGGGGCGCAGTCGTTCCCATCTCGGACTGATGTTATGAGAACAACACATGCATCTCAAAGGGAAATTATTTTCATTGCGATGCATATACACAGCGAGGTTATCGGAGCAGATTTTTCAGCAGTGACCTGCTATCCGTCCAAAATACTGCGGGTCACATGTCGTCCACATATTTCATGAAAACGGCCACAAATAGAGCATAGCATCCATTATCAGTGCTCCAGAACACTGTGTGGTACAGAAGCCTTGCGGTACAGAATCTTACAGCATGCACTGGATAAAGTGTCTTGCAGATTGTAGTGAACACAGAATGCGCTCCACAACTGATGTGATGAGATTTTCTCATAACCACATTTGATGCTAATATAATGCGTGTCAGTACGTTCCGGAAACACAGAGTTCAGTGAAGTCAGTTCAATTACTGCTAACTGGCTCTTGAAGAAGGCCTCCAAGTGATCTGAGATCTGATTTCTTGCAATTCACAAACAGCATGCGTGTCGAACACTGATGCTATTGTTCTGGCGTTATGTCTCATTTGTACGCACAAAAAAAAAAAAAAAAAACAGTAATATGTTAGCTGGAGCCTTAAAAGAAAATCATTCTCACCTCACAGAGCTGGAATGTTGTTGCACCCCCAGTCCCCACACAGCCAAGCTTCAGCTTGGGGTCCGTTTACAGGACAACGGTGTGCAGAGTCAATGGAAATTTAACTTTTCTGAAACACTGCCACTGTGAATGCGAACCGCTGCACCAGTAAATAGCTTTTCTGCATATCTACAATTAGCTATAAAATAACAACATCAGTGTCCTCCAGAGTGTCATGACTCCCAGTCCATATTCCCTGGGACTGGACTTATTATAGCAATTCTGTTTATCTTATTAACGTTTATAGCACATTGTTCTCTGCACGTATGTGTGTGGTGTCATTAAAAAAAAAACAGAAAAACAAAAGGCCCTTTACTGGGTCACCATGAAAACTACATCATTTTCAGGGTTTCCTTGCAAGGTTTTCAGGTTTGAACCCCACCGGTGAGAGGTTACCCTCAACTCTGAGGATGTGTGGACAAGATTAACAATGAATAGGGTGGGTTAAAACCAAGGGTGTGAAACTCAGCTCCTGGAGGGCCGCAGCCCTGCATGTTCTCCATGGCTCTCTGCTTCAACACACCTGAATCTCATGAAGGCTCATCGCCAGGTTCAGCAGGAGGCCTGATAACAAGCCTCATTACAATCAGCTGTGTTGAAGCAGGGAGCTGCAGCCCTCCACAGTGTTAAACCCCCGGTTCAAATGCAGAAATATCTGTCTCTTTTTGTCCTAGAGGTCCATCCCATGTCCAAACCAAGTAAATATATTGTCTAATTTCTTAATATTCAACATAAGAATAAAAAAAAATCATCCTCCCCAACTGAAGAGATTCCACATGAAGTAGAAATCAACATAGTGCAAAGATGTTGGTTTCCAAGGGGTGACCACCTGTGGTGTGAGGTTGCATGAGGTAAAAGTCTGCAAATAATTTCCTTTAACACGATGTTACACACTCCAAAACTGTAAAAACAGAACTTAGTTGGGGACTTTTTAACGAGGCTAATGATGCTTGGCATGATGCACCTGCCCCATCCTGCAGAGTTTGATGGCTGTCAGCTGAGCTACACTCGGTTTTCCCAAACAGCGTTGTTTTTTTTCTTTCTTTCTTTCTTTCTATAAAGCAACGACATTTAAGTTTTGTTGCAGTAAGCAGACCACTGAAAGGTTAATGTCGTGCATACCACGGAGAAAACAGCAGGAACCCTAAACATCTGCACGCCGCTGCAGAAGTCCTCTCTCACGTCATCACGCATTTAGTTCACACTCACGACGCTGACGTCAGGCGCGCGAACCCCCCCACGCCCACCCTTCCTCAAAAAGAAGAAGAAGAAAAAAACAAAACAATGAACTTACCCTCGTCGCTAAAATGAACCGCGTGCAGCCGCAGGTCCGAGCTGTCAGCTCTGTTTTTAGGGAAGTGGTGGATCAGGAAGCACGCTGCCGCCGCGGTCCGGATGAGTTTGCACCCCTCCTCTCTCCCACATCTGGTCCCCAAACTGCACGAGCACCTCCTCCTCCTCCCATGCAGGCAGCTCCATCCGATTCCCCTCAAGTCTGTCTTTTTTTTATCTTCTATTTTTTTTTTTTTTTTTAAATAACCATTTTATGTAAAATGATCCACTCCACAGTCAGATTAAATTGTCATCTGCATCCTTGAAGCCCCAGAAAAGAGTCTTGAGTGGATGAACGTGTGGATCCAACCCAGACCGATGCTCCCAGCTGACACATTTACCCAACAATAGGAAAGACTGTGGTCAGCGGAGGCTTATAATATCATAAACCAATGAAAGGAGGCCAAGAACAATTATACCAGTGTGAGAGGATGACAGAGCTTAAACCACATTGGATTTCCTGATCAATCACATTAAAGACGGCTTCTCCACACAGTGGGGTCTTCCTTCAGGAGCTTAGGTGGAGGGGTGGTCTGGAAAAGTGAAGAATGGGACAAATTCAAGTAGCTACCTTCAGTGTAAGATATTTTCTTTACCACTGTCTTTTTCTACATCCTGGAGGATGGGTGCGTGTCATTATTCAGCATGTACAGCAGCGAGCTCGGGCCCCGTGAGGTTTAATCTCAACATGTCCCTGGAAGTTTCAAGTTCCTTTAGATGCTGAGATCCATAAGCAATAAAAAAAATAACACAACTTTTATTTGAAATATCTATTACCTGCTGTTAGACTGATGGTTTTTGAAGCATATTTTATGATTTTGAACAGTCTCTGTTACACCTACAATAACATTCAGCAATAACAGAATACACTAAATCTAACAAGCATGGATAAAATACTGCAGCACGCATTTGACATCAGATCCAATTCAGAGTTGGAAAAAGTGTTAGAGTTTCACCATGCAGACAAATCACGCCCCACAGATGTGACCTTTAGAAACATGAATGCCACAGCCATAGTAGTAAAATTACACCAGTAGTACCGTAGTTAGTGTTTAGATTGTGTTATTTCCCCTATTTTCAGTATTTTCCATCAAATACTCAGACAGTGATGCTCCACCATCGTATAATTTGTCCCACCACAATTTCCTAATGAAGCTAAGGTCTCTTCAAGCTTCTTATGAGAAGATAAACACTGTTGTGTTATTTCCCATTACTTCAGTGAAGCGTCGTCCAGTTCCAGTAAGTGCACCAGATTGTATCCGACTTTTATTCAACATACTTGAGCGAATTTCACCATAGTCTCACAAAATCCTGCTGGAAACCCTCATATTGTCATTTATACTCCTATAAAAACAAATTTATCTATGTGTCCTGGAAAAAAAATCACTTGAAGCAGGTGATTCAGTACAATCACAGAAACAATCCGCTTGCAACATATGATTTATGTCAACAAAAAATATAAATCATGGACTTTAGTGTACTATAGAGAGATGCATGCAGATTTATGGCAATCTTTCTTGTGTTTCCATGAAAGGAAATATAACTACTGTACATATCTTCATAACAAACCACCATTCTTAGAACATCTGTTGATGACATTCCAGAGTAGCTCTTTACTACTTTTAAACTTTTCAGATTAAGATGATTATTAAGATGAATTGAACTGAATTATTATTATTATTATCATCCATGCCTGTGCCATCAGAAAAATGCTTGAAGAGCCTGAACTCGAGGCGGTCCTGAACAGCAGTGTTTCGGGGTGAGAGAGTTCACGGGAGAGCCCCAGGCTTCGCTTTCTGAAGTTGCCAAAATTGGAAAATACATCACCATAGTAAGACACTTTCTGGAAGCTAGAGAAGACCTGGGAATCACCCCTTGCATTTTGCTTCACTGTAACATTGCTTTTAGATCAGATAACCTCCACATCTCCTTATTAGGGGGGATTTGAAAGAAAAAAATTTTTTTTTGGGGGGGGGGGAAATGGAACCACAGCAAAGATATTGAGTACTATTAACTGATACTCATTATAAGTCGCAAGCCACTGTAAAAAAAAAAAAAAGTATCTATTTCTCACAGCATTTTAGAATCCAAAATGGAGGAGTTGTTTCTGTTTTACTGTTGCCTGTAGTTACAATTTTTGTGCTTTCAGCAGCTTAACATCACATAGAGTCCCTGCCATTTAATAATGTCATAATGAAGAGCTGTCTTCAATTTTGTGTCTGATTTTGTAATGCAGCCAAACACACACACACACACACACACGCCCTAAAATCCCAAGATTATGTTGTGCAGAGACAAATTCTTCATAGTAGCATGCAGCAGAAGACCAAAAAAATCCTGAGATACATCCAATGGCGGTGTTTACACACTCCGCTCCATGACCCCTCGGAATAGAAAATAGTGAGCGTGTGATCTACTGTGACACTGCTGCGCTGGTGAAATCCGTTCATTTGACCTTAAACTGATAAATATTGGCTGTTGGTAGCTTTGTTTCCCCAAGATCAACAATTGCTGATTTATGATTCTGGAGAGACGTCTGTTTGGACGTTTTCGCTCAAACAAATGTGCTCTCTGGTCCTCACACATCCTGAGGTGACTCCTCCAGGCCAGTTAAAAGTTTGAGCGAGCGGAGTGGTGCAGACGAGCGGCAGAGGATGTAATGGATGCCAGCGGAGCTCCTCGCCGCCGCGGGGAGAAGTCAGACGCATAGAGATGCACCGCCTGCTTCCAAACAATCTCATCTCTCCATCCATCATTCATCGCTGCTTTCAGCAGGTTATCTCGGAGGCCCGTTGCTATGCCAGCTCCTGGATGGAGCCCAGACTCGTAAAAAGTGAGGAGCAGGAACTCTTGCTTCCAAGTCTCAGATTTAATAAAGACAAACTTTCAAACTCAATAACACCGAGGGATGGATCCACCAGATTCTCCCAGGAAAGTTTACCACAGATCAGTGTGTAATTTCACCGAGGAGTGAAAGGATTTTAACACGGCCTCCGCAGGAGAAAAAAGAAAACATGAGTGGGAGTGGACGAGTGGGAGAAGGGGGAATACGTGGGAGAGGCAGGGAGAGAGGCAGACGGGATGAAAAGGCGGTGGAGAGAGGGGTCAGAGACAGCAACAACAGGCCGGAGAGAGACGCGAGGAAGGAGCCAAGACCACGAATGTTGTTCTATCAAGTTCACTTTGTCGCCTGGTGCAGATCCCCACTCCAAAGTACACCATTACATCACACTGAGCATGGGAAACCAAGCCGGACTGACACGCAGCCTCAGAGCGGCTGGCTTATCTCGTTTCTCTCTGTCCACAAAGATATTTATCATTGGTGGGGCATCATGCTGAGTTCACAAGACGCTTCATTTTAACCTGCAGTGCACTTTTGGTGCACCAAAATGAAAAACTGATTGGTCTGCATTATCTAGGAGACCGGGTTAGCAGGCAGCAGAGCATTTGCAACTGTGAAAAGTAAGAAAAAACTTTTAAAAAACAAGAAGAAATCAGGCTCAGAGGTCGCGGCTTACCTGAGGAGACATGATCCATTGTGGCGAGAAATGATCTCAGGAAAACAAATGGAAGAACCCAAAAATAGAAGCAGAAGCACTGCGGTTTGTAGAGGTGCCAGTCAAAATATTCGCTCAGCATGAATGGTGAAGTTCTACAAATATGTTGCTGGTTTATTGGATAGCAGAGTACGCTTGCTGGACTCTGGGGTTCTTTTTTTATTTGAAACTTGTGGAATAATCTGGCACTTGGCGTACACAAACCCTGGTGCAGTTGCTCTTACAACACACAACGTACTAGAATATGACTATCGGTGCACAGAGGCGGTCCCCTAACTCACACTCACCCAGGTTAACCTCCTGACAGGATGTTCAAGATGATATCATTTCCAGGCCTCAACAGGAACGTCACGGAAATGCAGGTGTTAAAGTCCTGGTCGGTAAATCAACCAGTCTGTAACAGCCACAACTGTGGAATTATTTATTTCATGTGTTTTGTGTGTGTGTGTGTGTGTGTGTAAGGCAGATGTACACGAATGCTGGTGGGTTCAGCAGGGATGGCAAAGAATGTAAACAATAAAAACGTTTCACTTCATACTGTTATTTTTAACCTTTGAATGAGTAAACATATTTTTTGTGAATAAATGATAACTCTGCAATCAAGCTTAATCAAATTATAGCCCAATTTCCCACAAAGAAGTTGCAGGTAGACAAAATGAGTGGCTGTAGCTTTCAGAAATGGATCAGTCAAAATGACTTGCAAGGAAAAAAGTTAAGTGTTGAGGCCCAGTTATTTATATATATTTCAGTTTGTCCAGCGAACACACTTCAGAGAAAAAGTGTGTACTCCAGCTTTAATCGGCACATCCAGAAGTGGTGCTGCAGAGGGAGTAAGTTCACCAAGCGGAAGGTACAATTCTGTTTCCAGATGAGTAATCCAGTTACCAGATATCTGACACCAAGCAGGAAGAGGGACAATAAACTAATTTAATGCTTGCTAAAATATTCCAATAATAATAATTTGGACATCGATTACACAAAGGTCAATAGATAAATAAACAAGCTCATGAAAGAAATTAAACACCAGAAAAAAACTCATTTTTAATTTCCTGGGGTCTTCAAAGAAATAAAGTTTGACAGTTGTTACAAAAAGAAGTTTTTCTTTTTTTTAAGACATGCAACTGCACTTCAACTCAAATAGCAACAACATGGTACTTACAGTTTAAACAAGATCATTTATGATACAGTAGCTGAACTGTATGGTTCTTCAAATTCAAATTAAATTTTGCATCGTAACAATTTTGTTAATGTGAAAGAAAACCTCAAACCAACACTAATTTGTAGCAAATGAAACTGAAGCTGTGGACGAAAACAGCCGCTTTATGGCCACATATGACAGAAATGAAGAGTAAATATACACAAAGAAACCCAAATAAAAGCAGCATTTCATGGTAACCACAGACATGTTTTATTCATATGAATCTATCTGAGACAAAACTGGGGGAAATAAACAACTTCGGGGCTCCTCTGGCAGAATACAAGACACTCGTACAGCCGTCCACTGGCACCATCTCTTCAATTTTATGGTCTTCTACCTCTAAAATGAAAGCTTCCCGCAGATTTTAGCATGTTACAATTAAATAAATCAAAACAAAACAAACAAACAAAGGCTGTGCGACTGAAACAATATGGAAACAAGCTCAGCAGAGTAAAGCGAGACGAGACCCACAGCTGGGAGACATAGCTGTAACTCATAATTGAATCGCGGCGAGTAACACAATTCAGCTTAATCAGGTCTGTGAGGAACTGAACTAATTCTGCTGCCCACTGCAGCCCACAGTGACACGAAATGATGGGAACGGGAGCACAGTGCTAGTTATCTGAGGGGCTTCTGCAAACTCTCACAGGGGGTTTCTGGGTTTTAGAGGCAGTTTGAGTCCAAATAACTCCGCTATTTTTCAAAAGCTGATGTAAACAAACGTTCTGTGCCGATGAAGTGGCAGAGTGACGGTCTGCATAAGCAGCAAACCCTGCCCCCCCCCCGCCCTGGACAGACAGTAATCCCAGTGTGTATGCTGCGGCGGGCCAGGTCCTTCTGCTGAGGAAAACACCAGAAGGACCACAGTTGATTTTGGAGCGACGTGGGCTTTTCAAGTTCCCTGTGAACGTTTCCACACTGCAACATCTGGTTGGCAATGAATTGAAGAGTTTGCTAGAGCAAACAGGAAAAAAAGAAAAAGAAAAAGAAAAAAAAACTTCTTCCATCTGTTTCATCAGTGACCTTCAGTGTTTGGGATAAGACTTTGTAACTTGATTGCTTGTCAGACTGCAGTATTGGTTGACCTCGGGTGTTCCTCGGAGACCCGTCTGACCGTGTCGGAGGGCAGAGTTCTGGTCTGTGCCGGCCGGACCGGATGAGCTCTCAGGTGGCCACAGAGGTTACGATCTGGACAACCTCGCCATTTTCACTGTGGATGGCGCCTTGGATGGCCTCCTTCACCTCCATGTCGGCATGCAGGGCTGGCGTCAACTCGGCAGCCTGAAACACAGGCGAGAGGTGGAGTGGAGGGGGGGGTTGGGGGTTTGATGAATGGGAGGACAAGGAAACATGGAACACATTAAAACATTTGTTAAGGATTCAGCACATCTGCTCGAGCTGGAGGACTTTTTAATGTTACCAGTGCTGAAAGGACAGAGGGATGGCTCTGCAGTGGTTATCTTTCCTCACAGTCAATGGCTTTTTGGCTCAAATCCTCTCTGTTTCGAATTTGCATGTTTTCATGTGTTCATTCGAAGAGTGTGATAATGATAAATCTTAAGTGTTTGCGGGTCTGTCTCTGTTAGCCACGTGACGACCAGCTCCAGCTCCCAGCAATGCTGAATTGGGTAGAAATAACAGATGAATGAACGGTTGTGGGAGCGTCACGAGTTCAACGGAAAGGCAGAGACGCAACAGAAAATTTTCAAAAATGAAAGAAAAAACAAAACTCTAAGATTCTGATTTGATATACCGGCACTGTTGGATGTATGGATGGTCCATCAAGCTCAGGACAAAAAACATGGTTCAATATTAAAGTCTTGCAACAAAAAAAAAGAAAGAAAGAAAGAAATGTGCTTCTGTGTAAAAAAGTAGCTAAACTCTACAGATATGCCTACACTGTCACCCTGTTTATGTTCTCCGGGCTGTGGCCTGCAGCACAGGATCAGCAGCTCTGAGTGAAAGTGGAAAATCTAGAAAACAAATCATGCAAGATGTCTTTCATTTACAATGTTTGGAAATTTCTGGACAAAGTGGCTCGTCTCTCCAGTGGCTCTCCAGTCAGGCAACTCCCTCCTGTCTGAGAGACTGAATGACCCGACTGCCCAGACTTAATGTGGCCGGGCGATCCAAGTGAAGGGAGAATTTATCGGATGCAACAATCCAACAGCTTTTAGCTTTGGAGAGCTGCAGCGCCAGCCAAAGTTCAAAACACTATAAACTTTAACGGGGGTGACTTTTGTGGTCTCGTTGCTTCAACGCTGTCAACATTCAATAACTTTGCGCTTGAGTTTTATGTTTCACTTGTTTTGAAGCATCTTTAACTGCCTGTGTGCCTTTTCAGACCTGCAGTCTTCGAAACAGGAGCTCCTGAAGATTTTCTAATCGAAACCTCATGTATGATCAGGAGGTCACTGGAAAAAAATATATATCAATAACTGTGTCTTAATGTTTGATTCAGTCTATCCTGATAACAATTGGAAAAGTATAAGAAAAAAAATTACATAAAAATCCGAATAGAAGCTCTTGCTGGCCTTCAATGTGACGTTGAAGTGCTACAAACTATATCAAGACTGGGTGAAGGTATTTTTTGTGGGAAAATTCATCAGATCACAATCTTCTACAGATAAAATTATCAATAATCGTTTTGTAGCCGAAATATTTCTGTAGGTATGCAGAGGTTTCTCTAAAACATGAATATATCTGGCTCCAGATTAGTGTCACTGTGAAGGAAAGACCACAGAAGATGAACTTGGTAAGAAGGAGCATGGGAACGACAAAACAGATCAGTGAAGAAAGAGCTGATGACAGGACTCGGAGAAGAGGCCGGGCGGCAGGTGGAGGGGAACTGGAAGAGAGACGGGCGGCTCGCTTTCGAACGCTGCACGGCGGATGTCGGACAGAGCGAGGTATTGTGTGGGTAAAAAGCCCCTGTAAAGATGAGAGGTCCATGACTCAGTCCGGGATGATGACCATGAAGAGTGACTCACTCCTTCCTCAAAAGCACGCCAAAGGTTCTCTCAAGCACACCTGCAGCATTTAATCCTCCCTCCAGCCCAGCATGCTGTCACTGGACAGCGGCGTCGACTGGAGCACAGCTGCGCCGTAGCGCCGCGCACAACGCAGAAACACAAGAGCCTGACACGCTGCGAGAACGGGTGGCGGTGGGGGCCAAGTAAAACTCATCCGAGTCCACGTTGTGTGCTGAGAAATGGAACACTGGGACATGTCAGGCTGACAAAGCACGGATCCTGCTCTTGGAAATAGTGATGGATAATGGAGCGGGCTACTTTAAAATTGTATATAAAAGCAAGTGTTCTGCTTCTTTTTAAACAATATTTGGAAGCCGTGTCCTGGCTGCCGCTCTTCTGCACTCCGGGCTTTCTGGTCGAGGTTGCGATCAATCACGCCGTGTTAAAAATTTAGCCAGAGATTATCGCTAGCTCGCAGAAATGTCCCTTGGAAGGCAAAATATGCCCCCTTTGCTTCATCTGTAATGGAAGCGATTATATCAAAAAAAGAAGGAAAATGAGGAGATAAACAAACACAAAAGCCCCACTCATTTTTCAACAGGTTGTATAAATGCTACCACATGCCTGGAAACAGATGAAAGTGGGGTTCTTGATTTAACACTTTAGGAAAGAGAGCAGCGGTAACCTTTCTCTGAACTTTGAACTTGGAAGTCAACTGTGTTCACACTCGAGGACATCAAAACCCAACTGCGATAATAACACACTCTGTACCAGCCAGGCCGTATTTAGCTTTTAAACAGGACAGCGTTACACTACGCGTTACCGTCGTGCCCTCCCATTCTGGATTTTCCAAAAGAGTGTCTCTTTTTTCTGGAGAGGTCCATTTTTCTCAATCAATAGACAGCTCAAAGTTGTCGAGTGATTCTGTTCCGTCTCTGAGCACACCCACATGCCCTCGGTGAACTCTGGCTTCACTGAGCAGCAGCCCGATGACTGATCGGACCGGTGTCGGCTTTGTTGAATTCTGGGGAGAACTGTGTACAATCCAACATTAAGAAGAAATTAGGTCTTTTTAGACCTAAAAGTTCATTCAAACAAATCAGTCGTGTAAACAAACAGTATGATTGCGCACTGCGCCGAGCAACATGCTGCGCAGATCTGAAAGTACAGTACACAGGGCAGCAATCATAGTGTGTTCTCAAGAGTATACAAACAAATGCTAGGTCAAGGTCATCAATGTGCATATGAGGCCCTCTGAGAAACTTAATCAATAAAAGATGTTATTACTACCTCCATTCTCAAACGGAAAAGGAAAGGAACCGATTTCCTAGACAACTACGGACAACAAAACGACAACAAGGGAGAATCACAGGCAGTTTTAACATGGAAATTCCAAAAACCTGCTGGATGGCTGGTCAGCACATTTGCGCTCTGCATGCCTAACAGGGAAGTGAATGTGATCAGTCACACTGCGGAGTCTGCGAGAAGATTTACATCAGGAGAGGGACCGCAATCCGCACAACCCTAAATCATATGAACTTCTCCCTGTTTATATCATACCAACACAACAAAAAGGGAGAACTTGAATCGGAATTAGAGGGCGCCCGTTTTAGCGAGGGACTTCAGGGTAATAAGCAGTGAGGAGAAATTGTAATATTCGACATATTTGAAGCAAACGAAAGCAGAAAGAACAATGGAGAAGTGCTGTTCTTTTATAATTGTGGCGGAGTTAGCGGGACCACTTCAAAGGCTGCTGTGCCGTGTGCCTGCGCACCAGCCCTTTTCCACATGTGGCTGTTTGCTCAACAAGCTCAACCATCATGGGATTTTAGGCAAATATAGTAACTACTACTCTTCTCCTCCTAACACTCCATCCACTCCACTTCATTATTTTTAATTACTGTTTGTTCAAATATCTGCTATAATGACTAACACCTGAGTGTACTTTATTTAAGCAATAGGATGACAAAAGGGAAAAGCTGGCTCCTTGTATCTGCTAGTACTCTAGCGAAATTACAGAAATTATACTCATATTTCTTTTTCAACATTACAGCAATTATGAATGAAATATCCATTCATCTGCCTCGTACTCCCACTTCATTGAACAAGGGTTGCACGACAATGAAGCCTATACAAAGCTACACAGGGAAAAAGACAGTTGCACCAGTAGTTGGTGTTTTGTTTGTTTTTGTTGTTGTTGTTGTTGTTGTTGTTGTTATGCAATCAGATGCAAATGCTTGCACAGAGAACAGCGCTGCATGAAGATTCTAATACCTTTAAACTTTTTTTGTTGTACAGGTCCTGCTGTATGTGGCACACGTAATAAATGCGTCTGGTGTGGTAAATCAGAATCAGAATCATTTTTATTGGCCCAGCACAGTTGCCCATACCAGGAATATGATGCGGCGGAGAGACACACTAAATGCACGCTTTCCTGGAAAAGCACCATTAAATTCCAAAAACCAAGCAGCACGGACACTGTGGAAGCCTCCATTGTTACTGTTGGTAATCGAGACGAACATGTGTAGAAAAACTATTGACTGCCACCGAAGTGTGTGTGTGCGTGTGTGTGTGTGTGTGTAAGTGTTTTCCCTGTTGAGATGTCTTTCAAAGACTCCCAACGCCCTTGTTTTCTAAACTTGTTTACTGACCAGTAATAAACATGGAGAAACACTGCAGCGCAGCGTACTTTACGATGGAGGTCAAAACAATTATTCTTTGAAAATATGAAGAATTCAAACATCGACCTGGTCAAAACCAACACTGCTGTCACAGAAAAGTCAGAGAGCAATGCTTTCAGAAAATTGCAGACTCTGTCGATGCGTTAATTATACAATATCAATTCATCAGTTAATATAAAATGATCACTTTACTTCACTGTCCTCTGTGCTGTACATACTTTCTATTGATCTGTTCTAAAAGACACGGCATGTACAGAATTCATTAAGCATCACAGAACTGAGAGGAAAAACAGGCACGTATTTACTATAGTTTAAAAAAAATATGATCTCTGTTTTCATATTGAAGTAGTTAGACATTAAATGAAGCCAAACTACTGGGAAAGACCTTTTTTCCATTTGACCTTTTGAAAAATACATAAAAGTCTATCAAAGGCCTTACCAAAAACAAAACAGTTGCAATTTTATGGTTGTACACAATGTGAAGAAAGGCCAGACAGGCAATATGAGGTGAGTAGCTGTCGTGGCATGTTTAACACTTGGATAGGGATGAAAACACCCTTTGCTGAGTCACCGGTACATGCAATTACCATTTGAAGTGGAAAAATGACCACTGATTAAATAAAGTTGAAGCTAGAAGACTGTTAGTCATTTCAAGCAATAGCCACAAGCTGTGAGACTGCAAGCCAAACCAGATCCAGGTTAGGTTTAGTGTCTGTTCCTCAGAACTTGAGGTAACATGAAAAGTTGTTTGCATGATGTGACAAAGTTGGTTTGATTAGCTGTAAAAATCTGTAATTCTGGACGGCATCAACAGCTGATGTGGCAGACGAGCTTTTGGAACAAGTGGCAGGATCACTATTCTTTAAGGAGGAGAGGTGGGAAGCACAGCTATTTTCATAGGTAATGTATTTTTAAGCACTCGACATGTTAACCAGTGACACAGAATCTGCGTACATGCATCAAACAGGCCAGAATGTGGCTATGCAGCAGGCTGTGTGTTGGTTTTACCTGTACGGCAGCCGTGGGATCTGCGACCGGAGCCAGATGGACGTACTGCACTTGGATGTCAGGGGGGAGCGGCGAGCCCTCGACTGCCGTGGCCGCTCCGTCAGCCGACGCCACTGCTATCAACTGAGCTCCGCGCAGCACCTGCGACAGACAGAAGAAGAGGAAGACAGAAAAACAGTCAATGATAGGCGATGTTTTCAGTTTGAACCCTGGGACTGAGAGGAACTTTATGGACCACTCAGTTCAATTAAGTGCTACATTCCTGGAGTCCACAACGTGATGTGCTCATAAACATTTGTTCGAATTTCAGCCCAACTCATTTAAGCCACATTTAGAGGGAGAAATAAAGGAAATTGGCATTAAATGGCTGGTTTGATGTCACAGGGGAGATCTTAATACCCCACAATGTTAAAAATCTGTCAGGCAACATTTGAGCTCTGTGGTTTGAGGCTTAAATTACAGAGTGGCACGTGAGTGTTTATGGGTATTCTTATACTTTGATGAGGCTGTTCCTATAGATAGCCACCATAAACAACAGACAATGTGAACACACACTTTTGTAAAATCTCAGGCACTCGCACGCTTCAAACCCTGATGTTAATTTGGCCGGCGTACCTTTCATCTGACAGCAGCCATATAAATTAAAATACAATCGTCCTGTCAACACAAACACTCAGGGAGATAGATAGGGGGAAACATTTGTGCAGCTTTGTGTTTGTGCATGCTCATTGACATCAGACAGCTCACTGACCACACTCCCATCACTCAGTGTTACTTTACAACAGCAAGTTTGTTCGAGTGATGTGCTCCTGCATGAGATGAGAGCGTATCCTGATTGACATGTGTTCCTGTTTTGTGGCCTTTGCCTGAACACAGACCTTCTGTCATGTCTCCTGTCTCGCAGCTCTAAATAATTGTTGTTAGGTAAGGCCTCTGTCTCAGTCTTATTCTGCCTGCTCGTGGCGCTACGGCCAGCCACGACATGCTTAACACACAGTAAAAATTCAAGGGCAAACATGCAAGCCAGGAGAGGAACTCAAACCTCATAAACCTCGGTTGCAGATGATGTTTGTTGCCCCCTAACTAATCGAATGCCAGAGTCCCACACTGCCTCTCAAACCTCAGTTCAACCAAAGCTTTGAAGTTGTTAGAGCTGGTGATGGGCTTTAACCCCCCCCCCCCCACTCCACTGGCATGCCCGCTGGGAAGACACTTTGCCAATTTTACCGCAAAATCCGCTGGCTCATCACCATAAAGTGCCAGACCTGACGAGCCCGATGGAAGCCATTAGTGTAAGAAGTCTGTGTGACTCACACAATCACACAAACAGGCCTCTTAAAGAGCAGACATGGACTGAAGCTTAGTGGGTTACGGTCTTAATATAGAAGGAGACTGTCAGAGCTCGGTCAAATGAATCACAGTTTGGTGACCCATAAAACATTCCTCATCGTTTACAGCATGAGTCTGGAGGGTTAGCATAAACACCGATCAGATGGTTAATTTACGCTGATCTGCTTTCTTGCCAGGAGTTAAAAGAGGATATCAATAGCAGTCTCATGTCGGTGCTGCTAATACAAGCTGGTACCAGCATTTATAAATAAATAAAAGCAGAGCTGAGGCTGTTCTCAATTTCTACGCCAAGCCATTTTTCTCCTTCCTCTTCTTGTACGTATACATGGCAGATATAAAGGCAGATATAAATTGTGGCATCGCACAGTTGCCAATAAATTTTGTAACTATATTTCCCTTTAATGTTTGACATTTACACACATTTTGTTGTGCTGAATGAAACAACTCATTGAGAACAGTGAGAACACAAACGTGCAGCTGTTCCAATGTATGTTCATGACAGACATCTGTAGAAATACATCTTATCTCCTTTCTGTCACACCGGTCCATTAAAAATCCAAGCGGGACCTCAGCCAAAATGCCTCCCTGCATGTGAAAGAACGTATGGGCGGTTGTGTACTTTTGCATGTAAACGCATGGTGAAGTGTCGATACTGTGCAACTGGTGTATCTAAGTGCACAATTACCGGGATTTAAGGGATGCTATGGTTGACATTTGAGATTGTAAACACTTGTCTCAGTCAATTAGAGTCTCCACCTCCATTTGAGAGTAGTTTGCATTCTCAGCTGTGAGGAGCAGCACACAGAGGCTCACTAAAGCATTTACAGAGTTGGAACAGTGTGTGAGATCTCTTCAATGATTACAGAACTTCTCGGCTCGACATCCTGTCCCACGACTTCATTTTTTCTTTTTTCTTTTTTTTTTTTTTGTCAGAACAACTCGCCTACATGATTTGGGTGTAAGCCTGTCATGCTTGGCTTTAATATCAGCCAGTCAGTGGAAAGCAAATCACGAAACACACACCCAGGAAATGTACATTTAGAACATGGAAGAGGTTGAGCACTCAGAAGACTGACAGTCTTAGCGTCATGAGTGATGAGTGTAAAAGCACAATGCAGCTGTTCAGATGAGCTGGACTTAAATCATTTTAATGTTGTAGTGGAAAATAAACGAACCAAAATGTGATTACTTGCACTTTCAGAGCCAAGTGTGAATGCATGCAGGTGTGTTGCTGTTCAGGAAACGAAAATGATCTTCTGTGAGAATTTACATACTTGTTACGCCATTCATACGTCTAGACTTGCAACTCAATGCCCCGTGTAAGATAGAGCCTATAGATTGTAAGAGGAAACAGATGCAACATGTGACAGGCTGAAGAGTGTTTAAGGAAGTCTGTGGAGCACATAAGTCTCCTGATAATGGGTGAACTTTAAGTCTTCAGCAAAGAATGTAGAATGTTTGCTTACGTTTTGCTTTAATATGCAAGTTTTGATTTAGTGGGCTTGTCAGAAACAATCGGTTATAATCATATTTTAAAGACATGAGTTACTGTTGACCTAATGATTTTTGGAATTGGGACTTTTTGAATATTCAGCGCCGGCATGATGGCCACCCGCACACTCAAGGCCACAGAGCAGATGAGACGAGCAGGAGGAAAGAGCTATCGCACGACGCTCGAAACAAGAGGACTGAATAATCGAGCACAACCCAGAGCTGCTGTGGCCTCGAGAAAAAAGGAAAAGAGAACAATAAATCTTTTGCTGATGCCGTAATGCCTTCAGTAATGGGTACAGGACACTAAAGAAATCCGGCAATGGGAGAGCAAAAACACAAGAAAACAACAGCAACTTAATGCAGAAAATATCCAAATTTCCCCAAACTAAAAGGAAAACAACTGCATAAACAAGGATGTTTACCAAGTCGTCATCGCTGCTTGTTGTGGAACTATTAAAATTTAGTCTTCATCCTTTCACATCTCGTAAAATTTTGTGAAACCCAAATAACGAGTGCTTTGAGAAAAAAACGCTGAGAAATTAAACAGTGCCTCTGAACTGCCATCTATTCTTAGTCAGAGTCGGATTTAGAAAACCAGCTTCCAGAGTGCACTGAGTTGGTGCAACATGGTATCAATTTCCAGAATTACAGGAGGTCTTGGTTAAACTCAGCTGTGCATCGGATGATGCTGAGTCACCCAATAGTGTGTGCGTGTGTCTTCGTGTCTGTACGTTTCTAAAGCACGGTGAAAACCGACAACTACAAGAGCCTCCATTTAAAATAAAAACCTCACACGGGTTTTCTGACTACAAGACAACAAGAAAGAAAGAAAGACAGCACACAGATCTGGTTCCTATCATTCCCGAATGAATACCGCCTCTTCTTTCAGATCTGAAAGAAAAAAAAAAAAAAAACTAAACCAAAACAGGGAAATGAGAAAAGAAACATTTGGACTTTGGAGTGCTTGGAACTTCCTCTCGGCTTAACAGCCGTCAACAACATCTGTGGCTGCCAACCCCTGGACAGATGTCCAAGCAGTAACACTAGCTCCAGGTGGGTAGGTGTGGTCAAAGTGGAAGAGACAGGGCGGGGGTGGCGGCGGAGGAGGGGGGATAAAGGCCTGGCTGCAACGTAGCTGAAAGGATGCCCATACACACAGAAGTACTCAATGTGTTTGTTTTGTGGGGATCGAGGGAAAATGAACATACTGGCCCAGATATGTCCCACTGCGGTCATCAACTCTTTAAGCTAGATATGCCTTTTATTTTACCTCAGAGTCTGAAGGGACAAGTCTGAACAGAAACACTGAAGTTGTAACATAAATAGATGAATAAATAAATAAAGTCAGAAGTTGAAACAGAAGCCAGAGGCTCATACTTTCTTCTTGTATAAATTTGGAGTCTTTCAACATGTTCATTTGCAGACACAGATTCATAAATCCAGCAAGTTTCATTGCATTCATCTCTAGTCAACACCTTATTTCTTCAGTGAAAAGTTCATCACCAGTGGCCATCGCCTTTAATTCCTTCTGGAACTGTTTCAATTCCAGGGATGAACTCCTGCACGAAGTCAAGCCTTCCCCGACTTCCTTTGCTTTGCTCCTCTCCCTCAGCCCACTAGAGAAGCCTCAGAGGATTTATGACAAAACCGGCACAACAACGGTTTAGATCCAGACCAGTGACATCAAAGGGAACCAGTGACAAAAATAAAAACCGCAATTAGGCAAAAGGGTCGTCCAAAACAACGGAGATGAAAGTTCCTCTGAAGGTTCTCGCTGTCCTCTAATCCAAATCCAAACAAGGCTTGTCTACTTGATGAAGAAATTTTTACGACGTCAATAAATTTTCTGTTTGAAGATAATGACTTTATTATGTTTCTAATTACCCTGTTTGAGTCAATGAAGCCAAAGGGAAGGATATACACATGTTGTAAAACCCACTTTACAAAATATCACACTACACAAGATACTTATCACAACAGGACATTTAATCCAGCATTAAATGAGACTTGCACTCTGACTGAGGTCGAGATATTTCTTTAATGAAATGACATTTTTCTGACACAGCTTAATGAAAACCTTTGTACTCGTTAACACTTTAAAATGCACGGGAGACGAGCTCTAAAGACCTAACCACATCCAAATGACCGATGGCTAACCTTTCAAGCTGCACAAACATCAAAACAACTGCTAATAAAAGAGAGCTCAGGCAGAAATGGCACCATCAAGACGCAGCAGCAAAACATCCAACAGTTCCTCTTCAGATCTCATATCTGCTGTGAGAGACATCAGAGTGAATCGGCGTGAAGCTCGCCAGCGTCTTCAACTGGGGCATCGCCTGTCAGACGCAATCGTTTCACTGCTACCTGTACACTTTCCAGCAATGGGAGGAAGTTTAACTTTCATCTCTATTTCCATTTGCTGACCAGCAGGTGTCCCAGCTTCCTCCCACAGCAGGGGAGCACAACCTTTCATGACATTTCAGTGATAATGAGTGTGAATGTGTGGACAGGTCACGGACTCTTTCTTCATCCTCTGAGGAACTGATGAGACAACCATGACTTAACAGAAGCAGGTATCAGGCATGAACACATCATGCAGCAGAGGTGTAATTCAACACAGCTTTCCAGTCTCAGCATGGATGTGTGGGTGCATGCATGTATGAAAAGAAATATAAGAGACGAGAAAGAGAGAGGTTGGGGAGATGTTGGTCAGTGCTGTGAACATACCAGAAGGGATTTGAATAGTCGGTGTTTGATTCCTCTTGCTTCAATTTATGCTTCTTCCAATTATGGATCAAATTCCACAATTTAGATGTTTACATGAAAATTTGACCTAAATACAATCAACCCAGCATCTGTTTACATGTGCTGTGCTGAAACTGATGACAGAGCAGTGTGAGGCTGGGCCTGGTGAGGCAGGGCTGCAGCAGGCCCGTGATGATGGTGAGTCACACTGAAATGCATCTAAAACATCTGTTCCCTTTTACTCGCACAACCAGCAACCCTGAGTTCACCCACAAACGGCAGAAGAAAACACCACTGGGGGTACCCTCCTCTGCAGCGTTCTGAAATGCTGACTCTCAAACACACACACACACACACACACCCACACACACACAGGCATACTCCGAGCTCAGGATTCCCTGATCCGCGGCCCTCTATCTCCGGCCATGATGCACCGGGACACAAAGCAGACAGCTACTCCTTTGAAACACGATCCACCAGCGGGCTTCTAAATCCTTGAATGCTTACGTACGTCCCACTTATACTAAGCACCGGCCATAAAACATCTTGTTTGTATCTTTTCATCTCATTTTATCCTCCCCTCTCTCTGTGATTCATAGGAATCTCAACAACCCTTTACACACTAGAAACAACATTCTTCGGCAGAACTGGAAAGAGGGCGACTGAGCAACAGCAGGCCAAAAGCCAGCAGTGTGCTTCCTTCCAGCACACATCACACCCGGATTCTGTGAGGTTGAAACTACACATTGTTCAAACATCTGCTTTGGTGTACAAAGGACAAAGCAAAATGTGCTGTCCTTATACGACTCGCGCCGATTGATCACTGTGGCTGTTGTCACGCAAGAATGTACAGAAACCTCAGCGCATGCACGAGAACATGAGTTCAGAGATGTACATTCATCTGTTCTCTCTCCAGCTCCACTTTATTACCTCACTTTAGCATCTTGCCCATAGAATTTCTCCACTTTTTTGGATCCCTTCCATTAACTTGTCCACCAAGCCTTGCAGCTCTGCACTCCGTCCTGCACAAAATGTACCGGTCCTGGTGCTGCGCTTATAGGACCTGGCAGCGAAGCTGTGGAGACCATTGCTGAGTTGGACTCAGTTCTATGACCCAGTTCCCACATTGACCATGAACAATGTCGCTTGGGATGATCCAACAGATGCTCCAAAACATGTGCTGACACGAAAGGATGGCAGCGGTTCAACTAACAGGAGGAAATGAGATGGGGTGGAGGGAGGGGGCTACATTCAGACTCTTGACAAATAGCATGCAAAGCCCCCATGAACTGGAGCCATGTCGACCATTTATAAATGACGCAGGCAGATGACAAGATCGGTATAATTATTAAAGCTGATAGCTGTCTCTGGAGATGTGTCCGATTTTTCAAACTGTCACGGTGTGAGTTATTCAACACAAAAAACTGGGAATGCACTCAGGAGTGGATTTCACACTCAACTGAAGGACGTTTCGTCACTTTCAACACTGCCTGCTTTCGTACGAGAAGCTAGTTGTTTGGAAAGTTGTTCATCAACAGTTATATATTTAGAAAAATATAAAAATCAACACATTTTACGAAAGGTATTCAGATTTTTTTTTCTGTAGCACTCCAAACTGGGACCAGTTGAGCCTGGTTTGTTTAAGATGTGTCTACGAGATGATTAAAGTCCACCTGAGGCAAAGTGAACTGGTTGGAAATAGTTTAGAAAGAAGTACAGCCAAGAAAATGTGTGTAGGAACATGTTGTGAAGAGAGAGGGAAAAACTGCCAAAAATCCTGGAGTGTAAATACTGTCAAGGCTTATCCAACAAGACGCCTGATTTCTATAAAGTACTCCGGGGTCAGAATATCGTAAATGATGGATTCCAATTGTTGATTGGTAATAATTTCACAGAGAAAAGTTGTGAAAAGATTGTTTGGGTTTCTGATTGTCAGCTTTTCACTGCAGACTGATGGATAAATCTTTTTTTTTTTTTTTAAAGTCTGAACTCATTTTTGCTAAATACATACAATTTTTAAAAAATAAAAATTGTGTGCAGACAAACAGGGGGTCACCTGAGGCCCTTGTGAGCACACTGTACTTGCTGGGGGTGGGAGACGTTCCAGCAGAGGGACACTCCATGTTTTTATGTGGCACCTGGTGTCATGCATTTGCATATGCATTACTGCGGGTGTTTTTGCCCGAACTCATTGCTCAGCTGGTGTCGGTTTTTAATTACCAACTGGACAAAGCATGTCTTCCAGATGGTCTCTCTCTCTCTCTCTCTCTTTTTTTTTTTTTTGCCTTCCTCTCCCCATATTTTTTCTATCTTCCCTCCTACGCATCAGTCACTCCTTTCATCTTTCAATCCTCCATTTGGTCTGCATCAGCGCGGGGCAAGATCACAGCGCGGCGAGAGAAGGGTACAAGATAAGAAGCTATGACAGACAGGGAGCGCAGTAAAACACCAGTTATTTTATAGTTCCATGGGTCTGACTTTCCTTCCGTCTCCATGGCACCGTTTTTATAAGACACCAGATAACGCTGGATTCCTGTGGGCCAGTTTAAACTTCAGCTGGCATGGTTACTCCCGAGTCCTGACCTCAACCGGCACCGACATGGAAGCAGATACACAAACATATGCGGCTACAGCACATAAATCCAATGTATACAGAGCACATAGACAAACACTGAAGAAACAGTGAGGTATTCTGCATGGTACGTTGCTCTGCTTATTACATGCAGACAGTCTCCTGTGGCAGCACGGAGGATGATAGATGGATCAGGGGAAGACAGAGAGGTCAGTGTGCAGCCATCCACATTTCATAGCAGCCTGTCTCTTCAACCACAAGCCAACTCTATTTCTGTAATACAGCTAGAACAGGGCTTTGAGACCATTATGCACTAACAAGGCCCCAGATCTACACGTTTCTTTGATCTTCTTTGAGTCTGCTTTCGAACATCCTGCACCTGTACTGTACAACCCTGAATCCAAATCAGGCTGAGGCAATGTGGAAATCAATACTGCAGTTCTGCTCGTGGACCTGAAGATCACAAGCACCATATCTAGATGTTCAGATGTGTTCCTTACAAGACTCATTGAAATTTTCTATTTTCTATTAAATTTTACTCAGTTTCAGTTTTTTTCTGATTGGCCAATAACAAGAGTTTTTGTATGACGGATGAATATCTTGTCAATTTGTTATTCCTTCCGATTACGTAAAATGTTCACAAAATCAGGCCACTGACCTGTTTCCATCTGATCTGTTTGGATAGAAGATCTCAGCAGCCAAATGTTTCAATAACGCCACTCAATTTCCCCCTCTCCTATTTCATTTGAAATGTGTTGTCGAATTCAAAAAGGGTCAATTTCTCGACTGAATTGAAATATCTTATTTGCAACATGACATATTTCCAAGATTCCATGATTGTGATTATTTTTTTTTGTCGAACTGAATAATAACAAAGGCTTTATAAAAGTCCAATACATACAAAACAGTCAGGCAGCGCCATCTGTTTTCAATCTGATGAACGCTTTAAGTAAAAAAAATGTTTAATGAAAAAGTCAAAACAATTGTTTTGGCAAAAATCTAAGTAATTAAAAATGTAGTCTCTGTGCTCATAATTTTTCAGAAAAATAAAGACGAAATCAGCAGAGGGAATAATTACTTTATAATTAAGTTTCTGGACTCATCATCAATTCAAATTCAACTACTGAGAAATCTGGAGGGAGGATGAGCAGTCCCAAAACTGTACCTAGATAAGTTGCATGACATTTACACACAGATAACTGAGATCTGAGAGCCAGCTGGACCAACCGCATAAGGTTTTGATGAAAATATGCAAATCTAAATAAATAATAATAATAATAAAAAAAAAAAGAGAGGTGCACACAAACAAGGAAAGTGCACACAAATTAAGAGACCCTGAAGGAGCCTTGGATTGCATAAACATCTGTGCGAAGCTGTTAAAAGTCCAAGCATGAGAATGTGAAAACTTTCCCTTTTTTCAATTAAGGTAATGAATCTGAACGGAGCCAAGAGTTGACCTGAAATTGTAAACATCTGAGAGTTAATAACCTGGAGCGACTGAACATGGCAGGTGGCCTTTAAAAGACAGGTGTAACCGCAACTACACAACGCAGGAAAAATAAAATTAGGAAGAGGAAGCGGCCGCAGACGGGAGAGCAAAAGCTGTTCTGGGATGAATTGCGTAGCCTAGGTTACGCTAACATAGCCTCGGCAATATTCTGCCAGATTGCAAAAACATTTGATGTAAGCCACTTCATAAACAGACCAATTAAACATTCAAGGGAGCACACATGAGAATCGACTCCTTTTTTTTTCCCCCTTCTCTTTTAACAGACTCTGGTCCAAGACACACTACAGCAATCACGATAAGAACATAATATGTTTTTTTTGTATGGGAGCAAAAATGATCCAAGTGATTTATCTCCCTGAACTGCGATCACTATTATTCTACTTGCTCGGTGCTGTTTCCTTTGAGTGACTCTTTGGTCTTTTTTTGGGGGGGTTTTGTAAGATTTAAGAGCTGACCTAAATCTGGAACCCAAGCCTCGGAGAATATATGGGTGAAAAGATGCTGCTTTTGCTGTGTACCACTTTGTGTGTGAACAGCTTGACCAGCAACACGAGGTTAAAAGACGAAGTCACTGGGTGTTTCTTTTGGCATGACGCTCATATCATATTACAGAACCAATCAAAGTAAGAGCTAAAACAAATGGAAAATAAAGTAGATATTTTATTGCACTAAGGACCCAGACACTGACAAGGGAATTGAGGCCTTTGTGCAATTTATAGTTCCTATATTTTTTAGGATGTTTTGGTGTGCACTTGTGAGAGAAGCATGAGCTGAACGGATTAAAAAGTACAGCTTCAGCATATTGTGTATGTCATGGCATCGACCACACAGAGGAGCTCAACCTTCAGCAACAGCACACGCACTCTGTGAACCTGATTCGAACATTTGCTGGAAACGTGTGTTACGAGGCAAAATCCAAACCAATCTCGCGCCAAAACTTGTTCCCAGGTCCTAGAGAGAGACAGGAAGGAATGCTGCCGTCAGGCTCGGCGAGCGGATCATCTGAGGACACGAGCACGCGAGTGTTTACGAGTG
The DNA here is from genome assembly GCF_902148845.1 of Salarias fasciatus. Classification (NCBI taxonomy): domain Eukaryota; kingdom Metazoa; phylum Chordata; class Actinopteri; order Blenniiformes; family Blenniidae; genus Salarias; species Salarias fasciatus. The sequence goes on along the minus strand of NC_043751.1, from coordinate 15,066,392 downwards.
TGCGGGAGACAAAAGAGCACGGGAATGTGCGGTGACGACGTCAATCAATTGGAAACACACACTGTGCCGAACAGCCAATAAAACAATGCAAACAACAAAAAAAGCCCTCATATAAAGCAGATGGACTCACACATCACAAATGTGTGCACACTTAAAATACCAAATGGCATCGAGAGCATCTGAGCCAACCGACTGACTGAAATGTTAATCAGACGATGAAGTGAACAACTGAACACACGAGGCTCCAGTTGGTGGGTGGCTCACAGCTGCTTTTCCACCTGAGGTTTTGGCCTGTTATAACAAAGACTTCATAATTACCTTGATTATCACATCTAATATTATGTGTTTGTAATCAGAATAAGACATGACTGAGGTGTGACTTGCATTAAAATCCTAACACTTCTTATTTTGGTTCCATTTCATCTACTTTCAATCATCATTTTCACCTCTTTACTCCTTTATTCTTCTCTGCTACTATTGCAGTCATTGTGCATTAATTCCACTTTATCTATCAGCATGTTGAATTGTATTCAACTGATTTCTGAGGTGGCCTCACATGAGTCGGACAAAAGAAAAAATTGGGAAATTCAATTATGAAAGACAGACTGAAACCTGTGAACCCTTTTTCCATGTGTTTTCTAAACAAGCTTCAGCAGTGAGCAGTATCATGGTGCTGTGTTGCTTTCGACCACAGAGGGTTTGTTTACTGGGGGGCAGACTGTACTCCATACTTGTGACACAATGTGATGGGATTCTATCCCACTGATTTGTGTCATGCATTTCTGAATTTAAAAAAAACCCAGCTGTTACAGGGAAGGGTGTTCTTATATTTCCCTGACCTACTCACCTGAACTCCACCTTGCTTGCTGATCACATCGTTGTGCAGATGAGTGCTTATATTCATTCAAGCATTTCATGTCTGTCAATATGCAGCTGCAGTCTAAGATGACTTGAAGACAGATTTGAGATCCAAGTAAAACCTTTCTTCAAAATCAGAACATATCACTTTAAAAAAATCCAATAATGCGTAATTTTTCTAGTAATGACCCAAACAGAGCACATGTGGAGCGTCCAGTCATGAAAAACAGAGCTTCTGTGAAGGTCACATATAAACACCTGCTGTAACACACTAATGTTGAACACCATAACCAATAGACGGGCGGCGTGAAAGAAAAAAAAAAAAGCATTTCCTTCTCGAGAGCCTTGCCTCAAGACAAACATGATGTTATCATGAATGGGATATTATGGCTGTCTACAGGCGCCCATATGTGGCCTGCAATGGCTGCACGCACAAATGACAGAATGGAAGGAATTGCATTCAGTTCAAGGAAAAAGAAAAAAAAGTGAGATAACCTCTGAGTGTGCGTGCAGCAGGTGTGTGTTTTCTGCCAGGGCGTACATTAAAATGAGTGATGTATGTAAAGAAACACAAAGCAATTGTCCATTGGAAGATACAACAACTTGCAGTTGGGTAAATTTACACTTCGAAGTCCATGATTAGAAGTAGGGGTATAAAAAAAATTCCAATACTTTTGATGCAGTTTAATATTATGCTTGGTAATAGAATATCGATCCTCCATGACACTGTAACTTTTTAATTAAAAACTGGATTTATAGTCATACTTTAAAGTTCTTCGAATGCTAATTCAATCATCTTATTATTCATCCTCTTCAAAAAAAAAAAAAAAAAAAAGCTGCTGAGGAATAATTACAACGGTGCCACCCAGCGGCTACAGTGGAAGAGTGTTGACTCTTTTCGATAGGTGGTTTCTTTTGGTTGAAATTATTCAAAATTCGGGATTGTTAGATGTTAAAATTGAACATCATAATCATCTTACTTACATAAAAATATGTTAAAATGACAACGATGACAAAATAAACTGCCTTACTCAGAATTACGCACTATATAAGGATAGTTTGAATTGTTAGATTAGTGGTGCTAGCTTTAATACTTACAAGAAGTTAAAACTGTGGGTTTCAGTCATGGCATGAACATGCAAAATGATCTAAATACATTCCTGGAGTCCTCAGATAACCATTAGAACAGGCTGCAGAGTGAACCCCCCCTCCCCGACCTCTGATTTGACTAAACATTACAGTGAAGCCAAACTCTGGCATGCACGCCAAATAACACTGATCTATAGTATTCTTGTTATCAAATGTTTCCTCACCTGCCCATCCTGACCAACATGCACCTGGTGAATCTGGAGGTTTCCCTGAAATGGAAAAATGACTTGTTAGAAAAAATCCTATTAAATACAATTTCAATACTTTAACTAGCAAATGTGAAATTACAAAAACTTCAATTTTTCCCATTTTTTTTTAACTTAGTATGACTCCAAACACTACAGCAGGTGAAGACTGTTGCCATGTTGTATTGAGGCGATTCGGGCCATTAGGAAGTGCTAAAGCGGTGGACGTAGTGACACCATTATGGTGTCAATAATAACAGAGACATGTCAGAACTACTGGCGTCTGCCGGTGGCCGCAGGCTCAGATGCAATGACCACCATAAAATCTCAGAACACCCACAGTCACATTAACAAGACCATTGGAGAGAGAATTATACAAGGCATACTTAGCCGACCTCAAGCCTCAGCTGTTTTCTCTCTAATTGTATTCCATGTATATGTGCCGCAGTGTCTGAGCTGCCACATGGTCGCACAGCAATGTAATCTCCCAAACAGCTCATTTCCTTTTTAAGAACACTAAAACCAATGTCTTTGATGAAAGGGGCCCGTTCCTAATGAAAACATATTCTGTGAGTGGCAGCCGGGAGAAGTGGGATTTTGTTGCTAAGCTTTGAACTCCAAAAAAACAAACAATATCATGGAATAGGAAGGAGAAAGGGGAGGAAAAATCTGGGCTCGGCCACAAAGAGCAGGAAAGGCTTTAGAGCTTTTCTGCCTCCAATTTACTGTTTCTCATTCAATTGTGCTTTTCTTCCTCCGAGTGTCCTTTTGCACTTGAACTGAATAGGAAATGAGAAAAACACTTGGTTGAGGTGTCAGTTGCTTTTTTGCACAAACGTCAAACTGTCACACATTTGTGGCATGTATCATGTACAGTGTGTGATTACATGTATACGAGTGTGTACACAGGCCGGCGCCTTGAAATAAATCTCTCCCCCGACATCCTTGAAAAATCATTAGAAAGAATACTGATGTGGAAATTCTGCTTTAGCAGTCGGTGTGGTTTGGAGTTACATTTTGATTATAGCTGGCAGCCCGTGTGTGTGAGCTGGGAAGGCTGGTGGGGGACAAGAGACACTTGGGTATTATGCGGAAACAAAAATCATAACAGAGTCTGAGCCGAAGGAAATGTAAACATTAAAATATTGTATGTGGAAACTTAAAAAAAAAAAATAAAAGTCTTAAATGCTGTCAAGAACAGCCTCGGTCCATTGGGAAGCTAGATGGACAAACAGAAGCATGCCTTAAAAAGGCCAGTGTTCATGACTTCTAATACATGAATTGGCAGATAAAAAGCAATCTTGAAATTTCGTCAAATGCAATTCTTTATCCATACATCCATGCTGCGTCACAAGACGCTGCTGCACGAGTCAGTCATCAGGTTTTAAATGTGCAATCCATTCTCAATATTAGGCTAACTCACATGTAAGAAGTGTCTGCATACTTTATTGCACAAAGGAATTGAAAATGACTTCAAAAATGTCTCTCACGTGTGTTCACAGATATGCACTTGCCTCACTGTCCTGTGTAATCTGCACCTCCTCTCCTTGTGGCACTTGAGCGATATGCAGCTGTCCCTGTGGAATCTGAGACACAAAGAAAAAAAAGACACGATTGTGATCTATGTGCAACACCACCATTACACCAAGTGCTTAAAAAGAGCTGTCGTCCTGATGAAGCACTGTGGTGAGAGAGAGAGAGAGAGCAACAAACAGAGAGATTTCTGGCTGTAACTTTGGAAAATATCAACTTGATTTGTGTAACTTGCACTGACTTTTTTAGAAGCGATTTGAAAAAAGAGAGAAGATCATTTTTTTCCACCTCCCTTAGACTAAAATCTCCTTTGGAGGAGATGCCTTAACAGTTGATCACAGCAAAAACACACCTCCAATATGAGCATGAAAGTTCCAATTATAGACAAACTTAAAAAAAAATGTGATGCTAGATGTGGTGCTTACAGGATTCTTGCATGTTATCTGAATAAAATACTGGATGCAATGTGAAGCGGTGTCGGTGGGCAGAAATGATTTTGCTTTGCTTCATTAGCAGTAGCTCATTCATAAATTTGAGGCGCAGCCGCACCTCAATACTCTGGTGTGTTCATGTCAGGGGGAAAATAACTGCACAGTGAACCTCTGACAATCACGCCCACCTTCTCCCCGAGTCCTCTTCCTGTCTGTCCGCCCTCTATCTTTCATGCTAAATCATTGCACGCTCAGGGAAGTCGCCTATCACCGGTGCCGCCAAACCCGTGCATCATGCAGCAACCCGGGAACAGCATAAATAATTCACACTGTAAATCACCAGGCGGTTCTCTAGCCGTTATGTGTAGGGAGCGGAAATTACCTGGGGTGGTCACACAGTGTAACCAATGTGTTACAATTACAGACCATGTTCATGAAGATCAGTTTCTCTCTTGTTACAAATTTATGTTTTGTTTTTTCAGAACGGGAGAATAAGAAGAACGGTCACTTTTTCTGAAACATCCCACACATAGTACCACAGTTCTAGATGTGACTGTTGAAACAGACACAAACTCACAAGTTGTGACACTCACCACCTGAACTTGTCCATCTTCGCCAATCCGATGGAACTGGACCTGCTGATTAGCCAGTGTGTAGTGCAAGGTCTGCTGGGTGGCCGCCTCAATGTGAGCCGTTTCCTCTGCCATGCCTTCCTCTGGATAGACGTACAAGCAACACGGTCAGTCAAGCACTCGTGTGTACAGTGATATAGGTTACAAATAAAGCTTAACTGCTTCCAGCACACTTAAAAAAAAAAAAAAAAAAATGAGGTCTCACTCACAGACACAATCATGCTCCAGAAAACTTATTTTAAAAACTGACTAATTCCCAGGCCATCTGCTGGCTGATGGCTTGTTTATACTTCATTGAATGCCTAAATACACAACAAGGAGTCCCAGATAGCCATCCAAACACATTTGCGGTGGAGCAGCCAAACACGAGCTCCAACGCTCAGTCTAAACACAAGTCATCACAACAGCAAACCTGAAACTGTGCACAGATCCATCACCCCACGCAGCTCCAACACCAACAGAGAGATGTCAGGACATCACAACGGCAGTCAAAAGAGAGCAGCAGCATTACAGACAGCAGGATCGACCCAACGGGCCAGGAAATAAACAAAGCCAGACTTTGTCTTGTAAGATATCAAAAAAAAATTGAAAATGGAGCAATCTAAAGGCAATGCAGGACATTCGGACTGTATTTGAAACAAAGAAAATGTAATTTTCTGTCACATCAAACATTGAGCTGTATGCAACCTACACATATTTTATAGTGATATATCTACAGTAATAGTATATTATGTAAATTCATTGTCCATATTGCCAGATGAGGAACGGAGTGCCAGGTGCATTGTATAAGCAGTTTTGATTTCAGCTCTCAGCGCAGGTTCACTAATGTAATGATTTTAATAAGAGCAGAGATTGCCTCCTTCCTGTCCATTAACTTGCAATCTGATGGAGGATTGAATGACTGTTTGGAATGTGGTTGTAGCATGTTGGTGGAAGTAGAACCTGAACTTGTATTTGTGTTGTTCACTCCGGGCGTGTGTGGCCCAAACAGGCAGGGTCTGATAAGCCACCCCTCGTGTGAGATCACAGGATATTTGGGTTTTCCCTGCAGTCTTGCTTTTCTCTGGTCAGAGGTGAGAGGTGATGGCTCACAGGGAGGGAAGAACAGCAGGCATTGTGTGCAGATTACAACCATCTGCATTTAGGTTGAGATCTTGAAATAGCTTTTCTAGAGTGTGTGTGTGTGTGTGTGTGTGTGTGTGTGTGTGTGTGTTGACTGTTTTCTTACAGCAAAGCCTCCATGTACAAAAACAAGAAAGAGAGAAAAGGGTTATGTTTGATTTCCTTCCTGCACCAAGGCAAAACCAGTGATGCTGCACAGCAACCAAAAATGTAATAAAGAAAAGAACATAATGACTTGCCAATGAAGTAATTAAATATGTGAGCCAATATCTTAATAACATTTTGTCAATAATTTAACAAGTTATCACATTACTGAAATAGCATCTCAAAAAAAATACTGTGAAAATTTAATAGCTCCAGCCAGTAATGTAATCGAATAGGACTCAATTAATTAGAAACACAAGAACTTCTGCCTATTTTGAACAGTTTTCTTATCGAGAAAAGCTATGGCGGACGGCATAAGAGTCCTATTTAATCAGTGAAGATACATAATATACAGCAGTCTCAATTATAGTTGTAATTTCTTTTTAATTACATAATAAAAAGCTATTAGATTATTGACTTAATTACTTTTCCAATGGCCAATATATTGAGGTTATTGAACAGTATCATGTTTGGCCATTGTGCTTCAATAGTGCAGCTGAATCTGCAAACAAAAGACAGAGTGGAAAATGTTTTCTTCTGAAGGTGGATCCATTGATTACACAACTATTTAACTTGCTTGACCAGAAAGCAGCTGCACAAATGTAGCAACACTTCCAAATTCACAAAGTTTATTTATATTGTGGCTATCATGATGATATAGTCAGGTAGTTCTAAGTGCTGTCAGTGTCCTCACACTCCTTCAATATTGCACAAGAAACAAATGTTTCACAAGCAACAAACTACAAAAATACACAAGACTAACATTCTGACATTAATATGATTTTAAAAAGTGATCCATCATTCAGCATGTTTGCTTTTAACCATTTATCTTTTTTACGGCTGTCATGTAAGCTGGAACTAGTGTTCATAAAAACTCTTAATCTTAAGGGTGAGACAGTGGTTGCAGGTCAAAAGTATGCATATCTATACTGAGGATTAATCTGGGTTGCACAAACTTGAAGCAAAGTGTAAAATGCATGATTGCTCCGAAGCAAAAACAGAACATTTCCTTGATAATTCATTTCATCTCCTCAAGGCTGCGACAGTTCTGCAGCTCTGTGATCAGGACAACCTGTGCTTTACCTGCAGCGTTGCTCCGCGGTGTGCGTTTGGAGAAGCTCTTGACGGCCAGGCTCTGACCGCGCTGCTTACGTCTCCACGCTGTGCGACACTTGGAGTCGATGCTTTGTTTGATGCGGTACCAGTCTGACTCCGAGATGCCAAATTTGTGAAACAAATGGCCTGTGGAGACAAAGGAAGTATAAAAGCTGTGAGGCTACATACATTAGAAACTTTCAAATCTCATCTTTTCTGAGGATTTTATAAAATCTTTTAATATTCATCCCAAATGATGTTGATTCTTGTCATTTTCTCCCTTCTATTACATTAAAAGCAAAAAAAATAAAATGGATTTCAAACGTTTCAACATTGAAAACCATTTTGCTTCTATACAAAGTTTCCTTTAATGAAAACGGTCCCGGTCCTGCCTGCTTCTCCCGCACGTCTTTCTGACAAGTTAACACTGGTCTGCAGCGCTCTCCCACCCACTCTTCAGTGGAGACCTGTGAGGTGGATTTACCAGCTGTCTAACCCACACTTCTAAACTGTTTGAAGAACCACTTGACAGGTCATTTTTACATAGGCTAACAACACCGCCCAGATGGAAATAAGGAATGAAACAGAAAGGAAGTGAAGCACGATCAGAGAATCGCGGGATGATGCCATACAGCAACGCAGTTGCACTTCATGGATCCTGTACAGGCAGCAGAGGCAGGTGTTCCCTCATTCCTTTTCTATTTTTTTTTTTAGCAGGCAGGATGAGTCACCCAAAAGTCACTTGACTCTGCTCCAGCATCCACATACCTCTTCCTCACACTAAAACCTGCATGTAGAGAAACATCCACATTGCAGAGACAAAACAAAGGTAACCAAAAACACACACACTTCTGTCTTGTACAAATGGGAGAACTGGAAGGATGTGAGAGTGTTTTACTTGGATGTTATTTGTAAAAGAGTTCATTTCACATAATCTCCACAGAATGGCATTCTCAGTGCTGCACTTGGTCGTCCATATGGCATTTGCAATGAGTGCTAAAGAGAAGGATCGAGATAGAAAAACGCAATGCCTGACCTCCACCTCACCTCTACACAAGAGGCCAATCATGGCAACACGTGGGGTTTCAAGAACACGCAGTCAACAAAAGATATCCCAAATGCACCATTGAAAAGGTGTAGGAGGAAGGGGGCTTTCCAGTTATATGGCCATCTGAAGTGCAGTTTGGACACAGCATTAATCAAGCTTTATGCCTGAGAGCCATGTGGGATATGGACCGAACCTCACGTAGGTGGCACGACTCTGCTTAATAAGTCAGATATAATACAGTCTCTCTGAAAGTTGCAAAAGAAGCCATATTGATTAGGTGCGTGAAAACTGGAGCCTCACAAAGACAGCCATTTAACAAACAAAAAAAATATTGTGTTTATATTCTCTAAAGAGCATCACTTTCTTTGGCATATTGTGGCCAGATTGAGAGGAAGTTACCCCAACATCAATATCTCTTGGACAATAAATCATCCCCAGCTGTGTGTGAGCATAATCGAGGGCGTCACAAAGATCACATGACATGCAACAAAGTACAATGAAATTATGTGCGAACTAGTCAAATACACCCCCCCCCCACCCACCCCCCAAAAGAAAACGTGTTTTTGTCCAAATGTAAAATAAAACAAACACTGGAATTTAGATATTATTTAGATATTAGATATGACAGATTTTGAAGCACAAAGTCATTTATTGGATTTCTGTTTCATCAATAAACAAGGACGTGATTTTTAGAAATGCCACTGATCTGTGCTTCAAATATATGATTAAAAAAACCTTCCAGGCTGCTTCAAGACTTGTAGCAGCTTCTCATCTGATACGCTTACCAGAAGGTGAAATCCACTTTGTCAAAAGCAAAGTAAAGTGAAAACCTGAGATGAGACAGTGTTGGGACTCACAGCGAATTCCATAGATCATGAGGGGGTCCAGCTGCTTCTTCCCATGTTTGCCCTGCCCTGAGAGGTTGGACATGGCCTGGACTTCCCGGTGAAACAGGTAGTCCAACAGTGTCAGGGCCATTTTTTCTGCAGTCCGACAGTTTGTGGTGATATGAAGCATGTCTGCTGGAGACACTGGACAGCGCACTCGCAGCTCTGCATTGTTCTCATCTCCCAGCCAGGTGCCACTTGGATAATCCTCTGAAAAACAAAAAAAAAGAGAAACGGCTTCTTAAACCCAGCGACACAGTTCATTTAACACCCCAAACTCCTCTACTGTTTGTCTAGACACATGTCATAGTCATGCAGACATTCGGACCATTCAAATGATACAATAGCACACCCATGTGGCGCTAAGAGGAAATGAGCAATCCATTAAAACAAAAACTTCAGAACTGTATCTGAAAGGTGGAATATGTGGTTTGGCAGTTCACTCCTGGTAAATGTGAGATGGCTAACAGGTTTGTGATAATAACACAGCTCCAAATACATGAACTATAACTGGCATTTCAAGATAGTGAAAAAGTACATACATCCCACTGACACTGCTTGATGTTTCACTCAACATGGAGTTAAAAGTGTCACAACTGCAGATAAAATTATTGCAAAAATACAAAATAATACAACTATAGAGTTGAATAGATGACCATGCTATCAGTGAAATGAAGGTGAGGCTGAATTTTTGAAAAATAAATAAATAAATAAACAAATAAATATATGAAAGCTTATTGATGTTAACTGTTAAAATCTATGATGTGATTTCAATGATCTCAATCAGCTCTAAAATTCTGAAAAACACCTCCTTCTTTAAAGAAATTTTAAAGAAAACAAATGAATGTACAGGCAGCACTCAGAGTCGTGTAACTTACTTTATCAGTGATGCAACAGTAGCAACATTAGCATTTGCACATTTTACAATGTTTTAAATCTGTGATGCGGTCCTTGAAAGCATCCTCCTCCTCCACATAGCCAATATGTTCATTTAAACAGCAAGAAGAATAATCTGTAAGGGCGAGTCCATGTGTTTGCATCAGCGTCCTACCTTCTGAATTGAGAGTGATGAGAGTGATATTTTGGCCATTTTGTGCATTGCCCGACTGACCGCCATTAGAAACAGAGTCACTGGCCTCGGAGCCGCTATCCTGCTCCTCGTGACTCTCTTCGGGGCCTGGCACCTTAACCAGTATTGTGTTCTGTCGCTTTTTGGTCAGCGTGCTGCAGGGAAACACAAGGTCTCTGTGTACAGATCTGGAAAGTAAACCGCAACGGCTGACAAACCGAACACAGTGCAGGAAATCCACTCACTTGCTGAGCAGGTTCTCCAGTGGACTGTCCTCCTGATTTGTTCCTTTTGGGTGTTCATTGCTGACTATTACATTTGTCTGAGGGACAACACTGAGAGGGAAGGTAAAAACAACACACTGATTTGCACTGGATACTCAAAAATTAAAGTTAAATGTCACTCTAGCATACTTTGCAAAAGGGCTCGACAGACGATTTATCTACATTTTATGGGATTACATGAACTTTCATCTTTTCATTCAACTCTGGAAAACAAGATGAAGGTCAAACGTGATGAGCTTACCATCGCACTTTGTTCCAGGTTTGAGTGGCCCCCTGAGGTGATCCTGCTACCATGGGAACCTGGATGGGGCTCTTGGCACACGGCACCATGCTGTCCAGTTTGCGTCCAAGGGCTTTGCAGGTTGCATCCAGAGCCAGTATTTTTGATTCAATCCCCTCCAGTCGGTGGCTGATTGTTCCAGTGAATGAAATCAACATGTTCTGAAAACACAAATTGAAAAATCTAATAAAACCTGTTCATTATCAATTAACGAAGAATAAAAGGGTGCTGGGTGGGACGCTTTATGGAAAACTGGTACCTTAATGACAGATATGTCTTGATTGCTGTTGGTATTCTCCTGACTGTTGTTTAATTTTCTCTTTTTCTTTTGAGTCCGCTCTTCATCGTCTTCACGGTTGTCAAGCACGTCTGACAGAGATCAAACATTGAAAACTATCAAAACAACACACAAATTCCTTTTTGTTCTTTCAGATGTCCACACTGGAGGTGCGTTCTTGTAGTTGCCGAGTCACATTTTTATGCAGTGTTGAAAGTCAAACAGGACAAAACAGTCCTGAATCGATCCTAAATCACATTTAATCCTGCATTCAAGCTTTATTTTGAACAAATAGAGGAATCAAACAATGTTTGTATAGCTGTACAAAGAAAAACTTACCAACACGGTCATCCTCATTGAAGTCTTCCACTGTTATTTGCACAATTTCATCCAGTTCTTGTTCAGACATTGTTCACTGCAAGATGGCAGAATACATTTATGCAAGTTTACAAGAATTATCACATGATTACTTATATAAATTCAATTTTTTTTCCAGATATGGGACAAAGTACCTACAATTTGACTCTATCAAAAAAGATAGCTCAACTTCTTTGAAAGTACATTTTACTTATTTTGAGGGATGTTTGACAAAATGTTTCTCACCCTAATGTATTGTTAATGGCTGATATAGCAACGTTTTATGTGGCATCATGGATGTAAAGTGAAGTTTTGACTTAACTACTGTGTAATAACATTTAACCATGTACAGAATAACAGAGATGAGGAAAACTTAGATTTACATTTGGTTAAGCATAAGTAAAGACTGCTGTAGCACATTTTTACTTGCTTCCTTGAGTGCATCTCAACACATTTTTGTGTTGGTCCTTCCTTGTAACTGTGCATGACAGAAAAGAGCTGCGTTGGAGATTTTATTTTTCAAGTCTGGGCTCCTTTCAAGCGGCTAAGCTTATTTTCTTTTACTCAAACACACTGTTGATTGTGTGTTGGCCTTTAAACACAGTCCAAAACCCTGCTGCAGCTTAAGACTATGTTGGAGGACAGAAGCTGCAGCTGCTTGTGCATTGCTGCCATGGTATGAACCGTTTGATGGAATAGAAGAAACTGTTTAGCTGGTATGGAGTGTAAACTTCTGAGTGATGTGTAAAAGCAATTTCATGATACCAGATAAAGGAAGGATGTAACAAAATGAAAATGTGATTAACCAACAAACCATGAAGCTATTTACCTCCAGTTTCATGTTTGTTTCACTCATTGCTTTTACACTATGAGAATTTATGAAAAACAACTGTGAAGCATGCAACCATTTTCATATCTTTACTATTGTTTCATCCAACTCAGGGCTGGGGCTGGAATTACTCCCAGCTGAATGACGGTGAAGACAGGGTGCGCCCACCACAGGGGCAAACAGAGAGACGGACAATCATACACTTTCACACCCAAATAAGAAAACACTTAAATAGCAGGTGTTTTCATTGCATTATAGCATTTTTCCAAACAAAACTACATAGCAATAACACTCACATGTGACCTGAAAACTTAAGAATCCTTTATTTCCAAACAACCTACCACTTTGACAGATGCTGCTGAAATTACATGATCAAATTTCCTATGGTATATTTCTTATATAATAATGTCACACTGATCTCATTGTTTTGGGCCATTATGTGTAATGTGTGCATCATGTGTGATATGTGAACATACAATACAAATACACTCCAGCGTTATATCACTTATATCCTCTTAGAATTAAGGAGGGCTGTCATGTAGACAGAAATGTGATAACATATACATATAAACATTTTTCTAACATACTGCTGATTCACGGATACATTAAAATCATATTAATAGCATAAATTGTGGATGAAAAACAAATATTTTGAGGTTTATATACTTGTTAAAATTGAAAGCTGTGGTGTAACGACGCTGGGGTATTCAAACACACGAGGCAGTTTGTTTAGCTCTCCCAAAATTAGAAATAATATATAAACATATGGGCAACTGTCTTTAAACAGCTAAAGCTGCTAACAGCTAACTGGCTAACAACAGAGGCTAGGGGTTAGCAGCAGCTAGGTAAATACAAACAGGGTAGCACACAGTAGAGTGGACAAATAAGCGCAAATCTTTCTTCACTGGTGTGTTCATACGTGATAACAGTGCAGAAGAGTTACTTCAAAGTGACCGAATAGTTTAAATTCGTCATTAGCTAGTAGTTGATTGTGCAGCTGGTTAAATGGGCGGGGGTCTGTTAGCGGGTATCATATATGAGAAAATAAGACATTTTAATGCTCCTGATAGTTGTGCATTGTATGCTGCCACATGAATATGTTTCGTCTGACGTATTTATTGCTTAATTTAAGCAACGATTGACATCTTTGCATGAACTGATTAGCCGCGGCTAGTGGCTAACATTAGCTCCGACGCTACAAAATCGGATTTGCGTGCTAACGTTAAAGCGTGGCCATTAGCATGCTAGTCGGGCCTAAAGGCCGCCGAAACGTCGTGCATTAAACAACCGAATGTTGAAGAATCGGCACGAATCGGTGCACGAATTGACGCAACTTCTTTCCCCATTGCTGGCACACAGCACGCGTACCGTGTAAGTTTGGGTTATATTACCGTGTGAATGATGAATTCTCGTGTTGTTTGTAGGGATTCCGATAACGGCGTCGTTCCTCGCGAGAGATGCGTCCTCTCATGGAGCGTCTCCGTCCGCTGCACAGTGCCGCGCGCGCTCAGTCCCACGGAAGCACAGCGTGCCTGCTATCCTCTCTTTAATCAACCACTAACTATCTGACTGTCCTACGCCAACGGTGTAATAGGACCCAATTAAACAGATTATATTGGGAGTTTTCAACTTTCCACAATGGAATATCCAGGCGCAACATCTGCCTTTTGAACCGACTGGTTTATTAAAATAATAAGTGTAGCTCAGACTTTGGTTCAGAAGCAACAGACAGGCAAAATAGGGCTATAATGACCTTTCAATTTAAACTATGAAGTTTTTTTTTTCTTTTCTTGATGCAAGACAGAGTATATAAATTGTCTATGTTTTCATAAAACTAGTTAGATCAAAAAATGGCAAAAATATCCACATGATATCAACATATCAAATATCAACATCAACATGAAATATCAACATGATTTTAATTAAATCTTCTTGTGCAAAAGACAGCGAAATGTCCACAAACACACACACACAACTCACTGTGCATGTGTTGCACTGACAGCTGGTCTTTGATGTTAATGCCATGGCTGAAACACCAATTTAAGCTCTAAGTTTTGCATTGTTTCCACTACTCTTAAGAAGTGTATGAGAATTTATGTTTTCATTCAAGTTTTTACCATTTGCTTACCTCAAGCTAGCCATCATATACCATTACATATACATCACTTTCACTAAAGGTTGTTTTTCAATTTAAGGTTGAAGCAGAGCTTGAGTGTCAGCTAAAGACGATCTGTTATAGTTTACAGTTTCAACATGTTTAGCTTCAAATATTCCAATGCAGTTTGTTGCAGCAGTTTAAAATTCTGACAATTTGCTTTTTTTTTTTTTTTTTTTGGAACTAAGTTTACTGTATATAACACATGGCTTATAAAATCGACTTTTTAAAATGCATTGGCAGGTAACATAATTAAACCTTTGTCCCCCTTTTTTGTCAGAAATGACACATGGGCAGTTATTTATGTGGGTGTAATTTAAAAAAATGAATGTTCTTTCTGCCTTTAGATAACATTGCTATGTTAGAATACTTGTTAAAAGAAACGGACTGTATTTGTACTGTAAATTATTCATTCAGGAACAAACACAGACACATGAGAGAGGGGGGGGGGGTATGTTCACACCGCCTTGGGTCGAGCCAGGACCCCTTTTTGGAAGTGAGAGTCCACTGGATAGAGAAACTAAAGAATTTTGCAAACACTCACTCTCAAGATTTGGCTGTTAGGGGACTCAAAAGGTTTTGACAGGATTTTCTGGTCTGGAAAAGCCCCAGCTATAAAGGAGTGGAGAAAGTAGTTTTGCTGACATCTAAATGTTCCTCAGTGGTAATATCAGCTCTAACTCTTGAAAATACTCACACTTTACTCATACTTTGCACACACCTCTTCTAAACATGATGCTGGGATTCTAGTGAGATATCCTGTGCGAGCGCATCAAAGCCTCCTTTGAGAAATTAAGGGAGTTTGAGTTTATTCAGAGCTCATATTTAGTCTTGAAGTCCCAAAAAAGTTCACAGCTCACAAAATATCCTAAACAAAGGCTTTGTATGTTACAGGTGTGAACAGTACAACTTTATTCATAAGTTTCACATCCTTGCAGAGAAAACAATACCATGAATAGACTGGTTGAAATCACACTGCTTGAAACACCAACATCCTTTTCTTCATGAGAAAAAATAAGCTGTAGCTTGTGGAGGAGTGGAGGAGTTCAAGTATTTCAAGTATTTCAAGGTCTTATTCTCGAAGTGATTGTGAAATTGACTGCAGGTTGAGACCACTGCACTAACACTGTTGTGGAGAAGAGGGAACTAATTTGTCAAACAAAGGTCTTTTTGTACCTGTGAGCTCAATTCTCACAATCCATATGGTCATAAACTTCATGATCAAAAGATACTGAAGTGACTGAGGAGCCAGCTCCATTGCTCTGGGAGCCACTTGGCGTCCGTCCAGAGGAGTTGGAGGACGAACTATTGTGCGGTCAGTCATGCCAGCGCTGCCCCATGTGACAAAGCGGGAAACAATATTAATGGACAATTCAAAAACTACATGAAATCATAAGAATAGATACATATTCTGCACTGATAATAATTTCTTTTTCTAAAATTAATGGGGAGGGGGGTATTTGTGTCTTTTCTTGAGGCAAGGTGAACAGTAATTTAGGAAAACATATATGCTGTTTTGAGATGCTTTGGGCTGTTGCTTTAGCCATTGTGCTTTGAGTGTTAATTGCAAAAGCAAGTCTCCATTCATCTGACACACCTATTTATCCAGTTCAAGAAATAAAGTGATGAGACCACTTTTGGCAAACTAAGGGAAATTTAAGGTAATCAGTTATGAATAAGGGAGCGGGCTGTTGTATCAGAGGGCAGCTTCAGTGTTGAATGACTTCCAAGTAAATCATTGAAGTGTGGTTGCATGTTAATAACCCCTTGTAGGCCATTTCAGCTTGTACTTTGAACACATTAGATTTATTTTTTGTGTGGCATCTTTAAAATAGAAAAAAAAAGAAAATCTAAGGACTGTAAAGCATATCTATTAGTTTTACTAATGACAAAATCCACATCCGTCTGCAGTCTATTGGCAGCAGACAGAAGCAATATAAGCAAGATGTTGTGCAACGACCTGTTTTATTCAGCGATGTTGCTTATCACAGGGTTGAGGATTAACCAGACTGAAGTTATAGGTCAGTGCATGTCCTAAAGAGAGCACTTTCTGGAGCAAAACCTATCTCTTTGGATTTCTTGATCTCAAAGTGCTTGGGCCATGACTTTTCATGCACAGCAAACACTCTGCTTTGCTTTCTTAATGTGTGTTTTGTTTGCTGATGTGGCTGCAGACCTGGAAGGTGAGCAGAAGACTTTTTTCTGTGCACTTTTTTTCTGTGGTTCATAAGTCAAGCCGTAACAGTGTTTAAGAATAGAGTCAGATTCTTTTTTCTGCTTTTCCCCTGTTATTTAGTGATGCCAGCAGCATTACTAATCTGTTTATTGAATCAATTTTCTTACTTTCTTTCTTTCTTCAGCGGGTTCCAGACTATTACAGCCGACTGCTCCTAAGAGTTGTTAAGGTTAAGTGATATAGAAGATAGATGGATGGAGTCTGACTAAGTTTTACTCTCCTGACAGCGCCTGAGGTCCACACAGAGCTCGGCAGCCTGAAAGGTCAGTATGTGACTGTGAAGGGGACAGAGGCGGCGGTCCATGCCTTCCTGGGTGTCCCATTCGCAAAGCCACCTGTGGGTCCTTCACTGAGGCTGGCCGCACCTCAGCCTGTGGAGGGATGGAAGGGAGTGAGAGACGCCACCAAGCAGCCAGCCATGTAAGGCGTCTGACTGTTTTTTTCTCTGGACACGATGCTTTGAGGGATGACGTGCAACACTTACTGAAAAGTGTTATTTTTCAGGTGCATTCAAAATAAACCACTGGCCTTGGTTTTAATTGAAAAATTTGGCACTGTCTTGCAAGACATCCCGGGCATTTCAGAAGACTGTCTTTACCTCAATATTTACACGCCTGCAGATAGAGCTCCAGATGCTCAGCTCCCAGTAAGAACTCTTTGCTGCAGGTTCTGAGTGCTGTAGTGCATTTACTGACATTCCATTTTGGAGTCAGTTGAATTTGAAGTAATCCTGCCTCAAACCACTTTGCAAAATGTTTCAAAACTCAAATAAAATTATTCCAGGTCATGGTCTGGATCCACGGTGGGGGCTTCACTTTAGGTTCAGTTTCATCATACGACGGCTCAGCACTTGCTGCTTACCAGGATGTGGTTGTGGTTCTAATCCAGTATCGCTTGGGACTTCTGGGATTTCTCAGGTATGTGCACACAAGCCATGGGGCTGAATGAAAACTATGAAATGTGTTAAGTTGTTGCCTCATGTGTTATTTTGTTTTATATTCAGCACTGGAGATGAGCATATGTCTGGAAACTTTGGCCTCCTGGATCAGATTCAAGCCTTGAAGTGGATCCAACAGTATATTCACAACTTTGGAGGAAATCCAAATTTAGTGACCATATTTGGAGAATCCGCTGGTGGAGTCAGTGTATGCCTCCTGGTAAGAACTGATCTGCAGAGAAAATACTTAAAATTAACTTTTTTTTTTTTTCCTGTGTATGTTAAAAACAGAATGTATTGAATGTATTTCCTGTAACTTGAAATTACAGCTTCTCTCGCCATTGTCCAAAGGACTGTTCCATCGTGCTATATCTCAAAGTGGTCCAGTTACAACGCCATTACTAAGAGCAAACCATCCTCTACCTGCGACACAGGTCAAGTAGCCACGTACTTACTTTTTTTGAACACATAATGCAAAATAATGACATTTTTTCACAGATTTTTTTCAGTCGTTTACTCTTCGGTCTACAGGTGATTGCAAATGCATCGGGGTTGTAGCCTTGAAAGCACAAAGAAGATTGGTGAATGCATGAGAAATCTGGATTCTGATGCTATAGTGGCTGTTGTGAAGGTGAGACACTGGTGATGAGGATTGCCTGGAATGAGAAAACTGAAAATTATTTCTCATGAGTGAAAGAAAAAAAGTTGCTCAAATGGGCACCTTGCAGGGCAACAATCACCACTGATGTGTATGTGAATGTGAATGGGTGAATGTGACTCACACTGAAAGTGTTCGACAACTGCCCAAACTGTGAAAAATATCAGATAAGAGAAACCCATAAACCATTTACAACTTTTCTCTGATATGCTGTCTTTTTTTCTATTACTAATATTCTGTGAAGGATGAAAAAATGGGGCTATCTATGCACGCTGATGGACATTTCTTGACAAAACCTGTGAACGAGCTTTTGCAAAGTCATGAAATTCTCACCGTGCCGTTCATGATTGGTGTGAATAATGACGAAATGGGATGGATGTTACCCGACGTGAGTGTAATATTGTTAATGACTCTTAACAAATCCACTATTTAGGCAAAAACCGATACAGTGTGAGCTTTGCTTTTGTGCATCTAAAATTTGAGTTACTGTTGGGTCTGTCCTCAGTTTTTTGACTTTCCACAATGGAGAGAGGGATTTATTCGGGAGCAGATTGTAAACATGCTGTCCGGGTTCTTCTCAGACGTAAGACTATGCATGACTGAATAATATTAGTGTTTATCTACCTCACAAACCTTTACTGACAAATGTCTTTTTTTTTTTTTTTTTTTTTAGCCCAAAGATGCAGTCATGCCAGATCTGTTGCTAGAGGAATATATCGGAATTGGCGAAGATCCGGTGAAAAATAGAGCAGGGCTGACTGAAGCACTTGGAGACCTGCTATTCACTATTCCAGCTATCACGAATGCGAATGCTCACAGAGGTGTCTTTTAGATTCAATTTCAACAGATTGCACCTGACTAGAAATGTGAAGGCAGTGAAAAAAGAACATTTTGCATAGAAGTATACAGAAATGTAGTAATAAATCACATATGAATAATGTGCGTCCACATGAATACCTCCAAGCATGTATAGGCTATGAACAAACTGACTATCTTCACACAATGAATCATCATTTTATAGAATGTACAGTGATGAAATATCCATGCAGTGGTTTTTGGTTTATGTTTAGATGCTGGTGCTACTGTTTTCTTGTATGAGTTCCAACACCCCATCAAGTTCCAACAAGAAAAAAGACCCAGCTTCGTTAAGAGTGACCACACAGATGAGATTCCTGTGGTGTTAGGATTCTGCTTTACTACTGCTCATGTCACATTGACTCGTAAGTGCAACATAAGGTCATCGTTTTATCAGAACTCTGGTGCTTTTGTTTGTTTGGAATAACAGTGTTTTTCAACATGTTCGTCACTGTAGATGCGTGCTCTGAAGAGGAGGAACATCTGAGCAGAACCATGATGAGCTACTGGGCCAACTTTGCTCGTACAGGGTAGGAATTACTTCTCACGTTAGGTTGTGATTCACGAGAAAACAATACAACCTGACTTCAAACTTGTGTCTCTGTGTGTGCGTGTCTGTAGATCTCCCAATGGGGACGGACTGGCTCTCTGGCCAAAGTATGGAGCAGAAGAACAGTATCTGGCCATTGGTTTAAAGGAGCAGGTGGCTGCAGATCACCTGAAGGAGGATCGGTTTGTCTTCATTACTCGAATCATTCCGGAGAAAGTCAGTCAACTTCAGCAGAAAACTGAGCACAGTGAGCTGTAGAACAGCAACATTGTCTGTCTGTCTGGCTCTCTGAATGTTATCAACACTGCAGTAAAGTCAACTAAATCACTTTAATACTGAAGTTTCGTGTATGTTTTGCTATCTGTACAACACAACATCTATCTGTGGTCTACATCCAAAGGAAAACAGTTTTCTATGTTTTTGTCCCATTGTTGCTCATAAATGTGATCTATTCATTTCATTTTTTTTATCCATATCATGATGTAAAAGGGTTTAAAATATTTCCCAAAGTGTACAATAGTAAAGTTACTTCACAGCCTGGGCTCACATCATGAGTCTCCACTGTCAAGACTTTTTCAATTAAATCTTTAAAACAGAAGAAAATGTGTATGTGTGACTTGTTTTCTTATGTCTTCGTGTCAAATTTAAGGATCTCTTTGAAGAACAATACATGGATGGCTGCGAAAGCACAGAACTGAAGCAGTAAAGAAATAATCTTCTGAGTTGTATCTCATCAGTATGCGACTGTGAAGGGACAGAGGCTGGGGGTCCATGCCTGAGCTATCCACGTTGCTCTTGTGGATAGTCATTTGTGTACAGTGTGTGTAGTATGGGACTGAGCACACAGCCCGGAGAGGCTCCAGTGCTCACTTTGCCTCAGCACCAGGCTTGCAAAGCACTTCATCACAGTTGGCTTAAGAGTCACAGGTCTGTCACATGCACATATAGACCAATATACCATCCAGAAGTAAACAAACAAAAAAAAAGAAAACACATAATTATTTTTCAGTTTATATTCAATGAATGTTCTTAAGATTTACATGTTTCTGCCTTTTTTTTTTTCCATTTCTACTCACTTTTCAAAACACACCAACTGACCACAGTAATTATTAAAACTTCAATTTTGAATTGAAGGTTTTGTGTAGGAAAAACAAAGTACAAAGAAATAGACATCGTTAAAGAAAAAAAAAACACTCCCTCTCAGCATGATTCTGGCCAAAAAAATGACCACATTCTGTTTCAATTCGCCAAAGGCTTTGGAATTATTCAATATTTGAATATATTCATATTTTCATCAACCTGTTACGGAATGTACACCAATCTTGATTATGGCAACAAAAAACGTACTCCAGGATTAAAACCACTCAAGAGCCTGTTTATTTTCCCGTTTGACCATCATAGTGTTAATATTTCGCGAAAAGAGAAAAAACAAAACCAGCCTCGAGTTCAGCGAGATCATGAAGTTAATGAAATACAGAATTTGTGCTTTTTTGCTGTGGGCAGTGGTAAACATGCCTCAACCAGCCCCCCCCTGTCGCTGAGACTCATGGGAAATGTAGTTCAACTAAATCACTGCGCTTTTATCGCCGTTATTCTTCACAATTTAAAAGTTTTATGACGCAGTCCAGCAGCGTGTGCTTGTTTGGAGCTGCTCACTGTGGTGTTTTAAAGCTTTAAAAAAATGAGACAACAAAGTTCACATCCTGACAAAACTACACGGAAATATTTGCGGTTCCAACCAGCAAGTTTTGATCACCTGTCGTGTTGAAACTTTCCCGGCTGGAGGTAATTTACATGCGCCTGTCAAGTCCTTGAAACTGGGCGTTTCAGCTTTTCAGCCCCTTTTTCTTCCCGTGTCCTCGTTTGTTACTCCTGCAGAGTTTTGCCGTCGACAGGAGACCACCATGGAGCTCCACGCAATGCAAACTTTCTGCCTTCTGCTGTCTCTTTTATTTGCGAGTGTTTTTGCAGATCTCCATTGTGAGTAAACAAGAGAAAAAAAAAGTCCTTTTTTTAACATTTTGTTCTTTTTGTCTGAATAATGAGAATAAGTGTTATTTCTAAACATGCATAGAACATGACTGGGCATGATGTATTTTTCGTTTTTATGAGGTATTAATTGATCTTACCTATTGCCTCCATACTCAGTTAAGGTGAATCAGGGTGTGTGTTGCTTACTAAAATTACCTTTATTGATTTACTATACAGGTCAGTGGTGATAAATTTACAGAAATAATCTCAACATAACCCACAGTAATGAGGAATTGTATACAAGTATTTTTAACAATTGGATATTTTCTATTTGACAGGCATATAAATGTTCTTTTAAATTATAAGTCTGACAAAGTTTTAATCTCCTGACAGCGCCTGAGGTCCACACAGAGCTCGGCAGCATGAAAGGTCAGTATGTGACTGTGAAGGGGACAGAGGCGGGGGTCCATGCCTTCCTGGGTGTCCCATTCGCAAAGCCACCTGTGGGTCCTTCACTGAGGCTGGCTGCACCTCAGCCTGTGGAGGGATGGAAGGGAGTGAGAGACGCCACCAAGCAGCCAGCCATGTAAGATGTGCGGTTCAGTTTTTCAGTTTTTGCCCTCCACATTTGGGAGAAATTTCTAATTTCAGCTCATTATAACAAAAACACAATGGAAAATTTCAGGTGCATTCAAAGCAGAGCAGCTGTTGAAGAAATACTTGGAAAACTGGGTGGGATTTCAGCAGAAATACCTGAAGTTTCAGAAGACTGTCTTTACCTCAATATATACACTCCTGCAAAGAAACCTGAGAATGCCAAGCTTCCAGTAAGAACCTTTAATTGCACATTCACACTGTTGTGTGTAGTTTTTGATATTTGACTTTGAAATGTGGAGAGTGGTCATGATCGCCACACCTCAAAAACATGAAGAATTTAACTATCAGATTCTAATAAGTGTTATGAATGGCATCTTCTCTTCATGTGAGTGTCTCTTGTGAGATTTTAACCTAGCATCAATGAAATGCATCATTTTGTGTAATGTGTTGAAGTAAGGTTGTGATGTTTTCTGGCTTTGCCAGGTTATGGTCTGGATTCACGGTGGGGCCTTCATCACGGGGGGCGCTTCGCTGTATGACGGCTCTGCTCTTGCTGCTTACCAGGACGTGGTTGTGGTTCTGATCCAGTATCGTTTGGGACTCTTGGGGTTTCTCAGGTTAACCAACTCAAACCACTAAGAACAAGATGATCCAGCAGTGGATATTGTTCCGAGTAATTAGTTAACATGAAATCAAATAAAGTCTGTGTAACCATTTACAAGACTGAATGAAAGCTGTCAGACTCTGACTTTGTGTTCTATCCAGTACTGGAGATGAGCATTTGGCTGGAAACTTTGGCCTGTTGGACCAGGTAGAAGCCTTGAAGTGGATCCAGCAGCATATTCACAACTTTGGAGGAAACCCAGATTTGGTTACAATATTTGGAGAGTCCGCTGGTGGAATGAGCGTCTCCTTCCTGGTATGTGATCAGAAGAATAAATGCGCATTTTCTGACACATCTGAACAATCACAATATTAGTATTTGTTTTTAAACTGTGTCAGCAAAGATTGTATGGAAACTCTTTTAAGAAAAAACTCTTTATTTGGCTGAGTAGCCAGTGTCAGCTTGCTGCAGATCTGATCATCCAGACACAGTAGCAAGTGGACATATCAGGAGAATGGCACCAAATTATAAGCCCAGTTTACACAACAGTTGACTGATAGTGCTTTTGTATTTCTGTTTTTTGTCTCAGAAAAGTTTTGTTGCAATGAGACAGCAATGTTTAGAAAAGGATCACGGTACAAAGGGAGATATCAGAATTGGTGACAACGATGTGGTTTTCTTGTGAGGCTGCCAGTGGGTTCTGTGGTTATGTAATCCAGCCGGCCACAAATTGACCTCGAGAGTCGCACAATGTGAACATTAAAGCACCTGCAGCGAATCTGCTTTTGGTGACAAGAGCGAACACAACAATAACATTTATCTCCGTTGTAATCTTTCACTGCTTCCAGAGTGAAGTTCTTTGAAATGTAAACTCTCCAAAACAACCTGAAAATTGTCTCTTAGCATCTTTCTTCTTGATTTGATGGCTGGGGTTGTTCTTCTCTGTATATACAGTATGCGAATATTTTCTTGTGCTGTAAGAACTGGTTTGATTTAAAGCTATTTTGCCGAAATGCTTGTAATATTTTCTGTCATGAACAGCTCCTCTCACCGTTGCCTGATGGCCTTTTCCACCGAGCCATTGCTGAGAGCGGCACGGCAGCCATAGAAACACTTGTGACAAACAATCCCCAACCAGTGGCGAAGGTTCCGTATCTGTGCACTTGGTGTCAGTGTGTGCACAATTTTTACAAAACACCATAATGATCCTTCTCTGTTTACAGTCTATTGCAGTTGCATCTGGCTGTAGCCTTGAAAGCACAGAGAAGTTTGGTGAATGCATGAGACACCTTGACATTAATACCATAGTAGCCATTGCACAGGTAGACCACAGTGTGCACAATTAGCCTTCTGCATATCTGGTTGATTGTTAAGTTTCCTTGTCTCCTGTACAATTAATTGAGATCTTGTTCAACCTTTATATTCTATTCAGAATAAAAGACTGGGCTATACTATCAATGTCGATGGACACTTCCTGAGAAAACCTGTGGATGAACTGTTCCGCAAACATGAACTCCAAACTGTACCGTTCATGACTGGTGTAAATAATGATGAGGGTGGATTTCTACTTCCTTTTGTAAGTTCCAATAGGTTTCTGACAATTAAGCAAATTGACCAATGAGCCTATGAAATTGTTATGTGCATCCTAAAATTTGCTTTTTTCCATGTTTTTCCTGTAGCATTTTATTCCTTCAAACTGGACAGAAGGATTAGACCGGGAGCATGTTGTGAAAATGATGTACATGTTTTTCCCTGATGTAAGGCAGATACCTGATTATACATTTTTCCTTTTCCTGACAATGTACAACCTTGAATCAATATCAAGTGTAAATTTATTTTTTGTATTGAAAGAGACCGTCACAAAAAATATGAAGCTTCTGTTGAAAGATAAAAACCTTTCAAAAACCCTCTTTAAAAGATGTGCCCATTTTTTTCAGGAGAAAGGTGCAGCTGCACGAGAACTGTTAACAGAGGAATATATCGGAAATGGAGAAGATCGAGTGAAAAATAGAAATGGTTTCACTCAGGCGCTTGGAGACCTGATGTTTGTCATTCCAGCTATCAAAACTGCGAATGCTCACAGAGGTACTGTATAAACTAATAATAGTTTTATGCATATACAAACTTTCAGTCATTAGAGAAAATGTCACATCCATTTGTCTACTTTCAGATGCTGGTGCTGCTGTTTATCTGTACGAGTATCAACACCCTCCGAAACTGCTGAGGGAAAGAAGGCCCAGCTTTGTGAAAAGTGACCATTGTGATGAAATTGCTATGGTCTTTGGATTATGCTTTACAACCGCTCATGTTAATATAAACGGTAAAAGGATTGTGAAAAATCAGTATTTCAACAAAGCATCTGATGTGGAGGATGCTGGTAATTTCACTATTATAAATTGTTCATATCATTACAGTTGAATGCCCTGAAGAAGAGGAACAGCTGAGCAGAACCATCATGAGCTACTGGGCCAACTTTGCCCGGACGGGGTCGGAGTTACTGTTCATTGTCTACACATGCAGAAATATACTAAAATATAGAAAGATATGAAATAAAATGCTTCAAAGACACAATGTTTTCAGTATTTAAATGCAAAGTGAAGAAGTTTCCCAAATCTTTTGCTTTAGATTCGAGAAGGTGTCCTTTTATAGCCATCTATTTGGAACAAAATCATCCATATGTCATGTCACAGTACTGTATGCCAGTGATGCTTTTTCATAACCAGTGCTCTTGTTTCTGTAGGTCTCCTAACGGGGACGGACTGGCTCCCTGGCCAAAGTATGGAGCAGAAGAGCAGTATCTGGCCATTGGTTTGGAGGAGCAGGTGGTTGCAGATCACCTGAAGAAGGATCGGTTTGTCTTCATGACTCAGATCCTTCCAGAGAAGATCAAACAACTTCAGGAGGAAACTGAGCACAGTGAGCTGTAGAACAGCAACATTGTCTTTTTCTGTTCTGTCAATTTTCAATTGTCATGAGGAAAGAAGTTTTTCATGATCACAGAGACACTTGTTGAAAATATTGAACATTATTCTGTTCCATGTTTGAGAATAAACTGTCATCAATCTGCATTGTCATTAAATAACTATAAAATGGCTCCTGACTGGACTTTTTTATAAGCTTTAGGACAACGTACTCATGAGATTCAGGTGTGCTGCAGCAGAGAGAGACGAAAACATGCAGGGTGTCGGCCCTTTTAGGATTCAGTTTAATACTCCCATATTGTGCAGCTGAGATACTCTTTGCAAAATTGATATCGATTGCATTGACATATTTGAAAGCAACAGATATTACTCTCTCTCTTTCCACATAAATGTACACAACACACTCTTTATTATTTATTTGACTAAGTCAGCGAACATTTTCATTTTCATAGTCCAATGACCTGATTTAGATTTGGGTGGTTTTGATTGAGGAATGCGTCACAGTGGCTGCATTATTTGAGGTACTTACACTGTATGTAGGATGAGGATTAGGATTCAAATGTATTACCATTTCACATGTTCAAGTACAGAGTAATGAAAACTTGTTTAACATCCAATCCAGTTGTGCAGTGTATGGAGCTACATATTCCGTGGACAAATGTGAACAGAGTAGACTGCTTTTATTGTCATAATGCAAGTACAACAAAATCAAATGACCACTCTTGTGGTGTAAAGCAATCAGCCCCACCACATTAGTGTAACCCAAACATTTGACAAAGACGTTGGTCTTGTGAATATAGGTGAGCAGTCAGTGTGTGTGTGTGTGTGTGTGTGTGTGTGTGTGTGTGTGTGTGTGTGTGTAGTATGGGACTGAACACACAACCCTGAGGGGTTCCAGTGCTCACTGCGCCTCAGCATCAGGCTTTCAAAGCACTTCATCACAGTTGAATTGAGAGTCACAGGTCTGTCACATCCACATATAGACAGATATACCATCCAGAAGTAAAAAAAACAAAACAATCATATAATTGTTTGTTTTATATTCAATGAATTTTCTTAAGATTTACATGTTTCTGTTCATTTTTTTGCATTTCTACTCACTTTTCAAAGCACACTAACTGACCACAGTATTTATTATGCATTAAAGGTATTGTGTAGGAAAAGCAATGTACAAAGAAATCAACATCTTAAAAAAAAAACCAAAAAACCTCTCTCTCAGCATGATTCTGGCCAAAAATGACCACATTAAGTTTCAATCCTTCAAATGTTTTGAAATTGCTCGATATTTGAATATGTTTCTACGTTCTTTCATAAAACCAGCCGAGAGCTCAGCGAGATCATGACGTTAATGAAATACAAAATGTGTGCTATTTCGCTATGAACAGTGGTAAACATGCCTCGACCAGCCCCCTCTGTCGCTGAGACTCATGGGAAATGTAGTTCAACTAAATCACTGCGCTTTAATCGAAGTTTTTCTTGACAATTTAACTGTTTTCTGAAGCAGTCCAGCAGCGTGTGCTTGTTCCGACCAGGAGTGGAGCTGCTCACTGTGGTGTTTCAAAGCTTAAAAAAACGGTGACAACAAAGTCACATCGTGAGAAAACTACACGGAAATCTTTGGGGTTCCAAGTTTTGATCACTTGTGTTGAAATTTTCCCGGTTGGACATAATTTACATGCGTCTGTCGAGTCGCTGAAAGTGGGCGTTTCAGCTTTTCAGCCCCTTTTTCTTCCCGTGTCCTCGTTTCAGACTTCTGTGGAGTTTTGCGGTCGACAGGAGACCACCATGGAGCTCCGTTCAACGCAAACTTTCTGCCTTCTGCTGTCTCTTTTATTTGCGAGTGTTGCTGCAGATCTGCATTGTAAGTAAAGGAGAGAAAAAAACGTCATTTTTTTCAACATACTGAATAATGAGAATAATTGTGATTTTAAAAATCCATGTAACATGACTGGGCATAATGTATTTCTCTCTCTCTCTCTCTCTCTCTCTCTCTCTCTCTCTCTCTCTCTCTCTCTCTCTCTCTCTCTCTCTCTCTCTCTCTCTCTCTCTCTCTCTCTTTTTTAATGAATGATTAGTTGATCTATTGCCTCCATACTCAGTATGTCTAAAGGTGAATCAGGGTGTGGGTTGGTTACTACTTTACTGATAAACTATACAGGTCAGAGCTGATAAATTTCCAGAGATAACCTCAACAATAACCCACAATAATGAAGAATTGTAAATATGTATTTCTGTTGGTCAGCTGTAATCATGTTCTTTTGAAGTTAAAAGTCTGACAAAGTTTTATTCTCCTGACAGCGCCTGAGGTCCACACAGAGCTCGGCAGCCTGAAAGGTCAGTATGTGACTGTGAAGGGGACAGAGGCGGGGGTCCATGCCTTCCTGGGTGTCCCATTCGCAAAGCAACCTGTGGGTCCTTCACTGAGGCTGGCTGCACCTCAGCCTGTGGAGGGATGGAAGGGAGTGAGAGACGCCACCAAGCAGCCAGCCATGTGAGATGTGTGCTTTGATTATTGCACTCTAGTTTCTGTGGAGGAAGATGAAGCCACCGTTGAAGAGAAATATACTGACTTCTTTCTGAGAATTCTAACTCTTTTTATTTCTCAGTACTGGGATTGCATTTGTAGACCACTGTAAGAGTGTCAATGAGCTTGACTTCCAGAGAAGTTAGCCATGAGGTTGACCTGAATGTTAGAGTTTTCTGTTTCTTTGAGTGGCCGCAGAAGGAGGTGATTTCACATTTAGAAAAACAAAAGTTGCATTAATAACATGAACACACTGGTTTGTACTACTGCTTGTACTGTTTGCACAAAAGGTCTAGTTTATGATAGATTGTGCAGTTTCAGAGTTGCATAACCTCACTGACAGCCCCTCTATAACCGGTCCGATGAGTAGTTGTGAAATCATGGCCTCTGGTGGG
Organism: Salarias fasciatus; assembly: GCF_902148845.1. Taxonomy (NCBI): domain Eukaryota; kingdom Metazoa; phylum Chordata; class Actinopteri; order Blenniiformes; family Blenniidae; genus Salarias; species Salarias fasciatus. The sequence goes on along the minus strand of NC_043751.1, from coordinate 15,037,809 downwards.
TTGGGGAGCAGAGCCTGGATATTCATCCCTTCATCAGATAAATACTGGCTAACCTCTCTGGCTACAACTAATAATACATCTCACAGCTCTTGATTATATGTTCATCTTAATACACACACAGACACATTCCTCTGCATTTGGTTGCTTTTGTACTCAAACATGTTACTGCCCTCAAGCATATTCCTTCCACTTGATCACATAATTATTCATTTGTTATTTTATCGATGTTATTATTGTGCTGCTCAACTCATTTACATATATGAATAGACAAATAGACATGTATAAACATACATTTGCAATTAGATTCAGAAACTTGTGTGAACACATCACTCCCATCCTGGCCTCCCTCCACTTGCTACCTGTGCACTTTAGAGTTCATTTTAAGATTCTTTTACTTGTTTTTAAATCTCTCAATGGTGTTCCCCGCCTTACCTCTCTGAGCTGCTTCACCCCTACACTCCTGCTCGGTGCCTCAGATCAGCTGATTAGCTGCTCCTGGAAGTGCCGAGGTCCAAGCCTAAGCTGAGAAGGGAGCTTTTTCTGTTCTGGCCCCTAAAGCCGTGCAAAGAGCTGCCTCTGCACATCAGACAGGCCCCCTCGCTGTCCAGTTTTAAAAGAGATCTTGAATATTTTAGAGAAAGATACACACATGCACGTCTCTGTCTCTATTCACGACTTCAGGAGCACAATAGTGAAAAAATAATTCATGGAGTGTAATGTATCTGTGTTGAGACCACAGATTACTGCAGGACTGTCTTCAGGGGACTGTGAATGACGCTATGCAACTGACATTAAGCAAACTATCAGACATTAGCCCCATTCTACAAACAGCAGAAAGAGCCCTTGTCTTTGTTTTATTAACTGTAAACCAACATGACTTTTATTGTTACATATGTGAAAAAACCTCTGTGACCAGTCGAAGGTGCATAAATCCAGTTAAACCGAACATTTTTGTTCTGCCTAAAATAAAACTTGACTGGAAGTCAACCTCATCAACACTGAACACATACAGTGGTTCACAAAGGCAATCCCACATACTGAAAATCAAGAAGTCAGCATCAATGTTTTGACGTGGTTCTACTTATCTTATTATTATTTCCTGTTTCTAACCAAAAACAATCCACTTTCAGGTGCATCCAGAGCAGAGAAATTGTTCTGGATCTACTGGATAAACTGGGTGGGCTGTCAGCAGAAATTCCAGAAGTTTCAGAGGACTGTCTTTATCTGAACATTTACACTCCTGCAAAGAAACCTCAGAATGCCAAGCTTCCAGTAAGAACTGTTAGCTACACACTCGCACTGATGCTTTGTAGTGTCTGGACTTCATGGATGTGGCTGTCACTGAAACATTCTCCTGTTTGGGGAGCAGATCCCAACAGGTTTACCTCTCAAAAACAAATGTACAGTTGCTGTTTTTTTGTCAGCAGTGTGAGTAAAGTCTGAGTGCAATTGTTACTGCAATTGTTGTGTGTCTCTATTGAAAATAAAAATTTTCGCTGCCTGCTGGCATTCTAACACAATACCAGAGCAGCAACACTGCAAATCCGATTTCATAGAAGCATTTAGAAAATCAGCCTCAGGTGAATAACTACTAACGGCAACTAATAATCACATTTCACATTTTGGTGACATTATACTTGGACATGGATAAAACATAATCAGGGCTTGTGGTTTTACTGCCATTCTTCTGTTTGACTTTATTTGTTTTATACGTGTTTCATTTTTAAACAATACATCAATGCACTGTATGCTAATTAACATATTTACAGAATAGATTAAGTTGATTAACTCGACACAAAACCACAATATGAAGAGCATGTTTACTTTAGCAAAGTATAAATCAAACATTTCATCCAATGAAATGTGTTGAAGTAAGTTGGTGATGTTTTCTGACTTTTCCAGGTTATGGTCTGGATCCATGGTGGAGGCTTTACCTTGGGGTCTGCCTCCATTTATGATGGCTCTGCTCTTGCTGCTTACCAGGACGTGGTTGTGGTTCTGATCCAATATCGTTTGGGACTCTTGGGCTTTCTCAGGTAAACTGACTCAAGACATGAAGAACCAGATGATCCAACAGTGGCCATGTTCTGCTTTTGTTCTGTCACTATTTTTCAACTACTTTTGTAGCTTGTCAAACTCTGACTTTGTGTTTCATCCAGTACTGGAGATGAGCATGTGTCTGGAAACTTTGGCCTGTTGGACCAGGTAGAAGCCTTGAAGTGGATCCAGCAGCATATTCACAACTTCGGAGGAAACCCGGATTTGGTTACGATATTTGGAGAGTCTGCTGGTGGAGTGAGCGTCTCCCTCCTGGTATGTGATCACAGGATAAAATACCTGATGTTTTTATTTTTGCGCATTTTTTGACACATGTAAGCAGTCGCAATGTGACGTGTCCTTTTCCTCTAAGAAAATGTCCCATAAAACATTGTTTGGAAACACTTTTGAAAATACAGCTCATACAATGAACGCTTAATTTGGATCAAGTATGAGCCAGTGTCAGTTTGTCACAGATATGGTCATCTGACCTTGAAGTGGCAGCAGCTGGCCAGATGATTATGTCAAATTACAAGCACTGTTCGTCTACAATTTTAATAAGGTTCAAGAAAATAACCTTACCTGTCTACGATGAGGTTTTAGGTCAGAAGAGTGAGACGGTAAAAAAAAAAAAAAAATCGCTTCATCAAAACTGTGAACAGTTAGGCTGCCAGTATCACAGAAAAATATATTTCTTTAATTACATTATTTGACTGCTTCCACAGTGAAGTTCTCATCATTGAAATGTCTCTAAAATGACCGACATCTTTATACTTGATTTCAAAACTCAAGTGAAACTCACAAAATCATAAGATGATTGAATGATGATTTATGAGCTGTACGCGGGCCTTGTTGTGTGTTAAAAATATAATACCACAAAGTATTGTTTGTTTATTTGTTTTATTTGAGCAAAATAAACAGAAAGTGCATGCACTTGCTAATTTCCAAACTATTCTGCAAAAATTCTCTTTGTACTTTCTGTCATGAACAGCTCCTCTCACCGTTGGCTGATGGCCTTTTCCACCAAGCCATCGCTGAGAGCGGCACAGCTGCCATGGATATGATTGTGTCAAATGACCCTCTCCCAATGACAAAGGTTCAGTATCTGTGGACTGTTTCTGTTGTGTGCACTATTTTTATATTTATATTTCATAGAATTGCAGCACAATGACCCTTCCTCTCTGTCTGCAGGTCATCGCAAATCTGACTGGCTGTAGCTCTGAAAGCACAGAGAGGTTTGGTGAATGCATAAGACACCTCGACATTGATCCCATCATTTCTCTTGCAAAGGTACACCACTCTGTGCTCAACTAATAAAAAAATAAAGACCCTCCTTGCCTTTTGCACAAATATAAGATGTTCTGTTCAACTTTTGTGTTTTGTCCAGGATCCAGCAGTGAGGTATATTATCAATGTTGACGGACACTTCCTGAGAAAACCTGTGGATGAACTGTTCCGCAATCATGAGCTCCAAACTGTACCATTCATGACTGGTGTTACTAACGATGAGGGCGGATTTCTCGTTCCTTCTGTAAGTTGTAACAGGTTGTGGAGAATTGTGCAAATAGACTAATGACTGCAATAAATATTGTTCTTGTTTTGTGCATCCTAAAATTTCAATTATCTGTTTTTTCCTCTAGTTCCTTTTTCCTTCCAACTGGACTGAAGGATTAGACCGGGACCTTGTGGTGAATGTGATGTCCTTGTTTTTCCCTGATGTAAGGCAGATACAACTTGATGATTCATTTTTCCTTTTTCTGAAAATTCATAACTTTTTAGGAATTAAAAAAAGACTCTCAACAATGTGGAAATTTCTCTTGCTTCAAAAGACGTCTCAATTTTTTTTTCAGGAGAAAGCTGCAGTTGTTCTCAAACAGTTGATAGAGGAATATATTGGAACTGGAGAAGATCAGATAAGAAACAGAGATGGCTTCACTGAAATGTTTGGAGATATAATTTTTAACATTCCAGTTGTCAAAACTGTGAATGCTCACCGAGGTATGCAATACTCACAGTGTGTGTTTGGCAACACTTTACTATTTTGTCTGCAGACCAATAATTGCTGTCTGCACACTGTCACTCTTGGAGGGGAAAATAAAGTCACCCTTTTTTGTCTACTTTCAGATGCTGGTGCTGCTGTTTATTTGTATGAGTATCAACACCCTCCTAAAGCACTGAGGGACAAAAGGCCGAGCTTTGTGAAGAGTGACCATGGAGATGAGATCCTAATGGTCTTTGGATTATGCTTTACAACTACTCATGTTACGTTACAAGGTAAAAAGACTGTAAAAACCATCAGATGTCTGGGACGTCTTTGTGTTTTCGGGATGCAAAATGTTTCACCATCATATATTATTCATATCGTTATAGTTGAATGCCCTGAAGAAGAGGAACAGCTGAGCAGAACTATCATGAGCTACTGGGCCAACTTTGCCCGGACGGGGTAGGAATTACTGCTCATAGTCAACACAGTCAAATCATTCATTATGTCTGCTCCAACCCTGAAACCTTTCAGATGTCTTGATAAACGTGTTACATATGACAGATAAGTCGCACTTTCACCCCTGAAAGTTCTGTCACAGTACTGTATGCCAGTGATGCTTTTTCATAACTAGTGCTCTTGTTTCTGTAGGTCTCCTAACGGGGACAGACTGGCTCACTGGCCAAAGTATGGAGCAGAAGAACAGTATCTGGCCATCGGTTTGAAGGAGCAGGTGGTTGCAGATCACCTGAAGAAGGATCGATTTGTCTTCATGACTCAGACCTTCCAAGAGAAGATCAAACAACTTCAGGAGAAAACTGAGCACAGTGAGCTGTAGAACATTGTTGAGCATAAAATGTTTTTAATCTGGATTGTCATTAAATGAACATAAAGTTTCATTGTTTGTATTTTCTCCTCTGTGTTGTTCACTGATGACACTTGGCATTCACTCTGACCTGATAAATGACAAATGCACCATCAGTGCTGTAAAACAGGTTAACCCTGGTCAACTGATTATCATAGGGAGAGCAGAGGTCGTAGCCTACTGACAGAAGCATAGAGAAGAATGGTGATAGCGTGAGAATCCTCGATACAGACACTTGTGGATCTTGTGCAGGTGAGATAGTCTTGCAATACTGATATAGACTGCGTTGAGATAATTGAAAGTAACAGATAAAAACCAACCAACCACTCTCTTTCCTCACACACAAAACACTGTGTGTTTGCCATTTGACTAAATAGTATACATTTTCACTTCCATAGTGGTTTTGATTGAGGAATGTGTCCCGCTGGCTGCATTATTTCAGGACATTCTTCATAGTTTGTGTAGGATGAGGATTAGGATTGAACATGTTGAAATACAGTCATGAAATGTTGTTTGGCATCCAATCCAGTAGTGCGATGTGTAGATCTACATGTTCTGTGGGTAAATATGGATATAGAATAGATTGCTATCCTTCTTGGAGTCCCTGGGAGGGGTGCTGGACAGTGCTCCAACTGGGGACTCCATTGTTCTGCTGGGGGACTTCAACGCCCATATGATCGGTGAGAGTGAAATCTGGAGGGGAAAGATTGGGACGCACTGCCTCCCTGATCTGAACCCAAGTGGTGTTCTGTCATTGGACTTCTGTGCTAGCCACAGCTTGTCCATAACAAACGCCATGTTCGAGCACAGCAGTCTCCACAAGTGCACTTGGCACCAGGACACCCTAGGTCGGAGATGATGACTGACTTTGTTGTTGTGTCATCTGACCTCCGACTGTGTGTCTTGGACACTCGGGTGAAGAGAGGAGCAGAGCTGTCAACTGATCACCACCTGGTGGTGAGTTGGATTCGCTGGTGGAGGAGGAAACCGGACAGACTTGGCAGGCCCAAATGTGTTGAGAGGGTATGTTGGGAACATCTGGCAGAACCCTCTGTGAGCATGGTTTTCAACCACCGTAACTGGTGGTGGACACTGGAAGTAAGGGCTGTCATCAAGCTGAAGGAGTCCTACTGAGTCTTGTTGGCTTGAGGGACTCCTGAAGCAGCTGACAGGTACTGGCAGGCCAAGCGAACTGCAGCCCGTGTGGTTGTGGAGGCAAAACCTCAGGTCTGGGAGGAGTTCCAGGGGGAGGCCATGGAGGAGGACTACCGGTCGGCTGGGGCTGTGGTGATGGCCTCACCTGTGGGTCTATTGGCTCTGTGTGTCAATTGGTGCTTATCAGTGCTGGGAGGAAGTGAAGTTTTCATGTGCCTCAGCACCTCAGCACAAGTCTTTCAAAGCACTATGTATATATATATATATATATATATATATATATATATATATATATATATATATATATATATATATATATATATATATATATATATATATATATATATATATATATATACATATATATATATACATATACATACATACATACATGCATATACACACATATATATACTCGTATATACTCAGGGTGACAGTAGTTCAGTTGGTAGAGTGGGTCGTCTTATAACCGAAAGGTTGGCGGATCCCCGCTCCCGCAGACGTAAAACTGTCGTGTCCTTGGGCAAGACAGTTCACCCACCTTGCCTAAGTATGAAAGTTGTGAGAGTGAATGGTTGGTGGTGGTCGGAGGGGCCGATGGCGCAGATTGGCAGCCTCGCTTCCGTCAGTCTATCCCAGGGCAGCTGTGGCTACAATAGTAGCTTACCACCACCCAGTATGGAGTGAATGAATAAGGCAATGTAAAGCGTCTTTGACTGTACAAAAAAGCACTATATAAAACCAATGCATTATTATTGTTATTATTATTATTATTGTTATTATTATTATTATAATTATGTATATATATGTGTGTGTGTGTGTGTGTGTGAAATATATTTGATATATTTTTTTGTTTTATTTTAGATTTAAGTAATGTTAAGATTCAAATGTTTTCACTAATTTTTTCATTGCTAATCACTTTTCAAAGTAATTGCAACACATTAAAGCATTTGTGCAGGAAAACAAAGTACAAAGAAAAGAAAAACACTCCGTCTTGGCATGATTATGGCCAAAAATAACCACTTTTTTTTTTTGCAATCCTCCAAATGCTTTGAAATTATTCGACATTTGAACACCACAAAAAAACCCTGTTTGTGTGCCTGTTTATTCATCATAGCTTTAATATTTCATAAAAAGAGGAAAAACTAAATCAGCCTTGAGCTCAGAGACAAAATGAAATTAATGAAATACAGAATTTGTGCTATTTTGCTGTGAGCAGTGGTAAAAATGCCTCAACCAGTCCAGTCTGTCGCTGAGACTGATGGGTAATGTAGTTCGACTAAATCACTGCGCTTTTATCGCCGTTATTCTTGACAATTTAAAGGATTTATGAAGCACTGAAACAGCGTGTGCTTGTTCCGATCAGGAGTGGAGCTGCTCATTGTGGTGTTTTAAAGCTTAAAACAAGTCAGACAACAAAGTCACATCCTAACAAAACGACACGGAAGTCTGTGCGGAGCTAATCAGCAAGTTTGGATCACCTGTTGTGTTGAAACTTTCCCGGCTGGAGGTAATTTACATGCGTCTGTCGGGTCGCGGAAAGTGGGCGTGTCAGCTTTTCCGCCACTATTTCTTCCCGTGTCCTCCTTTCAGACTCCTGTGGGGTTTTTGCGGTCGACAGGAGACCACCATGGAGCTCCGTGCAACGCAAACTTTCTGCCTTCTGCTGTCTCTTTTATTTGCGAGTGTTGCTGCAGATCTACATTGTAAGTAAAGGAGAGATAAATCTTTTTCTTTTAACATAACGGAAACGATTGGAAAACGTGTGATGTTGATCTAACTGTGCTTATTTTCTGAATAATGAGAATACGTGTTGTTTTTAAAAATGCATGAAACATGAATGGACGTGATTCATTTCTCTTTTTTTATGAATGATTACTTGATCTTACCTATTGCCTCCATACTCAGTATGTCTAAAGGTGAATCAGGGTGTGTGTTGGTTACTAGAATTACTTTATTGATTTACTATATAGGTCAGTGGTGATAAATTTATAGAAATAATCTCAACATAACCCACAATAATGAGGAATTGTATTTTTAACAGTTGCATATTTTCTATTGGTCAGCTGTATTAATGTTCTGTTGAAGTTCAACATCCGACAAAGTTTTGTTGTCCTGACAGCGCCTGAGGTCCACACAGAGCTCGGCAGCCTGAAAGGTCAGTATGTGACTGTGAAGGGGACAGAGGCGGGGGTCCATGCCTTCCTGGGTGTCCCATTCGCAAAGCCACCTGTGGGTCCTTCACTGAGGCTGGCTGCACCTCAGCCTGTGGAGGGATGGAAGGGAGTGAGAGACGCCACCAAGCAGCCAGCCATGTAAGATGTGTGCTTTGATTATTGCACTCTACTTTCTGTGTAGGAAGATTAGGCCACCGTTGAAGAGAAATATACTGACTTCTTTCTGAGAATTCTTTGGTTGACATAATTGTTCGATTTTTGTGCCCCTTTGAAGGATGGCACAAGGAGGTGATTTCACATTTACAAAAACAAAAAGCTTGATTAATAACATCAACACATTAGATTTTTTTTACTGCTGCTTCTTATGATTTTTTGCGGAAGGGGTCAAGTTCCTGATATTGTGTGATTTCACCGTTGCATAACCTCACTGTCAGCCACTCCAAAAAAAAAAAAAAAAATAGTCCAATGAGTAGTTGTGAAATCACGGCCTCTGTTCGATTGAGGGGCAGAGGCTGGATATTCACCCCTTCATCAGATAAATACTGGCTAACCTCTCTGGCTACAATAGTAAATGTCACAACTGTTGATGGTATGTTCATCTTCATGCACACGCAGACACATTACTCTGCGTTTGGTTTCTTTTGTACCCAAGCATGTTACTGCCCTCAAGCCTATTCCTTCCACTTGTACACATAATTATTAATTTATTTCATCGATTTCATTATTGTGCTGCTCAACTTATATACATATGTGAATAGACAGACATGGAAAGGCAGACATTTGTAATCAGATTAAGAAACCCGACTTACAAACACTCATCTTGTATGAGGACCTGCTTCTGCTCCAATTTATTCACTTCTCCAGAGGAAGGAGACCTTTCCACATCCTAGTATAGTTCTATTTAAACGGGTGTATTTGGCTCCAAACATTGTTTATTTTGGAGAGAGATACACACATGCATGTCTCTGTCTCTTCATGAATTCAGGAGCACAATAGTGAAATAATCATTCATGGAGTGTAATGTATCTACCACTGATTGATATAGGACATGACTTCAGGGGACTGTGAATGAGGCTGTGCTACTGACAATTCGCAAACTATCAGACATGAGCCCCTTTCTTCAAATAACAGAAGGAGCCTTCGTCTCTGCTTTATTAACTGAAAACCAACATGATGTTATTAATCTAACTTTCATTAATCTAAATGTAGTGATAGGCCATGCATATCATACAAAGGCCTGCAGAACGGCTCCATCTGTTTGAATCCACCCCCTCAATAAAACCCTTTTTTATGGCTACAAAAACCGTCGTGCAGTATAAAGAGCTGTTGCATCACAGATGTTCAACCCGTGGAGCCTTTCCTGAAGAAATAAGCCCATATTTCACAAGTCTCCTTCTACAGTAGGTGCAGCTGAGTCATGCATAAAAAGCATCAATAATAACTCAATAAAACTGCAATACTTTTTTGGAAAATAGCAATATTTTACTCACCAAAAACCCTGATTATTTCACATAAAATCCATCCTACTTTCTTTCTTTCTTCTAAAGTATTCAGTTATTCTGTTCAGTTCTCATTTGTTCCATCAACAAGTCCTTTAACGTCCATCAAAGCTCATGCTGAAAGTCCAACTTGCTCTCCCAGTTTTTTCTTGAGAAGTCCATCCTGAAAATGATTTGAACAATAAATCAGAAACCAAATCCATTTCTTCTCCATCAGCCATTGTGGACTGGCAAAGCATCCATAAACTATATTTTTGCTTGTGCAGTTTGCTTGCTCTGGCTGGTCCGCTATCTCCCTGTCCAATCAGACGGTCTGAATACACTGACATCACCCCAGGCCTGCTGGAAGGCTCTGAGTCACCAACTCAACATCTGATTGGTTGAAGCAACAATCTGGTCGAGACTGACTTTACGCTACTGGGCAAGCAGAAGTGACTGTGAAGGCCTCCAGGCAGATTTCTTTTACCCTAGCAACAGATGATGGCTGAAATATGACTGGTTAAATGCTTTAATATGGGGAAAAAAAAAAAAAAAGCACGTCTGGGTGCAGTGTATCCAGGGAGAAGGGTATCTGTACACCGCCGAAGACCGTACTGTGAGGATCGTGCTTTTTTTGTTTTGATTTGATTTGATTTATTTGGATCCCCATTAGCATGGCAATGCCAAAGCTATTCTTCCTGGGGTCCATACAACATCTTCACAATGTGTCAAAGCAGCCACATTATCTACAAAATAATCCATATACAAATTCCAAAAACAAAAACACAAACAAATACATAACATAACAACAAACAAACAATACAAGACCGCTCCTAGGTCAGTAGAGATACACAACATTCACATATCATATCTATGTAGATCCACACATATTATGCACATTGGTCACACAAAAACTCAAATCTCTTTTGCCCTTCCATCTTACACGTAAACACCCTTGAAGCAAAAACCCTGATGTAACAATTAAAATTCAAATCAGATTTGACAGTCACCCATTTATTTACTGTTTATGCCAGGAACCATTTCCGTTGCAAAGGTGCAATTTTAAGTAATATTTGTAATTCCAGTTGACCCATATCAAGTCTCTATTATACACAGATGTTTTTTGACCAACTTCTTGAAAATTATTTTGCTGTTTTCTTGTGCAATATTTTCTGGTAGTTTATTCCATTCTTGCATAGCTCTATACATAACCATTCGTTTAACTGTATTTAACTGTTGGGTTGGGGGAAAGCATCCCTGTCGATTTGGTTATTCAACTACAGCTCGATAGAGGGCGCTAAAGTGCAGCCCTTACGGTGCTGTCTTCGGCGCTTCAGGCATATTATTTTGCAATCGGGAAAATTATGAAAGGAAGCTGACCTCCCACTTGGAATTATTAAACACCACTGTCTAAATGTGAAAGAACCTCTGTGACTAATCAGTGGTGCAGAAATCCAGTTAAACCGAAAGTTTTTGTTCTGCCTGAAGTGAAACTTGACTGGAAGTCAACCTCATCAACACTGAACACATATAGGGATTAACAAAGGCAATCCCACATACTGACAAGCAAGAAGCCAGCATTAATTTATGACGTGGCCCTAATTGTCTTGTGATTATTTCCAATTTCTAACCAAAAAAAATTCACTTTCAGGTGCATCCAGAGCAGAGAAATTGTTCTGGATCTACTTGATAAACTGGGTGCGCTGGCAGCAGAAATTCCAGAAGTTTCAGAGGACTGTCTTTATCTGAACATTTACACTCCTGCCAAGAAACCTCAAAATGCCAAGCTTCCAGTAAGAACTATTAGCTACACACTCACACTGATGCTGTGCCTCTTTACTTTAACAAAGTATAAATAAAATATTTCATCACATGAAATGTATTGAAGGAAGGTGGTTTCTGACTTTTCTAGGTTATGGTTTGGATCCATGGTGGAGGTTTTACCATGGGCTCTGCCTCCTTGTTTGACGGCTCTGCTCTTGCTGCTTACCAAGACGTGGTTGTGGTTCTGATCCAGTATCGTTTGGGACTCTTGGGCTTTGTCAGGTAAACTGACTCAAGTCACAAAGAACCAGACAGTCCAGCAGTGGATATGTTCTGCTTTTGTTCTGTGACAGAAAAAACTACTTTTCTATGAGTGTTCTTGTTAACATTGAGTCAAAGAAGTCTGTGTAACTGTTTAGAAGACTGAATGAAACCTGTCAGACTCTGACTTTGTGTTTTATCCAGTACTGGAGATGAGCATGTGTCTGGAAACTATGGCCTGTTGGACCAGGTAGAAGCCTTGAAGTGGATCCAGCAGCATATTCACAACTTCGGAGGAAACCCGGATTTGGTTACGATATTTGGAGAGTCTGCTGGTGGAGTGAGCGTCTCCCTCCTGGTATGTGATCACAGGATAAAATACCTGATGTGTTTATTTTTGCACATTTTCTGACACATGTTGGTTATCACAATGTGACAGGTCTTTTTCCACTGCTTCGAATTGCCAGTATTACAGAAAAAATCTTTTTCATTATGTTATTTGACTGCTTCCATAGAGAAGTTCTCATCGATGAAATGTCTCTAAAACGACCAACAGGTTTCTCTATCAGCATCTTTATACTTGATCTCACAACTCAAGTGAAAAATCAGAAGGGGATCAAATAATCATTTCCCCCACTGTCCATCTACTTTTAATCCAATTCAACTTAGCTTTATTTATATTGCGCCACTTAGAACATAGTCCTATCTCGACAGTTTTACAGAGAAAACCCAACAGTTCCACATGAGCAAGCATAAGCAACTGTGGAATAAAGGAACTCCCTTTTAAAAGGAAGAAACCTTTGCAGAACAAGGTCAGACTACTCTTTCTGAAGATGTGTACAAGCCTGTGTTTGGATTAAAAGTATAAAACAGCAAAGTGTCTGCACTTGGTAATTTCCAAACTGTTCTGCATAAATTCTTCTAATATTTTCTGTTGTAAACAGCTCCTCTCACCGTTGGCTGATGGCCTTTTCCACCGAGGCATCGCTGAGAGCGGCACGGCTGGCCTGGATATGATGGTGTCAAATGACCCTCTACCAATGGCAAAGGTTCAGTATCTGTGGAGTGTTTCAATTGTATGTCTGTTGTGTTTCTGTTGTGTGCCCTAACCCTTCCTCTCTGTCTGCAGGTAATAGCAAATCTGACTGGCTGTAGCCTTGAAAGCACAGAGAAGTTTGGTGAATGCATAAGACACCTCGACATTGATCCCATCATCACTATTGCAAAGGTACGCCACTGTGCTCAACTAATAAAGAAATAAAGACCTTCCTTGCCCTTTGCACAAATATAAGATGTTCTGTTCAACTTTTGTGTTTTGTCCAGGATCCGTCAGTGAGGTATATTATCAATGTTGACGGACACTTCCTGAGAAAACCTGTGGAAGAACTGTTCCGCAATCATGAGCTCCAAACTGTACCATTCATGACTGGTGTTACTAACGATGAGGGCGGATTTCTCGTTCCTTCTGTAAGTTGTAACAGGTTGTTGAAAATTGTGCAAATAGACTGACCGCAACAAATATTGTTCTTGTTTTGTGCATCCTAAAATTTCAATTACCTGTTTTTTCCTCTAGTTCCTTTTTCCTTCCAACTGGACAGAAGGATTAGACCGGGACCTTGTGGTGAACGTGATGTCCTTGTTTTTCCCTGATGTAAGGCAGATACAACTTGATGATCCATTTTTCCTTTTTCTGAAAATTCATAACTTTTTAGGAATTAAAAAAAGACTCTCAACAATGTGGAAATTTCTCTTGCTTCAAAAGACGTCTCATTTTTTTTCAGGAGAAATCTGCAGTTGTTCTCAATCAGTTGATAGAGGAATATATTGGAACTGGAGAAGATCGGATAAGAAATAGAGATGGCTTCACTGAGATGTTTGGGGATATAATTTTTAACATTCCAGTTGTCAAAACTGTTAATGCTCACCGAGGTACAGTGTATGTTTTGCAACACTTCACTAGTTTATCTGCAGACCAATAATTGCTGTATGCACAATGTCTTCTTTCAGATGCTGGTGCTGATGTTTATTTGTATGAGTATCAACACCCTCCTAAATTGCTGAGGGACAAAAGGCCGAGCTTTGTGAAGAGTGACCATGGAGATGAGGTCCTGATGGTGCTAGGATTTTGCTTTACAACTACTCATATTACATTACAAGGTAAGACTGTAAAAATCAACAGATGTGTAGGATGCTGGAGTGTTTTCGGGATGCAGAATGTTTCACCATCATATTTTATTAATATAATTTTAGAAGCATGCCCTGAAGAAGATGAACAGCTGACCAGAACCGTCATGAGCTACTGGGCCAACTTTGCCCGGACAGGGTAGGAATTACTGCCCGTAATCTTTACATCCAGAAATATGCACACAAAAAAAAAACATACACAGCTATGAAATAAAATGCTGCAAAACAAAATACTTTCAGTCATAAAATGCAAAGTGAAGTTGTTTCCCGGATCTTCTGCTTCAGATTCTCAAAAGTGTAAATTTATGGACATGTAATTGGAACAAAATCATCCATTATGTCTGCTTTAGCAATTTATTTGAATAAAATTATATATACTAAAACAAAAAACAACCCAGAACAATTCAGATGTCTTTGTGATTGTGTCGTATATAATAGAGAAGTTGGAACCCTGAAAGTTTTGTCAGTACTGTACACCAGTGATGCTTTTTCGTAACCAGTGCTCTTGTTTGTGTAGGTCTCCTAACGGGGACGGACTGGCTCACTGGCCAAAGTATGGAGCAGAAGAGCAGTATCTGGCCATCGGTTTGAAGGAGCAGGTGGTTGCAGATCACCTGAAGAAGGATCGATTTGTCTTTATGACTGAGACCTTCCCAGAGAAGATCAAACAACTTCAGGAGAAGCACGGTGAGCTGTAGAACAGCAACATTGACTTTTTCCATTCTGTCATAATTCCAATGAACGATGAAATGTTTTCATGAACAGCGAGACGTTAGCTTCAGACATAAGTTCATCAGTTAAAAACGTTGAACATTATTCCATTCCATATTTGAGCATAAAATGTTATCAATCTGGATTGTCATTAAATGAACTTAGTTTTAATGTTATTTTCTCCTCTGTTGTTCACTAATGACACTTGGCATTTGTACTGACCTGATAGATGACAAATGCACCAGTCAGTGCTGTAAAGCAGGTTAACCCTGGTCAACTGATTATCATAAGGAGAGCAGAGGTTGTAGCCCTTGATACAGAAACACAGAGAAGGTACAGACACTGTAGTGGATCTAGTCGTGGCAGCGATCCATGGATAAATGACACTACTCGTGCTCTCAGGCGTCAATGTGGGCGTGTCGAAAGACAGTGGAAAAAAGACGGTCTACACGTGTCCTTACAGGCTTTAAGACTCTCCTTAACAGCCTATCAGAAAGCTGTCAAGACTGGCAAATCTCAGTATATGTCAAACCTTATCTCATGTTACAGTCACAGACCACATGTGCTTTTTAATGTGCTAAATAACATCATTAATCCACTTGCAAGTTGTACTGCTGTTACCTCTTCCACTGTACTGTGTGAAAAATTCTTGAGCATCGTCTTCTAATACTGCAACTGTTGTTAGTCCTTTGTGTCCCGTGTTTTTAGAAACATTTGAGCCTCTAACTCTAAGCGACTTAGCTCAGCATGTCAGTAGTTTGAGACCGTCTTTCTGTCTTGCTGACTGTCTACCCCCAAAACTGCTTAAAGAGGCTTTTAGTTCTGTTGTCATTGATTAATTTGTCACTGGCCTCCGGTTCAATCCCTTCTGTTTTTAAGCATGCCATAGTGCAGCGTCTTCTTAAAAAAACATGACCTGAATCCAAATGAGCTATCAAACTATACGCCAATATCTAAGCTTCCATTTCTGTCCAAAGTTCTGGAAAAAGTTGTGTATGGTCAGCTTCACTCTCATTTAGCTTCTAATGATCTTTATGAAGAATTCCAGTCAGGCTTCAAACCAAGGCATAGCACAGAAACGGCCCTTTTACGTGTTTTTAATGATCTGCTTTTAACCCTTGACAGTAAAAACTCTGCAGCTTTATTGCTTTGAGGCATATCATCAGCCTTCGACACAGTTGATCAGAGTCTTATTATCTCGCCTGGAGTCAATAATAGGAGTTAAAGGTCTCGCATTGAAATGGTTCCAATCCTATTTAACAAACAGAACGTTTTCTGTTCATGTTGGCCGCCATCAGTCTAAATCAGCTCTTCTTACCTGTGGTGTGCCTCAAGGTTCCTTTTTGGGTCCTATTCTTTATTTCATTTTATTTGTTGCCTTTGGGTTCAATTCTAAGGAAATACAATGTTTCATTTCATTGCTACGCAGATGATGTACAGATTTATGTGCCACTGAACAGGGTTGGGAGGGTTACTTTTAAATTGTAATCTGGTACAATTACAAGTTACTTGTCCAAAAAATGTAATCAGTAACTTACTCTAATTACTTCAATTTAAAAGTAACGTACCAGATTATTTTTAGTTACTTTTAGATTACTTCACCAGCAAACATAAAAGATAAAGACAAATACAATGTTTCATCCTCACAGTGTATTGACAACTCTACACAGAAAACATTAAATGCTCTGAGTGTTCTGAACTCTGCTGAACTCTGTGTGTTCAGCCCCAGTTAATACCAACAACATGACCTTTAACCTCTAAACCTACTGAGAATCTGACTTTCTTTCTTTCTGACTCAGGATCAGAACCATCAGTTCAGACTGTGTTCCTCTAGTAGTTCTACAGTCCAGCAGCACCAGGAGCCACATTGACACTGTTAACACACATTTATATTATATACTCAGTCTGCTGTGTAGCTGTACTGCTGTAGTGAAGAGCAGTGCTTTGTGTTCAGGTATGCAATCCAAAGTATTTTTTCAAGAGTTCAGAGTTGATTCATTCCTCAGTGACAGAAGGAAACATGCAGTCTCCAGTAAATCCTCCATACAGGCTGAAGATATTGTCTCCATCAGATTCTTCTGAGTTCATCCTGGTGAGGCTGAGGTTCTCAGCAGCAGGTTACTGACAGGTTAGCAGGCTAATAACACTTTAGCTTCACTGTGAGTTCGGTGTGTTTCATACCTGTAGATGTCTTCAGGTTTGATTAGTCCCTGGATGTTGAGACCTTTTTCTCAGCTGGGAGGCAGAGTTTACATTGTACAGAGAAGTTCTGGGTAGGGCTGAACGATATATCATTATCATATCGATATCGCGATATGAACATTCAGGACATTAGTTTCTCAAAATCAATGATATCAAGATTTCCCCTGCTTGCCCTGTGTGTAAGCTTGTCCATGCACAGGTAAGGCCAGCCAATCACAAACCTCGTTTACTGGTTGACAGCTGATGGCAGAGGGTGGTTGCAGAATCTGCACAAACCAGTTTGGTGGTCGTGGCAGTGAGTTCTCATGAATAAAACTGCATTTTTTTTTTACATCCTTTTGTATTATGTTTTTATTTTTCTGAAAAATGCTTAACTTTTACTGAATCCATTGTAATATATCGTATCGATATCGAGATATCTGGCATGGATATCGAGATATGAAATTTTGCCCATATCGTTCAGCCCTAGTTCTGGGCCTCATCTGACTTGAATACTAAATGTCGACGTTTCCAGCCAAAGAATGAGTTTCTCTCCCTGGAGCAGCCATGACTCCAGCAGCAGATGGTAAAATCCTCGACAACGCGGGTTGTTTCATTCACGGTTAAACATATCAGTAGAGCGGGAGGCTGCTCCAAGTCAGCGGTCGATGCGGCGTCTATCATTTATACATCTACGGTGTCTACTGTTTATAGATCTACAATCTGGCGGTTTGTGCCGTAAAGGGCTGTAAAGTGTCACAATGTCTGTATACGGCGCGGATGTGTGTTGTTGCTGCTATATTCCGTCTGATTTTCAAAAGTAATCCTGCTCAGTAATCCGTGTTTTTATCAGAAGTAACTAACGAGATTACATATTTTTTGCGCGTACTGTAACGGATTACAGTTACAATTTTTTTGTATCCTGATTACGTAACGCCGTTACATGTAATCCGTTACTCCCCAACCCTGCCACTGAAACCATGTTCACCATCATTTGAATCCTCGAAGAACTGTTTGAGAGAAATTAAGGACTGGATGGCTCTGAACTTTCTCCATCTAAATGAACAAAAAACTGAGGTTGTTGTTTTTGGTGATTCCACCCTCCTTGAGGGCGTGGACAGTGCTATTGGTCCGTTGTCTTCCTTTAGCAGGCCGTTTGTAAAAGACCTGGGTGTGCTCTTAGATCCAGGTCTTAGCATGGATAAACAGATCAGTGCTGTTGTCAAAAACAGTTTTTTTTTTTCAGCTGAGACGACTTGCTAAAGTCAAAACATATCTACCTGTCACAGACTTTGAGAGAGTAATCCATATGTTTATCACAGTGCGCCTCGATCACCGTAACTCCCTGTATGTCAAGCTAAATCAGGCCTCCCTTCAAAAGTTGCAGTTAGTGCAAAATGCTGCAGCATGCTTACTGACTGGAACAAAGCGGTATGAACATATCACTCAGGTCCTAAAGTCTTTGCACTAGCTCCCAGTCCTCCAGAGAATTGATTTTAAGATTTTACTTATGGTTTTTAAATGTTGCATTGGACTGGCTCCTTCATGTCTTAGTGACCTATTATCTGCTCATAAGATAGTCAGAATGTTGAGGTCCTCCTCCCAGTTGCTCCTGGACGTTCCTAGGACAAACTACAAAACTAGAGGAGAGCGAGCTTTCTCTTCTATTGGCCCACCTCTTTGGAATAGTCTGCCTCTACATATTCGAGCTGCAGAGTCCCTTCAGCAATTTAAATTTTTATTGAAGACGCACCTTTTCTCACTGGCTTTCCCGCATTCGAGGAGTCTATCTTTTATTTATTTTATTGTATATACTCATATTTTATTCTGTTTTATTACTTTGCTAACTCTGTTTTTTTTTGTCTTTTAGTGTGTTTTTGTTGTTGTGAAGCACTTTGGGCTTTTAGTTGTAAATGTGCTCTATAAATAAATTTGACATTTGAGATAGTGGCTGCAAAACTTGTCAATTGCATCAAGTTAATTAAAATAAAATGTGTCTGCTGGTGTTTGAGATTTAAAATGGCTTTGTAACACTTTCAGAAGAAACACATTTTTATTAAGATAATAAAAAAAAAAAAAAGATTAAAACAAAAGTAATCGCCACAAATGTGGGCAGACATCAGTGGGCATCACATGCTCCCTGACAAAAATTAAAGTGGCTCCTTACTTTTCCCAGAAGTTGCAGGGTCTGGTCTAGTTTGCTCTCAAACTGACGTCCTTCGTCATGATGCATTTTAGATGCCCAAACTAGATATGAGCCACGAGATAAGAGTTCAGCATTGGATTTATTGCATGAACATAGTCACCATGAAGGGCCTGTAGAATCTCTCCCTAGCAAGATGGAGCGCTCTTTCTGGACTAACATGACTCATCTCATTCAGTAGATCCTTCACAGCTCATGTTTGCATTTGGAAGGACAAAACAATTGTTTTTCCCAATTACTTCATATGTAAAGGAGACGATTTTCAGTTCTGCTTAAAAACCTACTCAAAAACACAATAGTGTGAGTGGTCAGTGCTGTAAAAAAAAATAAAATAACTCCAGTTACCTCACCCAGGTAACATACGGTGTTTTTAGTGCTACTCACTTTTCATACATTCACAGCTGCACATTCTGAATATTAACAGTTGACAACATCAGTTTTGAGAAAGAAAAGATAAAAACGAGGAAAAAAAATTTCTCTCAGCTTGACTCTGGTCAGAAATGGCCACATTCTGTTAACAATCCCAAAATCATTTGAATTTTTCTGTGAATATTTGAATGTATTTCCACTTTAATCAAGTTGTTATTCTTTTAAATTTGCAACAGTCATGGAAACCAACAACAATCATTAAATATTTAAGCCACTGTTTATTTGTCTGTTTGATGAAGTAGTGCTAATGTTTTACAAATAAAAAAAAAAAAAAGGACAAACTAAACCAGTGTGGAGTTCAGAGAGATGATGAAAATTAATGAAATACTTCATTCATGTTATTTTGCTTTCCTGTCAAAATCTCTCTCTATCCAGACTCATGTTGCTGAGGAATACTTCAAGACAATCCCTGTGCTTTTATTACTGTCATTTTAGTTTCTTGTTTGAAAGAATGTGATGATGTTTCAGAGTCCTGCAGAGTTTTGTGGTCTGCGAATGACCATCATGAAGCTCCGTTTAGCACAAACTGTCTCTTATTTTTTGGTGTTTCAGCAGATGGACATTATAAGTAAACCTCAACAAAAAAAAATCATTTTAACTTAATGGAATAGGTGGAAACAATTAGAAAACATGCAATCTTGATCTGAGCGCACTTTTTGTTTGACCACTGATAATATTTAAAGTACGTTTGACCATAACCAGACACAAAGATAGTAAATATACTGTATCTATTTGACCTCATTTTGCATCCCTGCATTTTTTTCTTGGTTATAAATACCATGTATATTATACAAATTTTCTATTTCAGAAATTATCTCAACCTAAGCAACAATACAAGGAATTAAATCTGACAAAGTGTTATTCTCCTGACAGCGCCTGAGGTCCACACAGAGCTCGGCAGCCTGAAAGGTCAGTATGTGACTGTGAAGGGGACAGAGGCGGGGGTCCATGCCTTCCTGGGTGTCCCATTCGCAAAGCCACCTGTGGGTCCTTCACTGAGGCTGGCTGCACCTCAGCCTGTGGAGGGATGGAAGGGAGTGAGAGACGCCACCAAGCAGCCAGCCATGTAAGATGTGTGCTTCAGTTTTTGCACTCTACTTTCTGTGTAGGAAGATTAGGCCACCGTTGAAGAGAAATATACTGACTTCTTTCTCTGAATTCTTTGACATAATTGTTAGATTTTTCTGCTCCTTTGAAGGATGGCACAAGGAGGTGATTTCACATTTAGAAAAACAAAAAGCTTGATTAATAACATCAACACGTTAGATTTTACTACTTCTTCTTATGATTTTTGCGTAAAGGGTCTAGTTCCTGATATTGTGTGATTTCACCGTTGCATAACCTCACTGTCAGCCCCTCCAAAAAAAAAAACAACAGTCCGATGAGTAGTTGTGAAATCACGGCCTCTGTTCGATTGAAGAGCAGAGCCTGGATATTCACCCCTTCATCTGATAAATACTGGCTAACCTCTCTGGCTACAATTAATCGTAAATGTCACAACTCTTGATGGTATGTTCATCTTAATGCACACACAGACGCATTACTCTGCATTTGGTTGCTTTTGTACCAAAACATGTTACTGCCCTCAAGCGTATTCCTTCCACTTGTACACATAATTATTAATTTATTTCATCGATTTCATTATTGTGCTGCTAAACTTATATACATATTTAGACAGACATGGAAAGGCAGACATTCGTAATCAGATTCAGAAACCCGACTTATAAACACTCATCTTGTATGAGGACCTGCTTCTGCTCCAATTTATTCACTTCTCCAGAGGAAGGAGACCTCTCCACACCCTTATATATTTCTATTTAAATGGATGTATTTGGCTCCAAACATTGTTTATTTTGGAGAGAGATGCACACATGCATGTCTCTGTCTCTTCATGAATTCAGGACCACAATAGTGAAATAATCATTCATGGAGTGTAATGTATCTACCACAGATTGATATCGGACATGACTTCAGGGGACTGTGAATGAGGCTGTGATACTGACAATTCGCAAACTATCAGACATTAGCCCCTTTCTCCAAATAACAGAAGGAGCCTTCGTCTCTGCTTTATTAACTGAAAACCAACATGATGATATTAATCTAACTTTCATTAATCTAAATGTAATGATAAGCCATGCATATCATACAAAGGCCTGCAGAATGGCTCCATCTGTTTGAATCCATCGCCTCAATAAAACCCTTTTTTTTATGGCTATAAAAACCGTCGTGCAGTATAAAGAGCTGTTGCATCACAGACGTTTAACCCGTGGAGCCTTTCCTGAAGAAATAATCCCATATTACACAAGTCTCCTTCTACAGTAGGTGCAGCTGAGTTATGCATAAAAAGCATCGATAAAACTGCAATACTTTTTAGGAAAATAATTATAACATACAAATATACAAATAATAATAACCCTGATTATTTCAGATAAAATCCATCCTACTTTCTTCAAAAAGAATTCAATTATTCTGTTCAGTTCTCTTGAATTACTCCCTAATAATATGTAATCGTGGACAAAATATAACAATTAATATTGGTGTGTAATTCAGACATTTCATTTTGGCCAGCAGAGAAGATCTTGAAGGCCTTGACGGCCAGCCACTGTCTAAATGTGAAAAAACCTCTGTGACCAGTCGAAGGTGCGGAAATCCAATTAAACCGAACGTTTTTGATCTGCCTGAAACAAAACTTGACTGGAAGTCAACCTCACTGACATTGAACACATACAGTGGTTCACAAAGGCAATCCCACATACTGAAAATCAAGAAGTCAGCATCAATGTTTTGACGTGGTTCTACTTATCTTATTATTATTTCCTGTTTCTAACCAAAAACAATCCACTTTCAGGTGCATCCAGAGCAGAGAAATTGTTCTGGATCTACTTGATAAACTGGGTGGGCTGGCAGCAAAAATTCCAGAAGTTTCGGAGGACTGTCTTTATCTGAACATTTACACTCCTGCAGAGAAACCTCAGAATGCCAAGCTTCCAGTAAGAACTATTAGCTACACACTCACACTGATGCTGTGCCTCTTTACTTTAACAAAGTATAAATAAAATATTTCGTCACATGAAATGTATTGAAGTAAGGTGTTGATGTTTTCTGACGTAAGGTGTTGATGTTTTCTGACGTTTCCAGGTTATGGTCTGGATCCATGGTGGAGGTTTTACCATGGGGTCTGCCTCCATGTATGACGGCTCTGCTCTTGCTGCTTACCAGGACGTGGTTGTGGTTCTGATCCAGTATCGTTTGGGACTCTTGGGCTTTCTCAGGTAAACTGACTCAAGTCATGAAGAACCAGACAGTCCAGCAGTGGATATGTTCTACTGTTGTTCTGTGACAGAACAACTACTTTTCTACGAATGTTCTCATTAACATGGAATCAAAGAAGTCTGTGTTACCATTTACAAGATTGAATGAAACCTGTCAGACTCTGACTTTGTGTTTTATCCAGTACTGGAGATGAGCATGTGTCTGGAAACTATGGCCTGTTGGACCAGGTAGAAGCCTTGAAGTGGATCCAGCAGCATATTCACAACTTTGGAGGAAACCCGGATTTGGTTACAATATTTGGAGAGTCTGCTGGTGGAGTGAGCGTCTCCCTCCTGGTATGTGTTCACTGCATAAAATACCTGATGTTTTTATTTTTGCACATTTTCTGACACTTGTAAGTAATCACAATGTGACGTGTCTTTTTCTGCTACTTAGAAATTGTCAGTATTATAGAAAAAAATCTTTTTCCGTTAAAGGGACTTAAGGCAACTTTACAAAATTTACCTCAGTGCTGACGCGATAGGCGCTGTGGGTAACTGCAGCCACCAGCCAAGGCAGCACGGGAGCGTGCACCCGGCTTCGTTCATTTTTTTCTTTGTTGTGGCACTTTTTTGTGGGATTTGGGTGGATGCAGGTCGTTTGATGGCTGCTGAAGAATCTATTTCCCTGCAGCAGGGTTTCCTGCAGGAAAAAAAGTTTGGCCGGGGTGGGGAGCATGGGGGGGGGGGGGGGGGGGGGGGGGGTGTCGGGTGTCGGTTTGTTGGTTTGTTGGTTGGATTGTTAGCAAGATCCCGGAAAAAGTAATTGACGGATTGCAATGAAACTTTGTGGAAAGGTGGGTCTTGGGCTAACTTAGAATTGATTAAGTTTTGGTGATGATCCGGATCACTGTCTGGATCTGGGATTTTTTTAAAGGATTCTTTATCATTGACAGATAGGGAGTCTTTCACATGGTTGGGCTGGCCCGCCGACAGGGGGCGACAAACGCCTGGTTCACACAGGACGCGCCGCCTCCGACGCGGAAGTGGGAAGCGCCGCGCACCGACTGTCAGATCGGCGCAACTGTTAACCTATCTCACGGTTCATCCAGGAGACGCGGGGGACCGCAGCGTCCGTAGCGGCTCGCACCGTGGACCGCGGCCGCTCTGCTCCTCTCTATTTTCTCCGCGAGCTGCGCGCTGTGCACCGCCAGTTGTAAAGCTAGACAGAGCAGATTCGCCACACAGGAAGTCGGGAACGGAAAATACGACAGAATCTGGTCAATTTTCGAACTAAAATGAAGTAAAATAACATAAATTATGTCGCTTTTCGGTTTTCCTTTTCACATAAACACACACACACACACACACAGGGAGAGAGGGCGACAGAGAAAGGCACCGCACGCTGCAGCGCTCTGCTCCGATCACACCCCCCAATCACAATGTTGTGCGATTATATATGGTGTTCTTACGGTTATTGGTGACTGATTTCAGCTGTGGCGGAGGTCTGCGCTCTCTGAGTGCCAATTTCTAGTTTATATTGCGTCAATTACAACCTAGTCCTATCTTGACAGTTTTACAGAGAAAACCCATCAGTTCCACATGAGCAAGCATAAGCAACTGTGGAATAAAGAAACTCCCTTTTAAAAGGAAGAAAGCTTTGCAGAACAAGGCTTACAGGTGGTGGCTTTCTGAAGAGGTGTACAAGCATGTGTTTGGATTAAAAGTATAAAACAACAAAGTGTCTGCACTTGCTGATTTCCAAACTGTTCTGCGTGAATTCTCTTTATATTTTCTGTCGTAAACAGCTCCTCTCACCGTTGTCTGATGGCCTTTTCCACCGAGCCATCGCTGAGAGCGGCACGGCTGCCATGGATTCACTTGTGTCAGATGACCCTCTCCCAATGGCAAAGGTTCAGTATCTGTGGAGTGTTTCTGTTGTGTTTCTATTGTGTGCCCTAACCCTTCCTCTCTGTCTGCAGGTCATCGCAAATCTGAGTGGCTGTAGCCTTGAAAGCACAGAGAAGTTTGGTGAATGCATAAGACACCTCGACATTGATCCCATCATCACTATTGCAGAGGTACGCCACTGTATGCACAACCGAGGTCTTCCGCACAAATATTAGATGTTTTGTTCAACTTTTGTGTTTTGTCCAGGATCCAACAGTGAGGTATATTATCAATGTTGACGGACACTTCCTGAGAAAACCTGTGGATGAACTGTTCCGCAATCATGAACTCCAAACTGTACCATTCATGACTGGTGTTACTAACGATGAGTGTGGATTTCTACTTCCTTCTGTAAGTTGTAACAGGTTGTTGAGAATTGTGCAAATAGATTAATGACCACAGTAAAAAAAATTCTTTTTTTTGCATGCGAAAATTTCAATTATCTGTTTTTTTCCTCTAGTTCTTTCTTCCTTCCAACTGGACTGAAGGAGTAGACCAGGAGCAAATTGTGAACGTGATGTCCATATTCTTCCCTGGTGTAAGGCAGATACAACTTGATGATGCATTTTTCCTTTTTCTGAAAACGTACAGCTTGGGAGGAATAAAAAAAAGACTTAACAATGTGGAAATTTCTCTTGCTTCAATAAAATTCTCAATTTTTTTTCAGGAGAGAGCTGCAGTTGCTCTTAAACAGTCGCTCAAGGAATATATTGGAACTGGAGAAGATCGGATCAGAAACAGAGATGGCTTCATTGAGATGTTTGGAGATATGATTTTTAACATTCCAGTTGTCAAAACTGTTAATGCTCACCGAGGTATGTTTTGCAACACTTTACTTTTTAAGACCAATACTTGCTGTATGCACAATGTCACTCTTTGGGGAAAAAAGTCACACTTTTATGTTTACTTTCAGATGCTGGTGCTGCTGTTTATTTGTATGAGTCTCAACACCCTCCTAAAGTGCTGAGGGACAAAAGGCCGAGCTTTGTGAAAAGTGACCATGGAGATGAGATCGTGATGGTCTTGGGATTATGCTTTACAACTACTCATATTAAATTACAAGGTAAAAAGATTGTAAAAATGATTTTTTTTCGGGATGCAGAATGTTTCACCATCTTGTATTATTCATATCGTTACAGTTGAATGCCCTGAAGAAGATGAACAGCTGAGCAGAACCTTCATGAGCTACTGGGCCAACTTTGCCCGGACAGGGTAGGAATTGCTGCCCGTAATCTTTACATCCAAAAATATGCAAAAAAAAAAAATATGGCTATGAAATGAAATGCTGCAAAGACACAATGCTTTCAATATTAAAATGCAAAGTGAAGTAGTTTCGCAGATCTTTTGCTTTAGATTCTAGAGGGTGTCATTTTATGGCCATCTGTTTGGAACAACATCATCCATTATGCCTGCTTTATTATTTTATTTGAACAAAATTATGTAAAAAAAACAACCCAGAACAAATCAGATGTCTTTGTGATTGTATCTTATATAATAGAGAAGTTGGATCCCTGAAAGTTTTGTCACAGTACTGTACATCAGTGATGCTTTTTCATAACCAGTGCTCTTGTTTCTGTAGGTCTCCTAACGGGGACGGAGTGGCTCACTGGCCAAAGTATGGTGCAGAAGAGCAGTATCTGGCCATTGGTGTGAAGGAGCAGGTGGTTGCAGATCACCTGAAGAAGGATCGATTTTTCTTCATGACTCGGATCCTTCCAGAGAAGATCAAACAATTTCAGGAGAAAACTGAGCACAGTGAGCTGTAGAACAGCAACATTGTCTTTTTCTGTTCTGTCAGTTCTTAATTCTAATGAACAAAAAATGTTTTGAAGAACAATGAGACATTTGTAAGATTAGCTACAGACATAAGTTCATCAGTTAAAAATGTTGAACATTATTTTGTACCTTTGTTGAGCATAAAATGTTTTTAATCTGGATTGTCATTAAATGAACATAAAGTTTCATTGTTTGTATTTTCTCCACTGTGTTGTTCACTGATGACACTTAGCATTCACTCTGACCTGAAAAATGAGAAATGCACCATCAGTGCTGTGAAACAGGTTAACCCTGGTCAACTGATAGTCACAAAGAGAGCAGAGGTTGTAGCCTACTGACAGAAGCATGGAGAAGATTGGTGATAGCGTGAGAATCCTCGATACAGACACTTGTGGATCTTGTGCAGGTGAGATAGTCTTGCAATACTGATATAGACTGCATTGAGATAATTGAAAGTAACAGATAAAAACCAACCAACCACTCTCTTTCCTCACACACAAAACACTGTGTGTTTGCCATTTGACTAAATAGTATACATTTTCACTTCCATAGTGGTTTTGATTGAGGAATGTGTCCCGTTGGCTGCATTATTTCAGGACATTCTTCATAGTTTGTGTAGGATGAGGATTAGGATTGAACATGTTGAAATACAGTCATGAAATGTTGTTTGGCATCCAATCCAGTAGTGCGATGTGTAGATCTACATGTTCTGTGGGTAAATATGGATATAGAATAGATTTCTACCCAGCCTTCTTGGAGTCCCTGGGAGGGGTGCTGGACAGTGCTCCAACTGGGGACTCCATTGTTCTGCTGGGGGACTTCAACACCCACATGATCGGTGACGGTGAGACTGGAGGGGGTTGATTGGGACGCACTGCCTTCCTGATCTGAACCCAAGTGGTGTTCCGTCATTGGACTTCTGTGCTAGCCACAGCTTGTCCATAACAAACACCATGTTCGAGCACAGCGGTCTCCACAAGTGCACTTGGCACCAGGACACCCTAAGTCGGAGGTGATGACTGACTTTGTTGTTGTGTCATCTGACCTCCGACTGTGTGTCTTGGACACTCGGGTGAAGAGAGGAGCAGAGCTGTCAACTGATCACCACCTGGTGGTGAGTTGGATTCGCTGGTGGAGGAGGAAACCGGACAGACTTGGCAGGCCCAAATGTGTAGTAAGGGTCTGTTGGGAACATCTGGCAGAAGCCTCTGTCAGCAGGGTTTTCAACCACCGAAATTGGTGGTGGACACTGGAAATAAGGGCTGCCGTTAAGCTGAAGGAGTCCTACTGGGTCTTGTTGGCTCATGGGACTCCTGAAGCAGCTGACAGGTACTGGCAGGCCAAGCGAACTACAGCCCGTGTGGTTGTGGAGGCAAAACCTCAGGTCTGGGAGGAGTTCCGGGGGGCCCATGGAGGAGGACTATCGGTCGACTGGGGCTGTGGTGATGGCATGACCTGTGGGTCTATTGACTCTGTGTGTCAATTAGTGCTGATCAATGCTGGGAGGAAGTGAAGTTTTCATGTGCCTCAGCACTAGTCTTTCAAAGCATTTCATCACAGTTGAATTAAGAGTTAACAGGTTTGTCACATGCACATATAGACAGATATACCATCCAGAAGTTAAAAAAATAAGATAAAAATAAATATATACACTACTGGTCAAAAGTTTTAGAACATCCCAATTTTTCCAGTGTTTTTACTGAAAATTATGCCGTTTAATGTCTCATTGCACCCAGACATCAAAGCATAGTACAAATAAGCAATTGGAGTCAAAAAAGAAATTATGGAATCAATTTATGGACCAAAATGTTTTCTAAACTGTTGACTCATTAAAGTAGTCACCTTTGGCAGATATAACAGATGAACACACACGTGGCATTCTTTCTACAATAGAACTCAAATATTCTTCAGAAAGTTCTTCCCATGTCTGTTGCAGAAGTTCCCATAAATGTGTGGCACTTGTGGGTTGCTTTGCTTTCACTCTTCTGTCCATTTCATCCCAAACCAGCTCAGTGGGGTTTAAGTCTGGAGACTGTGCTGGCCACTCCATGTTTTCAAGTATACCGGCTTCTTCTTTTTTCGCAAGATAGCTCTGGCATAGCTTGGATTTATGTTTTGGGTCATTATCTTGCTGTAAGATGAACCCCTGACCAACTAGACGCAAACCAGAGGGTATTGCATGGCGCTGCAGGATGCTGTGGTAGCCGTTTTGGTTGAGGGTGCCTCTCACTCTGAACAAGTCACCGACCCTGGATCCAGCAAAACAACCCCAGACTATCACACTTCCTCCTCCATGTTTGACAGTTGAAGCCACACACTGTGGAAACATCCTTTCACCTACTCTACGCCATACAAAGATCCTGCGTGATGAACCGAAGATTTCAAATTTTAATTCATCAGTCCATAATACCTTTTTCCAGTCTTCAATAGTCCAATGGCAGTGTTTCTTGGCCCAGGCAAGCCTTTTTGTCTTATTCTGACGTCTTAGCAGTGGTTTTCTTGCTGCAACTCATCCAGTCAAACCCGCAGCTCGAAGTGTTCTCTTCACAGTCGAAACAGAGACTTGCTTACTACGACCACTATTAAGCTGTGCTTGAAGCTGTTGTCCTGTGAGCCGCCTAACACGCAAACTGTTGACTCTCTGAAACTTGTCCTTTGATTCAGTTGTGGCTTTGGGTGTGCCAGACCTCTTCCTGTCAAAGTTTGCCCCAGTTTCTGACTTTCTTTTGATGGTGAAGGAGACTGTACTCACTGACACCTTGACTTTCTTTGCCATTTCTCTGTAGGAAAGACCTACATTTTTCAGTATTATGATGGTCTGTCTCTCTTCAACTGTTAATTGCCTTTTTCTTGCCATTCCTGTAACAACACACTGCTTCCTGCAGTACAATACTGTTGAACTGATGCTCACGAGGGTATGGTACCACATTGTGTTCAAACACTGCTTTTATGCTGACAGAGGGGCTTGTTAGTAATCAAGCAAACTTGGAACACCTGTAGGAATTAGTAGCACCAGCTTTTTAAGGCTTGGTCACCCTCCGTTGCTGCAGGACCGCTATCAATTTTTAACCCATTTTGTGTTATTGTTCTGAAATGTACTCTGTTTTTCAGTTTTGGGTAACCTTACTTTTTATTTTACCCTCTGGTAGTTCACCACTTACTGTCCGTTGTATCATTTCAAGCTACTGATTGGACTTGAGTGACTTGAATTGCAGTAAATAACTGGAAAGATTGGGGTGTTCTAAAACTTTTCACCGGTAGTGTATGTATATATATATATATATATATATATATATAATTTCTTATTTTAGATTTAAGAAATGTTAAAGGTGCATTAAGGAGTTTTACAACCTTAAAAATACTTATTTTCCACCATAAATATGTTACACATTTTTAATGATGTGTACAATGTGCCCTGACATATTCATTACAAGTACCTCTAACAGCGCTAAATTGTCACTTAAAAGTTGCAGTGCCGGTCCGGCACCAGCATTTTTTTGGGGAGAATTTGAAAGGAATGACGTAATGCGTGCTCCTGCTCGTTAGGTTTCATTTTGTCCGCCATTACTCCGCCAGATGCTTAGTGAGCAACAACTGAGCAGTATCTTCCAGAAAGTAAGAAAAGACTGGCTTCTAGCACTGCCACAGCTCCAGCACAGACTCCACCAGGTAAAGGAAACTTAAATCTTACTTGAGCGCTGCTAAACGAGCGAACACGGAGTTCTCCTCTTCCGTGCACGCTAAGCTGCATTACGCCCAAGGCCTGCAGGGGGCACTGTTTCGCATAAAACGTGCAAACTCCTCAATGCACCTTTAAAGGGACTTAAAGCAATACTCCACCCAAAAAACGATTTGGCCTCATTTTCTACTCACCCTCATGCTGAGAAACACTCTGGAGCACTTTTTTGACGATTCAAATGCAGTTGGAGATGTTTGGGGATTTTCGTGGTCAACAAACAGGGACCGACAGAGCCCGACAGAAAAAATGGTCCATAAAATCCACAAAACGTTCCCATTTTCCTTCATACTGCTCGTCCGCTGTAATCCAAGTGTCCTGAGCGCGTAACGTCCATAATTAATTCTTAACGAGGTCATTTAGTACATTTTAAGAGCCCAAACAGGGCGCTCTCATACAGATCCATTGCATGTCTGCGCGCGCACCCTGAACTACGGAAGCCGCGGCAGACCAAGCAACACGCTTGTGCCCTTTCAGCAGGACACCGAATTCAAAGCTTTAAAACAGTAGCCAATCACTTTTGTGATTGTCCACAGCTCGGTCACTCACAGCAGAATATAAACAGCGGAACTTCTTCTACGCTTGCAATTTAGAAAAGTAGTCGCTGAAAGCGCGCAAGCATCTGGCTTGGTCTGCCGCGGCTTCCGTAGTTCAGGGTGCGCGCGCAGACATGCAATGGAGCTGTATGAGAGTGCCCTGTTTGGGCTCTTAAAATGTACTAAATGACCTCGTTAAGAATTAATTATGGACGTTACGCGCTCAGGACACTTGGATTACAGCGGACGAGCAGTATGAAGGAAAATGGGAACGTTTTGTGGATTTTATGGACCATTTTTTCTGTCGGGCTCTGTCGGTCCCTGTTTGTTGACAACGAAAATCCCCAAACATCTCCAACTGCATTTGAAACGTCAAAAAAGTGCTCCAGAGTGTTTCTCAGCATGAGGGTGAGTAGAAAATGAGGCCAAATCGTTTTTTGGGTGGAGTATTCCTTTAAGGCAACTTTACAAAATTTACCTCAGTGCTGCCGCGATAGGCACTGTGGGTAACTGCAGCCACCAGCCAAGGCGGCACGGGAGCGCGCACAAACACTTTACAGACTGTCCGTCTTCACAGCACTGCACCAGGGATGCTAATGCTGTTTACTATGTCGCGGTTTCCTGCAAAACCACAGTGCATATTATATATAAACAAGCACCATGTCAAGCGACGAAGTGAGTAACAGACAACCAGTTAGACTAAG
The DNA here is from genome assembly GCF_902148845.1 of Salarias fasciatus. NCBI lineage: Eukaryota > Metazoa > Chordata > Actinopteri > Blenniiformes > Blenniidae > Salarias > Salarias fasciatus. The sequence goes on along the minus strand of NC_043751.1, from coordinate 15,006,430 downwards.
GCCCTCCACACACTACAGGATAATCGGGCCGAATTTTGCCCCGATCCTCTCCTCCCGATCGAGGCCGACAGGGTCCGATTGTCGGGAGTATGCAAATGAGTTCGGGTCCGATCTTCGTGTAGTGTGCGGTGTGTTCCGAGAGATTTTTTCCGGTCGGAGCCTCTCGGGAGGCATCGGAAGGGGAGATCGGAGATAATGAACATGTTCAATATTTCCGATCGCAAATCTTGTAGTGTGTGGTGCGCTCCGAGAGGCGCCGATCAGCTCTGAGTAGAGCTGTCCACACCCTCGAAATAAAGCTCTCTGATTGGATGAACAGCTCCGTCTCACCAAGGTGCCGCTGATTAAAAACATCCACTCACAGCTGTCAGAGCTGGATGATGAATATATGTCTGTGAAATATATTCACTATATGACAGTGAAACAGAAAAGCCAGAGCTCTAAACTCAGCCGTGCAGAAAGTGATGGTTAATCCTGTCGCTCCTGGATGAACTGGATCCTCCATTCAGACCCAAACTCCGATCTAATATCTGCATCTCCGCCAGTCCTGCAATAATCCCAATGTTTTAATTAATCTCCGTTATTAACCATCACGGAAGAATGGGGAAGAAAAAAATAATAATAAAAGAAAAAAAAACTTTCCACTGATTCCGTGCCCTCAGAGACAGAGCGGACTATAATGAAACTTTCCTAATCAACGTATTTTTACTCTGATTTAAACTATCAAATCTGTGGACATAAAGAATGATTTAAGATATTTGATGATTTAAAAAAGATTTAAAAAAGTAGCTTTTATTTGACACTGTCTGCTAATAACTTTATTCTACTGCTGCACTCGGGACTCAAAAGTAAAAAAAAACAAAAACAAAACACACAAACAGATTAGCTAATAAGCTGAATTATTATTAAATGTAAATTATAATAAAATGATCTGAAACTATGTTTCCCTCTTCTGTACTGGAACATTTAAATTTTCTAACAAGGTGCTGACAGTCCGTGCTCCGTGCGCACGGCGGGTGGGGGTCTGCACTGAAGGAGCGATACCAATGTGAATGAATGAACTGAGGGAACGAATGAGTTCTCCACTTATTATTGAAAGTGGAGATGAATGTAAAAACAGCAATGAAGGGAAACAGCACAAAGTCACGTCGGACGACGTGAGATTTGGAGGAGTGAGGAGCCGATTCTCGGCTGAAGAATCTGCTAGTGTGTGTTCTGCTCCAGAGTGACACCACATACTAGACGACCAGGAGAGGAAGATTGGTTACGATCTGTCCTCTGCTGTCTTGTAGTGTGTGGTGTCTGAATCGGGGAAGATTGAAAAAATCCTGTAGTGTGTGGCGGGCTTAAACTATCTGTATTCTCGACCACGGACATCCAGGGAACTGAGCACATTCAGGTATGCGCCGTCCTTAGCAACCAGTGCGAGGGGTCAAACAATCATGGACAGTGCTGCAAGCGGAGCGTTTGTGTGGAGCTTGTTCTTGCTCAGTATTTGTTATAGAGTGAGAGACATAGATATATAAAACGATGGTGAAGAATTGTTGTGTGTTCAACTGCACCAACAATGGAGCTCGACAGTCTCACTTGTCCTTTTACATGATACCAAGCGAGGCTACTGAACCAGAGAGGACGAGAAAGTGGCCGTTGGCTATAAACGGAGCCTCCAACCCTACCACCAGCAAAACACCGGGAAAACTGTGGCTACCGAAATCGGACTACACATATGTTTGTTCTGCACACTTTGTAACAGGTAAGAAAGGAAATTTTAGAGCTGCCATTTCCGTTTCCAGACTATATGGGTGGATGTGAGCTGAGCCTGTTAGCCTAGTATGCCAGACTGACTTTATGTATTACACACATATAAAGACATAAAGAGATACGTGTTTCCCCATGTAGTGTTATCTCTGCCCATGGAGAGACAGTCTGGTGTGCCAGGATATGAGCCTGTTCCTTTAAGCGTGGTAACAAATAAGCACTAGCAGGCGAGCTAACGCTAGCTTGTTAGCGTCCTCATTTTAATCAAACTGCGTTCGTCAAATAAAGTTTTTTAAATAGACACCTTTTATAGCAACATTTGTACTTACCAAGAGCTTTGATGAGGTAGTGGTACACATCTGGGTACCCCAAACTAGGCCATTGTTTTGGATTATTTAGCCAGGAACCAGCTGTGTACTTGTATGGACGCAAATCCAGCCCGACAATGTTAAGCTTTGCCTTATATCTTGCCAAAGCTTCGGGCTTTAGCCCATCCTGATACTGGTAAGCCATACCTGGCACCAGTGACCAATAATAAACTTGTGCTGCTACACAACAGAACGCTAAAAGTTACAATAAGGGCCAATCCCAATTCTACCCCTTACCCCTACCCCTTAGCCCTTAGCCCTACCCCTATCACTCTCCTACCCCTTTTAGGATAGGGCTGAGGGCTAGGGCTATCTTTGCAGCACTATGAATTGGGATACCCCTTGGCCCTTTAAGCCCCGCCGCACTCCTATAACAACAAAAAAATATGGATATTAGAAATGATAGAAATTACATTAGAAATTACTTTTATTTTTTTAAAAATGGTATTATTATTTACCTTATATTTCTTTTTGAGGTTCTCCCACTTTTTTGAAGCTTGCTGGACTGTAACTTCCCCTTCCAAGCCATTTTCTTTTATGAATTTCCTAAAGTAATACAGATATATTTATATAAACACGTTTTATTACTGACATATTATAGCTTAGACGAATAATATAATTTACTCCCAATGTGTTTTGGCGCTGTATTTTGATTTCAAAAACTTTTCTTCCTTTTTAACCTCTAAACCAGGGGTCCTGAAATACAAATCTTGAAGGTCCACATTTGCTTTTTATATACAAGCATGGGTCCGGACTTCAGCGCCCTGTGGGAGAGGGGGGGGGGGGGGGGGGGGGGGGGGGGGCGATACCGAGGACTGCCGAGAAGTGCGGTGCGACGGAGTGCGCTGGACACGCGCAGAGCGGCGCGGTGCAGAACGGTGCTCACACGGAACATGGAGCGTTTAAAGAAAGATTTTTTTTCTTTTTTTTTTTTCCATACATTTGCCCTGGGGCAGCAGCGAGGTATGCCGCGGTCCGGTCGTGGACCGCGGTCCGCTAATTGAGGAACCCGGCTCTAAACTGAATCAGCAGTCGGGTTTCATCGGGGGTCCCTGTGTCTAACATATTACGTTAAAAACATGATAAAGGATGACGTTAATTCAGTGATTAGTGCTCTTCATAAGTTACAAATTCACGATTGGAAACGGTGCTGCGCAGCGCTAAAACGTTAATCCATGACTGGGACACTGTCACGCTAGTTTATCTATAAATTCAGTGAAGCAAATACACTTTTTATAGCTTTTTAAATAGTATACAGAAAGCAATCTTACATTTGTGCGACTCCGTGGTGGGCGCCATGTTGTTTTTTTCTGGCCAATGTGAAACTCCGCCTACCCCTATAGAGAATAGGGAGCATCGATGCAAACTTCGCTGAAAGGGGTGAAATAGCCCTTCCCCTTACCCCTACCCCTATTCAAAAAGGAGAATTGGGATAGCCCTTAAGCCTCGTGAACGCGCATATCATAGGGGTAGGGGTAAGGGGTAGGGGTAAGGGGTAGAATTGGGATTGGCCCTAACTGTGCAAGCTCTTACGGTCGCTACGGTCCCTTCCACGTTGTTTGCCCCTCCGGCCTGGGAACAAAGGAAGATCACGTGGCGCGTGACGTCACGCCGATGTTTGAGTCCGTGGCATGTCCACGGCGGCCATGTTCTTCCTGTTCAAGAGCTGTCCAAATGCTTTGAAATTATGCTTTGAAATTACCGTATTTGATATTTAAAAAAACCAATTAAAAACCCTGTTTATTTGCCTGATTATTCATCATAGCTATAATATTTCATTAAAATAGGAAAAACTGAATGAGCCTAGAGCTCAGAGACATAATGAAGTTAATGAAATACAGAATTTGTGCTATTTTACTGTGAACAGTGGAAAACATGCCTCAACCAGCCCCCTCTGTCGCTGGGACTCATGGGAAATGTAGTTCGAATAAATCACTGCGCTTTTATATCACCGTTTTTCTTCTCAATTTAAAGGTTTTATGAAGGAGTTCAGCAGCGTGTGCTTATTCCGATCAGGACTGGAGCTGCTCACTGTGGTGTTTTAAAGCTTTAAACAAGTCAGACAACAAAGTCACATCCTGACAAAACTACACGGAAGTCTGTGCGGAGCTAATCAGCAAGTTTTGATCACCTGTTGTGTTGAAACTTTCCGGGTTGGAGGTAATTCGAACGCGTCTGTCGGGTCGCGGAAAGTGGGCGTTGCAGCTTTTCCGCCACTATTTCTTCCCGTGTCCTCCTTTCAGACTCCTGTGGGGTTTTTGCGGTCGACAGGAGACCACCATGGAGCTCCGTGCAACGCAAACTTTCTGCCTTCTGCTGTCTCTTTTATTTGCGAGTGTTGCTGCAGATCTCCATTGTAAGTAAAGGAGAGATAAATGTTTTCTTTTAACATAACGGAAACAATTAGAAAACCTGTAATGTTGATGTAACTGTGCTTACTGTCTGAATAATGAGAATACGTGTTGTTTTTAAACATGCATGAAACATGAATGGACGTGATTTATTTCTCTTTTTTTATGAATGATTACTTGATCTTACCTATTGCCTCCATACTCAGTATGTCTAAAGGTGAATCAGGGTGTGTGTTGGTTACTAGAATTACTTTATTGATTTACTATATAGGTCAGTGGTGATAAATTTATAGAAATAATCTCAACATAACCCACAATAATGAGGAATTGTATTTTTAACAGTTGCATATTTTCTATTGGTCAGCTGTATTAATGTTCTGTTGAAGTTCAACATCTGACAAAGTTTTATTCTCCTGACAGCGCCTGAGGTCCACACAGAGCTCGGCAGCCTGAAAGGTCAGTATGTGACTGTGAAGGGGACAGAGGCGGGGGTCCATGCCTTCCTGGGTGTCCCATTCGCAAAGCCACCTGTGGGTCCTTCACTGAGGCTGGCTGCACCTCAGCCTGTGGAGGGATGGAAGGGAGTGAGAGACGCCACCAAGCAGCCAGCCATGTAAGATGCGTGCTTCAGTTTTTGCACTCCATGTTTGCAGGGCTATTGACACTTTTCATGTTTTCTGTAGAAGAGGATTAGGGTCACCTTAGAAATAATTCCATGCTGACTTCATTTTCATGCCTTTTGCTCATAATTGTCAATATTATGATGATTTATAAGTCTTCATTGTTAAGGGAAAGAGGTCAGCATTATTTATATGAGACACTTACAGGTGTACTTGATTGTCTTCTGGGGATGTCAAGATTCTGATAGAAAAATTCCTTTTCAGATGTATTCAGAGCAGAGAAACTGTTCTGGAAGTGCTTGAGAAAATGGGTGGGCTGTTGGCAGAAGTTCCAGAAGTTTCAGAGGACTGTCTTTACCTCAACATTTACACTCCTGCACAGAGACCTCCGAACGCAAAGCTTCCAGTAAGAACCTTTTCCTGAACTTTCACACAGATTTTTAGCTCTGGAGGAGTTTGGAGCGCGTTTCCATGGTTGCAACATATATAAAATAGCATCAAATTCCAACTGGTTTACATCTCAAAAATCAGTTTTTACTCAATATTTTCAATCATATCTGAGCTGCATCAAACTATAATTTTTGGAATGATTAGTGATTTTTTTTTTTTACCAATTAAATTAACCAATTAAATAATTTGAACAGTTTATTTTATTTGCTCCAAAATAATTATTGTAGTGGCAGTTTAATAAGGAGCAGTTTAATAAATCTGTAATTTGATTTTCATGTTAATATGTTGAATTAAGAATTCATCTTGTGTGTTAAGATACTGACAGAAATGTGTAGTTGCTCTTTAAAGTTTTTTATGCAGAGACAGTTTTTTTTTGTTTACTGCTGTGCTTCCGGGTTGGTCTGCCCGTGCTAGAGTGTGAGAGGAGCATACAGTTTTCTTACCTGCTGCGTTTCTGCAAAAGATACAATTAGTGTATTAGCCAGCCACTTTTCCTGTTTGTGGAACTAATTTTGGAACCAAAAATAAATGGAAAGTTTATATTTTTTACTTCATCTTGTACGGAGTGGATTTATTGGATCGAGGCTGGATTAATTGAACACTGCCTGTGGAAGTATCTTTTTGCTGAAGACACCCAGCATAAGTGATATCATTCTCTCACAGACATAAACCTCTACAATTATCAAATACCACAATTAAATGGTTTATTCACATTTACCATTTATTGAAAGCCAGTCATAGTGTTTCGGGACATTGATCAATTTTGTTACTTGTAATACCGGTAATTTTTAAATTACAATAAACCAACAGTTTATTTCATTTCTTTATCCAAAAATAACAATCAAAAACCACAACACAGCATTAAAAAAGTCAAGTGTTGTAAAACAAATTCTGCATTACTTAGGAAGAAAAAATATCCCAATTTACCTTTTAACATTCATGTTTGTTTTAAGTCCAAGATAAGTTTTGTAAGTGTACAGGCTCTGTCATAATCTCATGTAAGCTTTGTCCCTCAATATTTCATGTAGTTAATATTCATCAGTGAGATGCTTTCTGAAAGTTCTGCAGACATTCAGCAGGTGTATTTACGTTTGTTTTTCATAGTGGAGAAAGTCTTCTTAACTTTCCTGCCTCATCGTGAAAGACACACACAGAACAAATTACAATAAAAAAAAAAAAAAAAAAAATTAAAGTGCCATATTTTTATGTGTTGTAATTGTGTATCCATATTGAAATAAAATCTTTTTGCTCCCTGACAGTGTTCTGTCACGATACCAGAGCAACAGCTGTGGAAATCCCATCATGTTGACCAGATATAAACACTTGAAAAATATAAGCATATTTAGAAAATCAACCTTAAATGAGTAACGTGACAACTAACAAACACAGCTTGATGCATCGGATATATCCTACTCCGACCAGGAGCAAAACATAATCAGGACTTGTGGTGCTTTTTTGTTCTAGAGTGTTTGATTTTGTGTGTTAATGTATCGACTCACATTATGCTAATCAGCATATTTTCATAAATGGTGATGTTAACCACCCAACCCAACACTAATAACATCTTTACTGTAGCTGAGTATAAATAAAGTATTTCATCATGTGAAATGTACTTAAGTGAGATAATAATGTTTCATTGTGACTTTTCCAGGTCATGGTCTGGATCCATGGTGGAGGCCTTAACTTCGGGTCTGCCTCCACGTATGACGGCTCTGCTCTTGCTGCTTACCAGGACATGGTTGTGGTTCTGGTCCAGTACCGTTTGGGAGTCTTGGGCTTTCTCAGGTAAACCAACTCAAACCAGCAGCAGTGGATATTGTTCTGAGTAACTTGTTAACATGAAATCAAAGAAAGTTTACAAGACTGAATGAAACCTGTCAGACTCTGACTTTGTGTTTTATCCAGTACTGGAGATGAGCATTTGGCTGGAAACTATGGCCTGTTGGACCAGGTAGAAGCCTTGAAGTGGATCCAGCAGCATATTCACAACTTTGGAGGAAACCCGGATTTGGTTACAATATTTGGAGAGTCTGCTGGTGGAGTGAGCGTCTCCCTCCTGGTATGTGATCACAGGATAAAACACCTGATGTTTCTATAAACAATCACAATGTGTTCATTTTCAATTTGGGTCAATTTAAATAATGGGTTTGGGGACAGTAGCAGGTGGCCACATCAACCTGTTCTACATGGATGACATGAAGCTGTATGGCAAAGATAGGTGAGAAATTAACTTCCTGATCCACACCAACAGAGTCTACAGCACTGACATAGAGAGGTCTTCCGGGTTTGAAGTGTGTTCAGCTGTTATTAAAGATTTGCTTTTCTTGTGTTGCAAATCCAAATATGTACCTTTTTGTGGATAAAGGTTAAAAAAATCATTAAATCTGTGCACTTATTTCATTTCAAGGCAACTCTGTAGAAATACTTGTAATATTTTCATATTTCAATATTTTCTGTCATGAACAGCTCCTCTCACCGTTGTCTGATGGCCTTTTCCACCGAGCCATTGCTCAGAGCGGCACGGCTGCCATGGATTCGCTTGTGTCAAACAATCCCCTACCAGTGACGAAGGTTCAGTATCTGTGAGCTCTTTCTGTTGTGTGCACAAATTTTCTGATACGGCAGAAAATTGCAGCATAATGTTCTCTGTGCACAGGTTGTTGCAAATTTGACTGGCTGTAGCTTGGAGACCACAAAGAAGTTTAGCGAATGCATGAGACACCTTGACATTGATCCCATCATCGCTCTTGCAGAGGTAAACCACTGTGTGCTCAATATACAAGACTTCTGTATGTGTGGTTGATTATTAACCTACCTGATGATAGACATAAGTTTTAACTTTCAACTGTAACATTTTGTCTAGGATCGAACACTGACAGCTTCTGTCACTGTTGACGGACACTTCTTGAGAAAACCTGTGGATGAGCTGTTCCACAAACATGAACTCCAAACTGTACCATTCATGACTGGTGTTACTAACGACGAGGGCGGATATGCTCTTCCTTCTGTAAGTTAAGGAGAATTGTTCAAATATCCAAATGTCCATTTAGAAGATGTTCTTGCGTTGTGCATCCTAAAAGTTCATTTATGTTGGGGTTTTTCTGTAGTACCTCGCTCCTTCAGACTGGACTGAGGGAATAGACCGGGAGCTGTTTGTGAACCTGATGTCCATTTTTCTCCCTGATGTAAGACAGATAAAGCTTGATTACGCAATTTTCCTTTTCTTGAACATGTATGACCTTGAAGGAATACCAAAAAAACTTCTTATCAACAGTGAGAAAATTAGTCTTGCATTAAAAGAAGCCTTTCCTTTTTTTTTTTTTTTTCCATTAGAAAAATGCAGTTTTACAAGAACTGCTGACAGAGGAATATATTGGAACTGGAGAAGATCGAGTGAAAAATAGAGATGGTCTCACCAATTTGCTCGGAGACCTGATATTTTATGTTTCAGGTATCAAAACTGCTAACGCGCACCGAGGTATGTTTTTCAACACTTCACCGTTTTGTCCATTCACCCAATCTGTTTTATATGCTTTAGCCCATTTACCTTAAAAATGTCACACCCATTTTTCTTCTTTAGATGCTGGTGCTGCTGTTTATTTGTATGAATATCAACATCCTCTCAAGATGGTGCAGAAAAGAAGGCCAAGCTTTGTGAAGTGTGACCATGCAGATGACATCCTGACGGTGTTTGGATTATGCTTTACAACTGCTCATGTTACATTACAAGGTAAAGAGATTGTAAAAATCAGTATTTTGACAAAGCCCCTGATGTGTGTGATGCTGTATTGTTCTTAGGATGCAGAATGACTCACTATCATATATTATTCATGTCACTTTAGAAACATGCCCTAAAGAGGAGGAACAGCTGACCAGAACTGTCATGAGCTACTGGGCCAACTTTGCCCGGACGGGGTAGGAATTACTGTTCGTAGTCTTTACATCCAGAAACATGCTAAAATCTAGGCAGCTATGAAATAAAAAGGTGCACAGACAAAAGGCTTTTGATCATAAAATGCAACGTGATAAAGTTTCTCAGATTCTCTGCTTCTCCAAATTGTAAATTCATGGACATCCAGTTGCAACAAAATCATCCATCTTAATGATCCGTCTTAATGATTGTTTTATATGTAACACAGAAGTTGGACTTTCACCCTGAAAGTTTTCACAGTACTGTACATCAGTGATGCTTTTTCATAACCAGTGCTCTTGTTTGTGTAGGTCTCCTAACGGGGACGGACTGGCTCACTGGCCAAAGTATGGAGCAGAAGAACAGCATCTGGTCATTGGTCTGAAGGAGCAGGTGGTTGCACATCACCTGAAGAAGGATCGGTTTGTCTTCATGACTCAGATCCTCCCAGAGAAGATCAAACAACGTCAGGAGAGAACTGAGCACAGTGAGCTGTAGAACAACAAAATTGTCTTTTTCTGTTTTGTCAGTTTTTGATTATTTTTTTAATTCTAATGAGCAAAAGAGGTTTTCACAAAAATGAGACATTTGTAAGATTGGCTTTATGTTTGTACCATTATTAGTTAATTTTTTGCTGATATCGTGATAATATCGTTATCATGATATTTTTTGGTCATGATTATCGTGAAGAGAGAATTTGATATCGTGACAGCCCTACTTTACATATAGAAATTGTTCATCACAGTTTAGAATTTTTAAGATTGCTTTGTTCCACTGTTGAACACTGTCTTTCCGGTCATCTGGATTGTCATTAAATGACTGTAAAGTTTCATTATTGGTGTTTTCAATTCTGTGGTCTTTAGCACTCATACTGACTTGATGGATGACAAATTCACCACAAAGTGCTGGTTGTGATTACCCTGATGTCCCCCTCACAAAAATAAAAATTGTTCAAATCCAGCCTGTGGCCTCTGTGTATGTAAGGTTAATTTGTGGGTTAGGATTATGGGTTCTACAACAGATTCATCCTCACTGCCACAGGAGTACAATTTTAACAGTGTACTTCTAGGTTTGACAATTATGGCTCCTGATTCCATGTAAACTGTATAACCATTGCTATCTAGTTCCCATATGGTCAACTTACAATTTTTTGGCAATGTTAAGCCCCAGGTTAGGAGCAGGTTGGTACATAAGGTAAAGGTGACTCCCCTGCATCCCCACTCCGAGACAACCGGGACCACAGCTTCTTACGCTCCAGTCCCAGTCGTATATTTTCAATAAGACAACAAAATGGAAGAAAATGGATGCTAACCCCCACGAAAAGTAGTGGACCATTCTAATTCATCTACACAGGAAAAGGGATTAAACAGAAGGCTGTGGAACAGCATATTGCATCTGGCGGGTGACAATAGACTGTCATTGATGAGATATAAGATGGCCAATCAAATTCTGGTTTGCCAGCCTGTTGTTTTGATTTAATTTTGCTTTATTTTTATCTGGTTATCTGAATCAGATGACCAATGCCATAAGATGGACACCACAGCCAGGCTCAAGGAAGCATAACAAAATACTTCAAATACTGCTTGGAAACTTCAGGAAAAAAAAAATCCTGTCTACTTAACCTGTGTCTCTCTTCCCATCTGTGTGTTCTCTCTCTCCTGTGCATGCTCATTTGCATAACTAGGTCAAATTAGGTGATGTCATTAAATGAATAAAGGAGTTGGCAACAATGTATCATTTAAATGATACATTGTTGCCAACTCCTTTATTCATGTAACAATGTATCATTTAAGTGACAGTCATTTAAATGATACATTGTTGCAAACTGCTCAGTCGGGAACGTTCTCAATGACGTAATCATCTAATTTGCATAGTCGCTCATTTGCATAGCTAGGTCAAATTGAACTTTATTGTGAGGACCAGTGATGGGGTTAACGGAATTAAAATAAATGGCAGGGGCCGGAGGGGGTCCGGTTCGGGGACCACAGGATTTCATCTCTGCTTTTTGCAGATGATGTTGTCCTGTTGGCTTCATCGAACCCAGACCTACAGCATGCACTGGGGCGGTTCGCAGCCGAGTGTGAAGCGACAGGGATGAGGATCAGCACCTCCAAATCCGAGGCCATGGTCCTCGACCGGAACAAGGTGGATTGCCCTCTCCAGGTCGATGGAGAGACTCTGGCCCAAGTGGAGGAGTTTAAGTATCTTGGGGTCTTGTTCACGAGTGGGGGATGGACGGAGTGTGCGATTGACAGGCGGATCGGTGCAGCGGCCACAGTGATGCGGTCGTTGTATCGGTCCGTCGTGGTGAAGAAGGAGCTGAGCCAAAAGGCTAAGCTCTCGATTTACCGGTCAATCTACGTTCCCACCCTCATCTATGGTAATGAACTTTGGGTCATGACCGAAAGGACAAGATCCCGGATTCAAGCGGCTGAAATGAGCTTCCTCCGTAGGGTGGCTGGGCGCTCCCGAGATAAAGTGAGGAGCTCAGTCACCAGGGAGGAGCCTGGAGTAGAGCCGCTACTCCTCCACATCGAGAGGGGCCAGTTGGGGTGGCTCGGGCATCTGGTTAGGATGCCTCCTGGACGCCTCCCTGGGGAGGTGTTCCGGGCATGTCCCACCGGGAGGAGACCCCGAGGAAGACCCAGGACACGCTGGAGAGACTATGTCTCGCTGGCCTGGGAACGCCTTGAGATCCTCCCAGAGGAGCTGGAGGAAGTGTCTGGGGACAGGGAAGTCTGGGCATCCCTGCTGAGACTGCTGCCCCCGCGACCCGGCCCCGAATAAGCGGTAGAAAGTGGATGGATGGTTGCATGGATGGGCATTACTAACAGCATTACTATTTTTTAGTAACAAGTAATCTAATTACTTTCTCCAGCACTACAATATAGTTGCCACTGCTGACAATAATATGAGGCGCGGTTCCGTTACTGTAATTCATCGCTTTCAGCTTGGGTTTTTCCTCCATCAAAGTCCAGTTGAGCCGTTGGTGCATCAGGTTTGTGCACAGAAAGAAGGAACCTCACTGGTTCCAAATGTGTCACGTGACATGATAGCGACACAGTCTGACAGAGCCCTGACCATTCAAAGACAGCTTTTAAATGGAAGTACATGCATCTTTTCACAAACATCGAGGGGTGTAATCATCATTTCAAAAGTTTCAAAAGTGGCACGTTTTCCAGTGGTCTATTGAGTAAATTATCATTCTGTCACATTCGCCCCTCTCTTTAGTGGCCACAGAACCACTGAGTGTACGCTCATGGTGACAGCTCAGTGACCGCACGTTTGTAACAGCTGAAAAACGCCCTTGCATACATCTACTGTGTGTATTATTATTCTTTTACAATTTCAGAAATGCTTAAATTTAATTGGTATTTTGTCTCATATTATCACCAAGCAACATTTGAATAATGTTGTGTTTCCTGTTTGTAGTTTAATCTGTCAAGTTTCCATTTATTTTATTAATCATATATTCAGTTTTAACAAATAATTGAACTCCAAATCTTTGACATATTAACACAAGTTGCTTTACCTAGAACTTAGTTACTAACTCAATTACTCGTTTGCAGAAGAAGTGCAGAAGTAACCATAATCTATAATGACTTTTTAAAGTGAACTTCCTCAACACTGCTAATGGGGTATGCTAAAACCTAAAACTTTAAAAGTATAGAACAAATAAATGATCTGAGATAAAAATGAAATCTTGGAATCAATTTTCAAACCAAAACACATTCTATGCATTTGACTGCCAACCACCTCCAGCAGATGTAGCAGCTGTAAACACTCCTGGTTTTCTTTCTGCAAAGGAAATCAATTATTCTTCAGAAAGATTTTCCCAACTCTGTAACTCTCATAAATGTGCTGCTTTCATAATGACTGGTTGATCCAAAGCAGCTCGATGGGGTTTCATTTTGGAAACTGTTCGCTACTCAATGTTTTCGAGTTTACCATCGTGTTCTTGTTTCCAAATAAAGTTCTAGCATAGCTTTGACCTAAGTTTTGGGTCATTATCTTGCTATAGAATGAACCCTGACACACTGGTACAATACTGTTGAATTGATGCTTACAAGTGTATGGTACCAAAGTGTGTTCCAACACTGCTATAATGCAGACAGAGGGGATTATCAGTAATCCAGAACAGTTGGAACACTTGTAGAATTTATTCTCACCAATCCTTAAGGTTTGATCATCCTTCATTGCTACAGATCAACTTCACGTTTTCAATCCATTTCTTGTTGCCTGAAAGACCTTTTTGGAAATTCTGATATTAATGTTATTTTTTAGTTCTGAGTAATCTTTTTTTTTTCCCTGGAGTGACACACAGCCACACTGCCCTTGGGGCTTAGAGAGTGCATCTTTGCTATATGTCTGCATGGGATTTCTCTTTGTACTCTTGTTTCCTCCCACAGTCCAAAAACACCCAATCAGGTTAATTGATTGGCATAAATGTCCCATTTGGGATCAGTTCTCGTGCCTCAAGCCCTTGAAGTGTATGTTGTGGTGTAGGAGATGGAGTAGCGGGATGATTGAACTTCAGATGTACTTTGTATGTCATGACTAATATAGTAAATCTTTTCAACAGAATATGAATGATGTGGAAACTGTAGTTCAAACCAAAGGCTGGTGTCTCAGTGATAATCTGTTTTATAATTACAAAAAAACTTGATTATTTTGGATTTGTATCTTTGACTTTGTGTTGTTTCAGCACACACACATGCACAGGTCTGTGTGAGGAGTTGCTGATTGACTCATCACAAATCCTGCTCATAATCAAGGTTTGTCACAGTACTGTGGAAAACGAACACGATGATCTAAAGATAACTTTTCTCAACTGACAAGATTTTCTTTCTGTTGTGCAATAGAAGCATTTTGCATAATATATCACCACCTATGAACATAATCTAACTGCACTTTAACACCACAGTTAAAAAACAAAACAAAAAAAGAGAAAAATAAGCTTATTCATTGTGGTGGTAACAGACAACAGAAAATAGACTATTAAAAAAATGAACTGATGTAACAAAGAGGTTTTTTTTGTTCCTTTTTTTATTACTGAGAAGAGCGCTTAAGCTGAAAAGCTCCCTGAAGTCTGATGTGAGCAGTTCAATAGGTCTTGTTTTCCTCAAAATCAGGCATATGGCATTTAAAATAGTACAAAGCAACACTCCCAAAAGGCAAATAACTAAAATAGCTGGGTTTACAGAAAGGGCAACTGTAGAAAACAAATATACTGAACTTGAGATTAAATTGATAAAATATGGCATAAATAAACCCAAAGATGTTTCAGCTGTTTTTTTTAATATATTTTTTTTGCAAATATTTGTAAAGCTGCAGTCTGATATAAAAGTGCTGGCCAGTAGTATTTGAATAATTCACAAAGCTGCCCAGAAAAGTGCACTTGGAGTAGGAAAGCTACTGGGCAATACTACCAGGCCATAATGAGACGCACAGACACTCACTTGGTAATCTGAGATGCACTTTGAGCCGTTAGTCTTTATAATGTTCAGCTAGCTTTGTCTCAAGTTCAAAATAAATAGGAAAACTGGAAGGAAACAGCTTTTGCAGGTATAAAGCCAGGCAAACACTGTGTCAGCCATTTAAACAACTAATGCACTACATTTTTAAAGGTGAGAAAAGATTTGATTTCAGACCATAAATACAGAAGCACGTGAACAGTATAATTTCATTACTTTGATTAAAAATCCAGCTTATGTATAGGTTATGTTAATCTATTGCAATACAATACAGCTCTCCAAGTTACACAGTTGGTTGGGTGTGGTGATATTAGGTATGTCTGATGTTGGACCATGGACCGAGGCGTGTGTCAGTGAATCAAATCTTTCTGAAGTTCAAAGGGCTGATGTTGCTACAGTGTTTGATAAGACAGTGGGTCAAGAGTTAGAAAATTACACAGTTGGAAAAACTCCCTCAGTATTTCTAATAAACAAATCAATACAACAAATGTAAGTAGATACATTTTTGCTATACACATAAATACTTTTGTCCTGTTTTTAACTGACTTGTGGAAAAGAGGAAATAACACCTGAGATGCTGTCTTCTTTTAAATTTTGATGTCTCAATTAAGTCAAAAAAAAAAAAAAAACGAAAGTGAAAAGCGGCGCATGCTGCTTTGTGAAGGTAAAACATGTTCAGATAGTGGTTATGAGTGTAATGTGACTCAATCTAAATAAAACGCAGCATGCAGTTTAATAGGATGGGCACTGAAATCAGTATAATACTATCATATAGTAGAATACATGAGACTCCATTTTCTTTTTCAAGCACTACCAAGTACAGACATGGTTTCAGAGGCACATACAGTTTGATCCATAATAAGTGGTATCATTCCTTTTCCTGCAGGGGATAAATAAATAAATAAAACTTTTCAGGTGAGCTGTTATCATGCTGCACAACAGGGTTAAGGTCATACTGAGGCGTGGCGACACCTGTGGGACGTCTTTCAGAGTGCCTGCATGGGAACGGACCCGAGAGTGTGCCAGGTCACGCTGATGTAACTATGCAAAACCCAGCGCAGTTATAGACAGAACCGGGGGAGTTCAGGTCATGAGCTAGCGTGGCGGTGGTGTCTGTGGAGGACAGAGATGATTCGTGTCGAATGATTGTTAATATGTCTTGCGTGGTGCAAGAGAGACTTAAAGCTTGGTGCATCAGGATGTCCAGGACTGCATGTTGCGCAGCATGGCCTCGAATCGCTCCATGTTTGGAGCGTGAGCGTGGGCTAGGTGGTCCGTCAGGCGGCTGTAAAGACTAAAAGACTTCAGCTCCAGCCAGATGAAACCAAAGCGGTCCCCGTCAAACAGAACAAAGAGCCCCGGGGTGCGCTCCGGACTCGTGAAGCCGTGCCCAGCAATCAGGCCTGTCCCGTAGAAGCTGGAAAAGAAATGCAATTGATCAATCTCATATTTAGCAACAGAATGATGACGAATCAAATGCACTCCACATGTGAATTTTCTTTTACTGAGTTCTTACCATTTCCTGCAGGTGCGAGGGTACACCTCATTGCGAGCCATGACCCCTAGAGGCAGGACGAAGGGCTGCGTTTCATTGCTGCTGCTGCTGCTGCTGCTGCTGCTGCTGCTGGTGCCCGGCTGGCAGCCGTCTGAACAGGCACCGTGGTCTGCCGCCATCTCTTCCGCTGCACCGGCGCCACCGCTGGGCCCTTCCGCTGCACGTCTGGCTGTTGAAGACGCGCCGCCCGCCTGCTGTTCCACCTCCCTCTGCACTCCCGCCACCAGTCGGGACAGCTCCTCGATGCTGCGCTGCTTCTCCAGCTCGGGGAGGACCACGGGCCGACTCAGGTCCACGTCCAGGGTGAGCTGCCCGGCGGGGACGTTGGGGTCTCCCTGCAGAGCGGAATGCAATTACAGTGTGACCACAGCTCTAATTTTCCCTGAAAGTATACATTTCTAGAATCTTAGAGTAATTTCAGAAAAAGCACTGCCCCTTCGAACCATGATTTACTAACTTACTGTAAGCTTCGTCGCCCTGGCGGACGTCCCGTGGAAACTGAGCATGACAATTTCCAGGCCGTGACTGCCATAGGTGCCCTTGAACAAGCCTGGCTGCAGCAGGTCTGTGGGCATCGCAGGAGGCAGGTAGATTCTTCGATACGTCAAACAATTACTGCCGGAGAAAATCGAAGAAGAGCCGCAGGTCATTCTTGTGTCTATTATTCAACAGTTTGATCAGTGCTGCTTTGCAGGTGTCCCAAATTTTGAATTAAGAGGAGCCTCTCAAGGAGTCTGATCTGCTCGTTTCACACGTCAAATTCAACAAAAAACAATCATTTCCATGTTTTGTTTTAACCTAACCAAACCTCACAAACATGAACACTTTCCAAAATTTAAGGTCAAAGCTCCTCAGCTCAAAAAAATCTGAGCTAACATTTGATTTCAGCAACGATGAGAGCGTATGTAAGGAAAAGAAAAAGCCGTACTCATATTGACTAGTGTATATAAACTTCATCAGGATGAGCTCCTGCATGTGTTCATGGAAGATTTCCTCCAGAGTCCGGCCCCATTCTTCCTCCAACCATGTCCTGAACTCCTACACACACAATGCACAAAATGACACACTTTAATTTCAGCACTTAGAAAGTAGTAAAGTCTGTAAACACATGCTGTAAACACATTCAGATATATGAGAATGTATTTTCCTGGAAACGTGTGAGAAACAAATGATCATATTTGGTATCTAGTGTTCACCTCTCAGACTTATCTCAGTGTTGTTAGTAACATTCCCAAACAGGTGAGTGATAATCTGAAATAGACTTGAAAAGAGTGACTCCTTCTGGTGATCATGCACTCAGTGACTCCGTGAATTAGAGCGACCTCAGTCTGTCTGCTCCGTAAATGATTCATCCAGCACAAGATGCCATTTCCATAGAAAGCAATGATAATGGCTTCCGAAAACGATAAGAAATGCTTTGGATAGCAGCGAAGAGGACAAACTGTAGGAGGAGCAGACAGAAGCTGAACACAGGAGTGACGATAGTGAGAGTGTAACCGGCGAGCGGGAGAACGATGGGAGGAGTCTGAGGACACTAGAGACGGTACTGACAAAGAAAAGCATCTAAGATGACTGCACTATTTAGCACGTATGCATTTTTCTGTTCCCTTACCAGTATTAAGAAATATCAACAAGTGTCTAATCAAATGTGTTTTAATTACCTTTAGTCAGAAAAACCGTCCTCTAAATATGAGCCTTGTGGAAAGGGGAACTGTCTTATATTTGGACCTATAAAATCATTAAAACTGCCCATCAACCGTCTCTAAGCGTCTTTCTGTGATTCCACTCACCTCCTGTCTGCCTCCCGGCATCCGATGATGATCAGTCTGGTTGCATTTAGTTGAAAATTCATCCTTCTTCACCGTCTGAAAGCAACAGACGAAACATTATACAATGGCCCATTTCTAAATCAAATCAAATCAAATCAAATCAAATTTTATTTCACACAGCACTTTTCATGTTTATAAAAATAACGCAAAGTGCTGAACATTAAAAACAGACATAAAAACCAGAAGAATTAAAAAAAACCGTGCCAACAAACATGATGCATCACACACACGCGCACACACACGTGCACACGCACACACTCTCCCATTATGTTGCACAGAACACAGGAGACATGGCATGGCACTGAGCATCTTGGGAAAACACTACCAGCGGGGCCATCCACACCAGGAGAAATCGAGGGTCATTAATACATGGGGCTCCAGCGCCCGACCCCCGACCCCACCAGACCAAGGAAACCCGCACACCGAAGTGTGGGGACCCCCAGGCCTGCCGAGACCAGAGGACCCAGGCAAAGTAACCCCAACACCAGACCGGGACCAACTCCCGGTGTGAAGGACCCCCCCTGAGGAAACACTGAAATTAAACAGCTAAAACGTGATAAAATATGATACGAAATTAAAATAAAGTAGTAAGATAGGATTACAAAGTAAAAAAGTAAAACAAGTTAAAAGTACGTAATAAAATAGAATAAAATTACATAAATAAAAATGGAATAAGAGGACTATAAAAGGTCAGTTAAAAGCCTGATTAAAAAGGTGTGTTTTCAACCTCCCTTTAAAAATATTAACAGTCTCTGCGGTCCTGAGGTTCTCCGGCAGGCTGTTCCACAGGCGGGGGCCATAGTGGCTAAAAGCCGCCTCGCCATGAGTCCTGGTTCTAGCTTTAGGAACACACAATAAGACACTGCCAGAGGACCTCAGGGCCCGCGAGGGTCGATAGGGTAAAAACAAATCAGCTAAATAAGAAGGCGCAAGGCCGTTAAGACATTAAAAAACTAAAAAGAGAACTTTAAAAACGATCCTGAAGCGGACAGGGAGCCAATGCAGCGACTGTAAAACCGGTGTTATGTGGGCCCGCCCCCTGGTCCTCGTTAGCACGCGTGCGGCTGAGTTCTGTAATAGTTGTAGGTTAAAAATGTTCTTTTTGGGAAGACCAGAGAGCAAGGCATTACAGTAATCTAATCTACAGGAGATAAAAGCTGCATTAGCACCTCTGTACTGGCCTGAGAGAGAAACAGGCGGACTCTGGCTATATTCTTAAGGTGATAAAATCCAATCTTAGTTATGTTCTTAATGTGTGGAATAAAATTTAGCTCAGAGTCGAAAATCACGCCCAGGTTCTTAGCTGATTGTGCTGGTTTAAAATCCCGTAATTTAGGTAAAATTTTCTCTCTCTGACCTTCAGGACCGATAACTAAAATCTCAGTCTTGTCCTGGTTGAGCTGTAGGAAATTCACTGCCATCCATGACTTAATGTCTGAAATACAGTTAAAAAGGGTTTCTATTGGCCCTGAGTCATCAGGAGACACGGCGATGTACAGTTTGAGTGTCGTCAGCGTAGCTATGGCAACTAATGCCGTGTCTCCTGATGAAGTGGAAGCATATAGAGACTAAAAAGTATGGGACCTAAAATTGAACCTTGGGGAACCCCACACCTGATTTCATGGGTTCCTGAGGAACAAGTATCCATACTTAGATAAAAACATCGATCTGTGAGATAAGAACTGAACCAGTTAAGAACAGTACCAGAGAGGCCCACCAGGTGACTCAATCTGTTTATTAAAATGTGGTGGTCTACTGTGTCGAAGGCGGCACTAAAAACTCACAAAAGTCCATTCTGTACTCCCTCACCTGTATGTCTCCTTTGTGTGGGCCTTTGTGTCCGTACATGCACTCCACGGTGGCCTTCTTGCTCTCCCACATGTGGATGCGAAAGAGCGGCCGTCTTCTCATGGGATCCTCAACACGGGGGTCATGAGGGGGCAAATACATCCATCCGATGATGAACAGCCCGTCAACCTAGAAGGAAAAAAATGTCATGACTTACCGCATCTTCTGCTTGACGACCTCAAAACATTAGAGGCTCAACATGACTCCATTCTGAATGACATCTTGTTTTTTGTGCAAAAGTGGTCGAGTGCTATCTCTAGTCCGAATCCTCATGTCTTGATTGAGGAAGACTACTCACCACAACATTGAGCAATCCACCATAAGGGCCTATATCTGGCTGCCATAGGCCCAGGATATGCCTGTATGGGTGAAGCACTGCAACACAAAAGCACAACAGCATGCAGGGGGTAATCAGTTTCTGCACTGCAGCACTTTCCGGTTGCTCGGTGCTGCACTTTGCATGGTTAAACTCACAGAACGACAAACGCAACTCTTTGTTTAGTCTTGTTAAGAGATGAACTCATAAGATGTAAACCCAAAAGGGGGAGAAGCATCAACTTTTCATTGGTTCTGTCAGTCGAGCTGCTGAACGACACACCGCACATACAATTATGACGACGTCCATTTCACAGTGAACCGTGGAAGAGCTGGATGCATCTGCATTTAGAAACTGATGCAACGTCTGCATTGTTGTCCTTTTAGGGCAACATGCGGTTTAATTTGATGTGTCCCATCAAGCTTTGAAAGGAAGAACACCAGGTTAATATGTAAGCAAACTCGAGGAGAATTCTCAACACATTAGCTCAGTATGCTCAACGCAAAAAAATTAAATCAATATAAGACACACACACACACAATCCCTCATGCTGCACGATCCACCGCCAGGCCCGTGTACATACAGTGTGTGTATACATCTCTATAGTCCATATGCTCGTAGTCCGGGAGGAGCTTCATAAAGCGCCCAGACTTCACCCGCGGGTTGACACCTGCACAGGCACAACACAGGAAATGTGTAGAGCCGCTACGCACCGAGACGAGCTCAGGCGAGGACGGCGATCTAGCACGGGCAGCAATGTGCCAAAACAGCTCATCCATAAAGCCAACAGCTCTAACAACCACTAACAGTACATCTTGTGACTAAAAAAAAAATAAAAACCAGAACACTCTGCTACTGACAGAAATCATGTGTGAAAACATAGGTTGAGAACAGACACACCCAGAACACCATCCACAAGCCAGGTTTTCATGGAATATAGAAACCTCAATTAAAAGGGCAATAATGTCAACATTCAATCTTGATGTCCTCCCCACGTACCAAAATACTATGGATGACCCAACAATGCTCTTCGCATTATAAATTATCTCTCAATGAAACATGAAATTGCAATCTTGTGCTTAAATTTGCAGAAAAAAAACCAACAACTCAGTGACATAATACAACTTGTGATTTTACGAAACGTTTGCACTTTTTCTTCAAATAACAAATTAACCAGGATGAATGAGAGTTATCAAGCATGACAGACAGTACAAACAGTTCCCGTATGTTTGGGCACCATCAAGAAGAAACTGTTTTGCAGTCCGTGCAAAACGGTGATAAAGCATATCAGGCTTTAATTAACCGAGTGTATGAAGTGTTACGTTTGCAGAAGATGTAGATCACACGTTCTATTTCTATCACATTGTAGGGTTTCACAAGTCCAGTATGAAACATTCTGGAGCATGTGACTTGAAGCTAGACTAACTAAAAACAGGAAGTTAGTTTTTTAAGCACGCTTATTATCATATCAAATGATCTGAATAGAATGATCTGGATGTTTTTAAGACATGAGTTTGTTTGGTTTTACATATGAATAATAAATAAATAACTAAATCCACTTATCTACACTTTTTGTCAATATTTGTATTTTTTGTATCGAATCATTGGAATACACAAGTCACTTCCCATAAACTTGTCAAGTCACATTTTGACAGTAATCAGATATGTGGTAGTTCCCTTTTACAGGTGACACAACAGCCAAACATTGCAACTTGCGCCATAGATTCATATCACTCAAGATGCATCATCAAGTAGAGATATAGTTGTTTTGTCTAAATCAATGACACAAAACGGTGCATTATCCTGGAGGTATGGGTTAATGTATGTCATAAGTGCTGCAAAACTGACGTTTCACATAAAGATCCTGGCTGGACACTCCTCCCGCTTCCATCTTCCTCAAATCCTCCTTCATGCCAAATTCTGCAGAGAAAAAAAAGTAATAACAAAATAGGGAAAAAATTAACCATCAGTTGATTTTATTAGGACTACACAGCATATGGGGGAGGAGTAAATGAGCCATGCATTTTAACTCCACCTTTAATTAATGATCACAAAAGGTCTGAAATTCCATCATGCAGAGATGAATTTGACTTGAAAGTGCAAAGAACTGAAGGACAACATACTTTATATACAAATAAACATGAAAAACAATATTTTTATTTAAGCACAATAAAGAAAAATAAATTACTTTTTTCTCCTTACTTCACTTTTCGAGATTTTGCTGCACATTACTTGTTTTTGACATTAGGTTTAAGAACTTGCATCTAAAAAAACATGATGTAAAAAAGACATTTTGCCAATTATGAGAGATTTTCGCAATTTTCATACGTTTTACACAAAACGAAAAATATTTAACAAATTTTACAAGGTCATCAAAATGACAAAAACAAAAAAACAGAGTCTCAAAATGCTAAAATATATAAAAAAAATGTTTTTGGTTTATTATGCAGAGAGAAAACAAACTTTTAAAATGTATTGCAATTTTCTTAGATGCACCTGTAAGTGCAAAAGCAGAACAAAACAGAAATGCATTTGTAGATTTGTACATTTCAGTCTTATTATTCTGCACATACACGTAACTTCAAAGGCCCCTCCTCAATGAACGATCTTATCATCGTCCCCCGGGTCTGAGAGAGAGAGTAGGTCCGACCCTGCAGCAACACTGATCAGCTGCACAGAACGGCTGAGTGGCCTTGTTTCCTCTATTATAATTATTATTATTTTAAATCAGCCACTGGGTTAAACGTAATTTATTTTATTTCCACAGATCAATAGAAATGCTTTTAGGGAGAACACATTTCCAAGAATTCAGAGCTGACACGCACTGTAAGGAGCTCCGTGCACACATCTGAGACCATTACACGACCCAATGCTTTATTTGGCTATCTAAAGTTCCCAGTTCGGGTTTAAATGGTGTCTCTCGTCCAGCAGCAGCAGCAGCTATATTTACCTTCCATGCACCGCCTCCTCCAGATGGTTTCCGTGTTGAGGATTTGTCTGAATTTCTTGCAGACGAGCGCGACATTTGGCAGAACTGTTCCGGGGAGCAGAGAGAATATTTCCACCAAAAGCTCCGGGGGCAGCTCCGCTAAGCACTGCGGGTGTGGAGGTCCCGTGGAGCCCTCTCTGTTGACATGACCGCTGCCATATTCACCAGCGTCACTCGGCCCTGCAGTGGCGGCGGCGGCGCCGCGCTCCGGGCCTCCGCCGCAGACGTCCCCTTGCCTCTGGCCCACAATCCTCTCCCCTTCCTCCTCGTCCATGTCGGAATCGCTGCCCTGGTCCTGCTGGTTGTTCCGCTGACGCCTCCGGCACCTCCGAGACTGACCCACTCCGCAGAGCCTGGCGCAAACAGCCATCCGTAGTCACCAGAGCGGCCACATTACATCACTACCAGCCCTCCATCAGCTGCAGTCTGCCTCATCTGCCCGGGACGTGCCTCTGACGTCACAGCGCACGTAAAGAACGTCAGCGCGTCTTTATTTGTTTGTTTTTGTTTTTTTACTTTCCTTTCTGCGTGCAAATAAATGTTTTTTATGTCTGTCGATGTGTTCTCAATTCATTGAATTGTAACCCTGGTGGATTGCTATCTTTTCTCATGCAAATGTCCTCACAGAAATGTTCTCAAATCTCCTGTAATCTAGCTATCTATCTATCTATCTATCTATCTATCTATCTATCTATCTATCTATCTATCTATCTATTTATCTATCTATCTGTAATATTTATTCGTAATTTATTACGCATGTAGATTGTTGCTTGATTTGTTTTGTAAGCAGGGGTGGGGAGGTAGAGGCCAGCGAGCCTTGCCTGCACGCCCAGATATGCGGGCTGCAGGAGCGAATGGAAGCAATGAGACGATGCTTTATGTCGACTTTATCAGTGACTACAAAACACCCAAACAACAAAGTGAATGCTTGAATTTTCTTACCATTAGAATTGATAGCAAGTTACCAAGACAATATATCTTCAAGAATTAATATTTTACATCTGCAAACGAATGATTGTGCTTAATGTTCATATTTGTAAATCTAGTTTGCCATCCCGTAAAAAAAAGGAGTCGCAGCAGAGCCGAACGAGTCGAGAGTGAGAGGTTTGTGTACTGTTCGAATTGAAAAAAACGAGTCGAGCGAGTGAGGGATCGAACCGAGAAACTAAAGTTTGTGTGCGCCGTTCCAATCAAAAAAGTGAGACGAGCCAGCCAGGAGTCGAACCTAGAATCTTCTGATCCGTAGTCAGACGCGTTATCCATTGCGCCACTGGCCCGCACACATCACTATTTTGTACTGAAATCAGATTTGATTGAACATATTTCCATAAATTGTAATGGATTTTAGGGTTAATTTATTTCGAGTCGTCTATACATTACACCAGCCAGTCTAGTCAGCAATACCATATATTCACAGTCTTTGCTGCTTTGAAAGCTTTGAAGGCCTAAACGCGACATTTTCACAGTACGTACCACACGACATTACTTATGTAGTTTTATAACGAATAAACTAGCAAGTACACTCAATTAGAGTCGATTGTAGAAAAGAAAGTAAATAGAAAACTTGAAAACTGCACCAGGGTGTCACCAACCTGGCAACCCATGCACTGGTACGCTGTTGTTGACATGGCTCAAGAAATCAAGGTTTTTAACGAAATATTCCGTTTGACAATCACATAGTGGGATATCTTACTGCACACCTTCAATTATCATCTCGTCAAATGTAATAATCTTTAGCTTATTGCTCTTTTAAACGGAATGTGGCTCAGTAGAGTAACTATGAGTAGAACATGGCAACTTTGTAACAAAACCGGAAGAGGCTGCACGCGGGAAATTTGCTAAATATTATGAAAGCAACACATCGGACGCTCACGAGCTTTATGGACTAAGCTGTTCAGAAAACAAAAAGACGTAAAAGTAACAACACAGCTGAGCTCGTGGGACTTACTGAGTGCTTTACCCGCTGTCTGGATCATGAGGGCAGAACCTGATAAAATCGTCTCCCTGTCAGGTGAAGACAACACTGCTGAACTTCAGAAGTACCTGTCCTCTCTTTCAAATGACCAGGTAAGTTTCTCTCATGAAGTCAGTGTAGTAGGGGAAAAATAAGATTTTTTGTAAAGTGCAGTAAATCCAGATGTGCTTACTTATCCGGTGTTTTTCCTCTCTTCTTGTGTTAATCTGCTTCCCAGCTCCTCACTGTGATCACAAACAGCGCCCTAAAAGGCAAGAATGTCTGTGCCGTGATAAAAGGCATATTTAAAGGTTTGTGTACTCAGGTGTTAATGTGCTGAACAGCCAGATCTCTTATTTATATTTGATGTATAATGTCAAACGGGATGTGCAGAACTGGTAAAACCTAGTTTGAGTCTTGTTTGTTGTTCAGGCTCTCCAGCCAGCACCAGTGAAGGGTCAACACGCAGACTGGCCCTGTATGAGCACCTCATCCCTCTGTGTGAGTCCGGGGACCTTCAGGCCGACGTGGTTGCTGATATCATTGGACTGCTGATGCTGGAGGTAAAATCAGCATCACGCTGCTGAGTTTTTCCTCTTCATTCACGTTTCCAGTGTGTCTAATTCTTTGACTTCTTGGTTTAAACCCAGACTCATACACTATCCGGACCATCGCTCATACAACTGGCGTCTCTTTTTGTTGATGCCATCAAAGCCGGGAAAAAAGGCAGTGGGAAATCCTGGGAGCTTTTTCCCACGGTCCTCACTGCACTCACAGCCTGTGAAGCCTTGTCTTATGGCAAAGGTAACCCTCCTCCAAAAGCCCCAGTAAATATGTAAATACAATCTGGAAGGTGACCCTTTTTTTTTTTTAATATGACAACATGTTATATTTTGTAGGGGAACTCAGTGGTGAAGAATATAAGAAGCAGCTGATTAACACCCTCTGTTCCAGCAGGTAAGAGCACGTCATTAACGTTACATTTCAGAGATGGATGGACAGTGTTGTGCTTCTTTTTCCTGGAAGTTTCAGAGATTACACATTTTAGTTGCTATAAGTTTGTTTGTTCTTCATTTTCTGTAGATGGGACCCTCAGTGTGTTATCCACTTGACGACCATGTTCAGGTGACATCTCTAATGCTCTGGCACAGTTCAGTTTAATTATTCTAGTGTTCTCCCCTTTTGTTGTTTGTTTGTTTATGTTCTGTAATGTGTCTCATTGTAGAGATGTGCCTCTGTCATCCGAGGAGCTGCAGTTTGTAGTGGAGAAGGTTCTGCGGATGTTCACCAAGTTAGATCTGCAGGAGATCCCTCCACTGGTTTACCAGCTGCTTCTGTTATCTGCAAAGGTGTGTTCCAGACAGCATGTTGATTCAAGGCTGTGGTGATCAACTTTTACCTCTGTTTAGTGAGCTTTTGTTATTCACTTCCAGGGTTGTAAGAGACAAGTATTGGATGGAATCATCGCTTATTTTAAAGAGCAAGACATTCGCCAGGAGGAGGAGCAGAAACAAGAAGAGTGAGGGATTTAAACAGAATTTTAGTATACTTTGTTCACTCTGAATTCCACTAATAGTTTCTTTTCTGCTGTCCCTTCCTCAGGAGCCTGGATCTGGAGGTCCAGTCGATTCCACAGGACCAGCTCAGGCACGTGGAGGGCACTGTCATCCTCCACATAGTCTTCGCCATAAGACTCGACCATGAGCTTGGAAGAGAATTCCTAAAAAGCTTCAAGGTTTTAAAATAGATTTCTGATTTGTCCGTTTTCTGTTTTTACACATCTTCTCTATCTGTGATGTTTTGTCTTCCATTAATCTCGACTGCACTTCTGCAGACTTCCTATGGGGACCTGTGTCCTTTCAGCGCTGCCCTGCTGCTCTCAGTGGCTCGAATCCAGCGTTACGAAGAGCAGGTGATTATTCTTCCTGTGCTTGTTTGAATCTTGTTTCATTGTATTTTTTTTCCCCCTTAAGACATTTCTCTTCTTATTTTCTGTTTTGGGTAGGTGTTTGACCTTTTGAAGGGGGCGATCATCAAGAGCTTCAAGGATGATCAGCTGCGGCAGGGCTCAAAGTTCTTGCAGGACATCGTGCCAAAACACTGCAGTGTGGCCCAAATGATAGTGGACACAGTCAAGAACAGGTCGGAGTGATAAGATGTTTCTGTCTCTCGTCTTACCGTTGCCAATTCCAGCTGGCTGAGGGCGAGTTCAGGGTACACCCTGGACTGGTCGTCAGATAAGACATTTGATGTTTCTCATAAAACCTTCAAAGTGATGGTTTTATATTTCTGTGTGATGGTGGGGAAAAATTGAAATAGTAGCTTTAATTTGTTGCAGTAACTGAATTTCTGTTTAATAAAGAAAATGCACATTAAATGTTTGTTTCTAGTGTGTTTGGATGGGACCATGTCACTCAAGGACTGGTGCAGCTGGGCTTCTTCCTCATGGATGCGTTTGGACCCAAACCCGGGCCGTTTGGAAAAGCAACAGAGGCGTCCGGTACGGTCGCCCGGACCCCTGCTCAGCTGGCCTGTAAGCTCGGAGGACAGGTGCTCCTTCAGGGCTTCAAGGTGACGTTTTGTTTTCATCCGATCGCCACACTGTAAACGATTCATACTGACTTTGTGTCTGCGTCCGTCTGCGACAGGTGCACGAGCCAGTCAGAGGCGAGATACTGGAGCAGGTCTTAAACCGACTTGTCACAAAGTCAGCCTCCCCAGTCAGTCACTACTTAGGTAATACAGCCGTGAAATTAGTCTGAGAGTTAATTTGACTGTCATATTGTAGTAACTCCTTTTTTTTTTTTTTTTGTCTCAGAACTTTTTTCTGACATCGTGACGTCCGCTCCCATGATCCTTTTGGAGTCATCCTGCAAGCTGACAGAGACATTTGACCACCTGTCATACCTGCCCTTGTCCACGGTTCAGGGTCTGCTGAAAGCGGTCCAGGTAGTTTCACAGACAGATGCTTTGGACGTCGTAGAAGGACTTTGTTGATTAATCAGATCTTCCCTGTTTCTCCAGCCGCTTCTCAAGGTCAGCATGTCCCTGAAAGATGCCTTGATTTTAGTTCTTCGCAAAGCCATGTTTTCCAGGTAAGCGCTGACATGCTCCTCAGTTAGGAAAGAAAACTTGTAACCAGAGTTTTGCTGCTTTTAATTCAGTTATGTTCAAAATGTCAACTAAATTTCTTCCTCATCACTGTTTTCGATCCCATAGCCATTTGGATGGCAGGAAGTCTGCAGTGACGGGTTTCCTGTTGCTGCTGAAGAATTTCAAAGTGTTGGGCAGCTTGGCTTCCAGTCAGTGCAGCCAGTCCATCTCCTCCAGCCAGGTAACGGCTTCGGTCCTCATCTGCACGCGTTCTGCAGTGGAGCTTGGGGATGCACGCTGCTTGGATCAGTCGGCGATTACTCTCTCCTTTGAACCTTCGCAATAGGTCCAGGTGGACGTTCACTCTCGGTACAACTCTGCTGCCAATGAGGCGTTCTGCCTGGAGATCCTCAGCAGCCTGCGCCGCTGCCTCGGCCAGCAGGCCGACGTGCGCCTCATGCTCTACGAGGTCGGACGATTTCCTCTCTGTCACATTCACTGGCTTATTTAAAACATTCTGGTCAGAGTGCTGCTGTTTTTGCATCACAGTTCAACTTTGTGTGATTGTTGTAACACTTCTCAGGGTTTCTACGATGTCCTTCGTCGCAATTCTCAGCTGGCGAGCTCCATAATGCAGACCCTCTTCTCCCAGGTATGCTTGTGCTCTCCTAACATGCTGCGTTCTATATGGCGGTCGGTTTGAGAGGTGCACTTCAAGTGTCTGTATCTCCAGCTGAAAAGATACTACGAACCTGAACAAGACCTGCTGCCCCCGGTGAAACTGGAGCCGTGCATCACCGCTCATGGAGACCAAGTCTTTCTCCAGGAGCCCCTGGTACTCCCATCTGAACAGCACAGATTGATTTCCTTTTTTTTTTTTTTTTTGCAGCTGAATGTATTTAAATACTTTGGTATTTGTTCTGTTCCAGGCACACCTGGTGAGCTGCACTGTGCAGTGTTTGCTGTTTCTGCAAAACATGCAAAAGTCAGCCAGTCCCGATGACAGCGACGATGAAGAGGAGGACGGATATCAGTCGGACTTGCAGACAATTCTGGAGAGCACGACAAGGCGCATGATCAAGAGCGAGCTGGAAGACTTTGAACTGGTCTGTATTTATAAAATAAAAGTCTGCGTTCACAGTTGGTTCCTCTGCGCTTTCTGGTGTTTAGAATTGTGGCACTGGAAATGTTGTCTGGAGGTTTATTCGTTTTGTCTGTGGTGATCAGGATAAGTCGGCAGAGTTTTCACTTGCCTCCAGTGTTGGAGTGAAGAACAACATCTACGCTGTGCTGGTGATGGGGTTATACGAGGTCCTCATGGAGTACAACTTCAACAAAGCCAACTACAGGTAACACACTCACTTCTCTTCTTACACTGTGTTTCAAAAGTGTTTTTATTTTATTTTTTTTCCAAGTTTTGTTACGTATTTGTTTCGATGTCCTGCAGCAAAAATGCCTTCGAGGAGCTTCTTGAGCTGTTTCATCGCTATCACAAGCTGTCTGAGATCCTGAAGGAGAAATCTGGGAAAGGTCGAACACCGTCAAACAAAACAGCCCGCAGTTTGCTCTCGATGGGCTTCGTTTCCACTCTGGTCACTGTGCTCTTCAGGTATTTGAGTAACACAGTGTGATTCTGTATTACATTTCATACGATCTGTACATCTGCAGATGCAATCGGAAATGACGGATGGATTTCAGGGAGTTGTTTTTTTCTCTTCCTAGGGATAATTCTCAGAGCAGAGAGGAGGCCCTGTCCGTGCTTCGCTCAAGTGGAGAATTTCAGCGTTACGCAGTCAGCGTGGCCATACAGAAGATCCAACAGCTGGAGGAATCTGGACACACGGACGGTCCAGACGGGCAGAGCACAGAAAAAACCTTCCGCTTCCTCTGCGACATGACGAGGTGGGAATGAATCGCACCGCTTTTGAGTGTATCCACGCTCCCCACATTTGGCCTTCGAGTTGTTTGAGTTTGTAGCGGGTAAAAAGTCACTTCTCTTCTGTCTCATTGCGATCCCAGTGTGCTGATGTGGCGATACACAAACAGCCCCGGCGTGGTGGAGGAGGTAGCCAGGAAAGAGAAGCGCAGCAGCTTTTCTCAGCTCTGTTTGGAGGGTCTGCTCAGGATCTTCTCAACCTGCCAGCAGCGCCACCCCGACAAGATGACCCAGCTCCTCTCCACCATGGGTCAGACGCAAACTGCAAAACTCACTTCCATTTTGCAAAAAAAATGCAGGAATTCAGCATATTTCATGTTTTTTTTTGTTTTTTGTTTTTTTACTGACAGATATCGCTGATGACGATGATGATGATGATGGCAAGCAGAAGGATGGCGGCGGTGTTTCAGAGATGACCTACTTTTACATCCGTCAGTTTCAGGTATGTTTCTGCAGACATGACTTTGTCCATATAGAAACACTCCTGCTGTGATTACATCCCAGGGGCTCAGTAGCATTGATGGCCGTTTTATTTTAACAGTTTAGTTTCATGAAAATCGCAATGTCACATAAATGCCTTGAATTGATTTAAGTACAGGAAAGAATCAGTCCAATAAAATGTTTTTCCTTTCCCCATCAAAGAGGGCGCTGTTCTCTCAGCTGAGTGGAGCTGAGGACGACTTCAACAGCAAAGAAGCTCAGCTGCTGGTCAGCATCCTGAGCGTGCTCTCTCGCCAGCTGGATCCCTCCTCCCAACAGGTGCGTGAACTCTCGTCTCATTCAGGAATGAGAACTGTTTTAGCTTGTCCTTTTAACATTTCTGTATTTTATCTGACAGTTTGTCCAGATGATCACGTGGACGGTGAAAATCTGCAAAGAAACCAGTTTTGGTGAGTGACGCCATGCGGACCCCGGGCTGCCTCCTGCCCCCGCCGCTCTGCTTTAAGTTGCTCTTTGCCAGATGCAGCCATGCGTCTTCTAAAATGAATTTTCTCGACTCTTTCAGAGGATATTGCGTTCTCGAAGGGCCAGCTCTCACTTCTCTTCAACCTTCACGTGCTCTACAAGAGTCCCGTGAGTCTGCTGCTGGAGCTCTGCCAAGACATTCACAGCCATCTGGGAGACATCGATCAGGTAACTCTTTACACTATCCGGAGTGCAAGCAGTGCATCAGCATATAGAAAAAAGAATCGCAGAATAATTTGCTCACTTGGGCCTCACTTCTTTGATGTATATCTCACCATTTGTTTTCACATTTCGTTGAGTTTTACATCCCAATCAATTTATCTTGTCTTGATATGTTTGAACAAATAGAAAGGACGGGACTTGTTACAGCAGAAATTTCTTTCACTCTGCGTTTCCTTCTCTATAATCAGGACGTGGAGGTGGAGGAACAGTCTCATTTCGCCATCGTCAACACGAAAACCGCTACAACAGCAGCAGTGAGCGTTGCCTCTTCTACCCACAGATCTGTCGTGACACCTACAGCCTGTGGTGTTTTTTTTTCTCACCGCGCTCCCCTTCATCATTTTAATCTCTTGTCGCAGCTGCTGGTCCTGTCCCAGGCTGACAGAGTGCTGGATGAGGTGGACTGGCTCATTTCCAGACAGAAAAGTCTGGCAGCCTCCGACAAGTCGGACGCTGGTAAGCGGTCTTTCTGCGCTCGTGCTGGGCCGGACTGATAGAGAGTTTCACTAAACTTGTGTCCCGGCGTGCAGCTGAGACCACGCAGGGCGCCGCCCAGCAGGACCCGGCGCAGAAAGCGGCGGCGCTGCAGCTCGGCACCCTGCTGACGGCCCTGAACGAGCTGGTGCAGACGGCCCTCCCCTTGGGAAACTCCACCATCGCGCTGCTGAAAGCCCTGACGCGCACCTACACCATCCTCACCACCCTGGTTAAATACGTGCGTGTGTGTTCCTTCGCACATCTCAGTGAGGATGCAGACGCATTTTAGTCTGATGTCTTCTCCCCCCGTGTGTTTCAGTACATCCAGGTGTGTGGCGGCAAGCATGGAGCTCTGCCAGCTCGCTTTGAGAAGCTGGTAAGACTGAGTGCTTGTTTTCAGTTTTGTGGAGGGTTTTTCTATCGACTGTCACTGTAAACCCGAGTGATTTATGTGCAGGTGAAATTATCTGGCTCCCACCTAACGCCGCAGTGCTACGCCTTCATCACGTACGCACAGGTACAGCAGTGAAGTTTTGTTTTGTCTGGAAGTTAAGTTTCCTCTCGACGCGTTTCGGTTTTAAGCTCATTTTCTTCTGTCAGAGTGGAGAGTTCAGCGGAGGATCAGATGACAAGAAGAAAAAGAGGAAGACTGAAGTTAACGTTGCCGCCTCAGTAAGGATGCTTATCTTTTCTATAAATGTAATAATAATAATATACAGGAGTCCCAAATTCAAACAGATATGTTTAATGAACCCATTCAGGCAAAACTTCTGCGTGACACCAAAGCCATCCCCAACTTGATCTTCAGCATCGAACAGTATGAGAAGTATCTCATCACTCTCTCAAAGAAAGCCAAGGTTGGTGTCAGCCAAACCACACAAACCGCTTCTGCTAAAACTTAACTGTACGTTACTCATGCAGAGTCATCGGGTGTTTCACACTTCCGTCTGTGTGTGTTCAGGTTAATCTGATGCAGTACATGAAGCTGAGCACCTCCAGAGATTTCCGCATCAACGCGGCTACTCTGGACGCCGCCCTGCGGGAGCAGGACGACAGTCAGGAGGTCAGTTCCCAATTCCCAGTTCTCCAATTCACTGTCGGAAGTGTTTTCCTCCTTTGGTGAAAATATTTCTCCTCATGGTTTGAGTTTGATAATAGCCGATCACTTCTCGCTCCACTTCTCAGCCGGCGGAGTCGCAGGACGCCGAGGAGACACAGGAACCCAAACACAAGAAGAGGAGGCAGTGAGCCGAAGCAGCTGGGAGTTCACCCGGCAGTCCCACGTCTGAAACCTCTCCATGACGTTGACCTGCCGCCGTCCTCTCATCTTCCTTTGTTCAGAGATCCTCTGGTGATGCCGATGATTTGGTAGATGTCCAAAGCCTCGCCTAAAGAAAGTTTGCACACTTTGTTTAAATGTTCATTTCAGTTCCAACGGTTCACTTTATGCTAAAGAAATACATATGTTAGATACAGTTCTGCTAAACTGACATTTAAATTGTCACAGTTACATATTGTGTCATTATTTCTTTAAGGATTGAGTCTACTGCATGACTATTTGGTTCCAAAAAGATGTGGATCATATAATTAAATATAAGATATTTACAGCAGAGCTTCACCAGATGTTTTGCTTTAGATTAAGCCGATTGTCTTTCATTCACTTTGACCTGTGTTGCTTTTTGTCTGATATAAAAATCTAGAAATAATAAATGCACATCTCTACAATTCCTGACTTCAAGCACTACATTTAACTATCATGCTCTGTGCGGGCTGAGGAGGTGGAGGACTCACCGGGTGGCAGGCCGTAGCGCCGCTCCATACCGGTGGGATTGGACGGAGAGACGCAGTCCATGGTGACCTCCTTCCTCAAGCACTGGTCAATGTCAACCGCACTGAAGAAAGCCACCGACTGAGGCAGGTCCTGCATCCCCAACGCGTGAGCGAATATGCTCCTGCGGGGGGGGGGGGGGGGATGAATCAGGAAATCAGGAAAAGCAGGCATTTTTTGTAAAGAGGAGAACTCGGCCGTCAGCCCACCTCGTGAGCAGGTTGGTGATCTGAAGCGCCAGAGCGGCTCGGTAGCGGTCCTCGCTGCGGACCAGGTAGCGCACCTCGTCGTGGATGCTGATGCAGAAACGGCCGTCGATGCTGTGCTCCTCGAAGAGCCACTTCATGGCCACCAGCATCAGGTGGAGGTAGTCGACCGCGGAGCTCTGGACGACCCAGTTGACTCTGCTGGTGATGAACTGGCGAAAGAAATATGAACAAACGCATGTAACGGATGAAAAATTATCACTTGATCATTGACATTTCCAGATTTAAAGATTTGTTTAATACAATTCCAGAGTAACAGTCCCACCTCGTCTTTGACGGCGCCGGGCTCCAGAGCTCTGCTGATCCTACAGCCCAGAACAGGAGTGGCCGGCTGAGCCGAATGAGCGATGTTCTCCAGTTTGTTGAACATGTCCGACTCGGTGCCTCCGGCCCACACCCGTTTGCCGACGACGTCCCACCTCTTCCGCCGAGAGCTGGGAGAAAATACGAGAGAACGTGTCCACAGAGGAAAGAGAGTGGCGTTTATCGTGGGTGCTGGGTTAACTCTGAAATGTTCCCCCACCTTTGTGAGGCCAGTCTTGAGATCCTTCGCAGTTCCTCTAGAGAGATGCTCCCATCTTCCTCCCTCTGCACGTCGATACCCAGCTCGCTGACCAGCCACTCGCCATCCTCTGACAGGTGATATCTTTCAAACGATTCAGGAACAGAACTCACAATTATCACCTAAATATTCAAACCCAACTCGGTCACAAACCATTAAAACCTCTTGAGGTTACCTGCGTAAACCCTTTGTTAAGGCGTACATCTGCCGGGCCTTGCTGGCAGCTTCTGTCTGACTGAGGCGGTGGTTGAACTGCATGAGCAGTCTCTCGGCGAAGGGCTGCCCGGCGCCGTAGATGCGGCCGTAATTGAAGACCTTGGCGTGCTCTCGGCTGATGCCCACGGTGTCCGCGGTGCGGCTGTGCAGGTCTGTGCCCTGACTCTTCTTTCCTTGGAGGGTCATCCAGCCGAACGCCGTGCAGCCTGCAGCACAGGAGCGTGAAATAAACCGTCGCCATCGTTGCGCTTATATAATATCCAGAACTGAACAAGAAGCAAAGGGAGCATCTTTCACCGTGCATGCCAGCGAAGTGCGCCTCTCCGAGCACGGCGGCGATCCACAGCTCCTGAGAGTCCACGTCTGCTCCCACCAGGTGATATCCGGGCGGGACCTGCACCATGGCCTTCAGCTCACTGCCCACCCGGTCCCGCTGGCAGCACGAAACGCGAACATGAAATGTTTGTTGAGTATTTAGAGTCTTATTGTTGAGAGTGAAGTGAAAAGCCACAAGTCTAATGTTGTGTGAGAAACCTCAGTAATTTGAGACTCTCTGTACTGACTCCTACCCGAGCGTTGCTGGCAGTCAGCCATGTTGGCTCCACGGCTCGCCGCGTCACCGTTCCAGCGGTGACCACTTGAGGTAGGATGGCGCCGTACTGGCCCTCCTCGTCAAACTCTTTGTGCCTATTGGGAGACAGATTTTCACATCCAGCGATGAAAACTCTCTGCTTTGTGACAGATAACCAGACGCAAAACTACCCGTAATATACCTGCTGACGATGCGAGGAAGCTCTCCCTTTCGGAGCCACAGCACCATCTGAGAACTGACCAGGAGGAGACGAAAAAAATGCACACATCTTTAATGACTTCAGCTGCAGTGGCTCTATGGGTGGGAACTGGCGGTCACCTAATACGTTTGTGGGCGTTCCTCCAGAAGGACATCATCTTGTTGATCTCCAGAGCTCGCGTGGCGTTGGTCCCGCCCCTCCCTGCTCTCAAAGTACCGTCCTCCATCTTAGCCAGGAAGTCTTTCGAGAAGGGGCTGCCGACGTTGTTGTGATTACCATCCTGGAAACGCAAAACTTCCAGTGAAACTGTGAAAGCGTGTGGTTCATACAGATCATTCAGAGCGAGCAAAGCAGCTTCTCTTCACCTTATGTGGTAATTTGAAAAACCAGCAACCTGGAATATCCACATCATTGTAAGGTCCGTTTCCATGATGAGGACAGTGACTCTGGTCCTCAACACGATGAAGGTCTTCAGGCTGTGAATGAACAATACAAAACACAACGTACAGCAAATGACAGTGAACAAGAAAAACACGATGTGACCAAGATAAGGAGCTTTGCACGGTAAAACAACAAGGACTGGGATACTAATTTATACACGTAGACATGCATAGTAAATATATAAACATAAACAGTTTGCTCACCATCTTTTTCTTCTTCTGCACACTTTGCGTCGTTCTGATTCCATTTTCCTCTGCCAGACTTTCCACCGAGCTCAACTCCTCCACCTGAAACGGCAGGAGAAATAAATGTGTCTTCAACATTTTTTTTATTAATAAACAGCACTTTTATCCATCTTCCATAATACTTGAGCCAACTTATAGGCATGAAGGCAGAAACAGTAACTAAAAATAATGTTTGCTGATAATTTTTCTTTTTTTTCTAAAATATTTACAAGTCTTTAAAACCAATTTTCCTAATTTCACAAGTTCATACTTTAGACTAGAATAATAATATTCACCCAATAAAATCACAGCTGCTTGTCTGAGCATTAAGATGAATGCCATTTTTCATTAGAATACATGAAAATCTCAGTTGAAACACCACAATACTTGAGCCGTATTACACCATAAGCATGCTCTGCACCTTCTGCCACACTGCGCTGTCCGTCCAGTTGAGGTCCTCTGCAGGGCTGGAGTCCAGATTTTCAGGCTGTCCCTTACTGTTCTGCTCACAATACTCTCTGTAAACACTCTCAATCGCTCTACAAAACAGAACAAAGCTGTAAATACACACATCATACTGCTATAACGGGTAAAACAAATAATCAGTCATGTATGTCACACTAAGATCGGATCTTACCGCATCTGAACTTTTATCACGTACCTGTGTGGACAGACAGGCCCCGTGTTTTCCTCCTGCAGGTTCAGATTATCCCTGCGTCCAGGCACCAGATACCCCCACCCGTGTTTGTCGGTGTAATGCAGCGGGAAGCCGTCCCACGTCAGGCCCATCAGCTTGGGGGTCAGTCTCATCTGCAGGCTGATGAGGCTGGCTCCAGGCGACCAGCTCTCCTCGTCAGACATCTTCTCACACAGCTTACGATACCACCTGGGAGACGAGGAAAAAGGTATGCGAACTGGGAGAGGAAACTGATTTGGTAATTAAAACTGGACGGTTGAGTGGCGTTGGGCAACCAGCTCACCCTGGGTGTCCTGGCAGATGCTGTCTTCTCTTTGGAAGTCGGTTCACCGTCTCCTTCAGCTTATCCACGGCCAGTCTGCTGGCGGCAGGGCCGGCCATCTCCTCCTCGGTGGGTGGGCCTGGGTCTAATGTAGCACTGATGTTATCACCATCCTTCTCACAATGCTTCAGAACGGCACAAATTGAAAAGTGATTTAAGGAGAAATGTTTCAATAGGAAAACTAAATATTCCTCCACCTTCTTCCCACTCTGGGAGAGGAGTAGCAGTTTTCGTTTCAGCTGCTTTTTTGGCATTTTTCTTCTTGCTGGTTGCAACTTTCTTCTGCTTGAACTCTTGCACATCCCACTCCAGATCCCAAAGCCAGGGATCGTCCTTGTATCTTCAATGAGACACACAAACCAAATGATTGTTTTTCACAAACTAATAGCAGACCTATCTCCCTTTGAACACATTACTGTAAGAATAACGCCGAATAACACGACGCGGTAGGATTCGGGTCACCGTGTCAGTACCTGTCGTCCTGAAGGAGCTGACAGGCATCGTCTGCTAAAGTCATGAGAGACTTCCTCATCTCTCTCTCCAGCTCGTCATAAACGTCCTGAGAATCTTCCAGGTATCGTTTCCAGCTTTGATTGACTGGCAGGTAACTCACACCCATCTCCAGCATCCCAGCAAGCGTCACTGGATGAGGACATCTTACACAACAGAGGAGGAAACGTTACATTACGTGTAAACAACACACAACTATGATGAATTTTCTCTGTGCAGTAAGATTCATTAAAGAATATTTATTGGCATGGCTTTACTGACCTCTCCATGAAAAGGGGGAGCTGCTCAGTGAAGACCTCATGTGTGGCTTGAACGTCCATGGCGCAATACCTCATTAACTCCTGTAGGTGGCAGCAAATGCACATTTATTTTGCACAACTACTTCTCACAAAA
Organism: Salarias fasciatus; assembly: GCF_902148845.1. NCBI lineage: Eukaryota > Metazoa > Chordata > Actinopteri > Blenniiformes > Blenniidae > Salarias > Salarias fasciatus. The sequence goes on along the minus strand of NC_043751.1, from coordinate 14,968,064 downwards.
ATACTAAATAGCTAGAAAACCTGCAAATGCCCATTAGGAACTACAGGTACTTCACCCTGAACCTCTGACCTGGAAGTTGTTCCTGACATCCGTCATGCTTCCCTTCACAAAGATGTCTCGGGCTTCCTTCTGCAGCGGCGGCCCTCCCACATACAGCGCATGGACGTCAGCCAGATTGTTAATGCTGCTGATGTTTACCCAGTCCCAGGAGCCTACCTATGAGCAAAAACATCACATGCTGATAAAGGTTCCATAAAAACCAAATACTACTCAGAATGCACAATGTGGGAATACTGTAGTCTAAAAAGTACACAAACCATTGGTCCGTCTCTTTTCTGTCCAGTTTTCTTGAGATGTGCTTTGACCTCCTGAACGCCCCTCTTTTTACCCAACTTGTTGGCCATCCACAGTGTGCGCTGGAAGCCTGTCAGCCCCGAGATCGCCATGTGCAAGCTCATTGTGTCCATGAAGCGCACCTTTGATCCCTTAAGGGAAGGACAACAAAGTAACATGTAAAATGCACGGTCTCTTTCCTCTCATCCAGTATCCATGAGAATATACATTTTTTTAGAATACCAACCTTTAGCAGATACTGCTCCTTAATGAAAGAGCGATCGAAGCTGACGTTATGGCCCACCACGAGCCTTTCCTTCCACTGACCCCCTGGAGGGCGCGCAGAGTTAAACGGGGTCTCTAGCGGGATGAGGTCAGCGAGGGTCAGCTGGTTTGACCAGGTGTATCGCTCCTCAATCAGGCGTTTACTGCACCAGGAATACCTAGAAAACAGCAACATTACATTACAATCATAACTCCGCTGTGCTTTCAGTATGTAGTCCGAGAATAATGATAGCAGCCAAATAAAAACAACTCAAATAAGAAATGAGCAAAACACAAAATTCCTTGCTTTTACATGATCTTTGGAGTTTTGGTAAAGCACTCACCAGTTGGTTGGGGACACAGCAACAGCCAGAGTGGGACACTGTCCCTCTGTTGTGCACACCTCCACGTCAAACACGAGAGCAGATTCCTCTGGAAAATCTACTTTCTGACAGCTTCCATCAGTCCCATACCGAGTCCATCCCACCTCCCAGCTCCATTCCTGAGGCAGGGCTGGTAGGCCAGCTTGCTGCAGCTTGCTGGCAGCCTCCAGATAGGGGAGGCTCTGTTTCTGAGCTAAGATACGAAAGTGTTCATCTATGTTTTTGCCATACATTTGTGGAAGTTTGAGCTCAACATCAGGCAGCAGGGACGCTTCCTTCCCCCACAGCTGGTGTCTCTGCAAGTGCCTGATACTGCGCTTGACATCTTCTTCTCTGTATTCTGGCTCCTGCCCTCGAAAGACCTGCTCGTGGAGATTTCTGGACAGCATCTGGATGTTAAGGGGGTTCAGGCGGATCTCTGTGGTGTCCTCGCCCTGAAGCGAGCGGGGCTCCGTGGAGTAAAGGGCGCGCAGCCCCCTCCATCGTAGAGAGACTACAGTCCTCTGCAGAGGACAGCGCAACAAATGCAGCATCACGTCATCGGGACTCCTCGAGGAGGCTGAAAGAGATGGAGACAGAAAGAGTTTGACATGATAGATAGATAGATACACACACATCTGATCTTATCTTATCTGGAGCTCACTTTCTTCAGTCTAGGTCTAAAACGTTATGCAAATGAAGATACAGACTGGGACAGGGCACAAGGTAAGGAACACACGATAGAGTCCAATGAAGCGTGAAAGCAATTCACATATATTCAGGAGTTTAAATCCATGCTTGTTCTCCTTCAGTTATATAGATTATATGGATGTATCCATGCATACATGCTTGCCTGTCACATGCACTGTTTCATTCAGGTAAGTTAGACTCATTAAAAAAAGTTATGTTATAACTTCAAAATCAACAATAGACAACAGCTGGAGCATTGAATAACAGTCAGCATCATTTCACAGAGGGAGAAGAGTAGCTGCTTTGGTTTTCCACATTACTGTAGCTGCTACATCAACAACCTCATGATCTGTGTTTACTAACATTTGTTGGCGAAGCTAACATGTAGCGCTAATGTTGCATGTTCAAGATATGTTAACCAGGTCATCTTATTATAACGCGATAACGTAAACGTACGCCGTACAGCATGTAGCTAGTTAAAAGAGAAGTTTACCGGGAAAACAGGTTTTAAGTCACTCCACAGCACATACCTTGTCATACTGTCCACGGGGTTGGAGAACATGGCAAATCAGAGGGCCAGCGCCGCCGTGTGGTCTGGATGACTCTTCACCGTGCGTCCTAACCGGAATAGCGAATGCAGAGACACATGCCTTTCAGCACTCAGCATAGGGACAACCAAACCAGGCATAAAAACTCAGTCAGCGCATAGGGAAGACTAAACGAGCAATAAAAAGCCAGTGAGATTGTGTCTGTACATCAATAAAAATCAAAGTATGACGTATTTATCTGTAAGATGTGGCCGCGTGGCCTAATGGATAAGGCGTCTGACTTCGGATCAGAAGATTGCAGGTTCGAGTCCTGCCGCGGTCGCTTTTTCGTCCCATGCTCGATTCGTCGAAGAAAAAAATGGTTGTCTTCTTATTAACATTAAAACAAAGATTCCACCTTTTAAAAAAAGAAGTAAAATACTTTTTTTTCCCTTTGTAACCGTGAAAAATTGTAGGAGGCAGAGACGCATTTCCCTTAAAAATACAGTAATGTGGATGTGAAAGAGGAGCCAGTCGGTCATATTTCACTGCAACACCGGCCGGTCTCTGCACAGCTTCCCTTCAGAGGAGCCTGGTAAATATGAGCACGTATCACTGTGAAACGTGGCTATTATCGACTTGCTCTTCATATTTCGAATTTACATGCGTCGTGTTACGCTCCAGTGGCGTGGACTGCCTGTGACGCTGCGGTGTTTTTGCTCTCTCACAGGCGATGGCGGATGACACCGAGGATGTGGAGCTGGACTATGCTGCAGACGAGCAGGAGAGGGCGCGGAGAGGTGCACTCATCAGGTCCACTGCAATACTGACTTACAATTAATAAATACTTCCAGTTGTGCAAAATGGTTGAGACTGTTTCCATATTAGTGAGGGAAGTTATTGTTAAATCACATTAAATCCCTACATCAAATTTCAACATAACAAGACAAGTTCTGTAGTCATTTTCAATCAAAACTGATCAACTCTGTAGGATATTCAAAGATTTTGAAATGTTCACCTTCCACTGTTGATAAGTATACAGCTGTTAAAGCTGGTGGCAAAGTTAAATAAACTTTATCACAAACTGAAACAATCATTTCAATATCTTGAAAAGTCAGGTTAAAAAGTGTCACGGTACTAGAAAGGCCACAAATATTTCCAGGTGCGCAGAAATGTGTAAAAAATCTGCTGACGAATAGAAGTTGACATGCACTTGCAATAAAAATGTTAAAGTTTTCAATTTATTTGTAGAGCTTTATGGATTCAATAGAATACAGAGGGGCCGTTTGGACTGATGGAACAGCAGAACATAAAGAAAGATGTTACCACTGACAAAGACACCATCCTAGTTTTAAACCATGGTTCAAGGATCATCCTGCAGGTAGCGACTGAGGAGTTAAATTCCTGGAAATATGTGACTATTTTGAAGAGTAAACTCATCAACCATGTGTGTAAGATCAAGTTTAGTATTCAATGAACGTTCTGGCTAGACAACAATAATACCAAAAACAATTTAGCACTGGAATATCTTTGAGTCGTCTTGTCAGTGAGAATTCAAGGAACCAATATCAAAATCGAAGAATATTTGGGTGAGAGAGTTTTGGCGTGCGAAATGGTATACTGAAATAAAAGAAAGAGGTACCAGAAGCTTATGAGAAAGACCTGGAAATGTTCATTATATGTCATAAGATAAGAAGATAACATTATAATAATAACAATGTTATGTTGACAGTGACACTACTTGGCTACTCTTTATGAGCTTTTTGGAGCAGTTCAGACACACACACACACACACACACACACACACACACACACACACACACACACACACACACACACACACACACACACACAGAGTAAATTACATATTTAGCTTTAAAAATCCTTTATTCAAAGCACTTTATTATCACATAGTTCGGATAAATTGTATAATTTGAATTTCAGTCACATAAAATAGGTTTTTTCGATTCATTTTTCAGGTTTTTTTTATTTTTTTATTTCTGACATGTTAGGGCATCGTGTTCATCAACTCTTGTGATTTCAGACACCCCCTGGCCTCCTTTTTTCACCTTTTCTTCCGAGTGGGTGCCATTGTCATCTACTTGCTGTGTGACTGGATCAGCAAGAACTTCTCATCATGCTTTGTCCTGATTATCACTCTGCTCTCTTTCGACTTCTGGTCGGTTAAGGTGAGAGTCAGGCTTCTGTGGGGCTGTTATCCTCCCTGTTTTGTTGATTTATGTTGCTACATTAATTGTTATAACTCAATGATTCTCATTTGCGTTGTTTCAGAACGTGACAGGCCGGCTGCTGGTGGGCCTGCGCTGGTGGAATCAGATTGATGAGGATGGAAGGAGCCTCTGGGTGTTCGAGGCCAAAAAGGTAAAAAAAAAAAAAAAAAAAAATCTGTGTGCCATTTTTTGTGTGAGTGGGATGATCATTTTGAGTAATATTAACATTGGAATGTGGTGATTCTGGATATGCAGACATCACGAGATAGCACCATCGGGACAGAAGTAGAGGCAAGGATATTTTGGCTTGGTCTCATCATTTGTCCTCTTATTTGGACTTTCTTCTTCTTCACATCTCTCTTCTCCTTGAAGATTAAATGGCTGGTGAGATGCATGTTGCTTGAATTGAGACATAATTTTCTATTCGTTTATTTTTTAACTGCATTTCTCTTTCCTCCCCAGTCTCTGGTGGTGGCTAGTATTTCCCTCCAAGTGGCTAACCTTTATGGTTATCTACGGTGTAAGGCAGCAGAGCAGGACCACCAGCCTCCAGACAAGAGCTCTTTGACGAGACAGCTCCTCCTGCAGCGTGTGAGTGATTCAGTGCATAATTTAGCACGTGCTGTTGTCCTGCTAACATGTCACTGTTTGTTAAAGTTTTGGTTATATCCTTTCTTTCAGCCAGACATCATCTTTGGGATTCTTTAAAAGTTGACTCCTGGAGGTGTACATCCTCTCTGCTGCGCTTGTGGACACTCGATACAAAGATGCCTTGTTTTTCCTACTTTTTTTGTGCCTTCTTTATGCTTTTGTTTCAGACTATGTACCTGACGTGTTTCCCATGCGCTGAGCAAAACAATGTGTCAATAAAACTTAAGTGCATTTACATGTTCTCCTGTTAATTGAGCTCCCTATATGTAGTCACATTTTTTTGGAAGAATTTAGATGGCTAAAATCTCAAGAAATGGTGTATTTACTGTGTAAACAGGTTGTTGTCTGCACTTTGGAGCATACCGTTAGGTTAAAAAACAACTACAGAGCAAAAATCACTCAAAAATAGAAGGATTAGAAATGTTTTAAAAGCAGAAAATCAACAAGGAAGTTATGATTATTTAAGCATTTCCATATATGACACTTTATTGCATAAAGCTTTCAATTTGACCAGCAATTATATCAGCACAGGCTCCAGTTCAACTTAAATACCAGTCAATGTGCTGTATATCCCAACCTAATTAGCAAAATTATACATTCAAAAAGAATTCAGCATTTAAAGAAGCCAGTCATCACAGGTCAAAAGAAACATTTAGGGAATAAATGGCTATTAGATGGTTTGGGGGTTAAATGCAGAGAAGAGAAAGTTTAATTTCTTCATGTTGTATAATGTTTTCTTTCTAATTGCTGCAAAGATAAACTGTGACACGCATTCAGCAAATGTTATAAATAATCAGTGCTCCATGTGTAATTTTACAACATTAAAGAATCTTGTCCTCTGGTTTTGGAGGGAACTGATGTTGCATCAGTGTCAGTGGGCCCTCCTGTTCATTTCCCACACTAATCACGAGCGCCTCAGAGCTTGAAGCTCATTTATTTATTGATCAGGAGCTCTCACTCCGTCCTACAGCCTTGTGAACGGTATTAGGAGCAAATTCATTTTATTCAGCAATTTTTTTTTTTTTTTTTAATTACAAAGGGGTGTGTGTATGTGATTTCAGGGTTGGGGATACGTGCAGAAAGGCAGTAGGGGGAAAAATACTAACGTGGTACAATCTGGCAAATGGATGGATAAACTTTGTTTAAAATGACAAATGTTTTATATCATATGAGTAATAGGACACTGGACCAACTTTTGATGTAATTATCATGAAATACATTGAAGTTATACATTAATGTGATTAATGCAAAGTGAGCGGCACCACTGTACTGTAACAAGAACAAGCACAAATCATCAAATTCATGAAATATTTAGATGTGTCTAACTACTTATTTTCAAATTACAGAATACATTGGCCTCTGTTAGGAATGAACTAGAAGCCCAGAAAGTCTGTAGAATTGTGCATGTTGTAATGATAAAACTCAGTCTGAGGGTTCTTGAAAGGATGATGGATGGATATATGGTGAGATGCTGAAAAGAGCTGCGTGTATCTGTGGAAAGTGGGGGTGAACATGTATTTTGTTGTACTGTGCTCAAGTTTTGGGCTGGTGTAATACAATGTTACCAAGACATCTTATTGACTCTAAATTTATTCTGCACCCACTTCAAATATGCAGGATATACAGTTTTAACAAGAATTAACTGCATCGTAAAGAGGAACAAAGGGTCCTAAGATTGATGCCGTGGCATCCACAGTGCACTGATGTTAACATAATCAGGCCTCACTGGGTTTGAATGAAAGGGTCTGAACTAGAGCACATCTACACAGCTATGCTTAGTGGTCCAAGAAGTTCTAGGGTAACCTCTCCACACATCCCTACACAACACTGTGTGATGAAAAGACACTGAACAGATTTTAACCATGTAGTACACTAATATTCCTCTTGCGAAGTCACTGAAAACACGCTATTAACACTTCATTTTTGAAGCAATGTCTGATTTTTTTACCATTCTCCATCAGCATTGGCAGCCTCACATTCAGCTCATCCCACAGATGCATGTTCTGTACAATGTGGCACTTTTTAAAATGAAAAATAAACAGACTTTAAGTAAGAATTACTGCAAAGAAGATTTGTTCCAAGTAAGAAATAAAAAATGTTGTATTGTATTAGCTGTAGTCTGGGGAGGATAGTGTCATAGAAAAGCAGGGAGGAGTGAGACGTGTTGCTGAGGTGAGAGGATCTTTGGCGCCACCGAACGCTGTGATTGCGATTGGCGTGATTGGCCCGCTCGCGCCGTGACGTCAGTGCGGAGCGGGGTGTCAGCGCGTGGAGGAGGCGCGCAGGCTGCAGGAGAGCCACAAGCTGGAGGACGGAGGAGACGGAGGATGGGGTCTGGACCCGGCGGAGGACTGATGGAGCGCAGCGGCTCCGGCTCCGCGCCGGGGCCCGGTGGACACGCGGGCAGAACCGGCTGGAAATCTGTGCGCGAGCCGCTGAGGACATTAACCTCCAGAGTGCGCCTCACTCACGAGAACAGGTAAGAAACGCGCCTGGAAATAGACAACATCTGCACCCACAGCATCACATCTCAGCAGCTTTCTTTCCATCTGTTCAAGCTCCATGTGTCTCCTAATGGTCATTCAGGATGTTTGCTCATTTTATCTTTTAAAGTTTATATTAACATTTTGTTAAACAGCCAGAAAAACCTTCATGTTTGGTTAAAAGAGGGATCATGTGCAGGTGTCCAAACCCTTCTTCTACAAAGTACCACAATTGTTAAAGGCGACCACGCTCCTCGGCCTTTCATCACTATTAGCAGGAATAAATTCTTTTTTTTTTCGTTTTGCTGTAGTTTATGTGGATAATCCGAGTTTCAGAAGAAGTAGGCCAATCACAACTCTCATTAAAAGTAAGGATCCGTTGTCCCCAGGAGGACTAAAAAGCCAGGAGCAAATTAAAGCATGTCAAGACCTTGATTAATTCAAATTTAAGAATTAGATATATATAAAAAAGCAATAGTTAGCTGATGATGTTGGAGCATGAGTTATCCCCCTGCATCCCTTTGACATGGTGTCAGGTTCATGGTCATGCGTTATAGTTTTAGTCACACACCATCATCCAGTGAGGCAAAACGAGGCTGTTATGAAACACTAGCTTTCTAATCTCACCATTTACAACACAGCATTCACAAGTGGGATTGCATTTATTGTGTGCTATGGCAAAGCAACGCCAAGTTTCTATCGTTTAAATTCACCAACAGTTTGTGGGAAGCTTAAATGTGAAAATAAATACTTTAAATTGCTTAATAAATGTGTATTTAGGCTTAATACGGTTTAATGAAACCAATAGGAAATAGGACACATATTGTTGCATTTAGCTTTAAGGATTAGAGGCCTGCCCCACGCTGATGTTACGTTAATTAAAGTGGTAAACATTTTTTTTTCTATCAGGAAAATACATTAAAATGCAAAACTCAATGTGTGCATTTTTTTATTTTAAACATTTTAACAAAATTAATTAGAAAATTCATTCAGTGAAAGCATTGTTAATTTTTGTATTTAATAAGAGCCTGGTGTTATTTGTCAGAGGAGATTGTGCTATGAAGACTTTTTTTTGTCATTTCCCAGATTTATTAGAAATGTTATTTTTCCCTCTCAAAATGAAGGAGTTTGATGTGTAATTACCTTGTTTGTTTAGGCCAGTGTGATTTAAGTAGGCCTGAAACCAAACAACTGCTGTCACAACTGGACTTCATGCAGGATTTCATCGTTTTTGGTTATTGCACAGGAGAACTGCATCGGCTCATACCAAGCAGCTAATCCATTGTGTCCTGAACAGCGATTATCCTCCACAGTACCAGCGGTTAATTGACAAAGACATAAATGAGCTGGGTGTTTTTTGTTTTTTGAATGTGTGACTATACCGCAGGCCTCCTCACACTGCTTCTCCTCCTCCCAGGATCATGTGGGGCCACAGCATGAGAGTGTGAGAGGGGGTCCGTTTCTGTCTTTGGTTATCTAGCTGTATGAGTGTTAAATACCTGTCATAAAGCTAGATAACCGAAAGTAGGAATGACTCCCATAACCTATAAATCTCTCAGGCTTCGAACGCACCGTGGCGGATTTTGACCCTCAGAAGGTAAGAATGAAGTTGTGTCTTGGAGTTTTGTATGATATTACGATTAAAAAGATGACTATAGTGGGTTTTGAAATGATGTCAAGGGAAACAGTTCTAGGCTCTTCCACCCATCTTATAAGACCTGAAACTAGTTGCAAGCCATTTCATTTGCACTATTTGCCAATGTTGTTCATGATGCATGATCCTGGTGGTAATTATATAAAGACTGATTGTTTTTAGGGAAATAAAATTGCCTTCCGTGTTTAAAAAGATATATAAGTGTCCAATTTACCTCTTAAGGCCTAGACTGGTTGATCTTACTTCAGTGAATTTTTCAGCTGGAGTTTTATGAATTGACTGAGGGCCCACAGTTGAAAGTTGGCCCCGGTTCCATGGCGGTTAGGGATGCTGTCCATTCAGGTCCCCTGCGACATGGTGCTGAATACTAAACAGGTCACCCAGAGGCTCGAGGGGAAGCCGTTTATACTCTGTGAGATCTCCTAAACCTGGAAGCGGTAACTTCTCACATGTAAGAGGACAGTTGCGTTTGTCCTCTGATGGATAGTTTAGGGATGTTTTCACGCCTTCATGCTACATTACAGGGAGGCACTCTGATCAGTTCAAGAGCCCCAGTGCCCCACGAGAGGGTAACATGGCATCAGTATTCACAACACAGGGTCCCTCAAACTAAAGCAGCTAAATGGATTTTGGGATTATGGCGTCGTTGTTTCCACATGTCTTTTCTGTAAAGTACACAAAGCTGCTTTTGGTGACATTTTATTTATTTCCTCTACGTTGATGACTTTTCTCAAAGATCCCCGGTGACTTCCGCCGGCGGTCTGCATGTAGGCTCTTGAATTATCTTCCAGAAGAGCATTTTCCATTCATTAAAAAAGTTAAACGCAATTTCAATTATGCCTCGTTTAGAAGCAAAGGGAAAGCTAAAGCTTTATTCAGACGCCGATGTTCTTGAGAAAGCTGATAATGCGGTTGAGTGGTGTAGCGCCCAACACACATAGGGTTAGGGAAAAAAAAACACTTAGCGTCTGTATTTAAGGCTGTGGTGAATCTCGGGGCCTGTGGGACACATTGTGCCTCTCCTCAATGAGAAGGCCAGGGCCGTCCTGTAGACAGGAGCTGAACTTTTCAACTTGGTACTTCAGCTGCGCGGCGCATACGCTCGGCCCGGAGAATGCCACTAAAGCCTAAAGAGCACCAAAGTGAGATGAGTTTTCATTCATTCGGTTAACTACCTTTTTGCAGTGGAGCTCCCTGTCAAACCGGGCTAATTGCTTCGTTTCACAGTGAGATATTGGATATGTGAAAAGGCCGCGGTCCAAGGCTTTTCCTCGAGCTCTCCCGTTATAGGTAGCGTGTGAACATGGCGTGCCTCCTCACTGAATGGGAATAAAAACACTCGAGGCTTTATGTATGGGCTGGTTGGAGGCATCCTTGATTTAACCTTTGTGATGTGAAGGGTTTGTTTGGAGCTTCCTTTGTAACAAAATACACACTCGTGCTCTGAAAAACCACCGATCACGTGTACAGTAAAGAAAAATGGCATTTGTGTTTCGTAATGGCGCCTCATAATGTGTGTGTGTGTGTGTGTTTTATTTCTCTGTTTCCTCTCTGATGCTCTTGTTTAGGCTCCTGATGATCGTTGAGAGATGTGGGATTCCTGAAAAGAGCCACTATTAACAGATAACAAGGAGAGAGAGGGGGGGGAAGAAAAAAAAAAACGGTTGGTCCGGAATCGCCTCCCCCAACCCCCACCTCCCCCTTCCTCCTCCTCCTCCTCCTCCCACCCTCACCCTTTTTCACCCACGAGCCTCTGATGCCATCTGTACTGCCAATGGAGACGCTCTGCCTGTGCCAGGAGGCGGACAAAGACCCCGCCGGTTCCCTGGAGTACGGGCGCGCTCACAGGAGCCATCTTGGGAGATGTTTGCCGCGACACCTAAAATGGCTGGGCTGGCATACGAGGTGAGCTGCATCATGGCTTTCTGTTGGGTACCAGTGGTAATGATGGTGAGTGTTGACCAGGAGGGTGGGGGGGGGAGTGTGTCACTGTGTGTGTGTGTGTGTGTGTGTGTGTGTGTGTGTGTGTGTGTGTGTGTGTGTGTGTGATGGGGGGGAGGGAACTGGAGGAAAGGCCGATGGAAAGAAGAGTTTGCCATTTCCTCCTCAGTCACACATGGCCTCTCCCTTTTCTTCTATCTTCTGCTCCTGCTAATTAGCAGTTAAGGGGTGATGCGAAGGGGGGGGGGGGGGGGGGTGAGAGAGAAAGGGTGGTGGTGGTGGTGGTTGGTGGTGGAAGGGGGAGGAGGGGATAGCAAACAAAATTAATGAGCTGGCACCGGTTGAAGGAAAGCTGCCATCCTCTCTTGTCATGGTGCTTCTTTACTCCCTGATGCTCGCCAGGCAGGGGTGGCGCGCGCACGCCGCGCTCCCACCTGAAAGAACCCCAACGCCGATTCGTGCCCAACCGCTTTTGCCGGGATGTTTGGACGCCGACGTTCAGTGCAGTTTATTATCGAGCAGAAAATGTGGAGTGGGGGGTAATAGAGGGGATAATTTCCTGTTTGGGTGATTGTTCATAGAAAATAAACCATTACGACGGTGGAAATGATTTTACTGTACAAACAGGACACATTTGACAAAGTGTATTCTCATTATATTGAACTACAGTCCATGACTGCCCGTGTGCACATATCCATGTCCGTGTGTGTGTGTGTGTGTGTGTTTGGATCAAGGTTGACATAGTTTTAAAGGATGCACACAGATTCTTTTTTTCCCCCCCCCTCACTTATATGCCTTTGGTTCCAGCCGTTTGGTAAAATTACTTCCCTATTCAGAGTAATTTTGCACATAAACTGAATTTGTGTTTAAATCCCAGTTGTAAATAATCATGATAGTAATAAAAGAAAAGACGCCTTCTTCCAAAATGTGTCGAAGGCAGGATGCTAACATCAGCGCTTCAGGCCTCCTCCTTCACTCGCTCACACTCACAGGGATCCGGGCGACTCTTCCCAGCATGGCGGGAGCTGCCCTGTGACTTCTGCAGCAACCTGAAGCAGAGAAAAGAGAGAGAGAGAGAGAGAGAGAGAGAGGGAGAGAGACACGTGAGCGTGTGTGTCCAGGGCCAACATGTGCAGCTGCGGTGCTTGTGTGTTAATGAACAGCGCTGTGCGTTTTCACATTATCATTCAACCCCGCTCTCTCTCACTCGCTCCCCCCTCAATAGCCGCCGCCCCCCCCCGCCCCACCCGCCCCACCCGCTCCCCTCGAAAAGCCTGCTTTCCCACTATTGTGGGAACTGGTGGTGCGGCAGGCCGGGGCTGGGGGGCAGGGTGGGAAAGACCCTCCAGACTAGACATGAGCAGATGCCTGAGACATTAGACTGTCGTGCGGATCACCGGGGTCGGGTGAGCCACTGAGTTTTAATGTGTGTGCAAGTGTATGTCTGTTTGATATGTGTGCGATTTGGGGGTGGGGGGGGTAGGGTATAGTCTTGGCCCTCAGAGTGCCACCTGACTGTTCAATAGTCTATTCAGTCTCGTCTGCATGTCTGAAAAACATGGAGATGCTGCATTTTCAGCCAAATCAGAAGGATTTCCCAGGCATTAGGGATACATTTACACATGATATGCATATAGAAGGCCTCCACCCTGCTGTAGATCACGGATTTGCCATCAGAGCAGCAACACAATATTTCACACAGACGCTGCTTCACTTTTTTTTTTTTTTTTTTTACATTAAGAGTCTTATTTTCGTTGAAGATTTAACACTCCTCATCTGCCATGCACTCCTTTACGTCCCCTCAATTTGTCATCTAGATGTGGTTTGTACCCAAAACACAATCCTCACATTCATATTGCTCCCCGGCTGTGAGAAGACAGACATCATAAAAGTCTCACAAGACAATTTGTGGCACGGCAAATCACCGACGAGTGACTCAGCGAAGGCGATGGGTGTGCCCCGAGAAACCGAATGATGTAACCTGCGGATAATGATTATTAATGAGCCCCCCCCACCCCCCCACCGTACTGTACGTGTGTCTCCGCTCGATGTGCAAGGCATGTACGGCCCCACATGCCAAAGGATTATTCCCTCCCTTTATTCATATAAAAGACTCTGAGCCGTCGCTATAATTGCATTTGTGCTACTCATCTGTGATATACAGCGAATTGCTTCAGGCAGATTTTGACAGAACAGAGAAAGCAGGGCGAAGTCAAGAAATTAATCTCGGAAAAACTATAGTTTCCTCCATAATAGGTCTCTGTTGCATGTCTGTCTGGTGCACGGAGGCAAAAAAAAGACAGGCGCGGCAGAGGGAAAGGTGAATCTCTAACAGTCAAATTAAAGACGGCGTTGATGATGGTGGAGCCAAACGTGTGAAAAAAAGGAGGGAGCAGGTGAAGCACATTGGCGGCCATGTTTAAGCCCCTAGTGTTGTCTCTGCGCCTGCTGATGAAGTTAGCCCGCGCTAGCTTGAGCGGTGCCACGCTCGTAAAGCAATTTGCAGCGGCGAGGCGCCGGGCATGCAGGACCTGCGCGTGTTTGAACGGAATAAATATGGAGAAAAGGGGGGGAGTGGGTTGGTGGTTGATTTGCAACTGTACGTGATAGCTGCAGCGGTCGACACAGACAGCGTGGTCAAAGAGAGGCGGTGACTGAAGCAAATTTGTCAGGGAAATGCATTCGCGCTGTGTGAGCGGTGGCTTTCTCCACTGTTTAGAGGATGTAAAGAAAGAAAAAAAAGGGGGAAAAAAAGGGCGACATGCACAAATGCACACAGAATATTTCTCCTTCTAATGATTACGGAGAGCTGTAATTCTCTCTAAACTCAAGAAGGAGGGGGAAATAAACATGAAGTGATTGCAAATGAATAAGAGAGAGCGAATTTGAAAAAAAAAAGTGTATATCCTGTGACTGTAAACACTAAAACTGCTTAAGAGTCTGGTTTTAATCGGCTCTGAAACAAAGAGTTCTCAATCAAGACAGACTGAAGCCGCGGTGGCTGGAGAGTGGGGTCAGCGGCTTTGACACCATGTCAAGAGGATTTAGGATGTGAACGTCACCGATTCTTCCCCTGCAGCGCTGTTGATGCTGCCATTTAAACATTCATTCTTCATCCCTTCAATTTCTTTGAGTTCCTACATACCTTGAAATTTGGCAGGAAGAAAAAAAAAATGTATTTCCCCTCAAGAAAGTGACAGAATAGAGATGATTACCTTTCCTTTTTCTTTCTTTTCTGCCCTCTGTGTTATTCATTATTAAGCGTGTATTGCTTTTGCTATGCTAGGGTTTTCAGCGCAGGGAAATTATAATGTATGACATGATGAAGTGACAGTAGCCGGCGCTCACTTCCCATTCTGTGTGGGTGCAGCGGCGTAGCCATAGTAGCGATAAAATGTTAATACCATATAGCTCCTGGGTTACCTCCTCACTATGTGTGGACACTATTAATGTTTTAACGGCTGTGCCGCGGTATATAAAGCCCGGGCTCCCGGGCCGCCCATGGTCTTGGATCGGGTCCAATGTGGGTCAAGCGGAGCTCATTGGGACTTTGTAATGCAACTTTGGCCGAGACTAATCTAGCACAAAGCCTAACGTTAAGTATCTTAGAGGAAGATGGAGAGAAGTTTCCACATCCCGGGCTTTTCAGATTATGTCTGTTGGCCGTGGCATCCCTGAGTGGGGGTCCTGTACGCTCCAATGAAAGTGGAGGAGAATTAGGTGACTGAGCCTTTAATACAGCGGCCCTTTGTAATCATATCAGAAGATGAGGTTTGAGGGGTGAAGAGAATTAGGGGAGAATCCTTGGTTGTGACCTCTTTTTTTTTAATTTTGTGCGTTCTGTTTTTGCACTGTATGTAAGTTTGATGCTAGATGCCAGGTAAGGGGTGAAAGGAGAAGTTCGGTCTGCTCGTCCGAATCTGGATTCACAAAAATCAATCACCCTGTCGCAGATCGAGTCAAGTTCAAGTTCACGGGTGCAGCCGCTCTGTCTGCGGCCGGTCAGGGGAGTTGAGAGCGTCTGCGGCCACCTCGGAGTACAAGAGGAGGGAGGAGGCGGGCAGGTGGGGGGGCGCGTAGCCTTTGACCTCTGTTAGGGTTGCTATGGGAAAGAGGCCGGTCGTCTCAGAAATGTCAGCGTGAAAAGGCCGAACTGTCAGAGCTGTCCAGCGGACGTCAACCCCCCACGACACACACACTCACACACGCAGGCTCCGACCCATTCACACGCGCTCACAGATGGCACGGGCCAGCTTGGGAATGTTTGCTTGTGAGGGAACGCTTTATGTTCATCAGACACTGTTATAATTCATCCAACCTTTAGTTACAGCGTCTGCGACGCTTCCTCGCCGCATTCTGTCTCACCGTTGCCGTCTCATTTTTCAGCCTCATGCTACACGTCTGGACGGCCATTGTGTGTGTCTGTGTGTGTGACATCCATTGTAAAATTCCCGTGATAAAGCGTTGGTAACCTCTTGACAAAAAAAAAAAAAAAAAAACTGCAGTAAGTTTTGACATTTTCTAGAGATTTGTTTGTTAAAGATTTACTGTTACACAGAACATAGCAATCAAACATTGTATCAGATCAATTAAAAATAAACTGGGATTTTCCTTTGAGAAGTAAAAAAAAAATAAAGGCTGCATTATTAATTCTTGCATTGTGTGTTCTCTGTGGATAAACTACATGGCTTAACCTTCAAACGACGTGATCGGTTGCAGCAGTTTCAGCCGCACATTTCTCCGTCTGCTCATTTTAAATGGTCAGCGTTTGATGTTTGAGTGACTGCGTGTCAGAGCGGGCATGCAAATCCATTGATTGTAATGTGTGCGTGTTCCATGCCTCCTCTGTAAACGTGTGCAAGTGTGGCCTCATTTAGGGTTGCATTCATTCAGGGGAGGGGTCTCACGAATAAAAGAGCGCGTATTTGCATACGCTGCATGCTGTCTGCAGAGAGGGAGCAGTCAAAAAAAAAAAAAAAAAGATATCAGAGGTGGACAAAGAGAACGAGGACAAATCCTTCATTGTGGGTTTGGTGGGAGAAAGGGCTCATCTGAATTGGGGAGTGGGTGAAAATTGACAGAGAAAGAGTTGGGGCTGGTTCCCTGTGGGGATAAAAGCCTTAAGATCCCTCCATGCATACAGCCTGGAAATGGAAGAGAAAAACAACACGCAGAGCAAAGGGGGCCTTATTTTTACAGTTCATAAAAAAAAAGGAAGTTTGTTTTTTCTAAAACACTGCCAACGATTTCAAATACACAAAAATACAAATCATTCGAAACAGAGAATTCTCTCGTTAGCAAAACAAACTCATCAACTTCACTGTGAAAAAAAAAAGAGCTCAATAGGTCAGTGGAATAACTGACTTATATATTGTTCTTAAAATATCTCCAAAGACCAGTTTTTATATGCTTTTTATGTGGGAAGTTATTTAGCCCTTTTATGTGTTGTTTTACCCGGTGGCCCTGTGTATTTTCCCCCTTTATTGCAAATGTGTGCCGTTTTTAATGACTGCTCAGCACTTTGCCAGCATGAAAAAAGCTTTACTAATACTATGCTTCATAACTAAAGCCATAAAGGCTTCTTCTAGTTGGGTACAAAGCTAATTTATACTATAATATAAGTGGGACTATTGTGAGACTATATCAATCTTCTTTCTTCTTACCTTTTTTTTGGCTTAAAATGTGAAACATTACTGCAGCTTGTTGGAGTTCATAAATTATCATGCTAATCATGTGTTTTGTTTTTGTTTTTATTTTTTTGTCAGGATGAAAGAGAAACTATGAACATCTCTGCCACCTCTCTGTAGGACTTCATGGACCAAAGTCTGCAAACTGTCATCGCCAAACTGACAGATCCTCAACTCAAGAAATCATTCATCATTATAACACTCTGCAGACTGATGCTGGAATGTGAAACTCATCTGCTGCTGTAATGTGTCAATTCAGGTTTTTAAAAATACTCTAATAATGAAGCCTGTGATTTGACAAATTCACTTCCATAACTTCTGTGAATAAAAATCGCTCCAATCTATCTGTATATTTTGTTTATGGCTGCTGTGTCGTGTTTATGACTGATTATTGCGGTTTTTGTAATTAACGTATTAATTGAAATTTTCCGTGATATATTTATTGTGTATTAGACTGTAAATGTGTTTCTGGAAAATGTGAAATTTCTCTTAATAAAAGTTATGTGAATTATGTACCTGCTTTAAGCTGCTGTTTCTCGACGCTTGTGCTTTTTATCGTATTTTATCCATAAACCCCAAAATACCAAGTCCTGAAAAAGTTTTTTTTAGATTGTTTTTATTGATAACAATAGCTTTTTTTGTATTAAATTAGAAGGAGCGTAGAGAAACCTGGGCGTCGAGTGAGCTGATCTAAGTCGTTATTAAATACATTTAAATTGTATTTAATTTAGAGCAAAGTCGAACGGATGCGGTTTGGAGTGTTTTTACGCGTCGGGGTGAGATTTCGACTTTAATTAAAGAACCCGAAGAAATTTTAAAATGCAGACAAACAGACGTGAATAAGGGCGGGTTTTCCGGACTTCCTGAAACGGAGCGTGTCTGCAGGCCACGCGCTGCCCGGTCCGGACTGGATTACAGGCCGTCTCGTGCCTCAGTGTCCGGAGTCCAGCAGCAGATGGACAGGAGCAGGGTCAGCCGGGGATTAGTCCCCTTGACTGGTTAGAAACAAGTATAAAAAGAAAAAAAAACCCGGAAAAATACGATTCTAAGAAAATGCAGACATCTGAATAATCTGGTTTTTTTTTTTTAAATCAAAGTTACGCATATACAAAAAAAGCTGAATAAAGGTGTGTGTGATGGATGTATTTTCAGATGAAAATTCTATTATTATTATGATTTATTTCGCAATAAAAGCGACTTCTTAACAGCTATAACTCAGTCTCATAGTGCATTATTTTCTGTTTAATAAATAGCAAAAAACACAATGATCCTAAAACAATGCTCTCTAAAAATAGTAAAATATTCAGATAATGAATTAATTATTTCATTTTAAAAAAATACATTATAGCTAGCGTTATTTTTTTAAAAGTTTGCTCTTTTTTCTAATGTATTTATTTGCAAAAAAGGACAGAAGGAATTCATCAAGGAGCTATTACATTATTTCATTCCTGCATAGAGGGTAATAAAGCAACTCAACTAAAGCAGCAATGAGAAATGCTGAGAACAAGAATAAATTAGCTCTCCTATTTACTGATTGACCAGACAACAAGAAAACAACAACAGCAACAAAAAAATGGGGGCATCCTAAATAATTTCAATATTACCAACCATCAAAAGATCAAAAAAATCGACTAAAGTGAAGATGCAATAAAAAAAAAATGTAATTATACAGTCACTTGAGCATGAACAAGTCATAAACTTTGTGTTTCTTCCACATCTCCCTGAATGTGAAAACACACCCTCAGCAGTGGAGATTTCAGTCAGGGAGGCCCGTGCAGGAGTCAGCATGTTTTCAATCCATCCAAACACCACAGCGGCTGATTTTGGTGATTAGTTCCCCTCTCTGGATGAATGGAAACCAATTAGTGAAATCATCCTCTGTAGAGCCTTGGATGGAACGAAAGCCCAAATGTTCAGATGATGTTGTAAAAACTGTTACACTGGTGTGATTTTCATCATTAAAAGATGCTTCATATTCTGTTGCCTTTACCCTACATGCACTGTGAATATGTGCCTTGTGATTCTCTCTGCAAACATTAAGCGGGCTGCAATTATAGCACCTTCAGTATCCTATACCGAGGTAATTGCTTCAGCCAGCTACTTGAGGGCAGAGATTCCTTTTTTTTTTTTTTTTGATGAATGTCTTGCGGGGAGGGGCAGCTGGTCAGGGACCTGTTGGTGAAGTCCCAGGTCAGCAGGGGTCAGGAGTCGTGACCTGGACGGTCCCCAAGAGGACAATAAACAGGCCGGAGAGCCGCAGAGGTCAGAGTCAGCCTCAGCCACAACCAAAGGTCAAGAGGTGCTAATTAAGTGGCTATTTCCTGGCTATTCCCAAGTGACCGCTGGACTCGGAGGCAAAAAAGAAAAAGCTTGAAGGAGTCTATATATGAGAGTCAATAAAATGTGTTAACTAGGAAAAAAGTGACTGGAAAAACAATGAAAATAACTGAAAGTTCTCCTTTCTCAGCAGGAAACCTCTTTCTATAAACTAGGAAGGACGCAACAAATCTAAAAATAACTGACATTGTTTAGTTTGTGAAATATTTTTTAACTCATTCAGTTATTTCTGATGAGAAGAAACGGAAAGGAAAGCAGTGAGGCAGGATCTCGCCGCTCGAGTTGCCAACTCTAAACATTTTGGAGGGAAAAGTAGGAGCTGGTCGGAGCTGTTTATGCCTTTCCAGCCTGTGAATGAGCCTACGTGTATATGATCCTTTAGCATAAGAATGGAGATGGGGCCTGTGAACTCCTCTGACACTGACCTTTCTCCCAGGATGTGAATAGTATCACTCAAGAGCTGCCCGGCGGCTTTTCAGCGAGACCTGAGCCTTGGCCTCGTCTAAACTTCTAATCAGGCTGATTTAATGTATCCTACAAGTCCTTCCTCACCACCCACCCCAGCGCTGCTTCAGAGGAGTCAGTGTGCAGCCATTTACTGAGCGCACACACACACACACACACACACACACACACACACACACACACACACACACACACACACACAGAGCGCCCCTGCACTTTGGGAAGTTAGAGGAGCTGGTTGGAAACAACAGGGGGCCCTTTCTCCCTCCAAAGAGTCTGGGTGTCTTTATAATCAATTGGTTCCTCTTCTGAGGAGCTGACGCTAAATCTAAACCATTCATACTTGCAATGAAAAATGTATTTATTGTGATAATTTATCCTGCTTCCTTTAGAGTCTGTTGAAAATGTCATGTGTAAAAAATAACAGAAAAGTAACGCTTAATCGCCTTACTGTAGATTTCATTATATCACAAAATTATGGAAACATTTCCCTATAAGTGCATGTAGAATAGAATAGAATAGAATAGAATAGAATAGAATAGAATAGAATAGAATAGAATAGAATAGAATAGAATAGAAATGCTTTATTAATCCCAGGGGGAAATTCTTGAAGAAATCTATTCTCAGGTTGGAAGATTTATGCTGCACACAATACAATTTATGAACGAAAAATGTATAACATTATGATTATTGAGCTGCTTTTAATTGTACATATTAATTCTATTTATCTACTTTATTTCATGTTTAATTTGGCCATTGTCTTTCAAAAGCTGAAATTAAATGAACTAAATGTTCCCTCTGTTGGAGTTTGTTGCTTAATAAATTCAGAAAGACATTTCTATATTAGAGGTATACCATAGGTTAACCACAGCAGGTCAGAAAAATGAGAATAAACAGGATATTGAAGAGATTAATAAACTCCTCCTCCTCGCCATCTTCCTAAA
Organism: Salarias fasciatus; assembly: GCF_902148845.1. Classification (NCBI taxonomy): domain Eukaryota; kingdom Metazoa; phylum Chordata; class Actinopteri; order Blenniiformes; family Blenniidae; genus Salarias; species Salarias fasciatus. The sequence goes on along the minus strand of NC_043751.1, from coordinate 14,947,495 downwards.
ATGACCACTGGGACATTTTTCAGGGCCTTAAACCCAAAAAATGAGTTCAAGTTTAACTCAAATCTGACTGCAGTCGGCTCACTGATGTGTTACCTGTTATTAGGTTTAAAATACCTGATATTAGGTCAATCTGTATTCAAAAGCAACTAAATCTTTCTGAGAAATATTTTACTTGAATATGAGTGGACAATGTCTGAAGTTTATTTTTCCTTGATTAAAGAAAAGGTTCTTATTGATACGCTAGCTGATTGTGAGTGGCTGGAAGGTTAATTCACACTTTTTAAGTTACGACTTTACATTAGTGTTTACAGCTCAAGAGCCTCCCTTGATTGGTTTGTAACACCATCAGTGCGGCGCTGCCCTGCCTGTAATACAGCTAATAGACCGCCTGTGTAATGTGCTGCGGGTCCTCGGAGGACCAGCCTGCTCCATGCAATCTATCAGATCTCTGTTATAAACTGAGTGGCACATAAACACTCGTCAGGAGGGATTTGAAACGGCTTCTAATAACGCAAAGCCAAAATGAAAAGGTGCAGATAAATGTTACAGTATTTGTTATTCATTTTGGAAGATAGATGTACAGTAGAAATTTAGTATGAAATGATGAAGAAAATCCTTTTTGTTCAGGAGAACTATGACAAAATAGCTCTCCACGGTCACATAATCCAGTGTGTGACTGTAGTTTAATTCTAAAATAATCCCACACGATCTCATGAACATCCTTCTGTCTAAAACTTAGCCTTTTCATTTTAATATCTCTAAGAACAAATAAGGAAAATCATTTTCAGATATTTGGTTTGTCTTTAAATTCAAGGAAATGACAGTGAAATCACATCTTTGCAAAGTGTAAATGGACTGTCAGTTTTTAACAAATCTATTCAAATGTGACATAAACAGTGAGGTCAAAAGCTGGTGTAACAGTTATTCATCCCCAAAACATTAAAAGAAGAAGGCCTCTTTCAAAACATCTCATCACATTTAAAACAAAAATAATCATTTCAGTTTTGGGGGTTATTGGTCGACAATGTCACTTGGTAATACTAAGTGAAATTAGGCAAATATTCAATATAAAAGGAAGCCCAACTGATTGTTTTTTAATAACATGTATTCATCTTGGAAGAACAAGTAAACGGAGAAGCAGATCACGTGCTTGTTGACGTTTTCATGTGAAAACAGAAAAGATTTAGCAGAGACAAAGTGAGTTGATGTCTGGTCTGGTCTGGTCCCTGGCTGTGTGATAATAGAGAGAAAGTTATGGCCAATTCAGGTTGTGCGTGTCTGATTTCTAATGCATCTTTTGCGATAGTGCTTGTGTTTGCATACGTGCACGTCACAAGCAGCATCCAACGCGAGGACCGTGAGAGAAGCCTTCTGCTGCCTTCGTCCTGCTTAAACATCAGTAAACGCCAGTTTCCTTGAAAGATGAAGAAAGATGAAGATCAGAGTGTTTTGATTAAGGTACAGATTTGCATTTGGGAAAAGAGAACTATCTGAAAAGCAGAGGCAGGAAGAGGGGGACAGAGAGAGCGTGAAGGGGTGTTACATGGGAGAGGAAGAATGATGAGCCCACGCTGAGGTCGTCAGTACGCATGCTCGCTGGGAGGCGTCGAGAGGATCATCAGAGCTGCACACAATGTGGGTTGGCATCTTTCAAAAAGCCACGTGAGGCTTCAGCCATTCCCATCCCTCACAAATCTGCCATGACATGCAGGCAGCCGGGCTGTGATTGGCTGACGGCGGCGTGAGTCAGCAGTCAGAGGTGAAAGGTAAAATGTTGCATGGCTGATCCCGCCGAAGTCAAATAAAAATGTGTCTTTGAACTTGGTGTAAAAAGGTACAAGAATAGACTAAATGTATTTGGATCAAATATTTTGTTTTCCTTTTTGATTTTAAATGTCATTTTTCAGAACACAACATGTGACGGCAATGCAATCGCCGGGTTCATATCGAGTAATTACCGTTTGAGGGTCGTTGGGTTCGTCTCTGCAGGAATTCAAAGCCACATTCCAACAGGCTGATTTTAGGTTGATTGACTATTCAGCATTTATGTGGACACAAGGGATTCAGACGGCGTCTGATGTGTGGTTTCAGCGTTAGCCTTTGACCCCAGACTGTCTGGAGGGCTGCGGTGACAGAGAGTCAAGGTCAAGGGGAAAGGGGGGAGGACGGGGATGGGCGTGGGCAGCATCTGACTGGTGGAGAGGGTTCCCTGTCTGGGATCGCAGAACCCAGACGGTCCCAGACGTCTGCACGAGGGGACACGGTGCTGTGTGAACCCCCTTCCAGCCCCGAGTCTGTTCCCACTCACCTCTGTGGCCCTGGAGGGGAGAAAAGGGGGCCGCTGATGCCCGGAGGCTGGGCGGGTGATGGTTCACACCCTGGAGGAGGAGAGACATGAGAGCTAAATATCACTAATCCTTTAGATGCAAATAAGCACAAACCCACAGACTTAAAGTCCCCTTTTTAACACGCTATCTGCTCGTCTGTCTCACGAATACAAAAGCTGCGATCATCATGTCTGATGGACAATCTGTGCACCAAACCATCATGACAGTTATTACCAGGATGATTCATCTATTTTGAAAGATTGATTGTTCACTATAACTTTTAAACAATAATCATATCTATACACTAGTATAAGTATCACCAGTAGATCTGAATATTTTTTGGCTAAGGCTTTTTTATTTAGTGCATTGGTTATCACCTGTCAATACTGATGTTCAATGAAAATGTGAAAAAGCAATCCTCTAAGGTTATTGGTAAACTCCATCCAAACTAAATGCAGGAAAAACAAACAATTGTCAGTTTGGTTTGTGGATTTATTCATGTGTTATCTAAAATAAACCAAGGAAAACGTGGGAAACCCCAAAGTTAAACCCATAGCACTGTTTTGTTTTTATTTAGTTTACTTTGCATTAAAATAAAATTTAATATAAAACTCTACCTTATAAATAACTGAAAGCACTTACGACTTACAGATTTGTAAAGTTCTAAAAATAAATCGGTTGAGTCTCTAACAACTACAATTATCTTTTGGAAGATCCACCTCAATTACTCTGAAGGATTCTTTTTTTCAGCCTTATTTTTTTTTTGCAGTCCTTAAAGACTTAAATTTGGTTCTTGCTGTGACAAATTATGTTTGAGGTTATCTTGACGTGATATCAGAAAAACTGTCTTTTACCATACTTCAAACACACACTATACATTACACATGAGTTCAAAGGTCAAGCAGAGGATTTTAGACAAGAGAAGAATCTTTAAAAAGGGGTTTAAATACTTTTTAGGGCATATCATTTACTCATATGCATTACCACAGAAGGATTTTGCAAGGAGATTGATGTCTATGTGCTCAGGTAGCTCCCTCTAGAGTTAGATGGGACTGGTTTAATGGTACACACACCCACAGACAAACTATAAATTTATTAATACTCTCGATGCAACTTAATCATCGTAAGTGAGAACCTCATGTTGGCTTTTTATGCTATAAGGCTTCAGGTGGCACAAGCTGAGTAATATTCACGAGCACCAGGGACATATATGTTGTTACATTAAGGCAGGGGTGGGGAATCCTGGTCCTGGAGGGCCACAGACCTGCATGTTTTCCATGTCTCCCTGCTTCAACACACCTGAATCGAATCAAGATTCATGGCCAAGTCCAGCAGAAAGCCAGATAACGAGCCTCATTGCAATCAGCTGTGCTGAAGCAGGGAGACATGGAAAACATGCAGGTCTGCGGCCCTCCAGGACCAGGATTCCCCACCCCTGCATTAAGGGGACATGGGATTGATTCATATTAACTAGAAGTTTTCTTTACTAACCCTCAAACTTAACCCTGACTTCAACTTGATATGTTACGCAAACCTTAAACAAAAAGTGTGTTGATTTATCTTGCTCATCTTTTTATTTTAAATTTCACGGGAAAGGTAAGTTCTCACATACTGATTTATTTTCATTTCCTCCAGACTAAACTCAGTGACAAATCCTCATCTAACTAAAAGGTGTGGTGGTTGTCCTCTGAAATGCTGGTGGTTTGATTCTCCTTCTCCACCCGTCTGTAAGTTGATATCTTTCAACCAGACACTGAACTCCACCTTGTCCCCCAGTGGAGGTCGATCACTTCGCACAGCTCCCCAACATCAGTGGAGGTCAGTGATGTGTTGGTGCATGTTTGTGAAAATGCAGAATGAGAAGTGATGTTGTAGACCCAGAGAAGAGCATGTGCGTTTGGTACTAATAGGGATCCAGCTGAACTTTGAAACCTTAATATTAGCCTGACTGCAAATAACTACAACAGTTTAGCATTAAACCAACAAAACTATTTATTTTCATGACGTGTTCCTCAATTTTTATCCCCACATGAGTCAGCTATGGATCAGTGTGCAATCAGGCTGAAGTCCCCACCGGCGGAGAAACGTGCCTTTCAGGACTTTACCTTGACTGACAGTCATTTCCTGCAGACTAACTCTACAGTCATCTACTTACCAAACTCTTACTCCAATCCTAATCTCACGACTGCCCTCATAGGGACTTGCTTTTTGGCCTCCAGCACCATTAAAGTCCCCACGTTGCTGTGAGTATGTTAGCAGATCCCATTCCCCTCAGTATTAATAAATACACATCCATACACACAGGCTCACTCAGACTCACACACATTCATGGTCAGAGATACGGGCTCTGGCCCCCCGGACCTCCCGGGTGATCCGCAGTGGAGCGTGTAGCCACCTGTCAATCACCAGATCCCGGTCGCCTTAAGAGAGACGTTTCGTCTGGGACAACGGCAGCCCGTCCCTCCCCATACATTCTGCCTCCCCTAGCAACCATGACCGGGCGACTGAGAGGCTTTGTCCCCTCACAACAGGAGTCCACCATTGAGCCCAGAAGCCCGTAGCAACCAGAATTAGAGGGTGCCAGAAAGGGGTCTTTTCTGTGAGACGGGGGGTGAAAGCTCTGTTCTTGTCCCCACGTCTGGGATTCATATCACGGGCCTGAATGGCGTCCCCTCCTCCTTTTAAATGCTGGTGTAACGGAGCGTATGAAGGGGCTAGCGGCGAGCGGATAGGATCATGGTTAATCTGCTGTTCCTCTCCACTGTGGTCCGATAGGGACACTTAAGCAGCCTCTGTGGCGTGGGGAGGCCTGGAGGTACCTGCGGTGGCCTGAGCTGGGAGGCTGACCCTGCAGGTTGCATACTGTGGGTTGTTTTTTTTTTGTTTTTTTTTTTTCTCAATGGTGGAAGAAACACTGAGATCCTTTAATTAAATCAACATTATAAAAGGACTCGGTTCCAGCCGGCCTTCACACCTGCATAAGACCACAAAGATAGAATCAGCAAGCATCAATACCACCACTGGCTCTGGGATTAAAAATAATGGTTGCCTTTTGCTGATATGTTATCCCTGGCATCACTGTGCTGTTTATACTGATGCATCAGAGCATCAGCAAAAATCTGTTATGTAATTGCTCAAGATGAGCGAACATTAAATAGTCTTGAAGTCACGTTCCAGTCCACACCAGCACCAACATCCTCAATTTCAAGGAATTTCCACAAAAACATTGAGTTATATGCACACAGTGGAATAAATGTATGATTTCTGTGATGCAAATTCAGTTATTAGCAGCTTTATGTCATTTTTATCGGCAATAAATCATACTTAGTGAGTTGATGCTACTTTTGTATGAAAAATGAGAAACTATACAGTTCATTAATTGTTGCACAGCATATAACAAAATATTCCCTACATTAAAATGTGCCTTGAATTGAAAAAATACATCTTTATTTCAATACAAAAAAACTTAGTTACATTTTGCCACTAACAGAGAGTTGGATTAGATCAAAGAAAACATATAAGTTTGTGCTTTTGCGACACTCGATCAATTGAACTTGTCTTGCTGCAGAGAGTGTATTTCAAATGGTATGATATATGAGATATTTTGAGGATCAGTCGCAGTGATGGAGCCACGTGCATTTGAAACGCTGATGGTGTCATTGTATAGTTTAGTATTGAGAGATTACGACAGCCTTACCATTTGTGTTGAATCGTTTCACATGAGGTTTGTCGGGCTGACTAACGTGGGAGAAAATGGAGGATTTTTGTCCAAGATACTTGTGAATCTGCTGTTCCCAGTCTGAGAGTGGGAACTGTTATCTGCATTGGCTGGTTGGTGGATTGGGCATCACAAAGACAGGCCAGATCCTAAATGGTCAGAAAGGTTTTCGAGCTCCTGCTGAGAAATCACCTTCAGGGGAAACTGAAGCCGCACAAAAACGTGAGCAGATTAAGTATAGAGAGAAAAGAGGAAGGGCTTGAATAGTTTATGAACAGATTTATAGACTCGTGGTTGCTTTCAAAAGGAGCTTTTACAGCTCTCTTTATAACAGTGTGAACATAGACCCCTGAATACGACTCTCAGCCAGTGCAGATCCTTGTAACTGTAAAGTGGATTCACTGAGGTTTTACCAGGGTGATTGACACATGACCGCAAACTGGAAGATTTAAATAATCACTGGCGAGCATTTCCAACCGACATGTTGTCTCAATTGAATAATGTGGAAAATAATGGGCTAAAAAAGCCAAATAGCCACACTGAGTTGCGGCAACATGACCTCCCATGACGCGTTCAGTCCGGTGTTGCTCTGCGCATTTTACATGGCCACGTATGGAAGATTACAAACTAATCTCAATTTACAAACAACATTGCCGGCATGCAGAGAAAACATGCTTTTTCTGGTATGTTCTTTATCATTAATGAGCGTCTCTGCGGCCCCCCTGTATGGGAGTATGTTTTGTGCGGCTCCCATTCTATACTGCCATCCCGCTCCCTCATTCCCACCCTCTCCTCCTCTCCACCTGTCAATCACAGGTCATGATTGAGCCCGGATGGCAGGCAGTCAGTCACCAGCAATGGGAGTGAGGCCTCTTTCTCTGCGCGTCCCTCCCCCTTTTCATGCCCCTTTGCGTCCTCAAGTTTTTCCACATCACCTTCCATGTGGCCTCGCTTTCTTTTTTTTCCGCCTTACAGTTTTGTTTTTTTTTTTTTGCCACATTTGGAAACAGTCTGCTTTACAAAGCAGGCTGCTTCTCTTTAAACGTGGATTTCGAGGCCGGGCCGCCTCGCCCTCAGAGGTGAAGGAAGGCCCGGTATCATTTAAAAACAAGTCTGATGTAGTTTTAACAGGCTTCTGCATTTGCCCTTTAAGTGTCTGATGAATAAACATGAGCAGAGTTGGGGCGGGAACTGCATGGGGGTAGCATGAGAAGAGGCCTGGTTTATGTGTCCCTGTCTGTATGTATATATGTGTGTGTATGTATATTGGGGGGCTACGGTGGGCATTGGGGGAAGCCTTTCTTCTCAGCGGGGCTGCATCTCGTTTAATTGGAGCACTTGTGGCACCATTACCTCCTTTACTCAAACACGCACTGATGACAAAAGAAAACAGCGTTAAGCCTGCCTTTGTTAGCGCCAAGACTGGATGAGGAGATGGATTCCTCGCCGCTACTCATGTGTGGGAATCATCCACACTCCCACCATGGGCCGCCGCCGCCGCCGCCTTCAAACCCATAAAATGCCATCGACAGGTGGGCAGAAGACAGAGCGCACGGAGCAGGCATCACCAGAAAGTGACGGGCAGATGGGCCGCTCGCAAGAAACGGAAGCACAAACTGTGGCGAAATTATTTTTAGCATTTATCAGCACAAAGGCGTCACATTTATTTGAATGCTGTTTATTTGAGAACAAATCTATTGCAAATTTCCGCATATAAATGTGCACAAAACATGCCCTTAAAGTCAGTGTTTGACTTCAGAGGGTTTTTTTCCTGATCAGTCAATTGAACAGGATTGACTTGAACACATGTTTTCCGCCTGGTCAGTGACCTTGCTCTTCTGGATCCCTTTGACAAAACGTGACGATTATAAGGCGGCGCTCTATTTTGTTTTTGGTCACCACAGAGTCCCGGGAGAGCAATAAGGGTGTGACCTTTACCCTTCCCTTCGACCTCGCTCACGAGGGGACGCCACATGAGTCCTAAACGGCAGAAATGAATGACTTCTGAGGGGTTTTGTTATTGGTCAATCTTCTAATCATCATTATTCATTTTATACGATCAATACTTAAAGTAATAACATGGATTGAGAAAAATGAAATTACAGTTCACACTGCTATTATTTATACTTTATTAATAATTTTTTAAGGAATTTTCAAAATTACAGTGCATTTTAACAAACATTTGAAAACAGCAAGACTTTTTTTTTAAGTGTAGAATGAATAAATGTACAAATGTCAGCTTTTGACACGGTGATTCCTTTCAACTTTGACAGTGCAAATGGAAATATCCCATAACACTTGAATTGACCTTGCTCATTTACTCAGTCACCAATCACACAGAAATTTAAAAAAACTGAAACATTAAAACCATTAAAAGCAAATCTGTATTTTTTTAACGCTGTCTGTGAGCACAGACGTACTTCTCCACATCCACAGTGTGTTACAGACCATTCGTTTGGAGCTTACGTTGCTATTTTTAATGAACAGAGAGGTCAATGTAAAGTGTCATCAAATATTTTCACACCACAGCAGAACATAGTTTAAAGTTCTTCTTTCACAGTTCTTTTTTTTAAATTAACATTCACAAAAAGTAACATGATAAATAAGTCATAACATTTCTTTTCCTTCTATGGAAATAAACACAGAAAAAGCAAAACATACCTGAAACTATGTGCACTCTCTTCAAACCTGTTCTATAGTGATGAAGGAGAAAGAAAAGCTCCAGTGGAAAATCCTAAATGTGCAACTAAAGCAAACGTAACACAAATCAGGATGTCATTTTTTTTTTCTCTTTCTGAGTTGTTAACATTTACATTGAAGTTTTCAGCCATCATTCCTTGATTCATAGAAAAGAAGAGAAACATTTTGTTGTTTCTATGTTACCCTTCTGTCTGTCATAAAATTCTCTACAAATCCCCCCAAAAAATTCTCTTAATAAATAGAATGTGTTCAACTCAAGATCAGTTAATTCAATAGTAAAGTAAATGCTGGAAATAAAACACACATTTCCCCACTGTATATTCACATTTGATTTATATTGACAACATAATAAACCAACCAAAAGTTTGAACACGGGCTGAGGCTGAAAATCCTGTTAGTGTGAAGACAACCTAACAATTTTACTGTTGGGCTTCACTGGTGGGACGTAACTATTTCGAAGGAAAATTTCTGTCCAGCAGGAAAATTAAAGGAACAAATGAACCACTTGTGATGGAAGTCCAGCATCAGTTCTGCTCCACTGTGAAGTTTGACTCCGCTCTGGAAAAAACAAAAATACAGAATGATTTCATTGGCTTCTGTTACCAAATGACGTGTTTATGAAAATGAAGAGACTTAAATCAAATGAAATGAATTTCAATAGAGACAACTTCTTACATTTGTCTGTGTTTATCATGTAATCACTGCTTAGAGAGGATCACACGGCATTTGAGAGCAGTTTATTCAATCCGGCTGGATCCATTGCACATTTTGACCAATAGTATCATTTTTATTTCCACTGTAAACAGGATTTGTGTTGCAAGGGCCCCAAGGTGACTTTGCAGAGCCAAGCACGTGCAGGTGTCCTGTGAATCCTCCATCAACAAACAGCACAGGTGAGCTTTACTGAGAAGCCCGGAGCTCGGGATATGCTGTCTGCGCCTCACAGGCATGTCGGCACCGTATCTCTGCGACTGTCGCCATGTCAGTCCAACCACATCCGCACGTTGTGTTGAGGCCATAGGAAACACCACAAACAGATCATTCCAACAAAGGAACAGGAGTTACAATGAGCCACATAACAGCCGAGTTCCCGGATTGGGCTCTGCTGCCATCAAGAGGACGCTGGATGCTACACGTTTCTCACCAACAAAGGCGGCGGCAGCATGGTGTGTTTTGGCGTGAGAATGGCAGGCCTCCAGCCGTGAAACATCAATAAACAAAACAGACACTTACATATCTTTGTTCTGCATGTGGTTGTTGTACTGCAGGATTGGTGGGATGCTCTCCTCGTCCTCTGGCAACTGCAATTACAAAACAAACCAAAATAAACACCGTGATTCCACAGCGGGTATACAAGGAAGCTGTCAAAATATGAGATCTTATGTTCAATTGTTTATTGCTTGATTATAGAAGAGAGTAACAGCATAACGCTAAGCGTTTTGTTGATGTAAATCATGGACTTGTGAAATGTTTCCAACCGTGAACTGCAAGAACCTGTTTGTTTACATGTCTGCGAGCATTTATCACATTTCAGTATTTCCTGCAACGCGTAGTTATCACATCTGTTTGATAACTATGATGCCACACATTCATTCTGTGCATCTTCACACCATGTCTGAGTTCAGATTTCATTGTACGTTTCTTATTTCAGCATGTTTCAGCCTTTTGATTGCAACAACTCATCCCTCACCTCCCAGTAGGGCTCGTCATCAAAGCAATTGTCGTCAGCGACGTCTCCCCAGATCGGTAATCTTAAAATAAAACCTGATGAGAGGAGCACAACACGCTGTCACGCCGTGTAAACACCCTTATTTGACTCAGACAGAGGACTGAAGAGATAATTAGACGGTGGTGGGAGTTTGATAAAGCTTGCTGTGTTTGTCGTTCCTTACCAACGAGGATTCCTCCACCGACGCCGAAGCAGATGGCCACACAGAGGCCGGCCGCCTGGTGGCCGCCTTGCTTTGTGGGTACCATGTTTTTGTAAGCGCCCTCAAAGTCGAAGGTGTTAATCAACCTGAGAAACAGCAAGAAAGAGTGACCACAGTGTGAGGTTCTTCAGAGATTCTGCACATTTTAGTCCCAAGAACACAACTTTTGCATTTTCTCTCTAATTTTTATGTTACAAATTTGAGCAATTTATGGCACGCTAGACTTGGCTCCGAAGACCAGTTGATGTTTTATTGTCTGTCTGTGTATATTTTGTGTATGTCTTTGCATTATGATGGCACAGTAACATTAAATAAAGCTAATTCTTACCATTAAAGATAGCCTCAATCAACTTTATTTAAAAAACAAAAGCACCCATAACCACTGGTTTTGGAAAACTCACCCTTCGGTGCCATAAACGGATTCTGAGGCAGCTGCGGCAGTAATGGCCCCCACAATCCCACCGATAACTCCCGGCATGGCGTGGAGGTTGTGGATTCCACATGTGTCCTGAATCTTCATGTATTTCTCCATGAACGGCTAAAAAGAGATAAATAAGGCTGTTATTAAAAATACTTTAACCAATACGCTTGAATAAAGTACAACTAACAAGTGAAGAGTCTAAATAAATGAAGGAATTCAAAAAGAGGGTAAATATGCAGCATATTAGTTTTTTCTATGTCTGCACACACAAAGCAAAATTAATAACACAGCGAAAGGAGAAACATTTCATACTGTGAGGTAGATGTATCCGAGCGTGGAGACAATACCGCAGCAGAACCCAACAATCAGAGAGCCGTAGGGCATCAGCATGAACTCTGCAGCCGTTCCCACTGCGACGCCTCCAGCCAGGGTGGAGTTCTGGATGTGAACCTGAGGAACAGGTGAAACACAAACAGTTAAAGTTTTTACTGAGAGAGGAAAAAAAAATCATCTGAAGTGTCTGATCAGTCTCATTTTATCATGATATGGCAAGACCACATTGTGCTGTTCCATCTTTACAACCAAATCCACACACATGCACAGCTCATCTAAATGTGTGATTTTCTACCATGTCTAGTTTTCCGTGTTTCTGGAAGAGGCTTGAAATGGCCACTGTTGTGAGCACGGTGGCCGCCAAGGCCAGGTATGTGTTGATGGCTGCTCGGTGTTGTCCGTCCCCATGGTCCGTGATGGCTGAGTTGAAGCTGGGCCAGAACATCCACAGGAAGAGGGTCCCTGTGGAGAGAAGCAGGGTGAGCAGGGTGCAGGGTCAGCCGACCTCAGGTATCCAATGTCCCCAACGTGGAATCAAACTGGACTCACCAATCATCGCAAAGAGATCTGAGTGGTAAACAGAGCCCTGCAGACGGCTGCTCTGGTCCAGACATGGCCGATAGAGCATCCATGAGATGGAAAGACCATAATAACCTCCAAATGTGTGGATCACCATAGAGCCTCCCGCATCTCTGGCCTTTGAACATTACAGCAGGAGCAATGCTTACATTCAATACACCAATAAATAATATTAGCAGACTGACTTAAAAATTATGAATTTAATATGATTTTGAACATGTTGTTGTGTTCATAACAGTGAAAATAGCAAAATCTCATTTATGTAACTACATAATCAAAAATCTCCCATGAGGATTTATCATGAATTTTGACATTTCTAAACGCTAAGTAAAAAAATACTGTTTTCACAATCTTTAATTCATCCCTGTGTTGGCTTAAATAAGTAGTGATAATATTGCTTGTCATTTATCTGTAGATTTGTGTTTGGTTAATTTGAGGGAAATAAGATTTTTCCAACAAGTAACCTCAGCAGCTCCCAGTTGAATTAACATATAACAATCAGCAGCTAATTCATTTTTTTTCCACTTCATTTTTCTATCACGTTTTGTCATAAAAAGCAGAATCTAAATTGTTTAAACCCCTGCTGTGGTGAATGGGGAAAGATAATAACACATCATATCAGTCCACTCACATGTATGAGGTCCAGGATGATGTATTCCTCCACAGCAAACAGTGTGATCCCAAATAAAGTCAGAACCATCAGCTGGACAGGACTGACTTTACCCAGAACTGCCCCGTAGGCAATCAAGCAGCCAGCTACACAGAAATCTGCATTGATCAGGCTGAGGAGGGATAAATGGCAAAAAAAAAAAAAAAAAAATGTTGAGAACATCCTGTAACATTAAAATGATCTGTTTCTCTGGAATGAAAAATTAAAGAAAAGAAAAAGTAAAAACAAGCACTGAATTATATCATTAAAAAAAGAGTGAGGGTCCACATTTACCTCTCCACTCCTATCTTGATCTTGCCGTCAGTGTAGTCCAGGGAGTGGAACCAGCCCTGCATCAGCAGCGCCCACTGCAGGCCGAAAGCAGCGATGAGGAAGTTGAAGCCCACAGCTCCAAAGCTGTACCTCTTCAGGAAGGTCATCAGGAAGCCGAACCCAACGAAGATCATCACGTGGACATCTTGGAAACCTGACAGAGGAAGAGGAAGGTAAGAGCAGGATGAGATTTTAGGCCAGAAGGAGAACTCTTTACCCAAACATACTGTTTTATTTTTTTTATTTTTAAAAACGCACACTATAAATGAAAAGGGACATTTTTGGAATATCAAATACTAGTAATCTATTGGCTCCCCAGCTGTTATATTGGATTTTATCACTGTCTTATGCTTTTTTTGTGTTGCATTTTATTGTTGTTCTCTTTATTTAGTGTTGTCTGTCTATCTATTTGATGTATTGCATGAAACATCAAATATATGAGGAATAAATCCACTCTTGAGTTATTAATTGTGACCTCTTGAAGTGTCTTTACTATATACCCAAAAAATAGAGGGAAATAAAAACCAATGTGTAATTGCTGCATTCTTCTCAAATAAAATGATCTATTTTATATGTTAATCAAATTAAAACCACCCACACAGTCACAACTGAGTCCATATGACAGAAGGGAAACTCTAGACAGACACGTTGCTTCTGCATCAGTGTTATGTAACCCGAAGTCAGCAACATCAGGCATGAGTGTAATGACAGGTTGAAATATTTGCCTGCGGGTGTTTACTGTCACTTTTGGATTGCACAGCGATATGTTTTGAGAATACAGAGTCAGGTCAGGGTACCTGTACGAGTGATGTTTACCCGGACTGAAACAAAACCTAACATAAGAGTCGCACTGTGTTTTATTCAGGATTCGTTGTCCTCTTTCAGGGACTTTTATTTTCATATTTTTTACATACACTCACACATATCCAGTCAAATGTCTGTTTTTGTTTGTTTTTTTTTAACTTTTTACCTTTTGACAAGTCCAGAAAACCTGGGAAACATTTATAAGACCCACACGTTTCTATTTTTAAACAACATCTCTAAATTTACTTTCAGACTGACCAGGAGTATAGAAGAGAATAAAAATCTCTCAACTGATGAAACAGAAATGAACAAAGTCCCACATGACGTTTAATCACACCTGACATGTTTGGGAACTCTTCAAAATTATTTAATTTACATGAAATGTTTTCTTCTTAGCGTTGAGTCACTGACATACACGTTACATGACGAAAGAAAGTTTTTAAAAACATTCATCATGAAATAATTTCCAGTCCATATTTAAACTACAGGGAAACATAAAGCTCTGCCTGTTTGACACAGACGTTGACCCCCAGAAAGAGACTCAGACACCAACAGTCTGCCTCTATTATTTACAATACAATACGATCGGCTCCTGCTGCAGCGTGAAACACTATAGTTTCCACAAAAACATTCACAGCAAGTCACCAACTGCAGCTTAAACTTTGAGTGGATGCGATGCTGTTAAAATCACAGTCAACAATGATTCAGACTATCCAAACAAACCAGACAGTAGATAATGTCCCCCGGAAACAAGCCCGGGCGATTTGAACGTGTTTCTGGGTGTTTCTGGTTTCTGACTCCAAACTGTGTCAGAAAATACATTTATCATCTGACATCCAACACCACATGTGAGATGGGCTCATGATAGCCTGACACGGATACCGTGAGGCGCTGGGAGAGTGGACAGCCATCCACAACCACACCCATACAACACACACACGCACACACACACACACTCTCACAACAACAAACACACAAAAGTCCTCTGATCCAAACAAACTGACGAGACTTTTAACCAGTGTCTCCTCCACATTTAGAGACATTTCAGTTATAAAGTGGAAAAACCTCAAGGGAGTCAATTCTCTGGGGAAATACGCTCCTGCGGGTGTGAGATGTTTGTCAGCAATGAAGGTGCATTCTCAAAGGTCAGCACAATATGTGGACAGCCGTCCACTTGGCAACAGAAGGAGAAGCAGTTTTGCTCAAATTGAAGGACAGGACACAATGCCAGACATTTACACTGTCTGGGTGTGTTCAGGTTTAAGGACTGCCATAAAAACAAAAGTCACATTCCAGAGTAAATCAGAAGAAGAGGCAATGAAATGAAGTCACTTACTTGGATATCTGAAGTAGAAGTCATTCTCAATGTCGGATATGTTTTTCTCTTTCCTGTACTCTACCCAGTGAGTGTCTGATTCCTCGTTGTATCGGATAAACACTCCAAACAAGATGATCATAGCTGTTTGCCACACAAAGCAAACTGCCGGGAGACTCATACGGACATTGGGGTTTTTGGTACGGTCACAAAACTCCCTGAAACTTTGGACACCACCCATTCTTTCCAATTTCTCCTCTTTTAAAAAAAAAAAAATAAAAAAAAATTAAGATATGATAATTTCCAAGCAGGTGAGTTGCTCAGCGAAGCCTCCCTCTTCAACAATGACACAACACGTCAAAGACGTGAGCATCTTCAGCTGAGGATGGGGGTCTGCTTTCAGGACACTCCCACTGCCACTCCTTCCACGCTGCACACATGGATCAGAACATGTGCTTTGGACAATCTGTAATATGTGCTTGTAATTTTCCTTTCAGTGTTAACACTTTAAACAAAGACGCAGGCAACAATGAATAAACATGATGTCAAATTGAAAAACGTGAGACGGCAACGTGTGATCGGAAAAAAAAAACCCCAACACACTTCTTCTCCTGGCCCGACAGGAGAAATGTGACATTTACAAAGACATCTTGTGTTTGTTTGCTTTATTTAAGTCGAACATGGCTGTGATCGATGGATTAGTTTGCATTTGAATATTTCTGAAAACTTCCTCCCTGAACACAAACACAGAGAGCCACGTCTAGTTGTCAGGAGGTGGTGAAAGTCTCAGCTCCTGTGAAGCATTAACTGTAAATAATGCACATCCATGCAGGGCCCTATTAGGAGAGATGCACGACTGGTTTGACTCAGTCAACCATCACAGACGCACAGTTCAAGGTGGAGATAAGTGTCCACTTCAGTTTTCCTGTCTTTTTTTTTTTTTTCCAAAAACATAAGTTGATATTTTTACACTACTACGCGGCGGAACTATTAGATGATCAGTATGACTTTTTCAAGAGTTTTTTTTTTTGGTTATGTTATATTTGTGAACAGATATAGGTTTAAGAAAGCTTATACGGCTGTCGTTATTTAACATTTTGAGCATCTTTTAGCTATTTAAAGTAAAGAGATTGGCTCAGTATTTTACATTTCATACTCATCATATCTATTATGTGGACTATTACCTCAAATTGAAGTGTAAAACAAACTTCTCCTGGGCCTGAGAGATATGTTGTTTAAATGCTGTCAGCAGGGTTTTTATTTGTTTCTTGTTTGCAGGTTACACAAACCAGTTGTTGGCTTCAACCTCAGGATTTCCTTGAAATGCTGCCAAAAATACTGACAAGTGCAATTTGTCACGTTGCTCCACTATATGATATAATTCTACTATTTTCTTACTATATCAGTTGTTCTCAATCCTCAATAAAGAACTGAGTACTGTAAAAATGGCATAAAGAGCAGTTTATTTACGTGCATTTCCAATATATGTATCTCTAATGTTATTTATCAATAAAGAATATATCTGTCTGAGTATTCTATTGTGCGTGCAATACTGTATTCAGCAGTTAATAAATCTGTTACTTCTATCAAAAAAATTCCAGGAATTGTCTTATTAGTCATTTTAACCTTCACCTTATCCTGTTGGCCGGATTGGCTCCTCTGACAGGCCGGATTAGGCCCCCGTGCCTTATGTTTGAGAACACCGCTCTAATTCTAACCTGTGCACATCTGGATATGCCAGAGATTCCTTCCTGATAAAACAGAATATTTTATCTCTGCTGTCACTTATTCCTCATGTGGAATAGTTTTTCCCTCATAGTGGCTTTCATGCCAATGTGCCATTAGACATGTTGTGGTGCTTTGTAAATTAAACTGAATTAAATTTTAAAAAAAATTGACAACGCTATAAAGAAAAAAGCCATGAAATCCGGAAATGTAAACTGGAGGGAAATGATCTCAACAGGATTACGGTGCGTTGCTCTCATGGTCTCATTATATTAATGAGCAGGACTCGACATTCACCGACCGCTGCCTCCTTGGAGATGTCAGTCTGGCAGATGATGTCCTCTTCAGAGACAACCTGTTGCCTTGATTTATCGTAGGCACCAGGGTCAGGACTCCATCTGCAGACTAAATGTCACTTTGAGAACTTTTTAAACCTGCCACTTAAAGGTAAACTGAGACAGACAGGGTTTGGACAAAGATCGAATCACTGTAGTGACTGAAAGATGATCGATCAAATGTTCAAACTGAGAAGTTTCTCACATGTAACCTTTTATACTTTGATACATTAAGGGAAATTACTTCTCTGCATTCAACCAATCATAATCAACCCTGAGTATGAGGATCAGGAGGCTCAAGGGCACAGCGGTGACCCATCAGCAGCATTTGTTTAATCAAAATTATTAAAATCCAAAATATATATCTAAATTTTAGTTTTCAGATATCTAACTTTTTCCTCAAAGGTTTTCCTCAAGCTAAAGCAAAAAAGAAAGAATAGAAAGACAAAACTTGTCCATCAATTCGGAGGTCCAAGAAAAAACTGTAGATGACTGTCAGTCTTTTCTGTATTATTTATTCTTTAGAGTGAAACTGATGAGAGGTATGTGCTGACAATTTATCTGATTGCTGGCATTTCTCTATTCATTCATCCTTTAAGTAAAAATCCATCAAGTTCTTGGCCTGCAACTAATTATAATGTAAATAACCAGTTAATCAGTAATATATTTATGTTCATAAATAGATGAATTAGATTTAAAAAAAATACCCATTTTCAATTTCTGACTCTTTATCAGGAATATAAAATGTAAGAATTGGCTAAGAAAATAAATGCACAAAAAACAAATTGTTCCTTTAATATTTGGTTAAAATTCTGTGACATAAAGGAAAAGAACTGAATGTTTGCCGTCATAAACTCCAGTGAATCAACCATCAACAGAGGCTTCCTGTCAGTGTTGATCATGCTGATCGTGCTTTCATTCAAGCTTGTCGTGAACATGAGGGCTCTTTTCCTTTCTGATTAAAACTTAAAGCCTAATCAATCAATTGTTGGCTTTGTATGGACCTTTATTTATTAAGTGCAGTGAAGCTGCCATCTTGGAAGGAAGGAGGTGTGAAAAGCCACATATTTATTGTACATTTATTTACATTTATTGTGCATCCTGGAAACCAAGTGTGTAATAGTGTCTCTCTGAGTGCTGCTGGTATTAACAGTGATTTTCCATTTACACAACACTCCTGCTGAATGCTCCCAGTTTGTTTGCTAAACACAAACACCCGAAAACAAAAAGCACTGTTTTCTTTCCATTTCATAAGTGCTTAGTGATTTGCCGGTATCACCACAAGACAAAGTGAAAGAACCTTTGTCACATCAAGGATTAAATAACAAATAATAATGCATTATGTATAACGTAACGTCACGACTTACCAGCTGATATTTTAACAAGTCATACATTACGGTAATTTAGGTATTTTGGCATTCACAGAGGAACAGGTAAGGATGAGCAGTTCTTAAACGAGTAACAGCAAAACAAAAACTATGAGCATCCCGAAAGACCAGCTTTGTTGTGGTATTACACACTAACACACTGATTAATTTATACAAGTGTGATAGTTGTGAATCACTTTATTCTTTGGTAGAGGCTTCAAAAATGGTTGACATAACAGTTCTGTGCATATTCACTGGAATAAAGAGATCAAGTACGTAGGAGATAACATAAACAAACTCACGATCCAGTGTGAATGTTGTTTGTCCCGTTAATATATTAATGGCACCAAAAATAAAAAGAGGTAGTAAACCAAAATAAGTGATTTGTAAATTTGATACATCACTTAACAAACCTCCCGATTGTTTTTCTCCTATAAACCCAATAAATGATCAATAAGCTGCTGCTCCAACCTACTAAACTCATCCTCAGGCAGAAGATACTTCTGTATTATATCAGTAACGCCTTTCTCAGTTGTGAGCTCGTAGTCCTTCTTGTTCTTAAACGGTAAATGTCCCGCCAGCTCACAAAGGGCAACGTTGAAGGCAGATTCCTCTTTGGCACCGAAACAAGATAGCCTGGGCCACACAGCGATGCGCACGCCTTTTCTCGAGCAGCTATCCTCCTCACTCTGAGATTCTGGGGAGCATCCTCTTGTCAAAAATATGTTGTGGGCGATGTTTTTAGCAACAAGAAAGTCTGTGACATGACAGATTGCTTTGGACACCTCCTCGACGTCCTCCGCTTCTGCGTAAAACAAAAAGCCTGGAGGGAAGTTCAACAGACGGTGAAATCCTTTGGCAGGGACGAGAAGCTTGGCTGGCACAGACTCTATCTTCAGCTCGTGGTCGAGGTAATATCCATGCAGGTGCAGGTGATTGACAGAAGCAAACGCTCCGAGGCTGTTGAACCCCACACGAAACGCAGGGTCCGAGCTCAGGAGCACAGATTCAATACCGACCTGGATAGCAAACCTGGTGATGATCTGTGGGAGACACCGTGAGGGATCAGGGACAAAAAGACAATGTCCAAACTCCAAAGGGCTGACATTGACCAACACGACCATCCTGGAGGGTGGAGTCAACTGTGCACTGTCTCCAGAATCCCTCACCATCTCACACACAATTTCATCAGGGTTGATTTTGTTAAAATTGAACTGCTTGGCATTGAACTTCTGCTGAATGCTCAGTATCTCCTGAGGCTTTCTCCTCTCTGTTCCTCTTTGAATATTCAGCTGGGCCACAAAGCCGAGCGGTCCGGGCAGGATGCGAGTCTGAAGCTCACCCAGGTGGTAACGGAAGAGGCCCCTCTTCATTCTGTCTGTCCAACCGGTTTTAATGATCGTGTCAAACTTGCTTGGTGTCACCATGGGAGGATTCCGATCTCGCTGGCACACATCGGTGACAAAGTCTTGGAGGCTGTAGACAAACTGGAGTGGCATGTTTAGATCTGTTTTAACAGGGAGGAAAGAAGTCAGAGGTAACTACATTATTCCTGAAAAGTAATTCACTTCGCGTGAACATTTCAATATCAAAATGAGTAAAAAAAGATAAGTATGATTATGAATCCCTTTGGTGAAAATGCTCATCCACAATTTGCCTCTCGAGCAGTGTGCTCTTTGTGGCCTTCATGTTTTCTCACTCTGTTCAAAATATTGCACACATGGGTGGACAGACTTTATAAACTATACCTAAGACAATAAAAGACAATATGAAAACAGATTGAAATGTACTATCAACTGAAGTATACTGACCAATAAAACTACAAAAAAAAAAAAAAAAAAAAAACTACAAAGGTTTAACAATGGAGTTCACTGTAGTCATTCAGCAAGTGGCATTCTGCTGACACATCAGACAGGACACCATTCTTTATCGATAAGCTACTGATTTATGCGGTGTAAGTATGAGAAGGCATCATAGTTACTCAACTATCAAGGTGAACATCGACTTTTGACGTGTTTCGTTGAGAGAAAGTTGATTTCACTACAGACACTTCCTCACACTTTAATTAAAACATTTCTGCTTGTACAATGGTAAACATCCAAAAAGCTCACCTCTTTAGATTCAAACCTTCTCCATGTCGCTGTCATGAAGATAACTGCAGATTATATACCACGACAGTATAAAAGATCTAGGTCTACCCGTCCAGGCTTTCATTCATACTCACTGCATTCTGTGTGAACGTTCCCAGTGGTGTTTCGGATTAACTGGGTTCCTTTTTAATTTGTGACCTACTTCCAGGGGTACGTGCGTCGTTACGGATAAAACAGCAGATATTAAAGTGAGACTCAAAAACGGTACGACACGACGAAACTTTACTGCAAACGATATCTGTCAGAGCAGTTAAAGATTTCTTGCCAGGTTTTAAACATCTGTAGGTAGTAGCAGCAGTGCGTCACGCTAGGGAAGTGGGTCACCAGTTAACATGGAAACCACTTTATCCAAAACACCAGTTCGTTTCGCGTCATGCGTTCTTCTTCGTTGGTACATGACTTCCTTTTCCGGTTCATAAGTTCAGGTTTATATTTCTTATTTTGTAATTGGTCATATTCTATTATTTTCAGCATTTATATATGTTCTTTTGTATTTTTAATTGTTTAGTTAATCATTTATTCTTATTAGGAAAGGCTATAACAAATAAAATAACAAAAGAGGCATTTGTTGCATATATGAAGTAAGAGCTTACAAATAGTAATAGTAATAGATTAAAGATTAAAAGTACGTTATAGAAATTTCATGGCCCTGATTCACTACTGTTATTTGCTTGCTGATCATTACTTCACTTTGTATGTGCACCATAACCCACTGACCTTTAGATCATATTCAAATGGTAAGTCATACACTTCTACCATCCCCTAACAGAAATATAATCGGTGCACAATGTTTAACTGTTGAGCAACTTTCCAGTTCTCACCAGATGAGCCATGTTGGCCAAACTAACTTTGAAAGAATGAGCAGCTGCAACTGTCCAATCAGGCACCATGCTTATTTTAGTCACTGCATGCTTTAGGAGATAAAGCAGAGCTGCCTATGTCCCCCTCAGAGTTTCGAGACTGACCACACTTCATGTATCTCAGCTAACCTAGTAACAGAGGAAACTGACATTTATAATAAACATAGAGGCGAAGGAGTAGAAAGCATGGATGCCAGCCAAAATGCAGTAAGTACAACTTTGTTTGAATACAGAATTTTGCTCACTTTCATTTCTGAAAGATAATGGCATGAAGTACTGAATAAATGTAGGATTTGCTTGATTTTTTTATCCTTATTATGTATTAGTAAAGTTTAAACTGAAGGGGAACCTGCATTGGATAATAATAGACTTTAATCTGTTTGGTTTACCAGATGGCTTCTAGTTATTTTTAACTCCGTCATGACTCTCTGTAACTAACGCATCAGGACCACTGAGATAAGCTAACAAGTATGTCAGTGGCTTGCTATGAATACGTAAACTACTTTTTATTATTATTATTATTATTGTTGTTGTGAAATAAGCTCCAAGCGTTTCTAAACAACTGAACAAGATATTATTTCAGAAATGAGCTGTCTCTTTTAATGACTCACAGTTTTGTTTTGCTCTCTCTTATAGACGGGAACAAAAGCTGGGAGTGAAGCTCATCGTCTAAATATAAATATGAGACCAGATTCTGATGCAGAGCTCACAGCAAATGTTTCTCAGTCATCCTCCACACCCATTGTCCAAGGTATGCTGTTAATTCGATGCAGTGTTTGTTTTGAGCGTTAAAGTGTAGAAATATTTGCTTTACATTTTACTGTAAAAACACATTTGGAAATGTTGTTGTTTTCATTAAACATTAAGCCGAATGAATAAATCCAGTCTCCTGGGTTTAAGGTATTTTAATGCAAGGTGTACAATCATACAAACATCTATGAGCCTGGATCTTTGGTACATTTTTGATGTCATATACTTGGTCTAAGAGATTATACATTAACAGCCTAAGAGACAATGCCTTTTTGTTTTTTTTAAATGATGTCAAAAGATGCTCTGAGAAGGTATAAATATTTATTGTTACAATTTAAATGCACAGAAGATTCTATTCTGAAAATGTTGGAATACAAAAAGACCCAATTATATATAGTAAGAAAATATATTTCTAAGAATAAAGTTGATAATTACTCTAGAAAAAACAAAAAAACAAACAAACAAAAAAAAAAAGGATTCTGATAATACTTTTTCTTTTCTCACTGCAGGTCAGCCTGGTGCTTCTCCGGAGGATAACGCACATGGCACACAGGCCCAGGCTGCTTCAGACACAGATAAGAAAAATGCTATTAAGCCAGCTGTCCAAATAACCTTTAATACATTCACTGTCAAAAATGGTGAGAATCTGAAAATAGAGATCCCAGTGACTGGGCAGCCAGCACCAAAGATTGAGTGGAAAAAAGATGGTCTGGCAGTGAAGGAGACATCAAGGCTGGAGATGTCAACCAAAGGTTCATCAACAATTCTTAATTTCAGACATGCTGCAAGGGAGCACTCTGGGCAGTATTTTGTCACAGCAGCAAACACTGCTGGAAAACACACAGGAGAAATCACTGTGGTTGTTCTTGAAAAGCCGGACCCACCCACCGGGCCTGTGAAGATTGATGAGATCAGTTCCGACTATGCTACCATCTCTTGGGAGCCCCCTGAATACACGGGGGGCTGTCAGCTTGACAACTATGTGGTGGAAAAACGGGAAACTTCAAGCACTGAGTGGCAGACAGTGTCAGCAACAACAGTAAGAACCACAATCAAAGTTACCAAGCTGAAGACAGGAAGCGAATACCAATTCAGAGTGTTTGCAGAAAATAGATATGGAAAAAGCACTGCAATCACGTCTCCCATTGTGACTGCACAGTATCCGTTCAGTGTGCCTGCTGCTCCTGGCACCCCTTTCACATCAACTGTGACAAAGTACAGCATGGTTGTTGAATGGGAGCCTCCGGTCAAAGATGGTGGCAGCCCCATCATCGGTTATCACCTTGAACGTAAAGAGAGGAACAGCATTTTATGGACCAAGCTGAACAAGTTTGTTATAACTGACACTCGCTTCAAAACAAGTGGCCTGGAAGAAGGCATTGACTATGAATTCAGAGTCTTTGCTGAAAATATTGCTGGACTCAGCCCATCTAGCAAGATATCTGAATGCTACGTAGCAAGAGACCGCTGTGATCCACCTGGTAAACCTGAAGCTGTTGTCATCACTCGAGAGAACGTCACACTTCAGTGGCTAAAACCCAAGTATGATGGTGGGAGCACCATTACAGGCTATCTTGTTGAAAAGAGGGAGCTCCCAGATGGCAGATGGATGAAAGCGAACTTTACCAACATTATTGAAAATCTTTTCACTATCACGGGTCTGACAGCAGGCCAAAGTTATGAGTTCAGAGTAACTGCTAAGAATGGCGCTGGCGTTTGGAGCACCCCTTCAGAAAGTGTCACCATCATTGCTCAAGATGTTATTGAAGCTCCCACTGCGGTCATTGATCCTAAATTCAAAACTATCAATGTTGTTCAGGCCGGGGAGACATTTGTTATTGAGGCTGATTACTTTGGGAAGCCACTTCCTCAAATAATGTGGCTGAAAGATGGAAGAGAAATTGATAAAACTGCAGCAAGAATTGAGCTCAAAAATACAATCTCTCATACCACCCTGACTGTTAGGGACAGCACACGAGTGGATGGTGGACACTTCGTCTTGGTCCTCAGCAACACTGGTGGAACGACATCTGTTCCCATTAATATGAAGGTCCTCGATAGACCGGGTCCTCCTGAAGGACCTTTGAAAGTGAAAATGGTCAGTGCAGAGAAGTGCAATCTCCACTGGAATCCCCCTGTAAACGACGGAGGAGCCAGTGTTTCCCACTACATCATCGAAAAAAGAGAAACGAGTCGTGTGACGTGGACGAGTGTAGACGCTCAAGTTGAAGCTGTCAGTTACAAAGTGACAAAGCTCGTACCTGGCAAAGAATACATATTTAGAATCGCAGCTGTAAATAAATACGGTGTTGGTGACTTTTTGGAAACAGAACCTTTCATTGCACAGAATCCTTTTACCACACCGAGTGCACCTTCCACCCCTACATCTACTGCTGTCACCGGTGACTCTGTCATGCTCACATGGGAAAGACCTGAGACTGATGGGGGTTCAGAGATCGACGGCTTCATTGTCGAGAAACGAGACAAAGATGGAGTCAGATGGACCAGATGCAACAAGAGAAGATTGAATGACTTGCGCTTTAGATGTACAGGTCTCACAGAGGGGCATTGCTATCAGTTCAGAGTACTTGCAGAGAATGCTGCTGGTGTTGGAACACCCAGTGAGCCAAGCGAGTATATAAAAGTATGCGAAGCTACTTACCCACCTGGTCCACCTACCAACCCCAAAGTGACAGACTATTCTACCAGTACTGTGTCTCTGACCTGGTCAAAGCCAATCTATGATGGTGGAGCAGCCATCAGTGGATATGTGGTTGAGATGAAAGAAGCAACAGAAGATGAATGGACTGCATGCACCCCAAGCTCAGGTGTGGAAGATACAATTTACACAGCCAAAAATCTGAGACAAAATGCGGAGTACAATTTCCGTTTACGTGCAATGAATGCTGCCGGAGTTGGGGAACACGTGGAACTAACTGGATCAGTGGTAACAAGTGAAAAACTGGAGGCACCAGAGATAGAGCTGGATGCTACACTGAGGAAGATAGTCAGTGTTCGAGCCTGCTCCACATTACGCCTCTTTGTTGCTATTAGAGGTAGACCAGAACCTGAGGTTAAATGGAGAAAGGAAGACGGTTCACTCAGTGAGCGTGCTCAAATTGAGGTAACAGGGACGTACACTGCGTTACTGATTGAGAATGTCAATCGAAACGACACTGGAAAGTATGTGTTGACTGCTGAGAACTGTAGTGGCTCCAAGTCAGCGTTTATCAATGTCAGAGTGTTGGACTCTCCCAGTGCACCAACCAACCTGGAAGTGAAGGACATCAGGAAAGACTCTGTAAGCATCTCGTGGGAGGCACCTACCATTGACGGAGGAGCCAAGATTTCACACTACATTGTAGAGAAGCGAGAGGAGTCCAGGAAAGCTTTCACAAGTGTCTGTAGCAACTGTGTGAGGAATTCATATAAGATTGACAATCTACAGGAAGGATGCTTTTATTATTTCCGTGTCCTGGCTGTCAATGAGTTTGGCACTGGACTGCCAGCTGAGATCTATGAGCCTGTAAAAGTGTCTGAGGTGCCTCTGCCTCCTGGAAAAATTACGTGCACTGACGTTACTTGCAATAGTGCAAGACTGTCTTGGGAAAAGCCGGATCATGATGGAGGGAGCAAAATCACACGTTACATTGTAGAAATGCTGGCCAAAAACGATGACACATGGATTACATGTTCTGAGAGTAGAACACTAGAAGTGACTGTTACTGGGCTGACTAAAGGAAAGGAGTTTTTCTTTAGAGTGAGTGCTGTAAATGAAAAGGGAAAGAGTGAACCAAAGTCCCTCTTGACACCTATTATAGTAAAAGATACTAGTGCTGGGCCTATTATTAATCTGCTGTCAAGCACATTCAGTGTGAAGGCGGGAGGTGATTTGAAGATTGATGTTCCATTTAAGGGTGTACCACCTCCAACTGCAACCTGGAAAAAAGATGGCACTTTGGTGAAAGAGACAAGCAGGGTAAATGTGCACACATCTGACACAACATCACAGCTCGTCATCAGAGATGTAACCAGGCTGGATGTTGGTGTGTATGAGGTGATTCTGACCAACTCTGCTGGAACCACATCTGCTGAAATCTTAGTGAATGTTTTCGAGAAACCTGGACCCCCAAGTGACCTCAGTGTGGACGATGTGAGTGCCGACTTTGTGTGTCTGTCATGGCACCCACCGCATTATACTGGTGGCTGTGAAATCACTAATTACGTCGTTGAGAAAAGAGATACGAGCAGCACAATATGGCAGACTGTGTCAGCTACAGTGGCAAGAACATCGATCAAAATTTCCCGTCTGACACAAGGCACTGAATACCAATTTCATGTTGCTGCAGAGAATCGCTATGGAAAAAGCTCATTTGTGGAGTCTGATCATGTTGTTGCCCAATATCCCTTCAAGCCACCTGGTCCACCAACTAACCTCCACATTGTTCAGGCCTCAAAGTCCGTGATGGTCATGGCTTGGAGCAAACCGGACAGTGACGGTGGCAGCCCAGTAATTGGTTATCACATTGAATGCAAAGATCAAAGCAGTATCCTGTGGACAAAGTTAAACAGAAGTCCAGTGACAGACAACCATTACAAAGCAACAAGTGTCGAAGAAGGTCTGATATACGAGTTCCGGATCAGTGCCGAGAATATAGCCGGTGTTGGACCCTGCAGTAAGACATCTGAGCCTGTCGCAGCGAGAGACCTGTGTGACCCCCCATCTAATCTGACAGTCAACAATATAACTACCACTTCAGTTTCACTCTCATGGGACAAACCAGAATATGATGGTGGGGCAAGAATAACTGGTTATATTGTTGAACGCAAAGAACTCCCAGATAGTTGCTGGCTGAAGTGCAACTTCACAAATCTACTGGAAACCTTCTTTGAAGTGACTGGCTTGACAGAGGGAGAACAGTATGATTTCCGTGTTACTGCAAAGAACGCAGCTGAACTGTTCAGTGCCCCTTCTGAACCCACTGGACCTGTTACAGTGCAGCATGACGTGGAACCACCCAAAATTATCTTGGAGGACAAATATAGGCGGGAGGTAGTTGTCAAAGCAGGAGAGCTTCTTAGAATAGATGCTGACATCTCTGGTCGCCCAAACCCAACAGTGTATTGGATGAAAAATGGTAGAAATATTGGCACCAAGGGAAGGGTTGAGATAATGGCAACCAAGACGCACACCTCTCTTCTTATTAAAGAGAGTGTTAGGAAAGACTCTGGCCAATATACTCTGACCCTACAGAATGCATGTGGTACCACGTCCAAGGCTGTCTCTTGCAAAGTACTAGACAGGCCAGGCCCGCCTGCTGGACCTTTGGAAATTTCTGGACTCACCGCAGAAAAATGCACTGTGTCATGGGGACCCCCTCATGAGACTGGTGGTGCTGAGATTCTTTACTACATTGTTGAGAAATGTGAGACCAGTCGTGTTTCTTGGACTCTTGTGTATGGTGACATGATGGCAACGACTTGCAAGATCACCAAACTCCTTAAAGGAAATGAATATCTGTTCAGAGTGAAAGCAGTGAACAAATATGGAGAAGGAGAGACACTTGAGAGTGAGCCTGTTAAGGCCTTGGATCCCTACACTAATCCATCTCCACCAACGGATGTTGAGGTCACAAGTGCAACAAATGATACAATGACAGTTTGCTGGAAAAGACCTGCTTCTGATGGGGGCAGCCGGATCAGCGGCTACATTATAGAAAAAAGGGAGAAGCATGGTGTGCGTTGGGTCAGAGTCAACAAGAAGCCAGTGTATGACTTACGTGTTAAAGCCTCGTGCCTGCATGAGGGATGTGAGTATGAATTCAGAGTCTTTGCTGAGAATGCTGCTGGATTAAGTGAACCGAGTGACCCATCTCCACTCACCCTGGCAGAAGATCCGAAGTTTCTACCTTCCCCTCCAGCAAAGCCCATAGTTGTTGATTCATCCAGGTCCTCCATCATTTTGTCATGGAACAAGCCACTGTTTGATGGTGGTGCTACTGTTACAGGGTACAAAGTTGAATACAGAAAATCCACAGAAGATGACTGGACTGTTGGTATTCACAATACAGATAAAACAGAGCTCACAGTGACAGGACTCACAACAGGGGCCGAGTATGTTTTTATTGTGAGATCCATAAATAAGGTTGGCATCAGCGAGCCCAGTCCTGAAACTGACCCTGAAGTTGTCATGGAGAGAGAGGAGACACCCAGGTTTGACATTAGTCCTGAGATGAGGAAGACTCTGCTTGTGAAAGATGGAAGTTCCTTCACTTTGACGGTGCCATTCTCAGGAAGACCTGCTCCCACTGTGACATGGGACAAAGCAGATGTCGATCTGAGAGTCCGAGGGTTGATCAACATAACCAGCGCTCTCACCTCTATCACGGTGGAACAGGCAACACGTGATGATTCTGGCAAATATACAGTCAAATTGCAAAATGTTGCTGGATGTGCATCTTTGACTTTAAGTGTCAGAGTTTTGGATTCACCCGGTCCACCGTCTCACATAACAGTGAAGGATGTGACCAAGAACTCTGCCACTGTTACCTGGGACATCCCAGAGAATGAAGGAGGGGCCCCTGTGAAGAGCTACCTGGTAGACATACGAGACATCAGCAGGACAGGGTGGACTCGACTGACGGACAAATGCCGCAGATTGTCCTACAGGGTGTCAGACCTTGAGGAGGGTGGCATCTACTTCTTCAGAATCACAGGTGAAAATGAGTATGGCGTTGGGGTTCCAGCTGAGACCAAGGAAGGAACTAAAATGACAGGTACAACCTCACATGAATCAACAGTGTGATAGGTTTTGTGTTTAATCGTATGAGGTTATCAAAGCGGCATTAAACAAAATTCCACCTGTACATTAAACTATATGTTGTTTCAAGACTTGCTCTGTTGTCATTTTTTCTGTTTCAGATACAACAGACTGGGAGACAAATCCAGGAGCTTAGTTCATTTCCCTGAGTCCTCTCATGATCTCCCACAAGATCTTCACCTGTTTAATCAATTTGTTTTGATTAGTTACTTCAATATTACTCTTTTGTGAATGAAGTTTAAAATATCTCATGAGTGTGTTAATTTTATATGCTTTATTACATATTTTAAGGCACGAGCTGTTGTTGTTTGGTATATTAAGTGTGTTCAAGATGTTTTTTTTTTTACTTTTAAATGATCGTTAACAGTAACTATAATCAATTTATATAATAAACACTGATGCTGCTGTTAGAGCTAAAATAAAAAACAGTGATGTAAAAAATCTGAATTGTGCTTTTCTGGTGGGAGGAGTGTTCTGAACAGTGAAGAGTAAAACGATTGAAGCAATACATTGTTATTTAACTTAAAAACTGATTTAATAAATCCTGGAAAGCTTGGATGTTATTTCTGTTTTGTGTTTTAGAATTCAACGATGCCATTGGTAACACCACACACACACCTAATACAGGAAATTATTATTCCTATTATAATATGAGAAAATGCACTTGAACACTTGGAAATGTTAAATGCAGATAAGTGGTCAGTGGGTAAAATGGGATTGCATAGAAAAATAGCACTCTACTCATATCTTGTAAGTACAATTCAGGAAAAAACAGGAACAGGCATTGACATACATTTTTAGGCAAGAAAAACAAGGTATTATCATTCAATTTTGACAGTAAGTGTTAACCACTTTAAACATTCTGAATGCATTTACACAGACTCAGAGAGCAGTCCCTCTGAAATGTTGTGCAATTTGACACGTATAGTTCAGTGATAACAAGAATGCCATGAAAAAATGAAAATACTGAAATGGAAATCAGAGTTTAATGGACACTATGTGCTCATAATGATGTGTCTCAGAATGAGATGTGTCAAGGAGATTCAGAAAACAAAACTTGTTGTACATTTCTTTACAATAGGCAGAATTATTGTGTGAATTATTGTGCTTACAGTTCTCAGTGAATCAAAATTAAAGAAAGCAGTTCGAGAGCTGCAGCTCATCCAGAACAGTGCAGCCAGAGCCCTCACCAGCATAAGGGGGATGATGGAGAACACTACACCTGAGCTTCATTCTCTGCACTGGCTGCTTGTGTGTCAAAGAACTGACTTCAAAATCTAACTTTATGTGAATAAAACTTTGAATGGTGGCGGCTGCAAATGCAGTTTTTAGTTCCAGCATTCCTCACCTGTAGAACAAATTACCTGAACAGGTTCCCTGAGAACTGTTGTCATTTCTTTGAAAACAACAATTTCTTTGCTCAATGCTTTCTATTCAACAATGTATTTTTGCTTACTCCATTACCTTTATCTTCAGAAAGTTTCTTCTTCATTTGTTATTATTATTCTTTATTTGTAATCTATATATAAATCAATAAGAAAAGCCCCCGGTAACTTAAACGCTGTCACGTCACCTTTTCGGCCCCCCCTCGTGACGCTGTCTATCATTACGCTCCCATAGAAACGGTTACGTAGAAGGACGTGCACGCGCTTACCAGAAACCGGAAGGAAGAGATGAAAAACACAGTAGCCGTTCCGTAGTTTTGAGGGGTAAACTTAATATTTACGAATTAATAAACAAACCAAACATTGACGAGTCCAAAACTTCGACATGGGAACTACGGCGAGTCAACTCGGAAAGGATTTACTGTCGGAATATCAAGTAAGCACCGAGCCGAGACATTTATTTTCATATTAGCGTTATGTTATCTGCTAAACTTGTGAGCGGTGGGATTTTTTTTACGCCCTGTAAAAAACCCGAGCACAAACTTACGGCTGTCTCAGCTGAACATTTAAAGAAAACACACACCTTTGAAACGATACTCGCTAAATAATTCATGCGATTTTAGTGTTTAGTGTCCTTAACTCGATGGGTTAGGTTTTGTTGAGATAATGAAAGCTAATGTTGCACATGTCAAATACTTCGACAGTCTTCTTTAACGCAAAGGGAAAATTGCTCTTTTTTGAAGTCTGTTGGGTGATTGCTGTTTTCTGATTATGCTTTTATCCACTTTTAGGAGTTGACATTCCTCACCAAGCAAGAGATACTTCTGTGAGTGATTACGAGTGATTAACTATTTGAGAAAGCCTTTCAATTCTCCTGATGATGCATTTGGGTACATTATTCACTTGTGGTTTCCTTGTTAGTGCTCACAAGAGATTCACTGAACTGCTCACGAAAGATGAGAAGGATCACCAAAATACTCGAGTATCAATGGAAAGGATTCTCACTCTTCCTGAGCTGAAGGTAACTTATATTGTTTTAGAGATTTATATTCTTTTATTTTTGTGTCTAGCTGTTGTTTTCACTTGAAGTCCAGTAATTTCTACTCTGAAGGAAGTGGTGATAAAGTGTTTTGACCCTTGGTCTCATTCCTTTCACAGTCCAACCCTTTCAGGAAAAGAATTTGCCATGTCTTCTCAACATCTGAACAGAAAGATGGAGGCCTCACATTTGAAGATTTCCTTGATCTTTTGAGTGCCTTCAGTGACTCTGCAACCCTAGAAATCAAGTCCCACTATGCATTCCGTATATTTGGTAAGTAAACTGTTTAAATTGGGAGCCACTTGATTATGTTGGTTAAACCCATCTGTGGCATTAGTCTTTTGATGTTTTTCAGACTTTGACGATGACGGGACCCTTGATCGTGGTGATCTGGAGAAACTGGTCAATTGCTTGACTGGTGAGACTGACGACACAAGACTAACCACTGAAGAAATGAGACAACTCATCGACAACGTAAGTTCACTGAAGCATCCTCTCTGTGAAGCTGGTTAAAGCAGACCCAAGCTGCAGGGTTATATTGTTGATGGATGTTTTCTTTGAATGTTGTGTAGATTCTTGAAGAATCGGACATTGACAAAGATGGAACTGTAAACCTGTCAGAATTTCAGCACGTCATTTCAAGATCTCCAGATTTTGTCAGGTGACTAGCAACCTCACTGTTACCATGTTATAATATACATCTTGAACCTTTTATCTTACAATTAACCTTTTTTTCTTCACCTTTCTGATTTTTCAACAGTTCTTTCAAGATTGTGCTCTGAAGACTTCTCGTGGGGTTTGGAAATGCATCATCCTTTAATTCTCTAGCCTGGCATGCCAGACTGACTTTATTTATGTGTTACACACATATAAAGACATGTTTCCCCATGTATCCCTGAGCATGGAGAGACATTCTGGTGTGCCAGGCTATTAATTCTCACACTGTGTTGTTTAATTTTAAGTTAGATAAATTTTAGATACTTGCCTTAAATTATAGCTACCTGTGGATTTTACTGCCTTAACTGATTTATGTATCATTTGTTAAATATAGAACCAATATTTTACTATCTGAAATACAATAAAAGATTTACAAAAAGTATGGCACATCCAGTTTTTGTCTTGGCAGATACACTTTATTTATTCAAAATTAATATTTAATCCAGTGACAGTATCAGTTGGAATTATTCACACTTCCTGGTTGTCCAAAGTCCAATGTCGGTCATTGTAAGGGTTATTATTGAGAGCGAGCTTCTTCTTCCTTGACAACAGCAACAAAAGTATTCCATGTTCCACACACTACATCAACCACATGCATCTGTTCAGCTGTGAAAAACTCCACACGCTGGGGCTCATCAGAGCTGGTTAATGTATGGTGTCCAAGCTGGCCGTACTCACCTGAAATAGTTATACAAGCACAGAGAGGCAGAGAAACTCATGATATATTGAGCATGTCTTTTGCTCCTATGAGGACATTTATTTTGGTTGAACACAAAGAATCTAAAATGTGCCTTACCCCATCCCCATGTGTACAGATCACCTTTCACTGAAATGTAAAATATGAAGTAGGAATGACAAGATTGTTGATTTACCAAAATATGGATCAGTGTAAGTCCACTGTCGGAACACATTTCTTACTTGTAACTGCGGCTGTGTGCCTGGAGCCACAGCTGACTGCCCGGATTTCACATGGTGGAGTGACATCCAGTAGAGCTGGGAATGCCTGGATTGATATGAATACGTCCTGTTTTTTTTCTTCCTGTAGCTCCTCATCAGAAGACGTGGCAGGATGCGGACACAAGTCTCCTGTTCAGTATGATCATTATGACAGATTTTTGTTTCAACATTAAAAAAATAACAGGGAATATATAGCAAATGGAATTACACTGTAATAATGGAGATCTCTCATTCACATATACTGGGCTTTTTCTGTCCCATGGAAAAACACTATTTCAACCATAACATGATTTTTTTCTTTAATCGTAGTTTTCAAATACTGCAAGTTAGACAAGGTAAGACAAACCTGTGTTTTGGTTAGAATTCTGTTGAGACGCTTTCCTCAGACTTTGAGATGGAAGTCCAAGCTGGCCACTCTCATTCCAGCCCCACACATACAGATCACCCCCATCTGTGAAGAGAGTCATTTCAGATATTTTTGTCTTCAGCGGCGGTGGTGACCTCTTTCACTATTTATATATTCTGTTGACACTTACTACTAATGCAGACAGAGTGCCAGCCTCCAGAAGCCACAGAGCTCATGGGCATCCCCCAGAGTGCCTCCACCGCCCTGGGCTCTTCCTCGGAGAGAAGACTGCCGTGACCCAACTGACCATGGCTGTCAAAGAAAAGCATTAAGTTCCAGATGTATTATGAATGATTAATCCCAACCTTTAAAGACGATGTACATTTAAACTCCACCTGCCAAGTCCCCAGGTGTAAACCGCTCCAGACGCAGAGAGGAGGAGGGCATGCTCCGCACCCAGTGCCAGACTCTTGGCTTTCAGGTGTGGAGACAGAGTGTGGTAGAAAGGAGGCTTGGAGTCTATATAACCTCCAGGAACCAAAGGGAGGGTTACATCTGTGGCACAGAATGTATACAGATGATTCTATCAAGCAGGGATATAAACATACAACTTGAAAGAAAAAAAACAGACCATCAGAGGCACTAATCCAGGCTAAAGATCTTGCAAAACAAAAAAAGCAAATAAATTGAATGCAATTTCTCATTTAAACTAACTGCATTACTGATTTGTCTGTTGTGGAATATCGCATGTCACTGACAGATGATAAAAACTGCAGAAGTCTCAGGCTGAGAAGCAACATACTTTTGCAAATAAAAGCCTTGAAAGAATCACTGTGGCAAACAGAATATTACATTTATTTTTTACAAACATAATTTCATAGGTCTATCATATGTTGAACCACAAAGTTGAGAAGAGGTGAGCCAAAGCGTGAGTGAAACAGTCCCTGGTGCAAATCCAGGCCTTTTGTGAAGAGTTTGGATATTCTGTCATGTGGGTTTGAGATATTTGTTTCCTGTGTTTGCCCTGTAACAGACTGATAGCAAAATGGATGGATAAATCATTGGTTTTGTAGAAAGTGCCACTCATAGATGTGCTTGTCAGGCCCAGGTGAGATCCACTGAACCTGAATGTTTCCCTTAAATGCTCTGAAGGACGTGACAAAATATATGCTAACAAACAAACAAAACACATTTCTGTAGTTTGCCCACTGTATCCATCGATTTTCTAAAATGTTTTTTTCCAACTCAGGGTTGTGGAGCAGATCCCAATATGCAAAAGCTCTGCACACCATTGACAGGTTGCCAGTCCATAACCCAGACTGAAAATTACACACACACCCACACACACACAATCACGGGCAATTTAAACTGTGAGAGGAAATCTGCAAAGGGGGGACATGCAAAATCTTCACAGGAAGGATTCTAAACCAGGACTACAGTCGGCGGGGATATTCTCTATGCATGGCTGCCTGCAGTGGTATTAGTGGCTATTCAAATATCGTATTCTACTTGAATACTAACCACCAAAGCCCTCCGACTCTGGTTTAATGTCCATGCTCCATGCTGGAGTTTCCTTCTCCTTCTGCAGATCCCAGGACTCAACTCTGTCCAGAAAAACCAGGGTCAGGTGCGATTCAGTGATGGACACATCTGTACAGCTGCGGCTCTCTGTGCGGACGCATGAACCGAATCCTGCCAGACACACACATCTGTCCCCTGACACACGAGGAAATTAACGCCGCAGTTAGTGTCTGATGAGTGAAAAAGACGAGCATAAGTTAAATAACTAGCTGCTGGGACATACCATCTGAATGTAAAGATGCTCGTCGGCTCCAACTTGCTCTGATGCGACTGGTTTGTAAGCGGTGGCCGCTTGAGTCCACGTGACAGCTCAGTTCTGTTGGATGAATAATTTTCACTGCGTCGATACTTTCTTCTTGATCTGATTCATTCCGAACACAAATCTGTCCAAATGCGTTGAAGCCAAACCCGAACCAGCGCATTTCAACGCTTGAGGAGCGCGCGGGCGCAGTTACCCGCAAGGTTCAACACTCGTGAACACAACAGGTTGGTAGTGCGCATGCGTGAATGCGGAGATTGCGCAACACCCCCGCTGCTGTCGAATGAAGCTGAGTGGAGGTGAAGAGAGGAAACTTTTCATTTTAGCTTTGTCTGGATACATCAATTATACACCGAAATTTTACCGAAGACTTCAGTGATTTTTTAAAATAATTTGTTCACATGAATGAAATGAAAGTCCACATATTCAACACAAAGCCCATTAGAAAGTGCAAATCTGACAAACTTTGCACAATTTATATAAACAAAAACTAATTTCAAATTTATTTTTTAATTCAATATATACATCATAAATGACACTGCTGTCGAAGTTGCCTCATCCTAAATATAACTGTGAGTCTGACACACAGTTTCTTGCACGCGGCCAGTGTACCTATGTTTTCTTACTTCCTCAGAGATGGTTTTCAAAGTGCAAAGGGGAAAAACATTTAGATTAATATGTGAAATGCAAATCAGAAATGCTTGGTGTTTTGATTATGAATTTTCAGAAACTCTACTAAACATCACTTTAACCAGTGTTTTCCAAGCCGTTTTGTGTTTTCTTTGAATGATAAAAATGTTCCATTTTTATTTTTTGAAAATGAAGAATAAAGGTAGGAATGGCCAAATATAAACTCACTGAATGGTAAGAGCTAGCTGTTTTACTCAATTACTGAGCTTTTTTTTTCCTACATATGTACATTGTGTCTCAATAGATAAATCTTATTTGACTTATTTCATACTTATGTGCATAAAGCAATTTGTGATCATAAAACACAAGGTTAGAAAGTGTCTTGTTCCTCTGTTGAAGTCATATTTAATCTTTGCTGGGTAGTGGCATTGTGTTCATGCAAAAATGTGGTTCAAGTCGTGAATCGTTTTTACCGGCCATTCTTGTGATTATCCAAAATTTATAAAACAAAAAAATAAAAAAACAAAACAAAACACACATACAAAAATAACAAGGATACAGTTGGTACATCTGAAGTGAAACTGAATTTTTATAGCAGGGATGATAAGAAAACCTTTGCAAACAAAACTATGTAATAATGTTGGAGAAATGTTTCTGGTTAGAGCAAAATATTAAATGTATATAGGTGAAAATATGGACAACTTATTTGTAAGAATAGTGAAAAAATAAAGTATCTGCACACTTGAAGGAATGATGATTTTCAGAAAAGAATGTCAAAAGGAGAATGTTACAAGTGGAAAAATGCATTTCTGTGTCAACTGCATGAGCAAACAGGATTACACAACGCAAATCAACAGTAAAAACACTTCAGTGGAAACACACATGAATATCTGCTGGTTTTCATCTCGTAAGCCCCCGACTGCATTTCACAGGTCCTTAAGACACTTGGAGTTTTCAGGAATGTATGTCCTAACAAAAAGTGAAATTGTCTAACTGCGTATTTTCTCTGCAGGTGTTTTCAGGGCTCGGTTCCTCTGCCATTTTCCTGACCTTGACTGCTTTTGATGATGCCGTACTCCACAGCTTTGGACAGACAGTTCTGAGCTATCTTTGAGACGGGGTCCGGGGTTCCTTCTCCTCCCTTTGCCAGCACAGAAAGGATCTCCATAGCTTCACTTTCCATGAGCGTCTCAGCCAGACTCTTGTCTGCCTGCATCATGTTATGAACGATGACCACTGCACGGTGACGCAGGTCGGTTATTTCACTTAGCAACAAAGCCTGCAAAATCTCGAGCCAGTGGGTGGTCTGGAGAGAGAGAAAGAGAAAGAGTGGGAACAATCTGAGTGAAAATTGAAGAAAGCGGAAGAGTAGAATGTGAATAATTTGCCAGAGTCGTGTTTCTCACAGTTCCAGGGATACGGGCGCAGATCTCAGGCTGTTCAGCAGTCAGCATGGCCAGAGTTCCCGCTGCAGCTTTCCGCAGCCTCTCGTCTTCCTCTCCGCTGTAAAGCACCAGCAGCTTCAGGCGATCACTTCCCGTGGCCAAGTACAGCTTCTGCACCTGCGATCAAGATAAACACCGCTCAGCACCCTACCTCATATTTGTGCAGCTGACTAACAGCATTTGGCCTTACCTCCGTGCTTAATATCAAATTACACATGCACTCTGTAGCAGAGGCTCGGACCAGGTCGTGCTCCTCGAACATGTAGCCTTCAACTTTGGGTACGGCTTTCTCTTTGATGATCTTCTGTCTGTGGGATAACATGATAAAATCAAAAATATATACACTGTTAAAAAACTGGATTAAAAAGGAGATGTTTCTGCAACTGTTGCAGTATTTTTTTGGGGAAAAAAAATCAGACTTAAACACATACATTTAAAAGAAACAACCAAGCCATAAATAAACCCTAAAACAGAGAAGTTCCCTCTGTAAATGGCCTGCTTTGTACATGGTGTTTTAGGGGAGATTGCCCCCTAGTGGCCAACCTGAGTCTTTCGCTGATGCCAGCCAGGTTGGTGAGACCCATGAGCGCCTCGAAGTTCTGCAGCAGGGTGCACTCAAGATTCAGGAGGCTGACCAGGGGGCGCACCACCTCATATATCTGACAACAAAAAGGCAAAACAAGGTCAGCGGGCATTTTATTCCTTTCTACTGAAATGATTTATTGCTGCCTGCATTTTTACCCTTTCTCCCGGAAAGGCGATCTCTGGGTTAGATGTGATGGTTATTTTCGCCAGGGCCTGTGCCGCTTTGATTTTTCCTACACTGCTGTTGTCTGATGCAAGTGGGATCAGAGCCTGTGAAGCAGAACAGCAAGCATAAATCATTTAAACGCTCCTCTCGCTGGGTGTTTACAGCCAGTGTGCAGGTTAAGCTAAGATTATTTGCCAGTGGGCTCTCTACCTTTCCTCCACCCTGTGCCACCACCGTGCCTCTGTCTTCCTGTCTTTCCACCAAAGCCAAGAACACCCTGCCAGGAAAAAGTGACATTAACCGCATAGTCCAAAGAGATAACAGTCAAAAAGAAAAGAGACCGATTCCTATTCTCCTACCTGGCAATCGATTCTTTGCAAGGGTCAGTGAGGGCAGGACTCTCCTGTTTGACCATGCAAACTAATGCAGACACAACACCAGCCTCGAGCAGCTTCGACAGCCTCTTTTCCACATACGAAGGTGCATCCTGACACAAAAAATAAGATTTAAAGTGAGTGGCGAATCTTTATACGCAAGCACCTCCAGGAAACACATTTTTCAAAGCTACTAAAGAAATACATGAAAACAGGAAGAAAGTGCATAAATGAAAAGTAGTAGAGCTTACATAGTAACATAAACAGATATACTGAGTGACGCTAGCTTTACATAGAAATGAGGAATATGCAAACAGCACCTTGGGATGCTCCTCAGGCACATGCTGCTTTGCATACTTGGCCAGCTCCACCATTTGAGGGTCTGGTTTCTCCACATCGTAACTGTTGGTGCAGTTCACTAATGTTGAGCCCACTGCGAAGAGCACAGTCTTATCCTCAGACTGCAGGAATATGCAAAAACACACAAGGATGTCAGAGTATTCATGCCAGCTCCACAACGAGGAATTGTTTGCGTAGGCTGTCAGACACGTCATAAAAATCTTATTTTTTGTCCTAGCAGCGTATTTACAACAGCGTGTTAAACCTTTGCTAGTTCAAACATGGCCAGGAGCGCTTCCTTGTCTTCCACAAAGTCTTCCTTCACGTCGGCGTCAAAGGTGAGGTAGGCGAGACCTTCGACGGACCAGCGGCGGGACGTTGGTGGCAAAGACTCATTACGCAGCCATCTAACACAGAGAGAGATAACTCGCCTGGTTATTTCAATTCCCACAACCCACTCCTTCACTGATTTTAAAATCAGGTTTTGCAGGAATTTTTAATAACGCGCGGTGCATCTGTCTTGATTGATAATGACGTTCAAAATAAAATACATGCAAACATACTTCCTGCACTGCTTGGAAAGACGAAGCGTGGATCCCTCTGCAAACTGCTTCATGCTGAAATCCGTCCCGCCCGCTGAGCCAAGCTTGCACAAACCCTGCATAATATTTTGAACACGCGCATTAGTTTTTATTTCTGTTTTTTAAAAAAGCTGTCATCTCCAACAGGCTGCACGACTCACCACCAGGGCTCTCACGCGTATCCTGTCGTTCTCGCTCTTCTTGTAGAGGTCCTTCAACAGGGCCACGCCGTTAGCTGTGATGAAGGAGGCTCTCTTGGCTTTGCCTGCCGCGTGGATGAGAGCCTCCACAGCTACCTGCTGGTGAGTCACGTCTTCGGAGGCACACAGAGAGATCACTGCATCCATCATTCCTGACATTTCCAACGCTCTGTTACCCGCGTCACTCGGTCCTTGGAGGAGCACAGATACTGTCTGGATAGCTCGCAGCTTGGCGTCCAGGCCACTTCGGCCAAAGTGTTGCCTACCCAGAAAATAAATGTTATAATTATATAAATGATACATCATGTTGATTAAACCAGTGACTCACAAGTGCTATGGCAAACTCACTGGACATATTCTTCACATAGTTTGTAGAAGTTCTCTCGCTCTTTGTCGCCATTTAGGTCATCGTAGAGTTTGCTGAGCAAGACCGAGCAGCTCATCTGAGTGTTGTCTGTAAGCGCTGGTCCATCTGAGAGCTCAGGTACAGTTCCAGCTACCTGCAGGATCTTCGTCAGCCCTGCCAGAAAGCAAGCAAAGCAGGTCAAGTATGTGGCTGCAGTAATCCCTGAGAAAAAAAAAGCACCCTGTATTTTTAAAGTGAGCTTTTACAACATGAATATTCTTGTGGTAACAGAATTCCCACTTGAAGAATGTGCCTGTTTTGTAATCACAACAGTAAAAAAAACAAAAGGCATCTTTGATTACACAGAAGTGTGTGTTTTTACCCTGGTCTATCACCCATAAGGTGAGGGAATTGTCCGGGTTCTTCAACGACTTGCGGGGTACTTGTTTGACCAGGAGGTTGATGGCACCGTCTCTTCCTGCCCCCGACACATTGGCTGCTGGCAACATTTCCAAAAGATGGCGTAGCATTGACCGCAGCTCCTTGGACGGTTCTGTGGCAAATCCATACAGAGGATGAGCACCAAATGTACAGGAAACAAAGCACTTCACAAAAAGCACTTGTTTTAAGGGTATAAAAATAATGATGAACATTTACAAAGTCCTAACGCACCGGGAAGAATGGCTTCATCTTTGCCTCTGATCTCTCTCTTCATGCCCTCTGTGAGAGCCTCAAACATCACCTGCAGTAGGTGGCAGGCTGCCAGACACACAGTGGAGGCTCCTGCTCCCATTACAGCACACAGCTGCTCCATTCCCAGCTCGTTCACTATGGCCATAGTCTGAGAACAAAACAGTGTATGTCAGCAATAAAACCCTGCAGAGCAGCTAAGAGTTACTAACTAGGTGAATTCACTCTGTTGTAGCTTTAGATCCACACCAGCATTCACTCATAAATAAGAAGCAGAGGAATGAAAAGGTGCAGAATACAAATTAGATGGTGGTGTATTTTCACTGCTTCCCATGTCTTTGAAGGATGAGAGAATGGACGTTTTTTTAGAAAACTGTCCCTTTTTACTGGAAATGTATTTTTAATCTACTTTAAGAGTTCATTTGTTTTCACCATGGAGTGTTACTTTATCAGATCCTAAGATTAAAGTCATTATTTCAGGTCAATTTCTTTTTCTTGTTTGTTCACTTCAGTTCTTCTGTGATGTGATTCATGTTTCTATGTCAAATAGTGTAAAACAACAGCATGGATATCATTACTTACTCTCGACTGATGCCCTGTGCACAACCCAACCAATGTCCTGAGTGCAGAGAGAACAACATCCTCCAGCTTTGACTGAAGAAGTTTCTGAAGCAGCTTCACTCCGTCATTACGAAAGATCTGCTCGGCTCCGGCCTCGTCTCTTGATAACACGACCAGATTCTGTGCAGCCTGAAAATGATTGATAACCAGTGTTATTTTGGTGCAACTGCAACAGACCACAACAAATGGAGACAAATGCAATAAGCGCAGACTGCAGAAATTTGTCATATGAGTAGAGTTTACCTTCTGTCGATCTGAGTCTTTAGCAGACGAATCTAGA
The DNA here is from genome assembly GCF_902148845.1 of Salarias fasciatus. Taxonomy (NCBI): domain Eukaryota; kingdom Metazoa; phylum Chordata; class Actinopteri; order Blenniiformes; family Blenniidae; genus Salarias; species Salarias fasciatus. The sequence goes on along the minus strand of NC_043751.1, from coordinate 14,905,837 downwards.
AGAAGAGAGAACATTTGCTGTACGCGGGCATCTGTGGAGTTCAGTTGTGCTGACTGAAAGGGAAAGAGAAGAGAGTTTTTTTAGCAACGGTTTTTACACAAAGGTAAACCTCCATGACTTGGTTAGTGTGGCCTCGCCTTTTGCTGGATCTGTGCTCCCAGCTGTCTGAGCAGATCCTGAAAAGCTTTGTTGTTGGGCTCCAGCTGGGCACACCTCTGAGCGTCCAAAAAGGCCTGGTCAAGTCGATTCTGTTTCTGGAAAGCCTGGGCCCTCCGAAACCTTGCTTTCACATCGCCAGGGTCAGTATCAAGTGCTGAAAGATAAAAATAAACAGAACAACTTTCATCATGAATATGTGAATAAAATCTTTAGACAGTTGATGTGAAAATAGCAATAACCTCAAAAATCATTAATACTTCCCGAAAATCTCTAAATTGTTTGAAGTAAAGAAAGTTTCTCATTTTGAAAATAAAATCAAATTTAATCTTTTATTTCTGTTGAAAACTTCTCTCATATCATATTAAAAACAGCTCATTTATAGCTTATAATTTTAAGGACTATCAACTCACTATCCTCATCTGGGGTGAGTCAGTGTTGTGGGCAGAGTATTAAGTCTTACCAAAGAACAGTTTTCATGAGTGTGAATTCAGTAATCAGATTAAGAGTTTATCTGACAAGTAAGTAGTTGCTGGCAAGTTATGGACTCTGTATTCTTTTTTTCTTCTACCGTTTTTCTTTCCTAGTGTTATGTTTAGTTGTTTGGCTGTTTGGCTGATATTTTATCTGTCATTTTCATCCTTAGTTTCTATCTTTGTACTTATATGATCAGCTATTTTTTCCCAATTTGGAATGGCTCTGCCTCCTTGTTTTAATAATTTTCTTGAACACAGTTAAGATAGCATTTTTCGTTTGAGTGGGTGCATGCTTGAGTAACTAAGTGTACTTTTTTTTAACCTTTATTTAACCAGGAAAGTCCCACTGAGATTAAAAACCTCTTTTTAAAGGGAGTCTTGGGGGAAATGTCTGTGTGTGTGCTTAGTGGTTTGACTGTCTGAGGCTGGTGTGGTGTGGGGGTTTCATTATGGAAATTACCTTTATTTTGTCTAAAACCATTTATGTGACATTCTTTTCTTGCATGAAAAGTGCTATCGAAATGAAGTTTGACTTATGGATTGTGATGCATAAGTGGTTCAATAATTTGAATAATAAATGGTTCAATCTTTTGACTTTCATGCATGAACAGAAAACAATTATGATGACTTTGGTGCAAGTTTTTATTCAGGAAGTAGAGAAATGGTTCAGCTTAGAGTTAATATACAGAACTTACAGAATTTAATTTATTGTGAAAAATGTCAAAAACAGGGCTGCATGGCGATGTAGTAGTTAGCGCTTTCGCCCCTCAGCAAGAATGTTCAAATACTAGACAGGCCGATCTGTGAGAGATTTGCATGTTCTCCCTGTGTGCAAATTGCACATGGATTTCCTCCCACGATCCAAAAACAGTAGTTGACGCTATGTGAAAGTGCATGTGGTTGTCTGCCCTGTGAGGGATTTGCAGGTTCTATCCTGTCCTTGTCCAAAGTTTGTTGAGATTCATTCCAATGACCCACGACAATGCTCAGGATACAAGCGGAGATGGATCGAAGTCAAGAATGTCAGATTTTATAAAAATAAATAAATCACACTCTGCAGCTCAGTGTGTGTCTTGTTCGGTGTGGCAACATAATCTCTACACCTTTTAGTTTATTTAGTAGCAACATTCAAATTTTGAAGATTTGTTGCACTGGGCATTCAGGATATGTGCTGTAAAATCACTTTGCATAGGGAGAACGACAGGTAATCTCAAGACTGGCTACAGCCCATATAATCCATATAAAGTAAGATTTGTGTCTTAAACTGTAAGTAAATCAGGTACAGATAAGTGAGAGGTGTTAGATGCACTGATTGAATGCACAGAGATAATCTCGATAAGCTGTCTATAAAAACACGTGTTTTCCCTCAGTGGTCGCAGGTCAACAATACTGAAGTGACTGTCAGACCTTTGGAAGCATCAGCCTCCGCCTTGCTGTACTCCTCCAGCTTCAGGTAGCAGGCTGATCGGTTGCGGTGCAGGACAGCTCTCTCTGCTTGGGTGTCACTCAGTTTCAGTGCTTTGGTGTAGCAGCAGACAGCGCCTTCTATGTCTCCCGCTTTGAACAGGGAGTTTCCCTCCTCTCTCAGAGCAGCAGGGTCCTGCAATACAGACATGAATACAGCATCAAGCAAATGGATCAGAGGCTAGCAATGCTAAGCGGCTAACTATAGTTGACTTACCTGTTGGGTAACACTCTCACTCATCTTTACGGTGCTACGGGCAATGGCGAGTAACTTATTAAGGTTTAATTTTCAGTCTACATGGAGAGAAACGCCGCTATTTCGGCAAAACTTGTCACATCTTGCTGAGCTTCCGGGAATCCGAAGCACGTTGAGGACGTAGCACGGCGTAGCCCCGCCCCTCAGGAGCACGCTTCATTACCATAAAAGGAAGCAAGCAGCCGGAACATCCTGGGCCCACAGCTCCACTTTATTTGGTTAGATTTCCAGTGTGCTGCTTTCTCAGTGTGTCTTCACACAGAAAGCACGCATAGCCTGTCTTGTAGAGCCTTCTGTTCTGTATTTGTCCATTTTGGAGCAGAGGTTTTGCAGGGACAAATACACTTTTCTATTTCTTTTCCGTCCAACCACTGCTGAAATCAGTTTTGATGTTTTGGATACATCAATAAGGAACAAGAAAATGAAAATTATTCATCTACAAAGAAATTTGACTGCAATTAAAATCATTGCAACATACCAAATGTCATAAATATGGACATTTAAAAAAAAAGAGCTAAAATGTTATTGATGAAGGCAACAGATGTTAGAAAACCTTATTCAAGAGCAGCAGCATTAAGCTAAAAGAGGAGTCATAAAATCCAGCTGTAAATGATATTTTATTGCTGCAGATGGCCTCGGTGTTCACCTTTTTTTAAGTGTGTAAACATGTCGGATATGGTGGCTCATTCTTCTGTTCATGGATTAACACCCACAGCTTACAAAACTTGATCATATTTACCTAGCCATTGACTACCTTTTACACTTAAAAAGGTTAAAGACAATAATGTAGACAGGAAAATAATGACACAAAATTAAGTGTAAAGTAATGCAGTAGTTTTGTAAAATACTGTGCATTGGTTAGAAATCTAGAAGGACCAGTTAGACAGAACCTGATTTAAGTTTACACAATAACCACAGCTGTTGGACAAATATGAGTCACGAACAAAGTCTTTGACAGGGTCAGGGATAACAAACATTGATCATTATGGACCAAAAAAAAAAACAAACAAACTGTAACTGATTCCAAATGGACTACAGGGAGTTTTGGCAGTTACTTTAAAAGCATGAACACATTTTTAAGGTCGTGAGCTCTGAATGATCAACATGAACGTATTTGATCATTTTCACTATGAAATAGACTCAGTAATGCAGTAATGAGGTAATTTCAACTCACATCTCTTTGAAACTCTTGACCTATACATTTTTCATGTTGTTGGGAAACTGTCAGGAATTCAAATAGATATATTCTGTCAATATTTCAAATATGTTAAAATATTACGCAAGATTGTACATGTCACCTGAATCATTACAGAGTAACTCCTCTAGCTAAAACCTCCAACAGAAAGTGTCCTGTAGTGGTATTTCCTATCACTCCCCAGGGAGCTCTCTTTTACTAGAACTGCTATTGTTGTTTGTCCTCTGTTGCTGTGGTGATGCAGTGTTCCCTTCAGGCTGTGAGCTCAGGTACACCTATTTACCCTCTCACATTACCACTTCAGCTTTGTTAATTCACTAAAATATCCCACATGTACGGCTGGTGTATATGCCCTGCAGGTTATACATTACACCTTATACATAACAGATCCACAGGAGATTCAGCATGCAGCATCAGAATCTCGGAGAGAGAAGTCACACTCTGAAAGTAAAGTCAAAGGCAGCTGTGCAAACATTTGTCCTGTGTCACCGCTTTATTATGTGTGAGATTATGCTTTCATAGCTATGATCTATCATTGCTGGTGTACCTTCTGGAACCATACCTATTTTAAAGTCTGGAAATAACACTTCTGCACACCTTAATCATTACAGTTTGAATGTTTTTGTAGATCTGATGAAAACTTATGGGTCTCTTGGGACTTGTGCAAAACCAAAACGGTACCATCTGTTCAAGTCCCACAGTAAACTAATTAATAATTGAAGCAGGAGCTATCTCCTGTTTCCATAAACACACAAAGTGTTCTTGGACGATCCATCAAAAGCACAACAACATGACTCAACTTCAGCAGCATGACTACATTTTCCACACAGGCAACCTTTTTCAGAGGCACCAGCACAGCACTCATCCGACTGCTCTTAAACTTTGGGCACAATTAGACAGAGGCTCAGATGAAAATATGGCCCCTCCGTTGTTTACTGTAGTCCTGAAGAAATCTTAAAAAAAAAGCATATCTTTGCTTTTAAAGTTCAGTAAACGCTTAAAAAAAGAGAACATTCCTGATGGAGCGGTGTAGTTAAGTTACTCTTTAATTATACCACTTTTGGAAATTACATGCTGAATTCATCTGACTCTCAGGGATATTTTGCTATACTGAAAAAGGTTCTGATAAGAATAAAAAACATGAAGCAAAATAATGTCACTTAACTCTTTTGATATTTTGACAACATTAATTTCCATAATTTTCACTGAAAATGTGCATTTTTGTCATTTTTTTAAATAATTAAAGCCAACTGAAAGCTGTTTTGGGTGCTACAATCTCAGTTGATGCCAATTATTCATAAAGTTGTCATGCTTATAACTAAGTAGCCAGCAAAAATTTCATTCACATAGCATATACCCAATTCTATAAAGTGCTACAGATGATGCCTAAAAAACATGCCTTTGTTTTTTGAAAGTTTTTTTCTTCTTATCTCTCCATAGGCAAGGCAAGTATTTTTCTCTGTCACCATTCAGACACATTGCAGTTCACAGTGCTTCACAAGTAAATAAAATACAGTGAAAAAACACACTTGAATTTGTTTTATTGTCACTTTTTTTTGCTCTGCAACTTTTAGTTTTTTATGTGTAATCATGGGTTATCACTTTGATTGTGTGTTCCTGTTCTTTCCAGCTCTTAACAGCTTTGAGAAAACTACAGTATATATGTTGTAGACTTCAGAAAACATTTTCAAGCATGCTCTGTCTCCGCCCTGTGCTTTACTTTATAATCTCTGTGTTCTTTTTTGTGAACAGTAAAAAGACTGTCTATTCAACAATTTAACTCAGCTTGAGATTTGGTCCCAGTCAAAATTACAGCAAAATTCTAAGACCAGTGTCAGAGTTCAGAGTTAATTTTACTCATGCCAAAACTTCTAACTTTACTTTTCTTAACATTGTTGACAGTACCATGATTACACTTTGTAGAGCCATTTTCCCTCAAAAAGAAGGATTACAGACTTAAATGTATTAATAGTTATTAAATTACATTTCTGTGCAGTATTACTTTTTTTTACATATACATCATTACCAAATTGCTGTGGTAAAGGAAACAATAAGCCTACAAGAAAACAATGATACATTTATTAGAGCATCTCACTTTTCATTATCATGTAACTATCAAAACAATTACAGTATTCATACAGTCCCATGCTCACCACAGAAAGTAAAATGGGCCCACAAAGAAAGCTGTGTCATTCACTCCAAGGGACTTTTCTATGTCAAAAGCTCTGCTACAATGCAGGCTGTCCACATGAATGACAACAGAATCTTGCTTTGTCCTGTTCACTTCATGAACATGGGAATGTTCTCAAACTGTTACTCTACTCCTGCGGGACAAATAAAGTACTTTCAATTCAGTTCAATTCAATACAGGCAAAGTGAGCACTGACAGTTTCTCATGGATTACCAGAACCTGCTCACTCTGTTAAAACGGTTGTGAAACCGTGCCAAATGAAATAATTTTGAAAAATTGGACAATTACACATATTTTTTGAGATGAAATTAAAAAAGTGAAGACCATCTATAATTAGAAAGTTATAAACATAAAAGAAAAATGACCCAGTAGTATCACTGCAATATTGAAAGGGTCCAGTTTATTTTAAATAGTGAAAGTTTTGATCGAATTTATTTGGAGATGCTGAAGGTGTTTAGTGCACAGTCCGTCAGTTTCCATGGTTCAGTTTATATTCGAAGTATTTAAAGATAAACTTAGTTATTTAAAGATAAACCTGCTTTCACTTTTTTTTCAGTAGTTAAAGGTACACCTGGCTGGTTAAAGATAATCCTCTTTTAATTGAATTCATCTGGATCTCTGTGGAAGCTGCTCAGTGCGCAGCTCTTCTCTTCCCATGAGCCTCTGCGGCGGCTGCACGGTGCTGGTTGCTATGCTAAATGCTAACTCAGTAGGTAATCTGTTAGCCCGGAGCTGAACGCACGTCCACTGCGGGGCTCCGCTCTCTTCCGGATCGCTCTTATTCTGATGGGTAACGACAGATTTTCTCATTTCATTCACCGACACTCGGCTTCCCAAGGTCGCCCGGGACTGTTTCCCCGAGGTTCAGGTGGAAAGTGGAATGGTTAGCCAGGAAATAATCAGCCACGTATTGTGCAAATGTTATCCAGGCTGTACTTGGTGTCGTCCGCACGGTTCGTCCATAAATCTGCCGCGGAGCTGAGAGACAGCTGTACCTGCTGCCGTGCATCCAGATTTACCTGCAACTTCACTGACATCTGTCCTGCGCTGGAATTAGATGCTGTGAGTTGATGTAACTTGAAGGCACATCTGGGCGCTACGGCTAGCTCATTTAGCTTCACATCCGTGATATTTGCTGGTGTTTGAGTGCTCGGGGCTGATTAAACTTTGACTGAGTGCGATAACACAGGCGTTGCGTTGGACGTATTTTGTTGCGTTAACCGAATTGCGTGTCTCAGTTTGGATAAAGTTAAAGTCCGTGTTCAGATATTATCGTGCTTTTAAGTTTAGAGCTGGCTAACTGCCCGCGGATATTTGGCGAAAGTCATTCAAGTTCGACATTAACGGAGGAGCCACTTCCCGGTCAATAGTTTTCAACTGTACGGCGCAGGTGACTTTGGATGATTTCTCCCTTTATATGCGCATAATAATGAGACTTTCTCTCGGCGCTAACTCAATAAGCTGTCATGTGAGCATCTTAGGATCAGTTGTCACATGAATTGCAGCTCTTTCGGGCACCTCTGACTAACAAACACTTTCATGTTGGTTTCATTCTAGATACAAATGCTCTATAAGATATATTACTTCCTCTTGCTGACATTGAGGCTATTTTTCCCAGTCAGGCTAAAGAAATGTGAGTGCCATGTTATTAGCCAATCTCCCTGAGGTCATAGATAGTCCCTGCCTGGGAAGTGAGCGGATTATGATCATGGATTTGCACACAGAGGAAAACATGGGCAGGTTAGCTCTGTGACACAGGATCACTGCACTCAGGTTAATTGTCTTTGCACGTTTTTTTCTGCATTGCTTGCCAGATCTTAAGAAAAGTATGTCACTTTTGCTTCTTGTCAGTGATGGTCTGAAATTGTATGGTGGTAATGTTTTTTTTTTTTTTCTAACATGAATCTAAAAATTTCTCAACAGCTGAAGAAGACCCTCTAATGTGATTTTAACTTGGCACTCCCGATCAAGGACAGACGCACTGCCCAGGCTGCCACGGTGGATATGCAGTCACTGTGCTACTGAGGGAAGAATGACATTTGTCTCATTTTAATTCCTGGAGCTGCTCTGGGTTGAGTTTAGGCTTGATTAAAAAGCTGCTACTCTTAGCCAAGTTGGTCTTTTTCCTCAGCCCTTTCTTTTGCACCACCACGGGCCTCGAGTGCAAACTGTTATGGCACTGGAAGCCAATTGAGCAAAGGGGAGCTGTGGTTGTACTGGAGGATTAGACTGTGCTGTGGGAGTGGGGACTGAGAACAGAAGAAGCAGGCCCACAGCCACACACATGATGCTGCTGCAGCAGGGACACTAGGCTCCCTGTTTTAAGCCCCCATCTGTGTGGTGCTTGTTTTTTTTTTTTTTTCCTCTTTTCCTGCAATCTCATCGATTTGGATGGTTGAGCACAAGGACTACTTTGAAGGAGACCACCGGTGGCTGTGGTTTGGCTCAAACTATCAGATTTTTTGCCAGCTATTGCTGATTTAGTAGCCCTTTTCCACTGCCACCACTGCCGTAGCCTTCTTTGCTGTGGTCTCCAGTATGGTGAGTGGAAGCTGGAGGCATCACAGGAGTGGAACTGAACCATTAATACTGGTGTAGCTCTTTTTTTTTTCCCCACTGTGAAGGATTGCATTCCAATTTTCAAGGACTCTTTTTCCTGTTGCTGAAAGAACAACCCCAATCAAGGTCATTTCTTTAAAAAAAATATTGAAGTCTCGGAAATAAGACCGCTCTGGAGGAGGATGAAGCTGAGGAAACAGGTGACAGTGTGTGGAGGAGCCATATTCTGTGTGGCTGTGTTCTCACTGTATCTGATGTTGGACCGAGTCCAGCATGACCCTGCAAGGCGACAGAATGGCGGGAACTTTCCACGGGTAAGAGACACTGCAGTGGCCGCTGCCGAAACATGTAAATCATGTGTGAAAACCTCATTCCCCTTTTAACTTTAATACAGTTCTCAATTTTTTTTTTCTGTACCGATGAAAGACTTTCAATAGGGTGTTTTTCTCTCCTTTTTTAATTGTAACTGATATATGCAGTTGTTCACCGTTTGTACCATAGATCAAATTTTTTTGACTTGGATGGCTTAACTGTCCTTTGGTGTGCGTGACCTTTGATCAACCGTTCAACTTTCAAACTTTGGACCGAAGAGCTTATTTACTCTCACAGAAAAGAAGAACGTGAACTTGTGGATTTGATCTGCAGATAGTTTGTTGTCCAGCAGGGTGCGTGTTTATTATTATCTGCATCTGTTTATTTCTTTTTGCCCCCCCCCCCCCCCCCCTCTAGAGCCAGATCTCCGTCCTGCAGAACCGGATAGAGCAGCTGGAGCAACTCCTGGAAGAAAACCATCAAATCATCAGCCACATAAAGGACTCTGTGATGGAGCTCACAGACACAGGGGCTGTGTCTCCCAGCGGCCACCTGCCGTTCAGAAGTGCCAATGGTTCCTGGGTCCTTCCCTTCGACGGCCGTCCCACTTTCCTGGCCGTGAAGCCCCAGGATTGCCAGTTTTCTGCCAGCAGCCGCGGTCAAGCAGACGTGCAGGTAAACTAGGAGCACTTTAAGGATGCAGTGTTGGGCATTGTTTTGCTGAATATAAAATTCAGTTTAGGGTTGCACTTTAGATGTTAATGTGTGGCTGGTGTAGTGGTTAACCACGCTCAATTCTCAGCCAGAATATCCTGTATTCTGGTTCATTAAGAGCTTTTTGAGTGGAGTTGTGTTCTCCTTGTGTGTGTGTGTGTGTGTGTGTGTGTGTGTGTGTGTGTGTGTGTTTTTCCTTTGTCCTCCAGTTTCCCTTCACAGTCTGAACACATGTTTGAGGATCACTGGTGACTTTAAATTGTGGGTGATGGATGGATGCGTAGTTCTGCGAGCTTAGTGACGAATCACTTGTTTTCTTTCAGATGCTGGATGTGTACTCCCTCCTTAAGTTTGACAACCCCGATGGCGGTGTGTGGAAACAGGGCTTCGACATTACTTATGAACCTGAAGAGTGGGACAACGAACCACTGCAGGTGTTTGTGGTTCCTCACTCTCACAATGATCCAGGTGAGTTGTACAGATTTTTGTGCATATTGTGTCTTTGCGCTCTATTCCCCCCCCACCCCCCAAAAAAAAAAAAAAAAAAAACTTGGTAAACAACCCGAAGCTTGTCTCAGCAGTTTGATTCAAGAGGTTAAAATGTGTCTCAAAGGGTACAGACAGCCACTTGGGGTCTTCGCCGAGTGGGAGGCTGGTTAAAGGGGTGCAGAAGTCATTCACAAGTTGATGCATTCCTTCTCATTATTATTAGCATAATGCTGACATGATTGACGGCTTAGCCGCAAACAATGGAATTAAGGTACTGTTGCCTTTGGAAAACTGCAGCTGTTTATGGGAGTGAATTAATGCAATTTTATTTTAGACTGACATTTCCATTAAAATTGTTTACCAGCCGGTGCCACATGCTCGCTCACTTGACAGATATTGATATGTTGACAGGCTGCAGGGATCCGCAAATTTGGTCCATCAACGCTGAATAAAGGCCAACTGCATTTAGCTGCAAAGTCTTTTGTTTGGAAAGAGTTTTATTTGCATTCTTAAACGTTGAAGCTTGTTGTGTTTTGAATAGAAATCCTGCTTTTAGCTCACATCAAACGACTTGAAAATCTTACTTCAGCTAATGGGTATGTATTTTTAGGAGTTCAAAGTAAGCTGTCGAACCATAAGGAAGCTCTGAAAGATCGAATTTAACAAAACAGTCAGGTTGATGTGAGCTTTTCCATACAGGCTATGGAGCTTTGATCCCATAAAATGTATTCATCTTTGTTGTGAGATCGATTTTTGACAGCCTGTCTATAGGTTGCAGGTATTCAAGTGTGTCACATTTATAGTGCTTTTTAGGCACTTTTTTGAGACACCACTTTCCCGAATAGGTTTCTGAAGGGAAATTCTTTGCTTGAATAAAATATGAGTTTTATTTTTGATCCATTGCAGCACTTTCTTTCCTCGGCACCGAGCCTCTACCTGCCCTTTCTTCACGGCTCCCGATCGGCGGGCTCGATCGGGAGCCAGGTGGGAGTGCAGATTGTTTCAGTGTCGTCCTCCTTGTGTTTTTAGGTTGGATCAAGACTTTTGACAAGTACTTCACAGACCAGACTCAACATATTTTAAACAACATGGTTGTGAAGCTGCCTGAGGATCCTCGCCGGAAGTTCATCTGGTCTGAGATTTCTTTCTTCTCCAAGTGGTGGGAGACTGCAGACGTACACAAACAGGAGGCCGTGCGCAAGTGAGTCACAGCGTTGTGAAGCACACAGTTTTGCCTTTTATTCTCCTTAAGAAAAAAAAAAAAAAATCTGCGAATTAGTTGAGATCTCTTTTATGCCTGGCTGGCTCTGAGAACTGTATTTTTCTCAGTGGGTGGTATCTGCTGGCAGATTGTGGAAGCTCTAAAAATAGCTTGTTATCTGGTTAATGTGACTACCCTTCTTTAGGGCCGGATTATCCTCACCTTGCGTTCTTAATCCTTCCTTTTCTACAGGCTGATCCAGGGAGGACAGTTTGAGATTGTGACGGGAGGCTGGGTGATGACTGACGAAGCCAACGCTCACTACTTCGCCATGATAGACCAGCTCATAGAGGGACATCAGTGGCTGGAGAGAAATCTGGGTACACAGTCGAAGCTGAAGTGATTTCTTCAACGGGAATTTTCATTTATATTCGAAGGAGTGAAGCCTTAATACTTAAAACGCTCGGGCTGCCTGTGAAATTGTCAAACTTTCACAGCAGTCTGGGCCTAAATTTATACCGCTCCTCGCCGAGCTTGATAATGAAATCTGAGCTTGTCAGCCTGCATTCTGCAGATGTAGCCTCTCACCCAGTGGGTGATAAAATGCTTTGTGCTACATTCAGTCCTTCCCGCTGTGAATGGTGATTTCCTAAAAGATGCATCCCGTTTTCGTTTATTCCATTATCAAACTGAAATTCCTGCCCGCCGTCACAGGTGTAACTCCTCGCAGTGGGTGGGCCGTGGACCCCTTTGGTCACAGCGCCACCATGGCCTATCTGCTGAAGAGGGCCAACCTGACCAGCATGCTCGTCCAGAGGATCCACTACTCCATTAAAAAGCACTTTGCCTCCACCCGCAATCTGGAGTTCATGTGGAGGCAGGCGTGGGGTGAGTGCGATGTCCGTGCTTGTCTTTGTTGAAGCCCATTGCCAAATGAGTCATGCCACTTGCCACAGCCTTGGACAGGGAGGAGAGTTTTGGAAGGACAACCAATGCGTGATGGTCTCAGTTGAACTGTGTTTTTATTATTTCAATCCGAGATAGTCAGTTCTCATGTGGATCTATTTTTTTTTTTGCGATTGAATGTTGTCAGTTAGTTTTTACTGCTTTATATGGTTGCTTTTCTGAACATCCTCCGGGAACAATTACTGTGTTCTCACATTGCCAGCAAGTTTCAGTTTTGGTTAGCTTACTATCACAAATACCAGCCTCGCTCGTTGCTAATCTGCACGCACTTGCCCGTTCTCTTTCACAGACACGGGGTCCAGCACAGACATCTTCTGCCACATGATGCCATTCTACAGCTACGACGTGCCGCACACGTGCGGGCCCGATCCAAAGATCTGCTGCCAGTTCGACTTCAAGAGGTTACCAGGTGGCCGCATCAACTGTCCCTGGAAGGTGCCACCGAAAACGGTGGTGGAGGCAAATGTAGCAGAGAGGTAGGCCTTTTGTTTGTGTGTCTTCATGATTGGGGGGAAAAAAGCAGGTGTTCATAAAGTTGTTTTTTTTTTTTTATTTGGTTGCAGTTCTGAAATATTTTTCACATCCCTCACAGTTATTGTTATGTTGGCAGGCTGCTCATTTGGTCAGTCAACAGTGGAAACAGACCAACAGCTTGCTGTTTGAGAAGCGTTTTAGCTGCAGTGATGAGCACGGTTTGAAGTGTTTATGACAGAAATCAACCCATCGACTCGCATCAAGACACATGAAACACGCAAATTAAAATCGGTCTGCATTTGTCGCTTTTAAAGAGTTCAAAGTAAACGGTGAAACTTTGAACAAGCCACACAATATTCAGAAATGCCAAAGGACTCGTGTGCACTAAGCAACCCAGATTGATTTCCTCCAGAATTTGCATGAATACAGATCAATGTGGCACTTTGAACCCACTAAAATGTATTGACCTTCGGCGTGAGATAAATACTCGCCAGCACGTCCAAAGGCTGCAGTCAAGACCAGTGTTGCACGTTTAAAGCGCTTTCTTTGAAGGCCAGCTTTTAAAAGGTTCAATGCAATTCAAAGAGCAGCTTAATGGAGACACAACAGCCAGAATGAATGAATGCAAACATACACATCAATCACATTAATGTGTGTGTGCTGATGTGCACATGCATAATGCACAGCTGCATAAATGTACATCACTGTACAGAGGTTTGTGGCAGCAGTGACAAGTTACAACAATTTCGAAAATAGAGGCGCTAGTGCTTAATTTTATGTTTTATCAGTCCTGTCACTTTTATTCTCTCACTTCAGACTTCATGATGTTGCTATTACTTTAATAAAAGAATTAAAATGATTAAAAAAAGAGAACGTATTAGAAGGAAAGCCTAAAATCTCAACAAGGTGTTATAATAGCTCACTTAAAACAAAAAGCGTAATTAAATTACCATGAATGAAATGCCACATGAAAAAGATAAGATGGAGCAATAATGGAAAAAGTAAATAAACACTAAGCAGAAACAAATAAACACTCCAGAAAAGCCTGACTGAACAAATGAGTTTCGAAAATTACATTGGAATTTAATTATCTTATGGGCCGGGCTCAGTGAAATGAAAATACTAAAGTCGTTTGCTTCCCTGGAGTACAGAGTATGAAATGTTCCTGCAAAAGATGTTTTCGGGTTGTTGAGAAACTCGTCTCCATTCCATAATTCGCCCATCAGGCAGCATCATATTAATGTTGAGCTGTAAACGGTATCTATCACGGTGTAACCTTACATAAACAAATCTCCAGGACGCTAATCAAATATTTATTTGTTGCATATTTATGCCAGAAAATCAGCATTGAAGAGAGTTTTTTTTTTTTTTTTTCCTGCATACTTTTGGTTTTGTGTTGCGAAAGCAGAGCAAACGTTTTGGGCTTTGCTGTTGAAACGTCTTTTATCTGATGGTCTCTTGCAAACAAACTCGACTTGAACTCGTGCCAGCGGCGAGAGCCAGAGGAGGTGCATGATTGAGGGCCAACAGACATTGACTGCTGATAGTCTCCCTGTCACATTAAGCAGCTTTTAAAAGGTCCTGAAGATTTTTCCAGAGGACATTTTGCAGTGGAATATCCCCCCAGGGCTCATTTGATCCCCTCTTTTTTTTTTCAAGGTCAATGTGATTTTCGTAGAAAATATGCTAAGCAGAGCAGCTTGGATGCCAAGAATTATGCCCCTTCAGTTTTTACTTACCCCCACCTCTACCCGTACTCTTCGCCTCTCTCTCTCTCTCTCTCTCTCTCAATCAGGGCGCAGCTGCTCCTCGATCAGTACCGGAAAAAGTCGAAGCTCTACCGCAGCAAGGTGCTGCTCGTCCCCCTGGGAGACGACTTCCGCTACGACAAGGCTTTGGAGTGGGATCAGCAGTACATCAACTACCAGAAACTGTTTGACTACATGAATTCCCACCCCGAGATGCATGTTCAAGTGAGAAATTCACTTTCCACCCGTCACGCATTACGTTCCCAAATATATGTGTTGTTTTCTTCTCCCTCATTGTTTTTGAGCGCCTCGGCGTGCGGCGTACCAAGTGTCTCGCTGTTCAACCTTTGTAGTGCTGATGAATCATGCAGCGGCGCTTTAACTTGCTGACGGTTTGAAGAATCCGTCATGACTTGATGTGTAGTTCAGAAGATGCTGTATAAGATGAAAGACCCATGAATGGTAATGAAGGACTTATTTTATTGTGTTGTTGTGGTCGTTTTTTTTTTTTTTTTTTTTTTTTTTTTTTTTTTCCTTCCGTTCCATCCAGGCTCAGTTTGGGACTCTGTCTGACTACTTCGATGCTCTTTACAAAACAAATGGCGTCGCCCAGGGAGCCAAACCTGCAGACTTCCCCGTGCTGAGCGGGGACTTTTTTGCCTATGCAGACCGGGAGGACCACTACTGGACCGGGTATTTCACCTCTCGACCCTTTTACAAAAGCCTGGACCGGGTCATCGAGTCGCACCTCAGGTGAGCCACTATCAAGAAAGCACCAGAGATTGATCGATTGTGGAGACTTTCTGTTATCGAGATCGTCGTTAATCGGGATAATTGCCAGCATCCTTATTTGAGGAAAAAAAGAAAAATATCATCCTGTGAAAACAGTGATGTTCAGGGAGACGTACAGCCCAGATCAGCTGTTAACGTTTAAGTTACCCTATGAAAATGCATCAGACTGAAAAAACCTTTCTGGTGGTGACAGTTTCCATCAGAAAATCATCTTTTACAAAAAACACAAACGTGTAATTTTTCTCGACCTCACGGTCAAAGCCTCAAAATTTTCACAATATAGCATTGAAAAGCGTGAAATTGCTTGCTCGTCTTGCTTCTCACGCCAGTAAATTGCTAACTACCCTCAATTTACAGAAAAATAAATACAGTTGTTTAAAATCAGTTTTTAGAATTAGGAAGGCGCTCGACCTTGCTCGGAATAATAGACGCCTCAGTTTGAAGCACGGTGGCATTCATGTGACTTAAATGGTGCATTTTGTACTTTGTTTGCCTGCAGCAGCTGAATAAATGATTCAAAGCTATATATTTGAATAAAGTACCTTCCTTTCTTCTCTTTATTATTAATTACTACTTTATGCGACCATGATTAATTTAAAAAGCTGATTGCTGATAAAAGAGCCATTCGGGGTTTCAGCAAATTATCATATTGTCAACTAATCATTTCAACAGTTGACGCTTAATTGACTGTTGAAATAATCATCATTTGTGGCTGTAGTGCTGTATTATTGTTAAGATATTTATTTCCAGATTGAGTGCCAATCGGGGTTTATAATCTGAAGGTTTCACTACAAAGAAAACAAACCAGTCTTGTTTGATTAAGAGCTTATGATGTGATATCTAAATATAATTTATGTATTAAATTAAAGTAGGCCTAAATGTCTGTCTTTCTTGCATTGACACATTGTGTTTTAAGGAAGCTTCAGGCGTTTGTGTGAGTGATTCCTGTAATTATTAATGGGCTGAAACAAGCTTTTCTTCTTAAGCATTCTCACGATGCTGACCGCCTGCCTCTGTGCTTCAGGGGAGCAGAGATCCTCTACAGCCTCGCCGTAGCAAACGCCCGACATGCAGGAATGGAAGGACGTTACCCGGTCTCGGATTATGCCCTGCTGGTCGACGCCAGGCGGTCGGTCGGCCTGTTCCAGCATCACGACGCCATCACCGGCACCGCAAAGGAAAATGTCGTCATCGACTATGGCACCAAGTACGAACTGCAGAACTTTTGGAACTAAAAGTTATCATTCTATTTATTAATTTATTTTCCTTTTTAAAAGGTTTTCTTCCATCTCTGGTTTTATTCTCATAGCTGATCTGTGCTTACCTGTTTTATACACTGAGGCAAGATTACAAGTCCTCTCCTGTGCCTGCTTCAGGGAGACACTCACTCTTCCTCCTCCTCTTCTTCAGACTGCTGCGTTCCCTCATCGGCCTGAAGAGAGTTATCATCAATGCCGCTCATTTCCTGGTGATGAAGAACAAGGAGTTTTATCGCTTTTACCAGACCGAGCCCTTCCTGGAGACGGTAACAGGAAACGCCGACACTTCTGCCGCCTCATCATGAAGACAGAGAAACAAAAAATCTGCAAGTTTTTTTTCTTATCGAGTATTCGGTGTCTCTCCTCTGTTATATTTCTTCTCCTGCAGGATGACAGGCGAGCCACTCAAGACTCTCTGCCTCAGCGCACTTTAATCGAGCTGGACCCAGCAGGACCGAGGTATTATCCACATCCCCCTTGCATCTCTCATCTCCTCAGCCGCTCCTTCGCCGTCCTCTGCTCAGGATTGCTTCCCATCTCCCCCCCCACCCGCCAGGTACCTCGTCCTGTTCAACCCCATCGAGCAGGAGCGGCTGTGCGTGGTCACCGCGCTGGTCAACACGGTCCGGGTGCGGGTGCTCACCGAGGACGGGCAGACCCTGCCCGTGCAGCTGAGCGCTCAGTGGAGCTCCGCCAGCCAAATGAGCGCCGAGGTGTTTGAGGTGAGGAGCCGGCCTCATTAATATTGCGCGCACAGCAGCAGAGTCTGCACATTCTCCTGTTGGTGTCTTACGCTATAATGTGCAGCGAGAAGCAGCTCGACAGGCTCACAAGCTCAGAAGAAAGTCATTAAAGTTACACGAGTCAGGTACAGGAGAACGGCCTTAAAATCTATAAAGGCAGTGCAAACATGGGGGGTTGAGAATAGCTGTCGATGTTGATCATTTGTAGCTCCTAAATGAAAAGCCTTTGGATTTTAAGCATGCACGGACCGACTGCTTTGTTAGAAGCTCATATAATCCTTTAACAAGAGCTCTAAATTTGACCTTGTCAGGTTCTTCTCTGTTGGAGCTCTCTGAGCAGAGCCTACTGGCATCCACTGTCAAACTTGAGCAAAGTTAAACATGCAAATCGCACGATCAGCTGTGGAAATTAGAAGAGAGCTGCTGAAATGCACATAATTACAGTTCACATCGGTATTGATCTGTGTTGATCGTTATATTGAGAGGTGTTGGTAATATTCTGCTCTTTCAAGTCTGTCAGTAGGGGCTCTCAGTACGATACAGTTCAGCTCAACCGCAATGAGGAGTGCAGCTTGAGAGACGAGCACATTAATACTTAAACCTCACTGAAGCAAAAACCTTTAATTAAAGCAGAATTAGAGCTGTTGTGCTGGATCAGATCAGATTATTAGAAACACTCCCACTGAAGTGTCCACTGTGCGCACACGTGTCCTTGTAGGACTTGTTTGTTATGGGTGTGTAATGTAAAACAGATGGAGGATTTTTGTTCGTTTTATTCATGTGTCATAATTATGGCTCAGCAGACTCGGGTTTCTTGGTCTTCTGTGTGAAAGGTTACCATTTGTCTTATGAACACCATAGTTTTATCAGGTGATTGTTTTTGTCACTCTTGCTTTTCTGGTTTTCAGTTCTACTCTGACGTTTCCTGTAGAAAAGCTATTGCTCATTGAATAATTTTTTTTTTTTTTTTTTTTTTTCCAAAGCATTAAACTTGAGCAATGACTTTGCAGAAAAATTGTGGTGGATCAGCAGGTTCTGAAACACTCGGACCAGGCCGTCTGAAGCCAGCCACATTTAAAATCACTTAAATCACTTTTATTCCTCAATCTGATGCCCACTTTAAACTTCAACATTTGGTTTGGACCAGAGTGTGATTAGCGATAAAAACAGAAGGGAGGATACTTTGAGGGGTGTAAAAAACACCAGATAATAAATTGAGAAAATGAGCTTCACATCTTTATCATAAGTGAACGTTAATAATGGGGAATACATGTTGAGTGGTTGCTGTCATGTAATGGGAGTGAAGTGTTGTTATTGGTGATCATACAGGGATTAACCTTTGACTTTGTTACTACTGACAGATGAAGTGAATAACTCATTTTCATAGAGAATATCAGACAGAATTTGAACATTTTGTCCTTAAATTCGACATGTAATGTTTAGAGGAAAGGGTGGGAGCGTCTCCAGAAAGCGGCTCTTGCAGGATGTTGAAGATCTGCAGGGAACAGTATCTATGGCCACCGACTGTTCTGACAGGAATGTGTCGGAATACTCAGAACATCAGTTGGTTGTATGTCGGGTTTTCTAACACCGAAAGCATCAGCAGTAGCAGCGTGAGCGCCACAGAGCAATGGGAGAAGTCCTGGTCTGATCTCATGAATGTGTTTCTCTGGATGGCTGCGTGTGTGTGTGATAATATTATTCGGGGGAACTCTGGGTTCTGCCGTGCACGCTGATGTCCCTCTGATATGTAGCATCTACCCAAAAATCACTGGAGACCATGTACAGCTCTTCATCGAAGCACTGTTTCCTGATGGTAGGATTTGAAACCGACAAACAGCTCAGATTGTTTTTCCAGTTCGAATCCACATTCGCCTTTAGCTTGATACTAATTTATAGAATAGAAACTTTATTAGTCCCAGAGAAAAATTCTTTTTGCAGAGCTCCACACAGAAAAGAACACAGAAGCAATGGCACAGAAGTTTTTAATATCCGTGCAACAGAATAAGATCTGCAGGTCTGAGCAGTGATTGATATATAAACAGAAGAGTGAAAACAGTGGAAAAATCTAACAAACACGATTCAGAAAGAGAAGTTTTCTTCCACAGGAGAGCAGGATCTCCTGTAGCGCTCTGTAGTGCACTGTGGTGGTAATAATATTGGTAGTTTGAATATAGAAGTCTGTTTTAGTACATATTTGCATGGGAAAACAGAAGATGTCTGAGGATTTCCATATCTGATCTTGAATGTCGCATATTTCCGTTAACTTTAAAACGTTTCATTTGGGTGAAGCAGTATTTCTCTGGTGGCTGAAAACTCATTGTATGTGAGAATATGTGATTGAATGTAACCAATTATCTTCCTCATTGTGCACCAGAACAGATGGACTGTCTTATTGTCCTCAGGAAAAGACACTGGAGATTAAAAAAAATCATCATATATTGTAAAGATGTTTGCTTCACTGTAACTTTGTGTTGAGTTTTAATTTGTTTGGTCCAATCAGTCTCCACCCACATGAAATAATGGATTTCGCTGTAACAATGCAACAGTAACTCTCATTAACACCACCTCTCATCACATTTTAATTACAGCTCCGCTGCTGAAGTGTAAATGCTTTTAACTTTTAATTAATGCCTTGTGGTCAACACTTGAAACTGGAATTAACAGAATTGAGCGAGCGCCGTTTGTGTTCGCCTCAGATATCTGTTGCTGAAGTCGCCCAAGTTTTTTTTCAATTCCTCACATCCGCCGTCTCGCTCCCCAGGCGACGTTCATGGTTCGCCTGCCGCCTCTGGGCCTGGCCGTCTTCCATCTGTACGACTCGCCGGACTCGCCCATGACGCTGCGCTCCGAGACGCTGCTCCGGCTGCCGGGCCGCGGCGCGAGCGCCCGCGCCACCGACCCGCTGCCCGTGCGCTCCCAGCAGGCCGACCCTCAAACCTTCTACATCAGCAGTCAGTCCCTGACGCTGGGCTTCTCCGGGACCACCGGCCTGCTGGAGGTCTGCCTTTTTTTTTTTTTTATCAGCTCTTTAAACCTTTTTGATTTTTATTTCTGTGTGGAGGATTTACCAATCTGTTTTCACTTTGATCTTTCCGGAGGGATGAGCCACCAGCTTGATTTCCTAACGGGTCCTGGCTGTCTGATGAAAGCGAACATGGCGTGTCTTGTTGCTTCTCAAACGCCGCTTTCATCTCCCGTCTAATTCCTGGTATTTGTTCTCCGTCACTTTTTTTTATCCCCCTCATACGCGCAGAGCATCAAGCGGAAGGACGACCCCCAGGAGGTGAAGGTTCAGATGCAGTTCATGATCTATGGTACTCGTCCCTCGAAAGACAAAAGTGGCGCCTACCTCTTCCTGCCCGACGGGAAAGCAAAGGTATTCTCCTGGCTCCATCTCAGATGTTTATTTACCTCTGAGAAGCCTTTGATCGAACCCCCCCCCCCCTCCCGTCTATCGCGTTACTGTATCCTGCTGAGGGAGCTCGAGGCAGGAACGCAGACGGAGTGGATGCTGCTGCTGCTGCACCTCATCTCCTCTTCATTTAAAGACAACAAAGTGTTCTCTTTCCACTCCGGAGTTAGCTCATCTTCCTCGTTGCTCTCAGCGCATAATCTCTCCACGAGTGCTCAGTTTATTCTTCTGCTTTCAGCCCTACAGCCAGAAGGAGCCGCCTGTGGTGCGCGTCGTGGAGGGGCCCCTCTTCTCAGAGGTGGTGGCGCACTACCAACACTTCCAACAGACCGTCCGCATCCACAACGTGCCAGGTAATGAACGCACAGTGAAATCTGTTGTAATTGTTTCAGTGAACGCGTTTTTTTTTTTTTTTATCTTTAAATACACCAGATGGTACAATTCAGTACAGGTCTGTTTAGCAAAAGGACCGTTTATAGTTAAATTTTGTTCTTTTTCTTTTGATTTTATGAACTTGACTGATGTATAGGAGACACCAAAGTTCCAACATTCTTGATATTTATACGACCTCTTTCAAACCTTGAAGAATAATGCATCAGATGTCGAGTATTAAACAGTAGAGATGCGAGCTGACTCTGATCCAGACTCATGTTTTCATGAAACAAACAGTTTACTGCAAGGAGCTATTTAACAAATTCAGGGAAGTGTCTGGCTTTCATTATTTTTCAAGGGCCTGTTAAGCGTTTGTTTGACTTGATTCTCTTATTAAGCAATACTTTGTTACTGTGTGGCTGCCTTGTGGGGGTGATCTGGCATATTTGTCTAATCTGCCCACTCAGTACCAAAACATGTGCTGCTTTTTAGTGAAGGACTGAAGGAAATGAAAAACAAAAAACAACCCAATGTATTGTCTGAGGTGGAATCACAGTGTGTGCATATCTGTATCTAAAAAAAAACAAACCTAAATACTCAAAGTTGCCTTCATAAGGCAACTGTGAGTCAAGTTTGAGAAACATTTTAGTACTTCAAGGCAGAGCCAAGTGTCCTCTGCTTTTGGATGCCAGAATATTCCCCCCCCACTAGAAACAATTTCAAGGTTACTTCAAAACACAAATGCTATAAAACACAGAAAGTAACAACAATAAAACTGACAGTGTTCAGCTTTAGCTCTTACTTTTAAAGGTGAATTTTGACTTGTCCTCAGTGGAGGATTCACTAAATCGTATGGTTCCAAACTCATGTCACCTGATTTCACTGGTCACTTTCAGGAAGGGCTTTTTTTTTTCTTTTTGTCAGCTTTTCATGGCGTTGTGTTTCCAGGGGTGGATGGGTTATCGATAGACATGAGCACCATGGTGGACATCAGGGATCAGACCAATAAGGAGCTTGCCATGCGGCTGACCACTGACATCCAGAGTGGCGACGCCTTCTACACCGACCTGAACGCCTTCCAGGTAGCAAGCATTTCTTCACTCGCCTTTGTAATATCCCACGTACCGGTCCCGACTGACAGTCTGACATCTTTACGGTAGATTCAGCCTCGCCGCCGCTTCCTGAAACTCCCCCTGCAGGCCAACTTCTACCCGATGCCCAGCCAGGCGTACATCCAGGACAGCCACCACCGCCTGACGCTGCACACGGCTCAGTCTCTGGGCGTCAGCAGCCTGGAGAGCGGTCTGTCTCACTTCATTTTAGCTAATGTCCCGTCACACGTCTTCATTTCATTTCCTAGTGTAAGACATCTCTGAAGTGCTCGGCGTCGCTCTGTGTTTGTCTCTGGCCTCTTTGCGCTACAGTATTGATGCTCTTCTCCCTCAAGAGGTTCTCGGAGAGCAAAACACTTTAAACCTCGACGTTTGTGCACTGAGCTAATCCTTTTGTCATCAATACGGTAATAATGGAGGTGGTTGTAAATGACGGATGGCTCAGGGTGTTTGTATTTATCGACTCAGGTCTTGAAAGTTCGATGCTCGGGCTTCACATCACGGTCGTTCCTCTCCCTCCCCCCCCGCAGGCCAGCTTGAAGTGATTATGGACCGGCGGCTGATGCAGGACGATAATCGCGGCCTGGGTCAGGGCCTGAAAGACAACAAGAAGACGGCCAGCCGTTTCCGCCTGCTGCTGGAGAGGCGGTCGACCGGCAACAAGGTCAGTGAGGTGACGGCGCGGGCGGATGATCGACTCTCCCGCAACTCCTGCGTGCGAGCGGGTGTTTAATGACGCTGCAAGGTTGTTGAATGTCACCCAAATCCGTCTTAATCCGATGTGATCAGTTACTCTTTTCTTCTTCACACAGCTTTCCGTGACTCTCCTCTTCAGTCTCTAACTTCTGTTTACCTCTCTTCTCTTTTTTTTTTTTTTGGTCCGCTGGATTCAGCACAATGGTGTCTTTGCCAAACTCTCGTCCTTGTTTCATTCTTTCTTCTCAAAATTTTTGAAAGACGGAGTTCAAGAGGTAACGTTGCCGCGGCAACAGTGAAGATGCTAGTTAGCCCGCTCCGTAGCTCCACCCATAGCCGCCGCTCCAGTTTTCGTGCTTCTCTTTGTGTGCTATTTGCCTCCCTATTCCTCGTAGCCAGACTAGTTTATCTCTGTGACGGCGCCATTTAAAGAAACAAATTGCAGCGTTTATCAAGTGAAGAAATGCACGTTGGCAGCGGAACAGAGTCCCCGGTTGTAGTCTGATCATCCAGCTCTTCATTAATGCCGCCGATGTTACGTGGGATGAATCAACGCGTCACAAAGCATCACGTCTGACACTCCGTAATGTTCCTAATTTGAAATTTGACACCACAACAATGTGATTAGCGCAGCGTCTGTCCGGACGGGAATTAGAATCCCACCTCTCACTCTGACACGGTCATTAGAGCCCGTTCCTCATGTAGTAGCAGCACCGGCGCGTCTCCAGAGGTGAGCCGCTGACGATGCCGCGGTGATTACATTATCGTTTAACACGATCTTTTCAACCCTCCCCCCACCTCCCCCACCCCAGATGATGGACAGCGCGACGACCAGCTTCCCGTCTGTACTCAGCCACATGACCAGCGCAGTGCTCAACCACGAGGTCCTGGCGCTGCCCGTCCTGCCCAAACGACGCGGCATCCCCCCTCTTCAGACCTTCGCCCCCCTCAAGTCGCTCCTCCCCTGTGACTTCCACCTGATGAACCTCCGCAGCATCCAGAGCCAGGTGACGTCTCGCTTTTCTAGTCTTTTTAACAATGACTACTTGCAGCGTTTTGTTACACACACCTTGACTCTTCAGTGCAATTAACGCTCTGTAACCGTTCCTGCGAGCAGCAGGACCCTCAGTCTCCGTCTCCCTACACCGCCCTGATCCTCCACCGCCTGGCGCTGGACTGCGGCGTCGAGGCTCAGAACCTCGGCTTCAACTGCACCACCACGCAGGGCCAGGTCAGAACACACACCAGCCCGCTGCCTCCACACAGCCGCACCGTCAAAGCCAGTTTCCCCTTCAGCTCCGTTTTCTCTCTCCCTGCTGCCTCTTGCAATCCTCCACACAACATTATTGATTAGCTGCCAAATGTTGAAAGTTGAAGTTATCTCGGGTAAAAGAGGGAGAAGCACTCACTCACTGCACTTTTTCTGACAGTTCTACTCCAATAAAACCAAATAAAGTTGGTCCTTGTAGTCATGGAGAGTTAACTATTGAGAACAGCAGTGTTTCACGATGATTGTAAATAAGTAAATTTGTTCTTTTACCCTTTCTGTAACTTTTCACTGAACATCCCCAAAGCCTAAAATCATTTTTTTGCACCATTTTGCACAAATTACTTCTTCTGGTACAGATAGACTGAAGGGAAAATGAATGAGACTTGACAAACCTCAGCAATGTAGCGCTCGCTGTTTGTTTGACGCACACAACTCTACACACTCGGTATAACTGCAATGTGGGGGGACAGAAAACCCGTGGCTGTTATGACATGTGTAACTGAGCTCAGCTCTGCAGTTTCCTGTTCGCACATGAAGTTCTGCTTCTCAGATTGATTTGAGTTTAATTGTCAACTCTACTTCAAACGCAGATCGTCCGAAATTATCTTAAGAGATGACAGAATGCATTGATAGATGGTGTGTGTGTGTGTGTGTGTGTGTGTGTGTGCGTGCTTTGATTTCACATTCATCAGCTTGAGCTATTAAGTTTCGAGCTCAAATTTTTATATACAAACCATCAGTCGATGCGACGGCTCCAAACAGATTCAAGTACCGACTGATAAATCCAGCAGATAAGAAAAAAAAAAGGCTCCTTGATGACCAATTTCTCTCCATCAGCGTTGATGGTGATGCGATTAAATCACGCAGCATCTGTTCCTCGGGGTTTCTCCGCTGTTAATTTGCTCATATCACTTCGGTACCTTTGCTGAGCTTTCTGTGCAGTGCTGTTGGAAGTGTGTGTGTGTGTGTGTTTGTGTGTGTGTGTGTGGTGTTTTCCTCTAACGCCCTGTCCTCCGCCTGCAGCTGAGTGTTTCGGGACTGTTCAAGAGCCTGGACCTGCAGCTGCTGCAGCCCATGTCGCTGACCCTGATGCACGCCGGCGCGCCGCTGGCCAACGACTCCACCATCAGCCTGGATCCCATGGAGATCTCCGCGTTCAAGCTCAAGCTGCGCTAAAAGCCAGACGGACTCACGGCAGCAAAGAGACAAACCAAAAAAATGGAAAAAAAGACAAAAGAAGAAAAAAGCATCTCCTTGGACTTGGAACGCCGAGGCCGGCGTGGGGCTGCGGGCTGCACACGGAGGGGTCTGGCTCTCTCTCTCTCCCGATCGTGAACATTCCAGCTGGGGGAGGCGGGGGCTCCTCTGCAGCAGGACCGGCTGCACGGCAGGGGGCAGGCGATCGCCGCCGCTGATCTCCTCACAAAGCAGCATAATCCCCAGCGAGTGCGCAGCTGTTCCAACACAACAGCGACTGCCAGACTCACTCAGCAGATACAGCCGGGGATCTGTTCGCCTCCGCAATCAAACATGAAATCTCTCTTAGTTCTGCTTTGTACGGACTCGTGTCTTTTTTTTTTTTTGTATCTTCTCTCCATCCTGGACGGAACTACTGAATGTAAATATCTCCTGATGAGGGGGGAGAGGCTGGAGGCCCGGGCCTGGTGCCACATCAGAGTGCAATCTGCAAAGCTTTATTAGTTTGTTTTGTTTTTTTGTACCTGTGAGTTGAGTGAACGATGTTTCCGTTTGACAGACTTGAATGCAGCAAAGAGAATGTGCGGACCCCCCAACCCCCCCAACCCCACTTTCATCTCAAACTTCAGACCCGAGATGCAAACCTTTCAAGCTGTGTTCGCTGCTCAACACGGCTGATCATCAATCATATCGGACGACTGTTTACTTTCTGTCCAGTGTTTCAGCCTGTAGATAATCTGAAGACTCGAATACCCCCCCCCGCCCCCCTTCCTGAGATCCCCCTCTGCTGATGAGAAAACTGTGGAGTGCGTGAGTGTGTGTGCACATTTTTCACGCTCTTGTCAGTCATGACTGCGCCTGAACTCGACTGTTGAGGGGCTGGATTGTGTGCCATACAGTATGCAGTAGAAGACTAGACGAAGACTATACCTCATATATATCACACAGCAGATATATTGGTATGTGTGTGTGTCATTTATGTGAAAACTTGAGGTTATGTCTTTTATAATTTCGGGGTGAATCAAGGTTAAAGTGCACAATCAGGGACCATTCGTCGTGTTGTTTGGGTGCCGGGTGTCTGCGCTGAGCGTCATTTCGTCACGGGAGAAAGGAGCTTCGCATCGCTTCATTGTTATGATTAAGGGGTCATTTCATCCAATAAATGAAAAACCAAATGCCTTTTTTTTTTTTTCTCCACTGATATGCAAAATTCAAAATATGTGCCGATGCAGGAAACCAATAATTTTGAGGAATCCTTTTCGTTTTGGGGGGTTTTAATTTTGGTAACTCTATAAAATAACATCAAAGATGGTTTCTTTGTCTCTTCATTTTGTTAAATTGCCACCCCAAAATATTAAATCTCTACAGATTTAAAAGACCGCCGCAGCAGATATTTAAACTCACCAAGCCGAAAAGGAGATTTCTTGACCTATTTTTCACCAATAAAAATCAAATCACTGCCAGAAAAAGCCACTAATTGGTGCCAGAAACAATCCTCTCCAAGAGTTCTGCTTTTAGCCGCTCGCCGGACTGTCTGTTTTTGGTGCTCGGCGCATAAAAATTGACGAGATCCAGTTGGTGTTTTTTTTCCCCCCCCTTAGAAAATTCAATTTGTGCCTCTGTGGATATCTGGAAAGTGGAAACAGTTTCCAACAAAGGAACACAAACTTGCATCCTGGTTCCAGTAACACTGACAATGTGTCTAAATTCTGCATTTCAAGTCGAGCTTTTGAGCGTGCAGTCTCGGAGAAGTGGAGCAAACTTCTCGCAGCTGCGCAAAATTAAATATGAACACGTATTGTATAATTTATTGCATATATAAAACGAAGTGAGTGGATCTCTCTCCTGTATGGAACTGCTGCGACACGTGAGACGCAGCAGTCGTTTGTGGAAACCGTCTCCGGAAAAAAAAATCCCTTTTTAACGTGCTGTGAGCAAAGTCTTTCAGCATTTCTCAAGCTTTCTCAGATTCTTGACACAAAATGAACAAAATAAAAAGATATCCTTGATGGGTGAATGCTGCCGGAGTCACATATTTTAGTGTAATTTGGAAGAACTGACCCTTTAAAGAGAGGAGCTGAGTGGATTCATGCAGGGCTCCTCGCCACAGAAGAGAGTAAGTTTCTCAAAACGAGCTTCAGTTTTTCTTCTCTCTGCTTTCAGCTCCGCAGTGCTTCTTTATCCCGAGGCTGTCTTCAGGCGCTCAGCCTTTTTCTCGGAGTGTCTGCCTTTAACGGCGGCCGTGGAGGATGGTGTCCTCCATGTCTGAAGCAGAGGCCTCGCGGCCCTCTGTACTCCTCTGCCGCCGCTTTCCGCTCGCCGTCTCCTCGATCCACAGGAGGTCCGCCGCTTTGTTTCCTCCTCCCCCGACGTCTGATCCGCTGCACTTCAGAACTGTCTGCTTTGCCACACAAAACCCGTCTGTCCCTTCCGGCTGTGTGCGTCCAGACCTCGCCGCGACCTCCACGGCGCTCTCCTGGTGTCCGATAACCTTGTCATCACCTCCTTTCTTTCTGTGTTGCTGTACGTCTGACTTTTTCTGGGAAAATGTCTCCTTTTTCTTTTCTTTAACTGTGGTCTCTGTTGTAGCGCTGTTTGAGAGGTAATATATGAAGACTGTGTCTTTTCTGTTTTTGTCATTCACGGTGGGTTAAAGCTGCAGAGAGACGGGACATCTAATAAAGACTTTTCAAATGACATATTGCTTTTATTTACATCTTAGAGATTTTCCCAATCGATCGATGTGTCCACAGAATGCCTGTGAACACCCCTGCGTCAGTGAATCCACTTTATTTGTGGCTGCTCCGTGGCCTTTGACAGAGCCGGTAAAGAGGCTCATTAATCCTCCATCAGCAGGGGGCAACATTGAGTTATTGTGCAGATGTTGTCTGCTGCCAGATAAGAGCAGGGAGACATCAGGCCTGTTAGACATGAGCGATGCTCCACCTGTCAGCCGAAGCTCCTCTCAGTCTCTCACCTGGACGCCCTGTCAGCCAGCTGACCTGAAACATTACAGATCACAACAGCAGCAAGCAGGCGTTCGTGTGTCTAAAAAAACCCAGTGAGAGCAGGAAGAACAGGAAGGGGGGGCTTGAAATGAGAGGAAAAGTTAGGTGGTGGTGATGTCTGAGAGAGATCCAGGGAGCGGAAGTGGCAGACTGAGGTGCAGAGACTCTCAATCTGCCGCTGAGTCGTAACCTTTCCTCGGCTCCCGCCGAGTGCAAAAGAGGCAACTGACTCCATCCCTCAACATCACACTCAACACACACACACACACACACTGCTAAAACCTGTGTCCAATTGATCTAAATGTGAAATCAGCAAACGGGGGCGCTGATCTGTCGAGTCTTATTTTAATTAAAATAATATTCCTCGTTGCCGAGTCTAGTTACCAGACAGTATTGTTCCGTACATGACAGCTAATTAATACAAGCTAAAGGGCATACAGGGGGAAAAAAAAAGGCATTGAACCAATACACAGCTCAAACAAACACCTAATGATGGTGTGAATGAGGAGATAAAAGGCTTTGCAACTCATCTACTGCTTTAACCACACACACACACACACACACACACACACACACACACACACACACACACACACACACACACACACACACACACACACACACACACACACACACACACACACACACACACTCTTGGCTCCACACATGGTATTTATAATGCAAAGCATGATGCATCCGAGGGGCGCTGGATTGTGCAGCGCGTTCTCCCAGCAGATCTAATTATGGGCCACAGAATGAATGTACCTTCACCCATGAACCCAGTTACCTGCACCTCAGAAGGGGCGAGCACCGCTAATGAACAAAGCTGCAACCAGCAGGCCGCACACACACGCACACACACACACACATCCATTTATATTCATCTAAACTTTAAGGGGCCACTGGATTGGCGCCTCGGTTGAGCTCTACTGTTCTTGAGGGCGTTTTGGCAGCGAGCTCCCTTTGCAACTGGATAGTGGGAGTGAAGACAGAGCGCTGGCAGCCCGGCGAAGCTCGGCACCCCGAGTGAGGGATGCACGCTGACAACAACGATGCACGGCCATGAAGAAGTGATGAACCATCTGCTCCGTCGGCTCCCGTTTGTTTCAGGGCCCGGATTTCTTCAAATGTGGCAGTAAAGACTCAAACAGTCACGGCTCTGCAATAGACAGTCTTCTCTTTCTTTTTTTATTCCAGCATGAAACATCCATCATCAGTCAAATTAAAAAAGGATAGAAAACAAACATAGAAAAAGCTTCATTTTTTTCCCCCCCTCTATCATTCTGACCTTCAGAGATAAAGGTTTGGATTCGCAGGGCGTAGTCAAAAAGTCTACACCTGTAAAAGAAACAAAACAAAGCAGGTGTCTGTGTTTTACTGTTTTGACGCTCACGAGAAGAGACGAGGAAGCTTCGCCGTGATGAAGCCGTTCTGGCCCAGGAGCCCCGGGATCAATATACAGTGCGCTCCGTGAGGCGAATGAAGAGGAAATGATTGTGTTTCTTTACCAGCTGCATCCGAGCACAACACTGGGAAAAAGGTCAGCCAAGTCGCTTTGGGCCAAGTAGTGTTTTAATGTCATTAAAAAACTGTGGCGCTGCACTTCAAGTCACACGAGCCGCAGTGAGTGATGCCTCTGATACGCCTGAGCCGCGGCGGCGATTCCCACCGGGGCCTGATTGAAAGCGAAACACCCTCCGCGGTTTTTCCTGCTTATCAAACAGCCTGCGGGATGTTTTATTATGCTGTCCCGGCGAGCTGCGGAAACCCTCCATTTAAAGTTCTCTTACTATTAATGAACAGCGAGGCAACTTAATAACCCGCCGGCCGCCGTCTGCCAGGCAGCTGATCGAGCCTGACAACGGCGAGGTGTTCGAGGCCGGCCCGAACCTGCTCAGGTGTCTGAGGATGACGCTAATGTGACAAAGCATGGTGGAAATGGGCTCTTCACGTCTGTGGTTCAGGAACACACGATCTGATTCACCATAGAGCCAAATTTAGCCCCATCAATGAAGCCTTTCTGTGTAGAGTTTGCATGTTCTCCCTACATGCATCTGTTTAATTCAGTCTGTCGATGTGAATGAGGGTCTCTCTCTCTCTCTCTGCTCTGTGATGAACCGCAGACCTCTGCAGGGTGTTTTTTTACAGTCACACTGAGCGACATGTGAGCCCCGATTAGATAAAGCAGCAGGTCAAGCAGGCGGTGAAAGCAGCGGCTTTCAAAGTGTGGCGTGGGCGTCCCCTGGGTTATGCACAGCTAGAGGTACGCCTTATCTTCTCTGAGCCCTCCTCTAGTTTTTTGAACTGTATTATATGTGTGTAATGATGAAGTCAAATCAGAAAGTATCCAGCAGAGAAACCCGTCAAAACAGGAGCTAATAATGGACTTAAACCCAGATATTTCTAATTTGAGGTGTCAAATTAGCATGAGAGGCACTGTTATCGCTCAGCCATTAATAATCATACGCTCCAATGAGAAAAATGGACATTTGGAAGAACTAAAATCAGGATTTTGGCTCAAGCTCTGTGTGTTATAGACTCTACAAAGGTCTATCCTACTGCATCATAATTATACAGTGACGTTTTGGAGGCGCATTTAAAAAGTGGGCACTTGTTCACACACTTTGAAAACTGCTGGCTTGAAGAAGTTGGAGTTGTGTTGATATTCCTTCAGGTTCTTTAAGATTTATAATTCTACTACCAGTTTCTGTCACCCATTAATTTCCGGCGTGCATTTCACAACATCTTGCCGCATAAGGAAGTAAGGAAGTAAGGAATTCTGTCATGTATTGGCAGAAGATTTGGGTTTTCTTTTAAATCGAAGCAACCCGCATACTCAACACTGCCGCTTATCCAACAAAAGCATGTGTCTTACAAATGTTTCTCCATTTGAAAAAAATAATAAAGCTCCTCCATGATGTGTGAACTGTTGCTGAGAATTAAAACAAAAACAAATTTCCTTCCATTCCGTGCTGTATTTTTCCATTCCAATCAGGTTCACGCTGCGTCTGCTTGCCGTCGTCCCGCTGACGCAGCGGTGTTTCTGCACGTCTGCAATCACACCGACTTGTTCCCACTGGTGGAGCGTGTTTGGCTTCGCCACAGCTGGATCGGATCCGGGGCGCTTTGGAGATCAGGAAACAAGCCAACGGGACAGCGAGGGAAACATGTCGATATGTACCTGGGGCAGCATGAGATCAGCTGATAGGACTTGACAAAAACAACACCCTGATCGTATCAAATAAGCATATATCGACACCGATCTGCAGCGAAAACCAAGTTTTAGAATCATTATTTGGAAAAAATATCTGACGTACAAACACATGTGGAGTAATATAAAATGTATCCTGGACACAAATCTGTGGCTGCAGAACTTTTGCCAGCAGCCTCTTAAGATTTTTTTCTTCTTACATCTGAAAGCTTCTCACGCTCGCCTGCTGGTCGTTTCTGCCATTCTTCCACAGCGATGCGCCGAGGCTCTTCTGCGTCGCCGGCAGTCCTTTCTGCAGCA
The DNA here is from genome assembly GCF_902148845.1 of Salarias fasciatus. Classification (NCBI taxonomy): domain Eukaryota; kingdom Metazoa; phylum Chordata; class Actinopteri; order Blenniiformes; family Blenniidae; genus Salarias; species Salarias fasciatus. The sequence continues at coordinate 14,874,261 of NC_043751.1, read as the reverse complement.
GATTTCAGCTCCCTCCACAGGTTTTCAGTTCAATTTAGGTCAACACTCATTGCAGGCCATCTTTCTTTTTTCTTTTTCTCCCCTTTTCAACCACTTCATTGTGCGGCTGAATGTCTGCTGCGATTCATTGTTCTGCTGGAAAAAAAACAAGACCTTCACCTCGCACACATTTCTTTCAAACCCTGGACGCCACAGTTGACTATAATACGCTGCGATCTTCAGGTTTTTATCTTTCCTTTGATACATTTGATGTCTCCAGTATGAGGGAGAAAAAAAAAAGAAAAAGCAGCTTCAAAGCAGGACTGGACCGTGGTGTTTTTCAGGAAGTGGGTTGTACTTTCCCTCACAGGTACATTCCCAAAGAGCTTTTACTCCGTGGTACAAGCTGCGCACGGCTCAACCTCAGCCTCATTTCTTTATTCGTACCCCACAAAGCTTCCGAAAACATAATTCATCGCTCTAGAATTTCTCCGTAACTTTGACAATGACCTTGTTAGCCTGCAGAGACGTGTTGTGATGAAGCCCGTTATTTATTAGTCGATTCAGGTCCCTCCAAAAAAAAATCAGGATCAATTACTGAGACGACCCGCACTTATTTTGTGCCCAGCATACATTTTACGGCTGTGTATTTTATTCCACAGTCTCAAATGAATACTTTCCTGCTGTCAGTGACATTAGACATTTATTAAATGTGTTTATTATATAAAAAACGGGTGAACCGCAGCTAAATCTGTGAGGTTAGATGATTTAATACTTTGGGAGACGATGATTCTGACCCGGACTGGAGCGGTGAGAGAGCTGCAGGGTGTTTTATGTGCTTGACCTCTGCCTGCTGCTAAAACGCAGGATACTTAAAATCTATTTCTTGCAAGTACTCAAGCTTCAGATGAGGTTAAATTAACAACAAAAAAAAAAGATAGTTGAAGCAAAAATAAGTCAAATGGTTCCCAAAGAAATAAATGGCAATAAATAAAGTATCAATTTAATCAGATAAATAAGCAAATTTAAATAAATAGACGAGCAGATGAGGGCGGCGATGGTTTCAGTGGACGAGGTGCTGACGGGACAGTAAGGCCTGCGTTTTGTGTGTGTGTGTGTGTGTGTGTGTTTCCTCTCATCCTGTGCGCTTCTCCGTCATGAAGCAGCTCCACTCAGTCCGACCTGACGGCCGCCGCCGCCGCTCGGGAGGCGCGGGGTCAGATGGAGCTCTGCGTCTTGATGAAAGCGGTCCTCTCGCTGTGGCCGTCCACCTCCTCGCTGTCTGATTCAGACTCGCAGCCGATCCGGTCCTCGTCCGCCCACACAGTGGGGATCCCTCTGTAGCATATCCGCGCCTTCCTCTCCCGTCCCTGCCGGAGGCCGAAACCGAAGCCCACCCGCGTCCCCCCGCCTTCCGAAAACCCGGAGGGCAGTTTGGTCCTCCAGCCCAGAGAGGCGCCGCCCGAGCGCATCTGCAGCAGGAGGAAGACCCCGGCGAAGGCGGCCAGGATGAAGGCACAGCTGAGGACGGCCGCCACGGCGGGGAGCGGGTTGGACGGCGGGGCGCCGAGCCCCGGGGGTTCCTCCGCCTCCTCGCCGCGGTGGTCCGCCGCGGCCGGGACCTCCCCCTCCGGCTGACCCCCGTCCGCCCGGAGGCCCCCCGTCAGAGGCGACTTCCTCTGGACCTGGCTCTGGCGCAGGCAGGAGGTGAAGACCAGGCGGCTGTGCGGCGGGCAGGACAGGCAGTCGGCGGCGCCGGGGCCGGAGCAGGTGAGGCAGGCGGGGCTGCAGGGCAGGCAGGCCTGGACGGAGGACAGGTCCACCCAGTTCTCCAGGGACAGGTTGAGGAGCTGCGGCCCCGACGTGAAGCCGGGCGGACACAGCTTCACACAGCCCTGCAGGAAGAGCGAGAACCCGGGGCTGCACTCTGCACGGAGACAGAAGAGCAAGGAACGAAAATGAGAGCCGAGAACGACTCACCAGCCCCAGAAAAACAGCCAAATAACGAGACTCTCGTCCCATTTACTGATTATTCAAGTACAGCTCTGAGTAATGAGCGTCCAGAATACAGTACAGGAATAAAAAGTCCAGCTCGGCGTCAAGTGATTGCTTCTTTTGCGAAGCAAAAATAATTCAACTAGTAATAATTTGAGACACGAAAGAGCCAATTTCTCCTGTTTAAAAGCTGGAAACATTTGATGTTTTCCTCGAAAAGAATTTAAATGGAAATTAATCACTAATAACAGTTTAGTGTGTTTATTTTTTTAGACAACTGCATTAATCGACCGACGCTTTCAGCCTGAATAAGGAGTGTTTTTGATCAGGAAAGGATGTTTGTTTCGATCCCTGAAGAAATGAACGACGAACAGCTCAAAGAGAAACTTGAAATTACTGCAGTGGTTTTTGTCCTTGAAATGTGAAATGCGACTTCTTATGAACATTGTTTTTTTTTTCGTAGGAAGCGAAGGTTATTTTTTAATTTTTTTAAAGAAAACTAGAAACTTTACGAATAATAAGCATACATTGGTATTATAAGTAAATAGAAAGAAAAATGTTCATTTTCCTATAATTTAATTCTCACGGCAAAATATCCCTATTTTTCAGATTGATTGCATTTTGTTTCACACTTTATAGTATCTCTATGCTCACACGCACACACAGTTTAAAACCTTCTATACTGAGAAGGACTGAGTTGACTCTAATTAACTTCAAAAACATTCAGTTTTATTTTTAAGATATATACCTGCTCATAAACTGAATCATCAAGAAGTGTGGAATCACTGAGACAAAAGCTTCTCTTTCTATCTTCTGTTTTCTCAGAGAACGCCGTCCTCACTGTTCACCTCTCGCTCTGAGGCAGTTTCTTTCTCCCCTGCTGCTTTCAGCACTTCCCACACTCCGGTATGACATATGGCGATGTGCACAGTCATTGTGTACACAAATGCAGATGCACGAGAGGGCTGTAAACGGCCAATCTGTATTCACGAGATTTGCTTTTCGGCAGTTGGAATCCCCGACGGGCTCTGACCTAAAGCCCCGTCTTGACACAACACCTGCTCGCCGGCGCCAATACAAATGAGCCCGGGCGGCGCTCGGTGGCTCCGGCCGCGGGCTTCCAGGAAGCGGACGGCCTCACCGATGCAGATCTGCTGGGCGTCGAACGTCTTGCAGCTGTTGTTGGACGGCCGGGGGAAGTCGGGGGACGACGGGTTGACGGCGCTGGGCCCGGTGCCCCACAGGATGAGGGTGAATTGACTCAACACACCTGAGAGAGGAGAGAGGAGAGAGGAGGAAGGGCGTTAGGAGAGAATATCAATTTAGCACTTCTCGGAGAGGGAACAGAGAGAACTGGCTCGGGAGAGGATATGGGGGTGGAGAGAGAGGAAACAAGAGATGTGAGCGGGCCAAACATAACACTGGAAGAGGATCAACACCAGCAGAGGAAGAGAGGCGTCCCCATCGCATTTCCCTCTGCAGCTCAGAGTAAACAAAACCAGGAGAAAACTCTAGGATGTAACATCTTAACTCTTCTTGACAATATGCTGCCTTTTTGCCTTTTGAACTGAAACGCTGCCCACTTGCTGGCATGAAGAAATATTCGCTCACAATATTGACATTCTGATAATCAGAAACGTTGCCAAAATGTTTTTTTTTTTAATTATTTTTTTTTGCAGTAAAAATCACTCTCTGCCTAGCGGCTGTTAAATCTTATTGCAAATGTGTTTGAGAGAGCCTCATCCCCGAAAACCAAAAAAACCTCAAATTAGATCAATGGGGAAAGTAATCAGACGGAGAAAAAGAGGAGCAGAGGAGAGGATAGTTAGAGAAGCAAAACACAGAAGAAGACTCCAAACGGGGGAGTCGGTGTAGGCGTGACATGATGTGACGAGACTTAACAATTAGCGAACAGGAGCGGGGTTACCATAGTCACGTCCATTAGCGGCCACGTTTTCTATTTCCAGGGTCCACTCGCCCTGAGGATCTTCGTCCCAGGAGTGGGTGGTCATGAAGGCCCAGTCGTTGAAACCTTCAGCGGAGAAATCGTTTGGCCTGAAGGAGAGAGCAGATACAGCACATTTGTTGTTGTTGTTTTTTTTTTTTTCTTATGTTTGAATCCAGAAAGAGTGTTTTTCCCAAAAGTACGCCTGTGGGAGCATCTGTGTACAACTAAAATTGAAGTCCACACAAACACACACACACACACACACGCTGAGTTTATCTGGGCTTGTGGCACAGAGAGAAAAATAAATAAATAAAGGGGACATTTATATTAGAGTTGAGCTGCTGGTGTGCCGTGTTTGACTGTGTACCTGGGGAACAGGAGGGTGGAGCGGGTGCCCAGTGGGCTGATGAGATGAATGGCCAATTTTCCTCTCTGGCTGTGGGAGAGAGTGAGGCGAGCCTGAACGTGTTCCAGAGAGCCGACGTACTCCGGCCGTCCCCAGCAGGCGTCCACGCTCTTGCTGAACACCAGCTTGTTTCCGATGTCTCTGCAGGTTTTGACAAGTGGAGGCGAGAACAGTTAATGTTGTGTCGCCGCAGAAATGGACACAGACAATAGCGCCGGGCTACAGATTTTAAAGGCGGAGAGCCCCGGCGCTCCGAGGAGAACGCTCTGACATCTATCACGCTGAGAGGGAAGGCAGAGGAGCGAGGGCTTTTAATGAAACTAAAAGTCTCTGTGCTTCACACACAGCTCCGAGTCCTCGCTCTAACCTCGGTTCAGACAGCATGGCGTTGACACACTGGTGCTGCAGCCCCACTGTCGTCCAATTCTTCGCCAAAGCCACCATCGCACCTGCATCCAGGAGCCCGTAACCGTACGAATGACTCACTGTGGAGAGAGGAGGAAGGAGGGAGGAAGAGCAAGTGACATGTTGGTGGGTGGCAGCGAGGAATCTGCACAGTGAGAGAAATGACAACCAGCAATCCTCTGGAATAAAGCAATGCGGTACTCGAGCCCGCGTCTTCCCGAGAACCTCCGGAGGTGTTACAGCACGAAATCTTTCCAATAATTGTGACCGAAGCTCTGAGGATTGTTAGCAGTATGGCGTCTTTGTGAACGCATTCTTGAAGAAACGCTATGAAATAATTTCATCATCTTATGTAATAAAAACCAAAACAAATGAAAACTGGCACTCATCCGAAAATTCATTATTATTCTATAAACATATATTACTAATACATGTTCTTTTTATATCGCACTGTTGTATAAAATTCCTTTGAATGTGGGGAGCCTCAGGGCTCTTAATTTGAAATGAGTGATTTTATTTTGAAGCCGCTGCAGAGAGCCGAGGCATCACTGTTGCGACTTGGACCGGTGGGCGCCAGAAAGTTGCCCCCTTAGCGATGATTCTCTTTCTGCATGTTGCACAGACAGAGCAAACATCCTCAATCCAGTTCCTCTCAGCACTCCTATAAAAATAGGACCCGACTTCAGACTTCATCCTCATAAAAGACAGAAAACTCTCCAGAGCTCTGCTTTCCACCCCGTTTTCACCGACTCGAAACAAACCCTTGTTGTGCGCAGCGCCTGCAGCCGGCGTCCAGGCTGCTGCCGGTAATTTCGCTTGATGCTTTTCTTCTCAGGATGGAAATCCGACAGTTGTATTGATGGCAGTGATACCAGTTGCACTGGGATAGGATGTTAATTCTGTGTTCTGTTCTGTGTGGAGCTATGCTACAAAGACATTCTCTCTTGGATTAAGAAAATATTTCTATTCTGTTCTATGAACGAGTTGAATAAGCTCTGCATGAGTTCCTTGTGTGTTTGTGTTGTTCACTCCGATTTAATCCCACAGTTCAAAAATACGCCTGCGATTAATCGGTGACTAACTCTCCTGCAGGCTTGAATATGAGTGTGCGGTTGTCCGCCTCGAGTGATGGACCGGCGACCTGCTTTACCCTTTCTTTCACCCAACCTGGGACTGGCTCCAGCATCCCACCGCCCTCAGGTACAGACAAGAGCGCTATTTAGGATAAAAGACGGTGTGAACCATGAGTGAATTCACCACAGTCAATGTTTCACTCCTCTGTCTGAGCTTGTAATTACACAATTATACATCCCAGTCTGTGGTCAGTAATATTTGAAGGACACTCTTAAAACAAACGCACCGTTTAATGTGCCGTAATTATCCATCTCAATGGAAAATCTGTGTAAACACTGTCCTTTCTTCGTGTTTTGATGGCACTATCCAGAAGTGAAGGTGTGATGTTTTGCAGCTCCTGCAGGCTACTGTTCAAGGTCTGTAGCTCTTGTATGGTGTAGCTGGCTCTTATTTTCACTGTGACTATTTCTTTATGAAAAATTGACCGCTTTGTTCAAAGACGGTTTCTTTTGATGGGAATATAGAAAACAGGAACGATGGTGTACACATTACTACTGAGCTACTGCGCAACAAAGCAATAAAAAGACTGCATTTCTCCTTCATCTAAAGCAGCACAAAACACCAAAGATCCCTGCAGATTGTGTGTGTTCTGCTGCAGATAGAATATATGTAGATTACTCTCAGGCAGACGCGGCTGCGTCGCTGGAAAATTACGGAGTTGTCAAGAAGCCAAGGTAAAGCTCACTAAAAAAAAAGAAAGAAAATCTCGTGCACAGAACATTTCTTTGTTTCATCCAATACTTGACATTCAAGTGCATCAAAGAGATTTCCTTTGCTCGGGACTGAGACGTGAACTCGGTGCCATCCCAAACCATCTGCGCTCCATTAGAATGAATGATTCCACCCTGTCTGTACCTCGGCGCCCCACTCCGTTTGTTTTCCAGTCTCCGGCGCTGAGGTGCACGGGCTGGGACGTCCTCACCACCAGGTGCTGCATGTCCCTCCAGGTTAGATTCATGCTGCACAGGAAGGAAAGGCAACATCAGCGTATTGACTTTCTGTCACATTATAGCTGAAGACACTACTTTCTACATTATGTGCATTATGAGAGCAGTCGGGCTTTTTTTTTTTTTTTTTTTTTGCTGACCTCGACTGAACAACAACACAGCGGTCAGGAGACTGTAGACACACCTGAAATAAAATCCATGCCAGAGTACAAAGTGAAGATGATCATGGGCTTTTAAAATACGATACTGAGAAGAGAGGTAACCCCGAGGGACGGGAATGGGCTAACATTAAGGTCTTAGCATTAGAGTAAAACACCGGTATTCAAGGATACAGTGTGCTAAAAGGTCAGGGAACACAGCAAAACAGTGGATGCAGCACTGTGTCCAGACCTTTCTGTGATGATAGTTTCTAATGAGATGTGGGACTGAGGGACGGAGGTCACCTTCCACGCCGCACAGGCCCCGTAAAACACACTTTTTTTTCAAATAGATTTATTAAGACACACATCGCAAACATCCATCAGAGAAGCTTTGGAGTTGCCAGAGAGAAAAATACTGTTCTGTGGGTTAAGATAATCAAACCATGAATCACGGCGCTTACCGAGTGCAACACCACCATCGACAGAAATAGAAACACAGAATTGCACCGAGGCGCATCACCTCCGCCGCTCTCCACATCAGCATTCACATCTCACGCTCGCTCATGTGTTATTAATGGACAAGATCCTCCCGATCCACTCAATGTCACCTCCGCCAAGAGTGCAAGGGGGAAAATAATGAAATAATAAAACGCCAATAAGCCAAAACACTCAGCCTATTAAATGATTGCATCTCTGTGAATTCCAGTGCGGTCCCAGTCCAATGAGCTCGCCGCAGTGTTATTACTGCCTCCTGTCAGGACGGAGATGCTGCTCACGAACAAACAGCGACTTGATGTTAAAAGTGAGCGATAGACTTCGCGCTGGAAACCTGAGCTCTGTCAGTTACTGCCCGTCTCCAATGATATCGTATGTGACAGAGCTGAGATAAATGACAGGGGAGGCCCGGGATATAAGCCTGAGCGGAGACCAGCCTGGGAGGTATAAGACTGGGTTTGATGTGACGTCTGTCAGATAATTCTAATGTGGAAATCAGAGGAAAAACACATTCAGAGGTCAGATCACTGATAGGAATGACTTTACACGTGCCAGAGATGATGAAAGATACGGCCGTAAAGGAGAACACGTGAACGCTGCTGACAGGAAGTTGGATTGTAACACCTAAAGTCCTCGGTGAGCGATAATGAGAGACACTGTGGAGTTTAAAATCTTCCCTACCGGCCCGACAGGTATTCAGATGTGTGTGTGCGGGCTGCCGCTTCTGATTTGTCTTGCTAATTAACTGATTATCAAAAGCTTAATTTGCTGTGGAGAGAATTTCTGCGCAGGGATTTAGCCAAATTGTGACTCCCAGAGGTGTCTGCACACTTCAACACGTGACTGCACAAGCGTACATGTTCCTCCCTCAAGAACACAATGGCAAACAGACCGAGATTACAATAAAATGAAAATTAAAAAGGGTTGATACGGTTATTTTCCCAATTTAGAAGCACTGATTACAGCCGTGCTGCGGAGCCGTTTGCACTCACTTGGCCTCCAGAGCCAGAGCGATGATCCCGGCCGCCAGAGGAGCCGAGGCGGACGTCCCCGTGTGAGAGTCTGTACATTTCTCCCACAAGTCTGTGGTCACCTTGGAGACGAGAACAGAGAGAGAGAGAGAGAGAGAGAGAGAGAGAGGGGGTGTAGAGATATACGGGAGGAGTTGCACATTCAATGTGACAGCTGGAGTTCCCCCCGCTCCAGCGTAAGCAAAGTTCACGGTGAGAGAGTGTCACTGTTTGACGAGGGAAAGGTCGGGGACAAATGGGAGCTCTACTGAAGCTATCGAGGGGGGCGGTGGCGGTAGAGAGACTGAATGAATAGGTAGACCCAGTCTCGGGTCTGTGGACGGCAGCCAAAAGGTCCCAGCCGGGGGGGGGGGGAATGTCAGCCAGGTCAGGGTGTGGCGGGACAAAGTATGTTAGCACTCCAGGTACACCTCTGCTCCCGGTCCCTGCCAGCGCCGGGAAGCTAATGAGGCCCGTCTGGGTCACGGCGAGGATGCGTCAGAACTGAGAAAATAGCCAGGAGCCGGGAAGAGCTGTGAAGGTTAGGGACGCATTCTTGGAGTGCAACTTCTGCCCTGACAGATTGTGGCACTAATGACCATTATCTGAGGAAGGATGTCTCCGTGGCAGCGGAGTAAACAAAGCCGGGGTGGGGGCCCGCGGACGCCGACTGTAAATCTCAGGGAAACACGAAAAACACTCCTACATCAAGGATTTAGTCCCCGGTTCCTGTTTCGTTTTTTATGTAAACGATCTTTAAGTTGATTTTTCTCAATATATTATTTCATATGGAAATGTGTAACTATTATAATTTCACACCTTTAGAATTTATTTGTTTCGTCACATACAGAATAAAGTCAATCTGCCAACAAAGTGAGTATTTGTTGCTCAGTTGGGAATAATTCACATGTGGATTGATTGTTCTCTGCTAGAATTCATTGTAAGGTCTCGACCATCCTCAGTTGACCCTCAGTGAAACAGAATTAAACTGCTGCAGAGCTTTCTGCTATTTGGGTTCTCTATTGATTTTATAACATTTTGTCAGGAGTTTAAAACTCATGAAAGGTGATTTTTTTTCTTTCTTTCCTTTTTTTTTTGTTTTAACTGTATTTGAACGTTCCAAAACCAAAACAGACAAAATAACAGATTAAGTAAAAAGAAAACAAGGTTCTGTATGTTTTGTTTTTAATAATAATAACAATAAAAACAACAATTAGCTTCATCCCAACAGTGATAATTGCTTTAAATTTGCAAACATAATTGCCAAAGCAATTACTTAAAATTTCTCGAAATTGCATCTAGAAACAAAAGAACAATCAGGGTGTAACTGAACAGTCTGAGCGATAAAAAAGCTATATTCTGTAGAGTTTGTGGTCTGTGATAACAATAATGCCTTGAATGGCAATTTGTTAGCTTTTTTGTGGGGCTTTGGAACACTGTTATTCCTTTTTTTTTTAGTATTTTTTTGTTGGAAACCATCACATTTTGTTATTTCTTTGTGCGAACAGCAGAAAGCTTTAATTACAGCGGAGTGCAGTAAAAGGCATTATGCTAGTTAAGAGGTACTGGGATTCAAATTTGTTTGTCTGTGTCTGCAGTCGCCAATTTTTTGTAATCTCCCGAGATGACAGGTGACCAAATCTGTCCACTAAATGAGCTATTTGCTAGTCTGCGCCAGATCTGTTTGAAAGGCTAGTCTGCAAATGTAGCGCGCCGACGTCCAACAAAAAACCAGCATAAATACTAGTTTTGGACAAAAGCAAATTGTGGCGGCGCACTAATACATCAAACAGCAGCCTCTGACTGCAGAAGCATAAATACAAAGCCGGAGCTGCTGTATATTTTCAAATGACTTCAATTTCACCCATTTGATGAGCAGCATTTGCTTGCCTGCAGCGTGCCTCTGGTGTATTTTGGAGGGGATGGCAGATTTATGGTTGTTTTATGTTGTTCTGTGTCCCCGAGGCGAGGCTTTCTTCAGCTGACAGGCAGCTTGAAGGAAGCATGTGGTATCTCCCCATGTCTGTCAGCTCGGCTCATTGTATGTTCCACATCAGTCACTCCGATTTTGACAGTTTGATGCTTATTTTTGATTCGAGAGCGACAAGATTAATGGAAATACACTCTCAAGCAGTGTTCACTCCGGATGTAGCGGCGTCAACTTTTGGCAAGTGGCGGAATCGTGTTTATTTCTCTAAGATCTGACATTCAACCCAACACGTAATCAAAGCCTGTGTGTTGGTGTGTGTGTGTGTGTGTGTGTGTGTTTGTTTGTGTGTGTGCACCCACTATCTGCTTCTCCCCCGGGTTTCCAGAGCTGAAGGTGGTGGCGAGGGTGGAGGAGCAGGGCTCGCTGTACCACGGCACGTTGCCGGACTGCGTGGTGCTGCTGATGGACAGGGTGTAGATGCTGTTGGTGTAGCCGTCGCAGTTGCAGTTGTCCTGCTCGCGGCCGCCGTTACCCGAGGCCCAGACGAAGATGGAGCCCAGTCCGCCGCGGCCCTGCGGCGCAGAGAGACACACACACCTCGATAGAGATGGAATCGCGGACGGAGGAGATCCAGAGAACGACGGTAACAGGAGGTGGTTGAAGTGTGAAGAATTGCCTTTGACGAAGACGTTTGTCTCACTGCTTAACCGCCTTATCATCTCAGCGCTTCCTTTCAGAGACACTGGAGCGCTTGTAGGCACAACTCCTATTAATACATCATAATGTCAGGCGACTTACCGCAGCAGAACATCAGATAACAAATAGAAGGAATGTAATTACCAAATTTACTCAGGCTGAATATAATTACAACGCTGATAAATGACAACAAGAACAATCTGGCAGAGACACTGTGCCAGTAAAGCAGACAGCATAAGAGACATACATCCAGCACGGGTGGATATGGAGAGCCGGCAGCAGGCTGGAGATCTTGGGAGAGGTTTATGACTCAGATTAAAAATTCCCCGACCATTTTAGCAAAGTAACAAAGGGTGTCCTCTCTTAACTCAGGAGCACCACAGAGATTAGTTTGCTCCATTTGTTCAAAGACACACAGACCATCTTTCATGCATTTGTCTCCAGCCGACTGGATTACTGTGACTCGCTTCTTGCTAGAGATTCATAAAAATCGATAGACTGCCTTTAGTCAGTACAAAGCACAGCTGCTGCTGTGAAACACACAAAACTGTGGAAAATTTGTTCACATTTGCACAATTTTGTATTGCCTGCTCTGCTTACCTACGACCTTTAGAATTGATTTGAAAGTTTCGCTGCCTGGAAGGCACTGGGCTTGGTGGGTCTGCTTCCTACACGGCTGACCTCCTTTCTCTCGATATGTTGCCGATTATAGCTTGAGGTTTGCTGACCAGTTCCCGCTGCCCGTCCCCAGGGCCGGGCTGCAGACGCAGGGCAGGAGGGCATGTGCTGTCAGGACTCCGCAGCCTTACAGCAGCCTCCGGGTGCACAGTGACCTCAGTGTCCCTTTCCGAAACGACTTCCAGACTTATTATTTCAGCCGGTTTTAATTGGCTCTTGTCATCTTACATCATAATGTTCCTCTCATAAACAACTTCATGGAGGCAGCAGAGATTATCTTTTGAAAACCCTTTTGTCTGTCTGTCTTTCATCTGCGGTTGTTTAAAAGTCCAAGGATGTATTCATTTGCAGAGGTCTACTAAATCAAGGTATTATTATCTGCATAATTATCTGCAGTGATGATTTTGACTTCAGTTGACTTTTTTATTATAACACATTAATTCCAAAACCATTGAAACAATGGAAGATTAATTTTTAATCAAAGTGTAAAAGCAGACACAGTGAATCTCACCATGAAAAGGACTGATAAAAAAACTTCTCTTTTTCACCTTCACGTTGAACCACGTGGGTGGACAACGGGCATTTAACATAACAAACCATACAGGGTCGCATGTATGGCGAAGTACAGAAGCAAAAACAAGAGGAGAGACCTTTGATACAACCCACACAAAAAAAAAAAACCCTTCAAAATAACACAATTAAATGGCCAAACAGAATCGATAAAGTGGAAAAATAAAACTGATATATCTCGCCCAGAGATGCTCGTGATAGCATCAAAAACTATCTTTTTTCTGTCATGGTGTTTGACAGGAAGATAGCTGTTGTTCAAGATCGCTGTTCTCTTGGTCTGCTCGAGTCCGGTGGATAAATGAGAACAGTGTCAGTGTTGGTTACAGTTATGAGAAATTCCAAAAAAAACACTGGAATACGGGCTTCCTCATCCATGTTATTGCTGCGCTGTCTCTCCGGCATGGCTAATCACTAAAATGTTAAGCTCATAAGTGTAAAAAGGCACCTTAATTGGACCTGAACGCCGACCTTAAATGAGCTTGTTCAGAGTGTTTTTTAAAAGGATTATCCATTCAATTTTCTTAATGGATTCCTACGGCTCCATCTTGCAAATGATCTCTCTGTAGAAGATGGGATAAATATCCTTCCACTGAGTATTTGATGCCATCCGAATCGAAGCGTACCCTAATGCTCGAGTCTCGAAGCTGCTCGAAATCCTTCATGTCCAATTTATGACCCGGCGCTGCCGTTGCTGCAGGTTGCAGAGGCCAGACGATAACGCGCCAGTGCCAAGGGCGATCGCACTGCCAGGACAACATGCGGCGATCCAGAGGGGTCCTGTTGTGTTGCTGTCTGACGGCTTTTTCCCCTCACCAAAACTTTATGGTATGCGCAGCATTTGGTTTTGGATATGTGATGTTCTCTCCCACTGGAAATGTAGAAGTTTTTTTTTCTTTTCTTAATTTATATGCCAATTACATCTGCGTTTGAATCTAACTGTTGGTCTGCATCAGTGAATGCTGCTCCACTTCTTTTCTCTCCCGTTCATCATTAAAAAGATGCTCCGCTCACGTCTTCATGCTGACACATGAGAAATTATGTCATTACACTTAGACAATATGCTGTATTGTTAATATTTTATTCCATCCAACCCTAAAATGGGATTCAGAGGGTAATTAACTAAACAACCTTGAGTTTGTCCTTTCTCATAGTTAGTTTCAAATCTGCCATTAGACACCAGTAGAGTGGGATTGTATGGATGGAAAAATGGACAGACACTCTCTGGTTTACCATTTGGAACAGAAATACTTAAATGTCAAGAACAACAATTTCCCCGGCTGCCTCTGATGCTCACATGATAGATTGCTTTGCGTGTATGTGGCTTCCAACGAACAGTTTTATATTTTGAGACACACTTATTTGCTGCTCTTGCGTCGGAGTTAGGTGAGAAGATCAATATGACTCTCAGGCCGATGCAATGCGTTTGAGGCTGGACCCAGCAGCTGACTAGAAGTGAAAAAAAAAAAAAAATTCCTCCTACCTGCATTGCTCAGGCTCACAGATTAATTCTTTATACCTCAAATAAAAAAATGTGCTAGGTCCGGTTGCAAGGTGACTATCAACGAATATCAGAAAGGTAGTGAGATCCTGAAGGTCTCAGTGATGTATTGATCTCTGTTCTCCTCTGATTTATGTTTCCTGTATCCTGATGTGAACCCGAACGAACCTGTCAATTATCACTAGTGATTTTCTGCAATGCCTCAAGTGAACTTTCCCACAATTTAGGTCACATCTCCGATACTACATTTGTGAATTTTCATCTCAATGTTAAATGTATTGAATATTTTAGGGTGAACCTTTTAATGTCTGCCATGAAGATGAAGCTGGTGTCAAATTATGGGAATCTGATGCTGCTCAGGCTCAGTCTTGGTCAAAGGCCGCATTGGTTAGGAAAGACTATTTAGTGAATGTTAGGATGAAACCGTGACAATAAACACACTGACATATATCGTTTTTAACCTGAAAAAGACCCGTTAAGCCCTTTTTTTTTTTTTAAACAGTTAATCTGTCACACATTGGCATGAGACAAATTTCACATTAATGGGTTCAAATCCCAATAACACAGGTTATCCCAACAGTAATCTCAACATAAGAGTAATAGAAAGAAAGGAGACCTTAAAAATCCACATAAGCTATTGTATTTGGTGAACAAAAACTAAAGAGACATAAATGCATATTGCCAGTTTTTGTATGAAACTGAGCTGAATCAATCTACTGTAACGCACAGAGTCTCTCAGAATGTAGCTCAAACACTTTAGAGATCTAATATGAGTTTGATGGCAATATTGTTGATGAGAAACAGGAGATATTAGCAGATTAAAAGTCTGAGCTTGTCCTGACCTTGGTTATTCCCTGAAGGAAAGCCTCTTTAGCCAGCTTGGCAGGGCCGTCCAGCGACTTGCCGTCATCCTCGGGGCCCCAGCTGGCGCTGTAGATGTGGATGTGCTGTGGGTTGAGGCTCAGAGAGTGAGCCTCCACCACATCTGTCACTTCGCCGTCCAGCATACGAACTCCTGCAAGAGAGAACAAGCAATATGGTGCATATTGGGTTACCAAACCTGAAAAGTGGTTGAGGGAAAAATGACAGCATGACAGATGCTCAACACAGCTTGCGTATGAATTTCGCCACGAGATAGGTGGAGAGATGTAAAAACCTGAGACGCGAAAACAGCACGAGGTGATGAAATGTGAAAACTAGTCATAAAAGGATTGAAAGGAATGGGTTGGAACACAGATTCCCATTTCATCTCGAGCTACAAAAAGGAGAAAACAAACAACAAAACAGAAAACAGGAGAAACAAAAGACTTCACAGGAAGATACAAAGGCTTCAACAGAGTCACAGTTTTAATGAGTTAGCACACAAAGCTTCAGCCGCAGATGCTGCAGCAGATATTACACTAGTTTACCGCTACATAAAACATATGGCTGTTAGAATACGAAAGTCTGTTTTCTGACCCCACAGATGTATACAGAAAGGACAAGTGGACAAGTCTATCACACTACAAAGAGAAACATAGACACACACGGATAAAAAAAAAATATATATATATATGCAGAGTTTACAGAGCCGCCAACAGACTGCTGTGTCCACGGCGTACCACTGAATGCCACCTTTCATCATACCTGAACGCAACCCTGCCAGAGCCTTTGAAGTAAGCAGCCTCAGATCAGCAGTCTGAACATTAATATCTGTAGAGAGGCATGAAATAAACCACCCTCAAATAAGGTCCATTACTAGCAGAGGACCGCTGGACCTGAGACTCAACACTATGACCGACTACATCCACATTAAGACTTCAATAATCCATTCCAGACAGCCCTGCAGGTACAAACATACGTCCGAGGGGATGTGGCCGAGGCGGTAATTACTCTGTTGGCATTTCGATTCCACGTAACCCAAGTTTGAATACTGAGCGAATGGAAATAAAGTTAACTGGCTAAACATGCAACATAAAGCAGAATGTTTTCCTGCTTATCGTTATGCGGGGGTTGTACTGCAGCAGTAATGATAATTACTGTCGTAACAATTCTCATCAACTTCCTGTGGCTCCTCGATTCCTTATTAAGCCAGCGCTGAGTGAGTTCCCTGCAGCTTCGCAAAGTCAGAGGTAGCAGGGAGAGCTGCAGCTCTTAAGTGTGTGTGTGTGTGTGTGTGTGTGTGTGTGTGTGTGTGTGTGTGTGTGTGTGTGTGTGTGTGTGTAATATAGGTACAGTAGGCAGAAGAGAAAGTAAACGCAGAGGTTCAGTTACAGGTTTTAAAGCGTTATCTCTGCTCATTACTCTGTAAGCAGAGGCGCATTTTCAGCGGCCTTGCAGACACCAGCGCTCACATGCGCACAAAGGCCGTGACGACCGGACCCAAACCGCAGCTGTTTATCAACGATCCGCTGACCCCGTGACGCGAATACGTTCACGGAGGAGTAATTGATGAGAAACGGGGCCAGCGTGCAGATCTGTGGGGAGATGAGCGGTAATGAAGACAGAGAAGGAGAGTTATGAGTAACATCTGTGGATGGGACTGCTCAGGGCTCCGCCGAGTCTTGTTGGCTGCCATCGTGGCATTGACAGATTGTTTGATGACAAAAGTTACTAAAAGCCTCCTTGGAATACTTTATCAACTACGAAGATTTTCGGAAGGCAAAAAAAAACAAAAAAAAAAACAAGCCTCCTTTCAGACTTAATTTGTGATCACGACTTTCATTTAAACGAGCTGCGCTACATGTCCTCTTTCTTAATGGATGTCTTCACACGTTGACAGTTTTATTGCTGTTTGAACAAGAGCTCGCCCTTCCAGTCTTATTTTGACCAGCATTTTTAGGCAGATGATTTACACGCCGGTGTGAATAGAGGTCCGCCAGATGAGGAAATCAAGTTTTCTGGCATCCGAATAAATTCAAGACGTTCCCTTATCAGAAAACGACTCAACTAAACACTTTAAAAATTGGACGTGCTCTTTATGTAATTGCTTAAAAAAAAAAAGATAAAGCGTTAGGCAAAAATCCAGAAGAATTTGGACCGAGTCATGAATTAAGAACAATCAGACTCACCCTGTCATAAATAGTGAATAAGTCATACTAATAAGGACATTAACATATTAATACTGTACGCTCAGTCAGCAATAAGAAATCATCACAATAATTTCTAGAAGAATAGGCATTTATCTTCAGACATTAAAACCAAATATGAGTCATGAAAGTGACACTTTAATTAGTTTTTACAGGCACAAAGAAACACCATTGAAGCATTTACAACCTTAATTCTTCAAAACTCGGGAGGTTTTTGTTAAATGTGAAAGAATAGAATGCAGTCATTTGCCCACTGAATCTGTTCTGCATTCCCATTAAAACATGAATAACATGTCAGATGAATAAACTTGGAGATTTTACCATTTAATGGAGGGGCGCCATCAATGTCTAAAGTTTATTGAGATTTCAGAGAAGTGCTTGCTCCCATCCAGGAAATCTCACGTTCAGTTAAGGCCTTGCATATTTCAGCAAGGCGATGCTAAATTACATACTGTATCCACCACAACAGCTTCGCCGCAGCAAATCGCAGACAAGTCCAGAATTTTTTTTACTGGTAGGAAATATTTGGGAGCATCATGAAAAATCCGACAGCAGTGGTTGAGGGCTGTTAAGCTGCTAGGAGGTGTAAACCACCAAGAAAAACACTGCAGCAACCGCTCCCCGTTTTCAAACATGAATAGAGAGTTGGTAAACATGAACCGTTACAGAAAAAAATCCAAACAAAATCTCCTCTTCCCAATGACACATCTCTGCATTACGCTCACACTTCTGAACCATACCGCCAGTCTTCCAGTAAAAAAAAAAGTTCACTGAACCACAAAGATCCTTATGGATTTAGGCTTTAAAATCTATTACTGACTCATTAAAATGTTACTGCACCGCTTCTATTAAACTTTGATTGTTACTCAAGTCCCAGACTGAATCAATCTTGGCTAACTCATTCAGATTAATACCATACCAATAAAACTTTGTGTCTGATTAAGAGCATCGGCTGCACGCCTCACTCACCTCCGATTTTAGCGTTATAGGCCACGCCTACGCCACACACGCCATTGTTGGCTGCAGCAGCGACTTCTCCGGCACACCGAGTTCCATGTCTGCAGAGAAGTGAGAGGAAAAAAAAGAAAAGAAAAGAAAGAGGATTAGGAATTTGCACATCAAGCAGCGGACTGCTAGATACAGTTGGTATAAAAGCAATTGATGTTTGTATTTGCTGAACTATGCTGGTTTAAAACAATACTGGAGCTTAACTGTTGCTATAATTACATCAAAGTGGAGAGAAACATAAACCCAATGGTCCCTCTGTTAACTGCGGCAGAGTCCTGATAGCTGGAACAAAAGATGTCAAAATAAACCATGATATGCCTTCTACATGGCATCATGACTCATTTATGGAGGATTATAATTTTAGACTTAAAACAAGACGGAGAGCTACGAGCTCTGCGGTGAGAATGATACGCTACGAAGAGAATCAAGGATACATTTCCCCCCAATAATAACAACAACAACAGCAGACAAAGACGAGTAAATAGCATTCTGGACATAAACAAGTACAAGGTTACAAAACTCCCGTGCATCTCAGTCACACAAAGAGATAAAAAAAAAAAAAAAAAAAAAAAAAATACCAGTGTGTAGAATTGCAGTGAGCACAGAAACTGAAACTCTAATAAATAAATTGACAACACTGTTGTTTGGATGTTGTGTTCTTTCTGAGGAGCCCCATTTGTCTTTTTCTGTGTAAATGATTTAGAAAAGTATTTTATCTTTTCAGCTGCTTTTGATCGACAATGCAGTCCCAGAATAACACAAACACTGGGCTTGTTTCAAAGAGATTCTCATGTTTTATTGCACAGCAATAGTTATCGACTAGTATAGAGTTTAGTAATATTTTAATCAATATGCAATGACATCTGTGAGACTCCATCTGATCAAACAATCCCAAAAATGCCTGAATTAATAAGAAGAAACTCAATAAATATCAACAAAAGACTCTATTAATATTCACTTCAGTAGGAATGATTCATATTAGAAAAGTATAAAAAAAATGTTTTAAAAAGTTTTCTATAAATGCATTCATGGAACAGTGTCTTCCCGTATTTCCATCAGCATACGAGACTTAATCTCTGTGCACTTGAGAGAAACCATGAACCTACAATACATTCACCTTCCTCTTCTGTGAAACACAAGTACCTTGGAGAGCTCCTCTTTTGACTTCCACTCATTTTTCTGAGAGAAAAAAAGAGAAATCTTTTCTCCTGTGACACGAGCTACAGGGTTACCAGAGGCTGCCTCAACCAATCAAAAATAACCAGACTAAAACCCGAGGATAAATACGGTACAAAGACCTGTCTAAAACTTTACCTCAGCAGTCACTGGCCACAGGCAATTCCAGTAGAATATGAGATGCTATTGATGGACGTGAATTATTCACAGAGTCGCTCATTAATTCCTCAAGCCGGTCTCGGGAGTCGGAGAACCGACAGGTTCCCTGTTGAGTGTTGTCAAGATGTCAAACACAACACTTCACAAACGGAAACCACTCCGACCCCAGAAACGCTCTTTATCAAGACCTTTCTCAGATTTGTCTTCAGAAAGAGACAGGGACGTGTTTAAATGTCGATCTTTGCAGGTTTGAATGCGCCAGGACCTCAAAAAAAAAAAAACTGGTGATCGTCATTGTGATGGATTCCATTAGTTTCTCCTGAGTTTCATTGTTGAAACGGTGTGATCAGACTATGAATGGATGGCGCAGAACCAGCGTTTGGCATTTAACACAGGTCATTAAGATTGCCGCCTGATTACAGATATCTGATTAGGAGGTGCGCAGTTTCGCACCCGTCTCTGCGACGCGCCGTGCGAATGTTATCGGAACGATGCTAATTACATCCCCGGCGCTGTTTAAGAGGGCCGAAATTGTCTGCTTTTTTGATCTAAAAACTTCACTGATGAAGAGACGGAGGACAAAGTCATTTTACAGGGTCAAAGCAAGGCTGCACCTCCAGCTGGGATCCTGATTGAACCGCATGTAGCTCTGTGAAGTATCACCCTCCCCCTAATTCTCAGCTTCTCTCACTTTAAAACATCTCAGGAACCAATCATGGCTGTTTCACTGTCTGTTCCGTTTTTTCGTCTTTGATTTTTGACGGATTCAATTTTATATAACAGAACCAAATGCGTCGGCTCAAAGAAAACCCTTCATTTCACGACGGCGGACGTCAACAACTGCAAACAGTACGGTGATTATTTAAAAAAAGGCAATCGAGCAGCACGACAGCACTTATTGTTCACTGACTGATATGCCCTTACAGAAGGACCTACAAGCACATGGCAGCTTCTAATACATCAGCAGGGCAATTAAATGTTAACACTGCAAAACCAAAAGGTTAAACTGCACTATTCCTTCGCTAACAGGTCCCTTATGGCAGCGGTCATGACTTCACATAACCCTCCACAACCTCAACAGCATGGTATCTCCTAACATGTGTGAGAAAGCAGAGATGCAGTGTTTAGCTTTCTTTCTTTCCTTAAAAAAAAAAAAACAAAAAAAAAAAAAAACTAAACTTCAAAGCCCATATTGACCAAAAAAAAAAAAAAAAAACCCAGAAAATCATTAAAAAAATCACACGAATAAACCTGTTCGTCTATCTGATTATTAAAGACGCGTTTAGCATACGAAAAAGCTTGAGGCGCAGTCCACACTCTGATTTTAATGAGACTCCAGATATGTTGTTCTCCGTTTGGCGGGGCATCTCTGCCTGCGTGTGAAGCACCAGGCAGTCGCCTTTGTTTAATCAGAGCACTAAAAAGGCTCCGGCCTGCCCACTCGTTACTGTTTAGCTCACAACTGCGTGTCTGACGAACGTCTGACTGACTGGCTTTACAAACTCATCCACATAAATCAATCAAGTTATTATGTGCTAAAGCAGTGTGGTGTGGGTGCTGAATAGTGACTGTCAGTCATTGCAAATCACAGAAACGAGTGATTAGACCACTCGTCTCACTGTGAGTATACTTTTTCATTCCACCACAGGAATATGAGTAATAACATTTTATGTTGGCACCGGCAGCAAGGGTGTATTTGTCTTTAATGACTGAAAAAACTGTGCAGAGACCCGGTAGACCCGGCATCCACTCAGAGTAAACATAAATGAAATCAATATCTGAAGTGACACAGCACACTAAGTGCATCTGCAGTGATTTAGAGTAGCGGCGAGTCACACGGCGGCCAACGCACGTTCCAATTCACGCGCAATATTTTTTGGTAATGATGCTAACTTGATAAATTTTTCGAGAGGAGTTCGTCTTCAGCCATTAGGCCAATTTACAGTTTATCTTTTGCAGCGTTGTTAATTTTCTTGCAGTTCAAGCGAACTGAGCAACCATAGCAGAGGAACTAAAAATCAACAATACAGAAAAATATACAAATTCAGCACTGTGGCTGGTCAGATGGCTCGGCCCAAAAAGCTACATGCATGAAAGGAAACAGATATTTTCAGTTCAAGCACAGTGAAACACCCCTCTTTGTGCGCCAGCTCTCAATGGCTTTTGTTCAAAAGATATGCAAATCTTAGGTAACATTAAGATTGCTGTAATTCAACAAGGTGAAAAAAAAAAGAAAAGAATCACAGCCTTAACTGCATCAAACAAAATGAGGACGAAGTATTTTAACACTTCAAATGTGAGAATGTGGTAATCAGTGCTTTGAATGGAAGTCTACAACTCCCTGGGCTGAAACTATCAGCAGGTACAGCTCCCGTTTCATCCAGAGCATCATAAAAAATCCTTTATGCATGGGACTGCACATATCCTCACACCACTGAGTCACAGATGTGATGCCAGGCAGAGGATTCAGCCAGGGCAGGCATCGTGAGCACAGAGCCAAGGCCTGGGAAGATGTTTTTAGAAAGGCCATATGCAACACAGTTCTGCTGTTCTCAATACTATCTGAAATGCTCACACACACACACGCACACACACATGTATGCGTGTGAATGATTGAACTGGATGGAATTCAGAAAAAAAAAGAAAAGAAAAGCCAGACAGCTTAATATATCCAGGGAGAGAGTCAGACGTGCCAAGGCAGACAAACGGGCTTTGCGATGAGGCCACAATTTTATCTTTCAAATGTCCATGAAATTAAATGATTTCCGAGACACTTTACTGAATGCCTCCATTACATATCCGTTTAAAATAAACTGGGAGAGGTGTCAGAGACGTAACAAACAGTGAGGCCGGCATATTTTGAAAAGAATGCGAAAACGGAGTTCCGCACTAGAGGACATGGAAAGACAATTAAAAAAAAAACAAAAAACCCCCCCCTCAAAACAGTGAAACAGCACCTCGGAGAAAGACAACCAAGTTAAATAAATCATTAGTATGAGGACTACTGAATAGCCTTGGCTATTCACATACACAAGCAAAGAAGAAAGGTCTGGCCAAGCTTAAACAAAGCTGAGATAAAATGCTACTGAAACAGAGATGATCTATTCACACAACCGATGTGACCTCCTTTACCTCTCTTATCTTATCAAAGGAAGCTAAAGGGAAGGCGAGGTAAAGCTTTTATCTCTCCTCCTCAGGACATTCCAGCCTATTGGGTGAAGACACTGCACCGGCGTTTATTGGAGAATGTAGGCAGAGTCAATACATACTCAAGTCCACAGTCTATTAATAGTAGTAGATGATCCATCCAGCATTTACATACGCACACACGATGCCACCAGCTTCACTAATGCGACACCTTTACATAATTTAAATTCAACACAGCCATGTCACACAATACATATTCAAAACTTAAGAAAAAAAAAATATGCCCATTTTCATGACACCGTATTTTAAACATTCTAAATGGCTTTTTATGGTTTTGTCTCACTGAAGCTTTTATCTTGCGAAAGGTGCGAATTGATACCGGTGCAGCGGAGTGTGCCTTCTCTAGTAAAAGACAAATGTGATTTCCCTTCCAGCACTGCTTCTTTTAAAGAGCAAATACCCCTCCCTTCATCTCTGCGCAGGTAAATAAGGCATTGTCAAGTGCTGGCATGTTGGTATCTCCGCAAAGCAGAAAATCGTTGCATTTTTCATTTCAACGTTGTGCTACACAGAACCGCGGCTCGCAATGTGTGTGCATTCAGTTTGTTACCCACAAACGTTTCCACAAACAGCGGGAGCTAAAGACGTGTTTGTTCATCCCAGTTGTTTGCTTTGCGGTCTGATTTCTCGCCAAGGCCACCGCGTACCTGCAGCATCAGATAACAGCAGGATTCACACATGGCTCTCTCGAGCTGGACAACTGTGAGCGATGGCACGATTAAAAAAAATAAAACATTGGTGGCGACAATATACATTTATAAATGATCCCCACCAAAGGGGACCTGGTCAACACTTTTGCTGCAATAGCCATTTCTCTGCTCGATAACTGTAAATAGTCGTATCACTGTGTGTATTGTATGAATGCTGTTTACTTTTATGTATGTTTTATAGCTGGCTGTACCTCAAATCGTCCTCTGGGGATAATAAAGTCTACCTTGACCTTATTTGTTATAAAAAGTTATGAGCTCAACGTAGTGATCACATCTCTATTTTCAGGATTCATCGAGTAAAGGATGGAATTCAGATTCTTTTTTTAATGTGCTTTTAAATAAATGCCATGAATCAATAAGACGCAAAGCACATTCGGTGGACTGGGATTGTCTGCTATTAAAACAGAAAACCTTGACCTCCACTATCCCAAATTCACTTAAATCGCATTCCTCAGAAGATTGAAGACAGACCATAAAAACACGCTGAAAAGGAAGAGAAGGCAATGAATTGACATCGTGCCCCATATTTAATTATAAACCTGACATTATACTTGACTCAAACAAGTTGAATTATTGTTTATTGTGTGTGCTTTCTTTATGTTTTCAAACTTCCTGCTGTGAATGACGGTGGGAGTGTTTACCTTGGTTTATTACTGAACAACTTTCAAGCAGTTTTCAATATTTATGTTCTTTCACACACGCTTTATGAAGTGTGTTCCTGAAAAGCAGCAGATAACAGTTTTATTGTTACATTTTTCATTTAGGTTTTACCCTCAGCAATCTTCTCTGCCACTGGAAACTCAAGGGAGTAAACACAAGCGGCCCATGCTGGCCAATCACAGCTCTCGCTGTCTCTGTGTATCGTCTTCACTGCGGTAGCCTGTCAGTAACAGGCGCAGCAAAAAAAAAATGTAACAGTGCTCTTCAGGTGGGTAAAGCGAGGTAAAGTTTTGGAGACCTTGGAGAAAGTGATTAAACAGGGAATGATGGTAGAAAATAAAACAACAGAGGCCTGAATATCTGACATAAATTCCCCGGTCGCCGTAATCTTCACAAACACTGGATCCTGTAGATACCGGGGTCTTTTTAGGTCTGCCTTCTCATCGATTTTCATTCAAAAATTTATGCTTTCTTCGGGTATGTTTTCACTCCATTCCTTTCTCCAGTCCTCCTGTCCTCCTGCCCCCGTCCTCCTCCTGTTAATAACTTCTCCCTCTACCCAGCTGTATCGGTATGCCTCGTATTAATTCCCCACCTCCCACTTGTATTTAAAGAGTGCTATTGTCCCTTTAGTGTGTCGGCGCCTCTGTCTTCTCTCTGCTCCAGATTCCACCATCATGAGACTAAGTGCATAATTTCTTACCTGTTTCCTGTGGAGGATGTTCTTTTTTTAAAATTAAAAGAAGGATAGGACTTTTAGACACTGTACTGTGCACACAGTAATGTGACTAAAGAGACAGGAAGTTCCTGTTTTCTTTTCAGCATTATCCCTGCTCATGCCAAGTTTTTTTTTTCCACTCTGTTCTTTGTCATCAACACGTTTCACCTTGTTAATATCTGGAGGGGAAACCAGAGGTGAATTGCTTTAAACAAACCTGTCAGGACAAAATAGATATCAAGTCATGTCATTTGGGATAATCACATCCTGACCTCTGCTTGGGGTCCTTGTAATTTTGGTAAAAAGCGATTTGTCTTGAAAATATTTGTCCCCAAGAGTTTTAACACTCATCTTCGGCACATCTATCAGGTTAGACAGTGTTTTATTTTTGTGACCACCGCTTCTTTTTCAGAGCAGGAAAGTAACACTATCACGTTCAGTCTGTTCCCGTTCTACGGCTCAGCAGAAGCATCCGCCAGCCTGTGCTCGGCCTGCCATCCTTTGTCCGGTGACCAGACAGAGAGGATGAATCAAGGTCTGAAGATCCCACTCCACTGCTCATGGGTCAAGCATCCCATCGGAGTTTTGCATGAGCAAAACATGTTATCGCATTCTCACACCAGCCTCTCTCTCCTTTCCAGTGCCTGCGTCGCCCTGAACTCTGCGCTCAGTGTTTTATCGACTCAAGTCCTCATCGGAGGATTTAACCTGACCCGAGTTTTCCGGATTCGATTCAACCTGACGGCCACTGGGTTCCTACATCTGTTCACCTTTCTGTGCATGGCTGTTAGCTCACCGTCTGTCTCCCTGGGTTGACTGATAAGAGCGCTTCTCGGTTTATTCCTGGTTGCAAAGGTGGTGAGAGTCTCGTGGCAGCTTTTCTTCAGCTTCACATTCTCCCCGTAAATCCTTCCCATGGTTCCAACTAACGGGGTTCAGTGTCCTCGTTACCTACCGACCTTTTCCTCAACTTTTCTCCTCACTGATACAAATTTTCTAATAAACTTGTTTTAACTTGGAAATTGCCTCCAAGCCCTGAATCTGGGATTATATCCTGAGAATTCTGTCTAGACTCAAACTACTTTCAATACATCCCACTTGTCTGCTTTAATGCTCGCTTGTTTCAGACGCCACACCTCCAGATTTATGCTGCAGTTCCAGGCCTAAACCCAACTGACATCATTAAGGTTATGTTTACAGAAAAACCAAAAGCCCCTGAGACACAGAACATATTGTGATCGTAATTTGCCAGGCTGAGCGTTACTCTTTATCATGTGTGAACTGAATTTCATGCCTACAATCAGACGCAAAGCTAAATCGGTGGCCCCAAATGATTCAAACTCCTGCAGGCATTACTATTGGCAAGGAGGCAAAGAAGATACATTACTTCTCCAAGCTGAGGTGACGTACTTTCTTATGCAGTCCTTAGAACAAGAAAGATGTGTGTTTGAGCGTGGAGAATTTATGTTAGAGCTACATACACATTCATGCGTTGTTTGTGTTTTTGTTGTATACCGTATGTGTGTTGAAATATGCATCACCGAGTATGACGAATGCCTAAACCGCGCTTTGGCTAAACTGTGGGATCTGTCTTTTGGCACTGCTCTGTTAGTTTATATCTGTTTTTAGAGGGACTGAATAGGGTCCGTTCACTGAAGCTGCCAAAAGGATTAGGCTATTTTCTGCTCCACTCAGCTCAGTTCAGCTGTGGCCGCGGGCTGGTCTGCTCAAATGGTTACACTGGAGTGTGAAGTGCAGATACGCTCATTGTGTGGATGAACGCAGTCGGTCTCTCATCTGAGTCCTTGAAGAGATGGTCAGACGATTCTGGTGAACATGTTAAAAACCGGGATGTGTGGAAAGGCTCAAACTTTTTTATTTTTTTCATTTTCCGCCCACTTCCAGCAACGACGACTCATTCGTCAATGCAATAGGCAGAAGGCAGGGAAACACTTTGGAAAAGTTGCCAGTCCGTCATGAGGCAAGTACAGATAGACGCAGTAACTATTCATGGACTTCCTAGCTGAAGGCAGTTTTTATATGGGTGAAAACTTTTGGGGACCAGGAAGGAAATAAAAATCTCCACAACCATGGACAGAAATCAAAAGTCTTCTTTTAACTGTGAGAGAACAGAGTAACAGCTGTGCTCCTTTAAAAATAAAATTACTCTGCTTTATACAGCTTTTATTTAATAAAATAAAAGCTGTATACGCAATATACAGCTATTTAATAAAACTACAGGTATTTTGAATAAGCAATGAATGACATAAAGCAACAGAAGCTACAAAATAAAGGCACATCTCCAGCATCCATCTAAAGATGTCAAATCATTTTGTCCAAATAACAATGTTCAAATGACTTCAAACGTCTCTACCCCAATTTATGTAAATAACACAGAAGAAAAACAAATAACTCAGCATCGAGCACCATGTTCAACCTGGACTTTCTCCAAATACTGCAGACACAATTGGTTTAACATCCCATTCATCAGTATCTAGTCAGCTGAGCCGAGTAATATTGATTGACTCCAGGTGATCGGTAATGGGGTTTGGATTAGGACTGTCACCTCCAATCACTGCAGGCTATACTTTCCAGGGATGCCTGGAGAACAAAAACTTTCAATCACACGGACCTTTTCTCGGGTAAAAACAGGAGCAAGAGAGCAGGCGGGGAAAGAAAGAAAAGAGCATCAACAGAGGATTGGGTTTAGGAGGGGAATTCTTGCCAACATCTCTGAAACTTCTAATCCGGCTGTCTAGAAAATAAACAAACTGTCCCCAACAGAATAAACAAGACAGAGAAAAAGCAGAATTACAGTATTCAGACAAGACAAAGAGTGGCAGCTTTATAAACAATAATTGATGAACTCTATAAATAGTGGAAAGCATTTATCTGCCATCTGTAAGGTCTGGACTGAAAAAAGGGAAAATGTTTTCTCTGTGTTAAATGTCATTATTTGTCATTTCTCGGAGCAATAAATGAGTCTGAGTAAACCTTTATCAAACTGTCAGTGGACTGAGCATTACAAATTAAACCTCACCATAAGGCTCAATCAAGATTTCTTTTTACTTGCTGACAGCAAAGTTTCTGTTTATCTGTTTCCGGAGAGCAACTTCTATAAAGTACTGTCACTTTAATAAACTAATGCAACTAATCAAATCATAGTGCAATTAATGCTATCAATTAAAAAAAAAAAAAAACCTCTTCACCAGAGAGGAAAAAAATAGTACGGAAAAAAAACACACTTGACAACTTGAGTGTGAACGTGAACTCTTGAGGAACGCCAGTTTCATAAAATGTGGAGTTTTAAAATGTGTCAGCGGCAAAGTCAAGGCAGCGCAGGTGCGACCCGAAGTGTCAAACACTGTAACAGAGGCGCTAAAGCAGACGACGCAGGAGGAAGCTGCCGTCGTTGATCTCTGTGCCCTGCTCGTCTGATCCAGCCTGCATCACTCCCTTAACAACAGATTTAAAAATATACTCAGTATATGTACAGCAGGAGTACGGATTTACAGAAAACTGTTCACTCTCGCAAACAGTGTCTCCAAACAGTATTAAACCTTGTTGCTTTTTTCCTTTCCCCTCCGTGTGGCAGTCAGAATTCAAATTGGATTGAGATTTATTTTTGCCCAGTAAATCCACAATGAGCCCCACTGACACATAAAAAAATAATTTTAGATTACGTGTGAGTCACAGACAGACGCTTAACCTCCTGTTACTGACGTGCCATCCTTCTAATTTTAAATTGCATACATGACTATTACTGATCACCGAGTACCCCGAGACATCAGCTTCTGCTACATTAAGAAAGTCCCCTATAGAAAAGTCCCTTGCTGTTTTACCACTTAATAACCCTAAGGCTCCTCGTCACCATCTAATGCCAGATATGTCTACCCAGCCTTGACTAATGTCAGAAGAAATTAAGAATTTAATGAAATAAAAACCGTGCGTCTTCTGAAACAACTGGTCCATTCACCGTTTCCCTACCCCGGTGTCTTTCTGCTGAAGAAGCATTTCCATGGTCACAGAAACAAATTGCCACGTGCTACCAAGGGGAAATCAATTTTTCTGGGGTAAGAGAAGTGTGCAAACACTTTTCTTGGTCTTCTGCAAGGCCGCCATCCAGATTTGTCACTGCGCACACTCCTGTATCCTTGAGTTTAACCAGTGTTAGTATGCAGGTGATGGTGGTTTGATTTGTAATGAAGGACAAAAGGCTATGTAGGATGCCAATCATTTTTTAATAAAGCTTGTCACTACACAGTCTTTCAAACTGGTATGTGGATGTCTATTAATGAAATCTCCCCCACAGGAGTTATTAGGTGTATATAGACAAGTTAAAGAGACAGATGCTGTGTATGGTGCATGGAGAAAAACATGGAAGAAAGCGAGGCGAGGTGAGCAAGCCGTCTGGTTTTGAGGAACAAAAAGTCTTTTTGTCTTTGTTTGTGTTTGTTTTGGGATAAATATGCCTTAACAGACAATCTAGGGGAAAAAATGTCCTTGCATAAATGAAAAAATGAGTAAAATTGAAGGTTAGCATGGCTACAGGTATAGAAATAGTTGTGCTGTTTTTCATCGCTCATTTCACCTTGTCAAATAGTGGAAGAAAAAAATAACCTGTTCCGAAAATACAGCAGAGCTAATCAAGCTGCTGAGAACTTACTGACTCACAATATTTACATATTTAGTCCAGGAATTTATGGAAATCTGGTTCACTGCCTTAAAATTATGTTTCAGTTTAATTTTTTTCTAATAATATACAACTGTGGCGTACAAACCTTAAATCATATTATTAAGACGAGTGAATTGATATCATGTTGTGATTATGTAATTTAACAGTAAAATGCACAGTATAAAGATGTCATCAGACTTGACTTTTCGGCTTAGATTATGAATTGAATACCAATAAATGAAATTAGACACGTTATTGCTCAATCACTTTCAGAACAAGCACCATAGATAGAATTGTTTTTTTCTTAGAGATTCGGAGTTTTCTGTAATACATGACATAGTAAACTGCAAAGCTTCTGTTTTCTTAGTGATTAATGAAAAAAATACTTCAGGCCTCCCGGCAGGTTGTATACCGGAGCTGAATTTAATCTTGATATCCTCCACTATAAATTCCAACACCATACGTTTTCCATTACACTTAGATGACAGGGGGGGAGACTGGAGGGAAGGAAAGGAAGGAAGAAGAAGAAGTAGAAAAAAAAGCATGATTAAGCATAAATGGATTACCTGCTTGACCAGATTTCCCACCTGCCATCAACAAAGCCTGCATCCCCCTTCAAATAACTACCAACTCAAAAACAGAGCATCAGTGTGGAAAAAGCCAGAAGGGAGAATCCAAAAATTATCCTCTGGTTTCATCAGTACAAATGAACCCGCCTTCACAATTGTTGGGAAATGCCCGCATCAGAGGCTTCTTAGCTTGTTGTTTTTCTATGAATATATTCATATAATCTCGTTGTGAGGAGGTTGCGAGCATTACTCACTGTCAGCCTGCATTACTGTGTGGTGATTCACATAACTCTGGTGATCATTTGTCCGCAGGTCACTCGAAACGCCGGAGCTCAGCGCCGAAGACACGGTGACACACCCTTGCTTTTCATTTCATGCCCGTAAATTGATCCCGTCTAAGATAATTGCTGAGGCGCTTCCACTGACAGGGAAAAACAGCGAATGTGCGAGCGCAAACCTCCTTACTGTGTTTTTACTATTACGTGTGCCTTGTGAAGTAATAGCATGATGCAGTCGTGGAGCTGCAGTGAACCGCGGTCAGGAAGTAATCCCCTCCAGTAGAGCTTTGTTCCATCAGCAGGACGGAGTGGGATCTACTTTTGCAGAGACAGAAAGGGCCGGGGTCGCTCTGCATGGCTGCCCGAGCTGTCGGCAAGGACAAGAAACAAGGCCCCAGCTTAAAAAGAGGACTACTGATGTTTTCCTTTTCAAGATTAATAAATACTGTAGATGAATAGATCGTGTTTTGGTGGAGGACAGAAAAACAAACAACGCTACCTGTGCAGCTAAAGCGGCTTAGAGAGATGAGCCGTGAGAGAGCTCAAATCAGAGCAACTATGCAGTAATGAATTTATTTCCATACAATGGCTTCTACTATCTCTTAAGAAAATGGTGAACCTACAGTATTTAGTTTTTTATTTTCTCTGAGACCAACTTCTTGTTGATGTTGCACTTTGAAGCAGCAATAAAGACAAACAAACTAACAAAAAGGCTTAGCGGCATCGTCCTAGAAAAGAGAGAGATTTGAGACAAATCCTGCTGTGTATTTCGAAAGCGGGATGTAGCTTTTCATCTGCTCCGGGGGGGATTGGACTAAAGCAGGAGACCATAGCAGTCGGAGGGATGGGAGTAGCGGAGGGGATGAATGGCCGGGATTCACCCAAACTTGGGGGCTTTAGCGTTCCGTCATTAAATGGGGCAAACGTGTTTTAAAGTGATCGCCAAAGATGGAGAGGGAGACGCACGAGTCGCTGGGGGCAAGTAAACAAGCATTGTATTAGCAGCAAATGTGGCAGTGTAGCTGTGGGGCTGTACAAACTGGACCTTGAAATGCTGCTACAGCAGCTTGGCTTGTGTACTGATGCAGGAAAAAAGGCAAGGGTCTTTCAAGACTTTGCAAAAAGACTGCACCAGTGCTTTCAAACTTATATAATTGGCTTCCGAATGTAAATTTTTTTTTCCTCCAAAAGCACTGGACCAAAAGCTTTAAAAAACCTGCCTTCTCGCCGGCGCCGTTCCCCGTCGACGGACATTTAAATGAAGAGAATGAGAAGTGAAAAACAAGCGGTGTTGAACGAGAGGTGCTTAGTAAAAATGGGCATCCCATTAGAAAGACGTTCCCAAGCTTCAGGGTATATTTGCATTTGCATGATTTCATGCGGAATAAGTTAAAGCAAATTACCTGTTCTCATTTCTCTGCGTGTATCTCGGTTGGGGGTCATTGTCGTCGTCATTGACATCGTAGCTGGCTTCAGGGTCCTACAGACAAACAAAAGAGGGTGAAGACGCCAACGCAGCTCTTCAAGTGCTCATTTATAATGCTGCCATCCCTCATTTATGTCATTTAGCTGTTTTTAATTTCCATTCACTGCAAATGTTAGCATCAAATAGGGACTTTTCTTTCACAATACGCAGCCTTCGCTGCTTGCTATGTGCCCGGTTTGGGGTCAGCTGGTTTTTGGATACAGCTGAGATGAAATAAGGATTAAATATTTTCACCATGTACGTCACAAAATTGAAACACTGATGAACATCCCACCTGCTGTAACCATCTAAATGCAATCAGTCAGAAATAACACCAAGAAGGAGAAGCAGAAATATTGGCAATATTGCTCCTTTATTAGACTGACCTGTTTTCTCTCAAAGTAAATAAAATAACAAAGTGCCCACAACAAATTCCCTTTTCCAAGGCCAGAAGAGCAATTTCAGCTGCAGAACTGCTCAAACTAATGCTGCCTTTCTCTCTTTTCAGCAGCGGTGAAGACATCTTGTTTGCTGTTTTCAAAGGGCATCAAGTATCAAAGGATTTGGGGCGAATACAAGTACAGTTGCACCCTTTTTCTCTCTTTTTATTAACACTTCTGAGCAATTCTATTTTACTTACATAATTGTTGATGAGGTCAGGATGGTTTTTCTCAATGCCATCATCCAGAATGGTGACCACTACACCTTTCCCCGTGTAGCCTTGAGCCCAGGCGGTTTGTGTATTCAGGTCTTGATGCGTTGGGTTGAACTGTAAAAGACACTCAGCTGTCAGTATTTCTTGAAATCGGTTGATGAAGCAGCTAAACCATCTGTAAAGAGATTTTATTACTTTTTTTTTTTCTTTAATTAAAAGCACAGGAAAGCCCACAACAAAACTAAGCATGAAGACGTAAAAAGCAAGAAGGGAGGCGGTTCTTCAACACTTAAAATCCAATTTTAATGCATCACACGACGCGCCGAGCTGCTCAGGTTGGCCTGCCCAGTGTGAACATCCTACTCCATTTACGCTGTCAGGAAAAAAGACAGACAACCTGTTGCAGGTCAGGAATCATGGTGGGAACACCTCTTGCACAAGAAACAACAGTCTCCAAGCATTCGGGAGGAGGGGAAGGGAGACAAATAGGCCATACCTGGGGGTAATACGTGCTTGGGGTGAATAAGGGGAAATTTGTACGGTGAGCGGTGTGAGGAGAGGTGAGTGCCAGAGGTGACAGAGATGTTTATAGATAAACATAGACGAATGGAGGAACAGAAAGACATCTTCGAAAAGCCTCTCTGCCCCTTGTTCCTTTTCCTGCTGATTCACTTCCTCTAAAACACACAACTCCTGCATGTGCACTTCTGGGAGGAGAACCAGTGTTTTTGGTTAAGCGGCTTAAGGTCCAGGATATCTGCAACATCCACAATGCATTGATCTTTTGAAATAATTGTTCAATGCATATTCTAAGTGGCTAGCTCACTCACACCAAGAATATTCCCAGTTCGAGTGCATGTCAGTCATTGTGCACTTCACCACAGTCCAAAAAAAACGTGAATCTGAGGCCGACTGGTGATTTTAAATTGCCCCTCTGTGTGGTGTGTGTGACTGTGGGTGCAGAGGGTTGGTGTAAAATATGGATGGAGGTTTGGGAATGCTCTCTAAAAAAACCCCTCCAGAATAACAGAACTTGGTCTACCACCAAGACAAAACTTCACACTCTGTGCCTTCAGCTAATCGTGTTCTATTGATTTTAATTAATTAATTAATTTTGAAGTCAGCGCTCTGGAGAATACTTCACAAAGGAGAAAAAGTGCTTAAGACCCCAGACGATAAAGGGCCTAATGCTGAATGGCAGAGGTTGTTTTACAACTTCTCTTCATTGGTGATTTATGTCTGGGATAGTCAATCTTGTCATTAATCCGCTGCTGTGACGGAGGTTTCGTGCACATAAAAAAAAAAGGAAGAAAGGGGGAGATTAGGGCAAATTGAAGCATCTCAGAGAAAAGCTGTGAATAATGAAACAGACATAGTGCCAGGACCATTTGCTATCAATGTTTCACAGGTGATACAGTTCGGTGGGGGATCCGTCCTGACGTGTAATTTTACTTTCAACCTAACATCCTTGGATGCACTGAATTATAAATTACACCCAGAAAAACTTGTGGAGGGGGCGAAGATGACAAGAATGAGGTTTGGCCCGACATCCAGCCATTCAATTTATGACTATCTGACGCACCGTACCCAAACTGATAACTTCCATCACAATAACAGCGAACGCATCTTTCAATCAGGTATGCATAGATGTGGCTTCAGAGCTGTTATTCAATGCAGAGCGGGCCCGTTTCTGGAACCACACAATTTAAAGTGGCATTCTGAATGAATTAAATAAAGATGAAAAATCATTACACAGGCTCCCTGGCTGTGGACCCGCTTGAATTTCTTTTTCATAATGCTTAGATGTCACTTTTATACATCAGCAAGGGTGCTGTTGAAAATTACATCATGTATGCCGTTTTATGTAAAGAAAAGAGAGCGTTACACACCAGGTACCACTGCTTGGAGAAATCAGGGTCTGTTGGGTCTTCGTAGACATCCCGCCTCTTCCTTTTTTTCACCACTTGCTGCTCTGCCCACAGGACCTGCGATGCCAAGACACATACACACACACACACACACACACACACACACACACACACACACACACACACACAGACAAAACCCTCTAAGCGAAAATTCACAGTTTAAACACTTATTCTCACATGATTTTGTGTCATTACTAATGTTCTATTTTCAGACATTGCAGCGACTTCCCACAGAAGAAGACGTTGAAAAGCACGGTCCCAGCTGTGTTCAAAAAGCAATAACTAGAAAGAGGAGCAGAGATGTGAGGAAAATCTCATTTATTTCATTGCTCAGATGCAAAGGCAAAGTGGCGACTGTACGGCGAGCCTGAGTACAGGCCTTTGAAGTCATCCTGGCCGCTGTGATTTGCACAGGCTCGGTAAGGTAAGGCGACAGCCATTTCCCAGCATCTGAGGACGCGAGAAAACAAATTAACACAATTTTGTCAAAAGTCAAGAGTGAAAAACAGCAATTAAATGTTTGTCCACTTTTAGCACTCAGGCTTGCATTTATACAATTTGACAGGTATATTCCTCCGTGGTCACGACGGGCTATTGAAAAGATGCCGCAGGACATGAGGATTTGATCCATTTTACCGTTTGTACAGGCAACATCTTAGCACTTCGTTTCTCAGCTGGAAAACATGACTGACAACTGCGGCCATTTCTCTAAATTTAATAGGTGATGCCTCATCGGGGACGTGTTTCAGAACGCTGGCATCTCCAAAACAAACATCTGTCAAGTTCTCATTAACAAAGACAACATCTGGTTTGTTTGTTGTGCCGCACATTAGAGAAGCTGGAGAAGGGAGGACACAGGTGAATGTTTAAACAGTGCTGTCTTGCAAACAGAGGAATACGGGTTGTTGCTCAATTTTCCTGTGTTTTGATTTGGACATAAATCGAAGTGGAATTAGTGTGATCCAAGAACAAAGAGTGAACTTATTAGCAAACATCAGAGAAAAGATGGATTTAATGTGCCTTTTGCTACAGTTTATTCTAATTAGGCAGGAGGCAACTCAGCCATTTGTTAGTAAATTAATGAGGAATCCATTCAAAATAATACTTCGACTGATGCAACAGTCTAGCAAAGGGAACCTGCATATAGAAGATAGAGAGAGCTCGTGGCACAAAGCCTCATCTTCTGCAGCAGTGTAGCCAAAC
This sequence comes from Salarias fasciatus, assembly GCF_902148845.1. Classification (NCBI taxonomy): domain Eukaryota; kingdom Metazoa; phylum Chordata; class Actinopteri; order Blenniiformes; family Blenniidae; genus Salarias; species Salarias fasciatus. The sequence continues at coordinate 14,838,951 of NC_043751.1, read as the reverse complement.
ACTGCCGAAAATGTTATTGTCAACGGTAAACGCTTCATTTTCTGGATTTTTGTTGAAGGTGGCGAAGCTTAAACCCGCTCCTGTTTTTCTGTGTAGAACACTGGAGTGAAGCTGTTCAGAACTGAATTTCTTTTACAATACCTGGCAGATTGTCACAGCACAAGTTGTTATTTAGGTATTTCACTGTTTTTTTCCCCCCCATAGTTTTATGTTTTGGGCTATTTCTTTGCTTCACTCGGCGTTAGTTCTCGTGGCGAGTCTCCTCTACTTGGTTGATTTCGTGATTTCACGCTTCTATAAAGTGCATGGCTCGAATGGAAATGTGTTCGGCGCAGCTGCCATGACTGGAGCGCCGCACACAGTTGAAAAGTTAGCCTTAGAGAATGAAACCATTAACCTTATTCAAACGACCCTCAGCTAATTAACATTTATCTTATTTCATTACATTTATAACTGCACATGGGCGACCTCATTGCACCGCTGCCCACTGTCCACCACGTTATTAACAGGACGGAGTTACAACCTGATACATGAATCAAATGATAATCTGGACAATGCCATATAGGGTAGGATATGAAGGGTTTCATCTATACAATTAATTACGGCTGATAATTAAACATCAGCGCAATCACTTTACAGATGAGTCAATTAGCATCATCTTGGGAAAATTGAGATCAAGTAAAATTTATGGTGCGTAAGCTCTTCGGTGATTGCAAATTTTTGATTTTTTGTAAGATCACACACTCTCGAAACCTTGGAAAAAAAAAAAAAAAAGATAAGGTGTATAAACCAGTGCTTCCTGCAGGCCAAGTGATCCAGGATAATTACAAGACAGAGAAATAAGCACTACCCCGCGGTCTCGGACAAGGACAAAGACTAGACAAACACAACTGCACAGAAGAAGCAATCATGAAACAGGAGGGATCTCCACATGGGCGAGGACTGTAATCTGCTTGAGCAATAAACTGTTTGTTCCATCTCTCGCACAGTGTCCTCAGGGCTTTCCTGCTGCCTGATGACTAAGAGGAGGCCATGCTGGTATTGCTTGTAATGTAGAAAAAAATGGGGGGAAAACCATGCGGTGCTCTGATCTGAAACTGTTACCAAAGCTTGCAAAAAAGAAAGGCGCCATGTCAAAGTGTACGCTCAACTACATTCTGAGGTTTTTTTCTTTTTCTTTTTACAACCAAATGAAATGAAGACCCCAAAAATAACAAGGAACTCCTTTTTACGAATAAAAGAGAATAGACTTTACAAATAAAAAACAGAGGCATTCATGACATTCCTTATAGCTGCTCATAACCCTCACAACAGACTTTTTCATAATCAATAGCGAGAAAAAAAAACACGTGCAACATGCCTGTTGGAGCTAAAGGAACCCCGCTACGTGTTCTCATGAATAGCAGTGAACATAAACACACTTGTTTACCAGTACACTCCACAGGGAGCATTTTAATTTGAATTCTGACAAGAAATGCCACAATCAGCTTAGGACTGAATTCCATAGAAATGAAAGGTTTGTTGTGTCTGTGATCACCCATATTTGAAATACTAACATGAATCTGCCCATTGCTACAGCAAAACACAAACATCAACATGTTTTGCTTCACATGGTGATTAATAGATGTTTCATTTCAGCCAATCCTCTGTTAGTATTTCCTAAACCTTTTGAAGAGATGATGCATATTCTGTATACTGAAATACACTTAAATCTCACAGGTGGACACTGAGGTTCAATAATTAGCCCTCTCCGGTATTGGTAGTGTAAATTGTACACTGAAAAACAGAAATTGACTCCCTAATTCTGACAATGTGTGAGAGAGATAACATATGCCAGTGGACCCGGGGGTAAGTCGATGAAAAACAGCTTGCCACATGATAAATTGCATCCCATTACCAGTATTCCTGGCAAATAATTCAAATTATTTTTCACTTTTATGATGATTTTATTCTGAGTATTTCATCTTGAGATGGTCTCTCATATGCTTTTCTGCCACAGTAAATCACTGATTTCCATCCAGGAGGGCAGAACTTACTGATAATACTAAAGAGGGTCTTCATGAAATGACTGTCATATTTCCATTTTTCAGTCAGATGAACCAACTCACATAAAACAATGAACTTATTTTCTCTTGTGACTGGGTGGGAGGGTGGAGCATTGGAGGTCAGAGAATATTGACACACAAACTAATGCATTATTGGTTTTTAGTCTGTCCTGTTGGGACCTGCTGACAATAAATTTAGAATATTGCTGACTATTTCCAGCATGGCCTTGAGCAGCTCCCTGTGCTCTTACACAGACGGACCAACTGCTTTAAATGGGGAGCGGATGTGGGAGATGTAATGCCGGTCCCTCCAAATTATGATATGTGGTAAGCTGCCTTGCAGTGCAGCTTCTACAAAACCAAGACCAGCCACCCAAAAGCAAATCGATTCTTCCTTTCACAGAGCGAATGCGGGGCGTGGAGCGGTGATGACAAACAACCTTTGCAAGCATAATGGTAAAAGCTTACGCCGCTGCCAATGTCATCTTGCCACTGTGTGATTATTCAAAGGGGATGGTGATAAGTGGCAGGTTAGCGCCATGGAGCAGGGAAGAGGAGACAATGGAGGTAATGTGAGCTACAGCTGCTGGATTACTGGGAGGAAGCATCATAACAAGCTCAAAGCTGAGCAATGACTAATCCAAATCCAGGCATTATGTTTTTATTGCCTTTTAAATCTGGCTTCTTTGAATCAAGTGAAGCAGAACCTTTTCTCTCCCGTTCCCCCCGAAGATCAGATGGTCTCATAGACACAAACAAATACTAACTTGAATAAACACACATAAACCTCACAAGGTTAGTTTTTTTTTTTTTTTGTAACGTTGTTGGCAACGGCCATGCTTCCTTTTCTATTTTGTTGAGGTTTTGTCTGTTTCTGGCTGCGTTGGTTTGTAAGTAAACTGTTGTTTCTCAGCCAGAAATCCGATGCCATGAAAAGCTGAAGGTTCAAGTGGTGTGTTAACCTGAACTAATGGTTTTCTGGCAGTGATGAACCTGTGAGATACAATCTCCTCTGTGAAAAATGCTTTTAGAAAAAGATAAGGATTTACCACAGAGGCTCTGCTGTTAGGGCTCAAGTTGTAACTCTAAGATGCCATCTCTCATTTAGTATTGCTAAGTGACATTCAGAATAGATAATGTCCATCGTGCTGATTGGCTCTAGCCCTCATCTGTCAAGCATTAAGAACACATCATTTTTCAGTTAAGTGCTTCTCATTTGTGCAGTCCACTTGCAATCCAGTCTGCTTTTTGTCCCTTTCTACTGCGTATCAAGCTTAAGGCAAGCATCTCAAGTCATTAAACCCACCACAATAGCAATGGCAAAATCTATACCTCTGTGACTACAACACCAGATCTCATTTTCTGTAGATTTCAAAACAAATCTCATAACCATTTGTGAGCCATGGTACTCTTGCGGTGCCCAGACAGATACCTGTGAACCCATGTGCTCAGAGAGACTTGTTAGTGTCCATTTAGCCTGACCCCTGACACCACTGGTCTTGAGGAATGTCACCATATCTCACTAATGATGTCTTGAGGCTTCAGTGCTTGTCAGGCCACACCAGTCCTTTCCTCAGCCCGCCTGTCTTGGGCTGCAGTCCTCCGGCTCTCTTTGGCAGATCTAGCTCGCTACAGATGGCCCGAGTCCGCTCTCACTCAGTTACTGCCCCCTTTTTAGCGCCAGTCAAGTGCTTCTTAATTCACTTTAAAAGCAGCAATTACCACTGCTACCTCCCTTGTTTCCAGAGTAAACATGGCGGAAGCACCTTGCTGAGTCTGGTGCCAGCTATGCTGAAAATAGTGAGAGGGCGCATTCAGATGAGTGCAGACGCAGTGATGCTGCCCTGCCCAGGCCTGACACATATTTGACTTTTGGAGCTTGCCAGTCAGTCTGGCCCTGACTTGAGAGAGGCATTTTTTTTTTTTTTTTCACATCAAGTGAAGGAATGCTTGATCTCTCTGGTTTAAAATCCAAAGCTTGCCTTATGTATGGCAGATTTTAAAAAGCTTATCTATATTTATCCCTGTGATAGAACTTTACCTGGCCAGCCAGTTTTACTTTACACTGTTTTAAGAATTCCTCCACAGTCGGTCGACACCCTGCAGCTGTAGAAAAAGGTATGCGCTCCTTTAATGCACATTTTAGCTGCAGTATATGATTTGATTTGCATCAATCAGTGCTTTTATATGGGGCTTTTTAATCCTGTTGAAATCAAAATAAAGGTTGATTCCGCTCTAAAAATAACCATTAAATGCCTGAAAACTTTGTTTGCAAATAAACCAACTGGTTCATTCTCCTGTGAGAGTGGAATCACATGGAAATTAGGTGTGACTTTATTCTGGTCGTTCTGTGCATGCTTGTTAATCGCGATGACGCATTATTCCAAGATGGCGGCCCACGGCTGCATCAAAGCAAAGCACTTTGCTTTGTTTACTTCCGGCAGACGTCACTATGTCTCGGCCGCCCCCTGTCCGATCAGGCCGCTGTGTGGTTACGTGGGTGGTTTTTAATTCGGAATTGGTTTATTCTGAACTCAGCAGTTCCAAATTAGATACAGCTGGGATGACATTTTGTGAATGTTAGGATCTTAACTCTTTATGTGAGGAAAGAAAAAAAAAAGATTCCTATTCTTCCATTTTCACTTGCCGATTCATGCATCATTTCAGATCTCAAAGAAAGATTGAGTGACATTTGTGAAGCTCTTCTGCTTTTGTTGATCTGACCTCTGTGCCATTTTTCCCACCCAGGTCTGAGAGGCATCTCTTCTGTCAGCAGCTCATCTTTATACAAACAGAAAAGGTCAAGAGCAGGGTTTGCGAAAGGTTAGACATTGTTGGACTCAAGAATGTACTGTATTAACCTTGGTACTTACAATAGTTGTTGCCTCAGCACACAAATACACAGAGTATAAAGCGCTTTTGCTCTGTTTTCAAGCGCAACCCTTCAGTGGATTCCTTATTGAATAATAAACCCAAAGAACGAGAGCGTGGCACAGACAGCACAATTAGATTTTTCAGAAAAGCTCCTGCTGCCTTCAAAAGACGGCAGTGTAGCGTTCTATAAATTTTTCATCTCATTAGCATTTTTAGTCACTCAGAAATGTTTCTGTAAAGATCATATCTAGCGCGTTGAAGAGCAGTATTTCCTCTGTGGCTAAGGAGTTTTGATCTGGAGGCTGGAGATGCATATTTAGATATATTCAAAACTCAAGTGTAATATTGATAATGTGAACCAGTGTGAAGACTGTTATCTTGCAATACTGGTTAATGTGTTCCTCTCAAGTACATAAACTTGCAGAAAAACAAAAAAACAAAAACAATTTTCCATTATAAAAATTTGGGAAAGTTTATTGTTCAGCTAAAAAAACCCAACCAATACAGGCTGTTTTGATTAGTGGATACTAAAGTGAAGCAAATGTGAGGCAACAGCACTGTAGATAAGTGTAAAGTGAAACTTTTTATCTTGTAATCCCTTGGAAGAGACAAAAAAAACCCCTCCCTTCTATCTTGGCACTTAAATGCTGGTGGCACTATGCCCGGTACATACTAAAACACACATTTTTTTCAACCACTTATGAATTGTTTATGAATCGGTGATTTGTCACTGTTTAAATCCAGAACCAGATGTCCAAATTAGGGTTGAATTTATGATTTAGAAAATGCTCCTGCTTTTGGACGTTTGATTAAAGTCAGTTTTCTTCTTTAATTAACATAGTTGCACATAATGATTTTAAAAGACTATTAAAAAAACAGCGCCAAACACAGAGGCAGCTACAGCTGCTGTTTGTTGGAGGAATTTATTTTGCATATTTACTGCGATGTGGTACCTTGGACTGGGTCAGAGGGACAGATGGAAGGACAAGTAAGGACTGCAAAGAATACAGAGTTTGACAGGCTGTCACTGATTCTGGCATTCCCTTTTCCTTTGTGATATACGCTCTGTCTGTGTGTAATCCAATCTGTCTTTTGGCCTTTGTTGCCGACACGGACTTCCACAATGAGGTGTGCGAGAGCTGACAATAGTTTACCTGTGGTTCTTTTTGCAGTCTGATGTGCATTCCCCGGTGGCCAGACAAAGCCCTCCTCTCCACAGCATGGTGCCTGAAGTGATAATAATCTCCAAAAACCTGCACAAACACAAAGAGAAAGGCAATGAGTTCACCTGCTGCAACAGGATGGCCGGATAACACTCTGTGCTCACCAAGGCATTCATGTGCACACAAGCAAATGGGCAGAGGGTGTTCTTCATGAAAGAGCTTAAACCAGACGTGTTCATTTTCAGACTTCACAATGTAGCTTTTCCTGCAGGTACGCATAAATACACGAGAATCTGTTTCTGTGTTTGGCTGTCTAAATATGTGTCACTACAAATTAACTAGTATTTTATTATAACATGTCATGCGCATGACATCTAGAAGAGTCTTTGGACATCCACAGGACAGTTGCTGGACCTTGAGTCTCTCTCTTTGTGTCTAATTTCTATTGAAATAACATGTGAACCCAGCAAATAAGCGGCTTGACCGGACACAAAAATCTGTCAATGGTTCCAACTCTGCTGTCCTTGAGGAAAACACTTCAGCCCTCCTGCTCTCTGACCTTTGGAAGCGTTGTATGGAAACACGTTGGTCAATTCATTAGCCTGACTTCTGCAGTCCATTACGATGTAGAGTAAAAGATTTGCTGAAAATACTGACCATACAATGGTCAGTTTTATTTTAAAGCAATCAGAAAGGATTTATTTGAAACATATACAAGAGGTTTTACCTTGCAGTGGCATTCAGCAGGTCTGTATCAGCCTGGGAGGGAATTCTAATATACTGGAAACTCAATAACCTATATGAGAGTGGCGGCATATCAGGAACACCTCTCAATATATTGCAGTCCTGTGGATCTCATAAAGCGGGAGATAAATGTGTTGTGGGATGTGTGCTGCTTTGGTTTAATTAATCAGCAAAGTCATATCAGCATATTGGTAATAAGAGGTTTACTGGTAGCACAGTGCTTGTAACCGACTTGTTAGACTTTAAAAAAAAACCAATGATGTGGCCTTTCCTTTTTAAATCACACGACGAAAACAGAACATGTTTATTCAACACGGCAGCAAACATGTGATTAACCTGGAATTAGGATGTGAGTTCAGCTTTAATCAAATTGTTAAACATGTCACGTAGAGAAGTGCACCAACCTAAAGACGTCCATGAAACAGCTGCAGATGGACACTATCTATCAAAAGTGATCAGAGGCATCTATTAGAAGTCTGAAGTCACTTTAGAGCTATTTGGAAGCGTGTCGCGTATGGCTGTCATTGTTCGCTCACACGTCCTGCTCATAAAAGAGCTCTTAAGGACAACTGACAGCTGTCACCAAACAGGCCTAAAACCTCGGGGGCTGTATTTTTTTTTTTTTTTTTTTTATCAGCTCTGCTCTTAAGTGACACACCAAGCGGTCCGAGCCTCTCCCGGCCATGTCAAGGACAGCCGACCGGGGAGCAAGATAGCAATTAATTAATGAGGATGCCCAGCGGTAAAAGTGTGATGAAAATAACTGAAACGAAAAGTGGAAGGAGAGGACGACGAACAACATCCCGGCCGCTCTTTACACGGGAATTCGCGGGAGAGGGGCGTCCATTTGAGGAGGAAGCACTGCAATCTGTACAGTAGTGCCACTGGGGACTGGCTCACCTTCACAAGCCCAGTGGAGCGGAGGAAGAGTGGGGGGCAGAGGAAGAGGGGGAGGAGGGCGGGGGATGAAGGGAAGCAAGAGGGGGAAGAGGGAGGGGGGTGAAGCAGGGTTTGACAGGCCGACCAGGCAGGATGGATGTGTGTGAGGACGGAGAAGAGCAGACGCAGCAGGATGGAAGGCTCTCCTGGGGCTGCGAGCTGATTGCGCAGGCAGGCTGTCTGCGATGCGAGCAGACTGGAGGCTGGAGCTTAGAGGCCCAGTCTGGCAGCACTGATATAAAGCTGCCATCCTCCGCCAGCCAATTTGACTTCATTTGTCAAATATTTGTAATTAGGACTTGGTTTTGAATCACTTAGTGTGATATTTCCAATATTAAAAAGTGCGTATCAGTCTGAAATTACTCAGTGTTTTTCTGAAAATTATCTTTTTTTTTTTTTTTCCTCCCCTTGGAGTCCAGACGAGATGCAATTATGGTTGAAAGGATGAATAAGGCGCCATTCGTGAGGAGACAATTTTGCGAAGAGACAATCATGGAGTGATTAAAAATTTGGAAGACAAGAGAAAAAAAATCCACAGAAAAGAATGTTTAACTTATACAGACATGGAAAAACAGCTTTTGTGTTTAAATCCCTCAATAAAAGATGTTGATCGAATACCCAAAGCAAGCGAGCAGATATAAACATGCCAAATAAGCAATACAGAGTAATTTAAGTAATGTAGTTAAGGAGGGCATAAAGGTGAATTCATATTACTCTAACAGGACACTCCCCCCCGGAGACGCCACGGTGCCAGGTCTTCAGCTGAGCCTGACTTTATGACACCGCCATTAAATTAGACAATAAGCAAACGACCTTACAGACACCTGGTCTTTAAAATTTGTCAGAGCTTAAAAAGCCCCCCGAATGATGCGGAGAACAAGGCGTGATGAAAGATGCGAACCCAGAAATTAATGACACCCGCTTTCACACTGATTGCGTCGGGGCAGAGAGCTAATTCGCGCCTCAACCGGGGTGACTTCTCTGTGGGACAACCCATTTCCTAGAGTGCCGATGTCCTCATTTAGGCCCAGCCGATACGGGTCTTGGGAAATTGAGATTAAGATAGAAATGTTGGTGTAACTGCCCATGAGAGCGACTGAGTCATACCTCACCGAGGCCCGAACCAGAGGAAATCATACGGAGGTGTATGTGCGTGTCTGAGTGTGTGTGAGCGATAATAATTGAGAGCACCGTAGGTCATTAGTCACCCTGCCACTTTACTGTGACTCTGCATTAGAGGCACACTGCCCTTTACGCTCGTCCCTCACTTTTGCCTGAAGTTTCCTACTGGTGCTCTGCTATTCAATATCGCCACATTGTTCAAAAATAAATCACTCCCTTTACAGAAACAATCAAATTTTATCCAACTAAATTGAGATCGGAAGTTAAAGTAGGCAAAACAAACAAACAAAACAAATCCATTCACTCTTGTCAGCGATACATGTCATGCCACGATTTCGTGATAAACATCTGACTGCAGGTGCAGATGATTCAAAGTGAGAAAAAAATGAGCAACATATATTGTTGTCATCATTTAGACTCACATAAAACTGTTATGTTCATTCCCTTCAGCTCTGTCCTTATTGCCAGGACTCAACACTTAATTTATTTGGTCATTAGCCACAGTGTGTGTGTGTGTGTGTGTGTGTGTGTGTGTGTGTGTGTGTGTGTGTGTGTGTGTGTGTGTGCGTGTGTGTGTGCGCGCGTGTAATTCCAAAAGTTACTGGCCATTTAGATTCAACTTTGTATTGAAAATCAATCATTATTCGAATAAAGTTGGTTCCATTGTTACCATTTATCTGAAAACTCATTTAAATTAAGAGGATAATTCAATTATTATTATTGTTATTATTATTGGTGTTATGCCACCATCTCTTCCCCATTTACAAAATTGTTCTGTCTTCTCTGCCAAGTAAATTCAATAACCCAGCTTGAAATGATCAATCATAAATTACCTCCTCTGAACTCCATGTGACCTGTAGGTACTCCAACGACTCCACTCAATTCCATTAAAACAAAGCAGATTCCCATCAGGTGTGAGGTTTGCACCCTGGACAGGTAGAGTCCTTCACAGCAGTGAGTTAATTGTTCCGCTAACTGTCAGACACTTTCATGGTGTGATGTTACTTGTTGTCCACCTGAGGCAGTAATCAGACAACTTTCCTCTGTTTTCTAACCACAGATTGAAATTTTTTGTGTCAGCTTAACCCACGAGAAAACAAATAAGCAGTCATGTGCTCAGCCAGTGCTCATCGGACTTGTGGCCCCTTCCCGATGTGTTGTGATAAGGTTGTCGGGTTCTTGCTGTGTAAAATGACACTAACAGAAAGTGGGGGAGAAAATTTCCATCTGGTGTCGTGACGAGTCAGGTTTGTCAAAGACCATTTCCTTCCCTTTTGGTGAGTTTGTGGGTGTTAACGTTGGGCCCTGGTTGTCCCTCTGTTGAAATGCCACCAGTCTGGCCTCTGGCTTTATCCAAACTTGTTTTTGTCGCTTTGGTTTCTTGCTTTGTGTAGCAGCGCTGCTTTTAAAGATTGAGGTGAAAAGAGGGGGCTGGACTTGCTTTGCTTTTCTTCTGTCACTTGCTTGCTGAGTTCAGAAATTGTTACACTCTGATCCATGACTTGGGTCACAGTGCACTTGCAGAGCCTGAGGCTGCTGGTACACACTAGCTATCATCACCACAATAAAGCACAGTTTTGATTCCATTGCAATGGGATTATCATTTTTTTCTCGTTCTTATGTTGTTAAAGACACACCACTACAACAGCTTTAAACAAGATCCCTTCCCTTTAATGTAAGTTCGTGATTTCAATCACCTCAGTAGTAAAATCTGAGCTGCATTACACAATGACAGAAACATTAAAACCATGAGAAATCTACTGACCTCACCAAGGCTTTTACCCTTGGCTAAACGAGCCTAGTCATATGTTATATGTGTTAAGTCATCCTAAAACAGACCTTCACTCGTTTTAAACTCAATGTTCAACCTTCATCTTCATTTATAGGAAAACAAAGGTAGAACATCCAGTTAGTGTGAACGGCTCTTGAGTGGATTTGCATTTCAAAAGAAGCTATATCACCCACCCTTCATCTGATCCTAAACCATGTTTTATTCACATAAATGCTCACAAATGAGTATAGATGGTAGAAAGGAAGGATCACAGCAAAACTCTCCTTGTCAAAAACAGTGAAAAGAGTGTATACTTTTATGAAAGATAACAAAAAGAGAAAATAAACAGTTTCATGTCTTCTGAACACCTGATCTCTATAGTGTTCATCTTTCTTATTTTGTATTCTGAAATCCCTTTGGTCTATTATTTGATGGGGAAACAGCAATTTAAAGCAGTTAGGAAAGCTGTCGAAACGTGTGACCACAACATTAAAAACCAGGAGCAGTGAGCGGTGAATTTTCTGGTCAAACATTTCGCAGCCCGGAGGAGACGAGGCACTTCTGAGCAGGCATAACATCCACTACCACACAGCAAACAGACACAGTAACTAGCTGTTGAATATAGCAGAGCATGTAGCAATTAGGGAGCCGCATATTTCCCCGTGGAGCTGGTAGACACAAAAAGCAGAGTGAAATGGTAACGTATATTAGACTTATGTCTTCAAGTCAGCAATACCAAATGACCTGTGATAAAATCCAGCTCTGTGACTTCTCAGTGATCTCTGAATTTCCTCTCCTATGGCACCTTAAAGGTCTGAATTATATCACTGAATGCTAAATATAAAAAGGGCCCAATGTGGTCAGTTTTGGTTGATTCACTTAAAGACCATCTCCTGAGATCCAGACTTGTATTAAGAGCGAATAAAAGGCATAAAGCAGCACTAGAATCTAAATGCAACAGTAGCTGCCACAATGGGATCAGGCTCTCTTCTCGTGGACTTTGCGGGAATACGTCTGAGTCTGCAGGCGCGTACGCCAAGACAGATCCTCTTACATCAGTGCTATTATGTTAATTAGGATTAAGCATGGAAAAATTATTCATCTGAGTCCGCTCTTGCTGGATCCGCCTGTGCAACCACAGGGAGGACTTGAATTCTGTGCATGTTTAAATGACATTATTTCTGAACTTACAGTTGTCTAAACCGGGTTCATCTGATGTGCACGTCAAGTGTTTGGAGTTTGGTACTTGAACTACTTTGAACTTACAAGAGTGTGCACTTCTGTGATACAGATGGATGTGGGAGTTAACAAGTTGGCTGAGTTTGAGAGCAGCCGACATTAAGATCGCTCATCAACAGCTTCCTTTTAGTCTGAAAGCTACATGAGACATGAAAGACACATCAACTAGTTGCACTTTTATTTTTTTCACAATTTTCTCAGCCCACTTACCAGATCAATGTTTTCAATTGGGCTTTTCTTTTCTCTAATAATGTCTTACCAATGCAATTTTCTCAAACCACTATTCACTGTTGGACAGTGAAATTTAAAAGACGCCGTTTACTGCTGGACGTTCAATATCAGAGGACCCATTTTACTGCCATCAGTGCAGAGAATTTAAGCAATCTGCTGACTTTATCAGCCAGGGGTGAGGGCTGAGACGCCAGGGTGACTGAACGCGATGTCACAGTCCCATTCCGCACCCCACGCTCTGCTCCATTCTGTCCTGATCTGTACAATGGCGGCTGCTTTGGTCTGCAGCCACCTCCAGCTACAGTTGTTAGGTAAATATTGGCTAGGGGGATTGGCTTCAGATCAGTGGTGCTGAAATGAGAAATGTAGCACACTTTCACTGGGATGTAATCTAGTGTTATTTCACATTGCCCTGTATGTGCAGACAAGTGTTTCGGCAACTTTCCAATGTTACAACCTGGTTTCAAACGGAAGGAAAGTTTTCTTTTTACAATCATTAAAATGGTAAGGATGAAATTATGCCCTGCGCTTGTTGAGAGGTGTGCGTGAAATTCGTTTCACACTCGGCACTCTGTAGTTGTCTCATGTGAGAGCTGCTGGAAAAGGTACACAATGAAATCTAATTTTTGTTATCACCAAATTGTGAATCTGCAGGGAGACTCTAAAGAATTCCAATATTCAGAGCAGAAGCTGGGAGAATGAAAGTATGTGTGTGTATATTCCAAGTGGCTAATACAGTACGATGTGTGTGTTTGTATGCATTCAGCACACTGACTGAATACAATTATTCAGTACCCAGCATGGAGGCTTAAAGATCTAATATGCTGATACTGACTGTGACAGAGTTTTACATTAAGCGTATTCCCCTCGGGCTTAGAAAAAGTGCACCGTGGCAAATCAGCCATATTGGAAGTGGCGTCAATCACGCCCATCTTTCAAAGAAAAACAGGCATCAATGGACAGTTAGACACACAGCGGCAATAACAGTAATTCACTCTAAATACAGAGGACCGTAATCCCCAACCTATGATCCCTTATATAATTCCCTCTAACCTTGATGGAAAACGCTTCGGTAGGCACATAAATGTGTGAGAAGCACAATGCTCTCCTCTTTCGAGGAAGGCACTCAGCAGCCTCTGTTGCACATCTGAGATAGAAATGTCAACGGCACAGCGGCGCTCATTGATTGCCACACAGCTCACCAGCCCCTTTGCTTTTCCCTGCTGCCTTCCCTTTTATTTATGTTACTTATTTACATCAAACACACACTCAAACGCAATATCGAGAGTAACGGGTGCTTTTCTGGGTAGCCCACAATTTAACTACATGGCAAATGTTCTGTTTGGATGTTTGTATGGTGTGATTTCAGCGCTTTGGTTATTAAAACAGTCATCTTGTTGGTGTCCACTGAGCCACTGGGCTATCTTCAGGACTAATTACAGCTGAAGCACTGGGGTTCCTCTTAGTGGGAGAAGCTCATTATTTTACACTGGAATAGATGCTAATTGAGTGTTTTCAAATGAAGGGTAATTATTTGTTTGCATCTTAACTCTAATTTTGAACACTGCCCGCCTCTATTCTACTCACCCAGCCCAGGAGATTTACTGTCTGGGGAAAAGCTGAGCCACAAAAACAGTTTTGGCTAATTACGTGGCTGAAAAGCAAATATTGAACAAAATGTTACGAGGACTGTCCCTGCAGTAGTTCTGAGGAAAAAAAAAAGAAGATAGGAGCAGTATGAACGCTCTAAAAAAAGACATGAACTATTAAACACATTTTCTCACCGAAAAAGTACAAAAATATATATATATTCTTGAAGGTAAAGAGACGTTACATCATTGGTGTATTGACCAAGACCTCCTCAACCTATTGTGGGGGTGTTGGACATATTGGAAAATGGCCGGGAAAAAACTGAAAAGGCAGGACAAACAATGCGTCACAGGTAAAAAGATGAATGGAGAAAAGGAAAAATAAAGTAAGAAATGGCTTCAAAAGGCATGCGTCACTAAGAGGGCTTAAATAGTTAGTCGCTATTGATGCCGGTCCTTTCACTAATTTTATAAATACGGACTTACTCTGTTCTGGCTCTAAGTTACTACTGCTTTGAAAGCTTATTCAGTGAGTATATCATCCTGTTTCCTTTCTTGTTTTTATACACATGAATAGACAACATGAATCTAAACAGGATCTCTTATATCTCACTGCAGCGACTCTTAGAGTTAGATTAGAACAGGAAATTAAATGGTTGTAGTTTATGAATCTTATGCATTTGCTGCAGACGTGAAAACGCGTAGAAAAAAGTACCGTTCCTGATGTAGCTTATCTGTGTGGTGTGATTTTTCAGAGAACAGATAAGGGACGGAGTAGGGAGAGGGGGCTTATCAAAAATCCCCCATACACACTCACAATCACACAGTGAGATACACACACACACACACACACACACACACACACACACACACACACACACACACACACCCATGTACAAGCAGGTGTAGAGCTACATCATTTTTCAGGCAAACTCTGCGAACAGAAACACCGATACATCCAGCCAGCGAGCGTTTCCGACTCACAGGCATGCTGGGGTTCAAAGTTATTCATACATGTGCAAGCCGAATAAACACAAAGACACACACACACACACACACACACACACACACACACACACACACACACACACACACACAGGCGAAACAGCAAGAGAGAATGTGTGTGTGTATGAGAAAGAGACATTTCAAATCACTCCTTGTGCTTTAATTTGAAATTTATGACATACGCAAGTCTCAAATCCCCGGACTGGTTGAGGAAACGTGCGAACCAAATTAGTACAGATTCATCTTTAACTGTGTTTTACTCGAGTGTTGAATATTCATGTAGCCAAGGGAGAGTCGAATCCATTACTTCTCGCGGCTGTCTCTTCTTGTATGGGTAATATCAGTAATCGCAGCGTTAACCTGTTCTGAGCGATGGCCTCATCAGCCCAGGGACGGAGGTAGCACGGCATCGGTCCATGAAATGCCGCTGCCACAATCCACTGAGCAGAAAGTAGATACAGCGGGCAAAAAAGAATGACGGACATCATGTTGGGGAAAAAAAAACTAAGACAGAGAACGAGAGATATATGAATACACGTTTAAATGCACTGGTAAACACTTCTTTTTTTTTTTTCAAACAGGTTCAGTCCTTCGTCTTGCCGCGAGGAAAAACAGATTTCCTGATACTTAAAAAAAACACCTACAGCAGGAGACTGAGGATTAAGATCAAACCGGGTTAATTTTCAAACCACTGGGAGAAGGAGTGGAAAAAACACACAATCTGCTCAGAAGAACGGAATGAGGTATGGCAACAAATATGCCGCTGCGATGAGAGCGCCCAGCTGAGAGCTCCGGCAGTGAAGTATATCATCATGCAAATGAAGAGAAAACGCTCGACTGATCTCAAATAAGTGACAACACCTCATTGTGACACGAGATTAGCTGAAATCCTGAGTATGGCTGCTGCGTTTGGTATTCAAAAGTGTGGGACTGCACAAGTACAACTTGAGTGCTGTTGGCCTTCAGTTTATGCCTGAAGGCAGCATGTTGCCTTGATTGCCATGCCATAAAACTTTAAAAGCATTCGCTATCTCAGGTGCACAGCACACACAGGCTGCACTTGACTCTGTCGTGCAAAGAAATATTTCTCTTCCTCCTCCACTTATTTATGTTAATAGTACCTCCATGCTTCAGTATTACTTTGTTTCAAATCTATTGTCCACAAGGTCAGGAAAGAGCACACTGTCCCCAAGAATGAATATCCTGCGACTTGTTAGCCTAAAAACTACAGTCCGCGAAAAATCAATATGAAGGGCACTCAAAAGGGTTGTCCCATCGATTTTTCATAGACTCAGATCAGTCAATCTATCAATGGATGCAAGAGGGGAGTCAGAAGAACTGAGAAAAGCACCGTGGGTGTATAGCCGCAGTGATGGACTGCTGAAAAGAAATTTGTGCAGAACGTCCTCTGCCGAGTGTGTGCCCTTCACTTCAAGGGCTCAGCTGGGGAAAATGGAAGCTGTCAGCACCTCCAGACATACAGCACGACGATGCAACCCCACGAAGAAAAAAACCCCCAACAAACCCCAAGTGAGCAAAATCACCTTACATTCTCACTTAACCATCACAAAGCAATGAGGAAAAAAGCTGCACGCACAACACATAGGAACACACTCGCACCTCTGCGTGTGTCTACGTGTGATGAGGTCAATAAAAAAAAAACAACTCCGCCCTCCAGCTGTCCCCTCCGGCTTGTTCCTCAGACGGTGGCCTGCTATGGAGCGCTGGGATTCCGCGAGGCTGTTGGATTATTCATTTGAAGAGTGTAATTCAGCCCACTGCTCTTTTCCACATCACCTATGTTGAATTCCCTGGCGCCAGAACAGGCTCTGTCAGACTCCGTCACACTAGTTTTCAGCAACTGAAGTAAATAGGTTCCACTTCCATTTCCATTCAGCTCTCGTCAATTTAATCCCTTTACTCTGTCTTTTGCTCAGCCCCACTACGGATTCTTCCTCCGCTTTCATGTATTAGTACTGACACATTTGCTGCGTTTATTTTATTTCTCCCATGTTGAGACCCTGATTTTCACTGCGCAGAAGATTACAAATGATAGCGTTATCTGTAGTACTCCTGGACATCGTGGATTTTGTTTTCTGAAGTGTGTACTGCTTGCGTACTCTGCCTTGGCACTTTGCAGCGATGCGATGGGTCAAAGAGAGCAGTAGGCTAGCTCTGTCACTGGTAATCCAGTTGCACACTGCTTTCTTAGCCCTGAGATTGTGCTGTCTGCTGCAAGTTTGCTCGCAGTCAACAGCACACATCTATTGTTTGGTCAGTTCTTTCACCGCAGCACCAAATTGAGGGATTCATCATCCTACTGTTTTGAAGAGTACCAAAGAAAAAGCACATCAATCAGCAATAATTTGCATGTCTGCTTCACTGTCCTTAATCATCCTTCAAGACAAATTTGAATGGCCAAGAAAGAAAAGTAATAATGATAGTCAGTTTCAACACAAGTGACATAACTATTAGATTGGTGATAGTTTGGAGTTATCAGCATTTCGACAAAAAACAAAAATAAACATTTCCAATGCATACCACGACTGACAGATCGATAACTTCCATATCGCAATGTTTGCTTTCAGGCATAACACACAACTCTTATTGAGTGTTCCACACCCAATTATTTATTTGTGACAGCGTGCCACAGCATCAACATAACTGGAACATACTAATTTTCTTTTTCTGCATATTTAAAAGGTGTCAAATCTTATTTTATCACGGAACAGCAGACGGCGTGTTGATTTCCAAACTCCCCTGTTGCTCACTCACTTTCCTGCACAAACACACACAGAGAAACAGACCGATCAGTAAATAACCCCGCCACTGCATGCACACACTCAATCTACACAAGATGATATGCAGGGAGAAAAACGGTTTTTAGATTTTCCCCATGAGAGGGCTGCTGGTTAAATTCCTGAATTCAATCAGTCTGGAGAATGGAGATCATAAATGTTTAGTATTCCTCTCCGTACAAACTGGTTCAAACCACATTCAGGTTGAACTTGTTAAGTCTTTGCTTTCAATCTCTGAAGTCGACCACTTCAGATCACTGATATGTTGCCGTTTGAGCCGCTTTGACAGGACTGGTTTTAGCTAATGCTTAAATGCAGCATGATCGCCTCGGGTAACAAGTCTAACATTACTGAAAATCATGATCATAAATGAGAGAAAAACAGAATTCACTATCCAACTTTGACGCTGAATGTTTGTTTGAAGAAGAATAGAAAGATCGCCGATACTAAAACAACCACACATGGGAAAGCTTGACAGACTGACCACTGCTATTAGCTACCCAATTAACTCAATTTCAGTATTTTCAGGCTTCAACCAGTGCTGCCGTGGCAGCTGAGGCAGCAAAATACACTCTGGAAGGGATGGCGGTAGCTAATGAAGAGAGAATGAGAAACGGGGGGAGAAAAACAAAATGCCTTTTAGCAGCAAAGAAATGTAGACAAAAAAACAAAGTGATATTGGTCTGATACAAGATGAAGCAATATTTGTGTAATAATGGAAAATCTAGTTGTCGTGAGACATTTGGCAATTGAAAAGTTTTAGTAACGCACCCTATACAACATTGTTAAATGTTTAATTTTGTGAGAGCGTGGGTGTGCCTCCCTTCATGAGCACCCCATAGGAGCTCACGCCACAAATAGACTGCGGTTCTGTAGGAAACATCGTGGAACACTGTTTTTCCGACACCAATGCTCTCTGGAACCATGGTAACAGACACATTCAACATCCTTAGAAATAGCTTCAATATATAAAAGCAGACTTATTGCTTTGTGGTTTTGATCTTTACAGCAAATGTTGGAAGTGATTCAACCCTGACGGTCCACCCCTGAAACAACAAGCTTTGTTTACACTGATTGCACATGCTGCTGTTATACTTAAAAAAAAAAAAAAAAAAAAAAAGCACAAAAAGTCTTACCGTTTAGCCATAACTGGTACAAACATCTGACAAACTGGCTCGCTGCACATCATAATTGATCATGATCTCACCCTGTTGCCATGCGTGTCCCATGTTTGGCACTCTTGGCAGAGCGGGCCCTCACCTGGCGCCTTCGCTCACAAATCTAACTGCACTGCGCGTCTCCCCGAGTTCCCAGTTTTAATACTAAGATGCTACATAATTGAGTTGGCAGGAAATGCAGATAGGGGTATGCAGCCTATTCCGAAGAGTTAATTATACGAAGTGACAGCTCAATTTTCTCTTTCTTTTCATCCTGTGTATGTGCCACTGCTACCATAGATTTATGCATACGGCACATGCATAGTCAAGTGCACCATTAACCACACTCTAATATTATCATTGCTTACAAATTAAAAAAACAAAAAAACACATTCAATTTGTTAAAATCATTTCATTAAAGGCAACACATATTCAATATCTAATTTATTCTTTATTCATTTTAACTTCAAAATGACCAGCGAACTGTTGAGGTCCTGCCCTTCCTTTCAAACAGTATTGGCTAAAGCTCTCCTCCTCTGCAACTCCAATTATAATAGAGTCTGTACAGGGGACGGCTCAATGTATGAAAAGGGTGAACAACTTGCAGGAAACCATTAATAGATTTTTTAGCATGGCTCTCTCACAGCAACAAGGTTCTGAGTTTGAAACTACAAGTGAAGTCTTTCCTTGATGAGTTCCAATGTATGTCAGCTGGGAAAGACTCCACCTCTAAATGAAAATATTCATATCACAAAGTTTAACTTGCAAACAATATTTAAGACTTTGGATGCAAGTGAGTTTTTCCACCAGAGTGTCTCAATGGATTTCACCTAATATACCCAACTCTGCAAAGGTTTGAATACCTTACAAAAACTTATGGGAAAAATGTGATAAAAAAACAACCAAATATCACTGCATTTCAGCAGTGACAAACCCGAGATCTACACCAAGCGTACAATGTAGTGTTCAAGGCTTACATAACATATTTTTGCAGCAACTTGCACATACAAAGAGTGGGTACTTAGAAAAACAAGATTCTTCACAGTGGCTCCACAGACAAAAGAACAAGACTCTCATGAATCAAGTCTGCAGCTCCAGTTCTTTTCCAAGATGCATCGAACAAGAGCGAAGAGTGAACCAGAAGAGCATGCTGACTGGAAGAGAGGAGCCTCTGCCTTTGAACCAAGAGCTCGTTCAAATTCATGGAACATTACGGCCCCTCCTTGAACCTCAAAAGTACAGACTGTTGACGACATCAAAACCCAACGTCTTCCGAGATCGAGAATTGGGGTCTCAGTGTACTGAGAACAGGAATTGGAATTTTACATATCTATATCTTTGTTACAGCCTGAAATGACCAGAGTAAATAACCTCAAGTCTGATCGATTCAATGATCATTATTAATGTAGGCAACAAGTGCAATAGGAACTATATATATATATATATATATATATATATATATATATATATATATGTATATATATGTATATGTATATATATATATATATATATGTATATATATATATATATATATATATATATATATATATATAATTTCAGTCCATATTATCATTTCATACTCAATGTATTTCTCATGACAGGATTAGAGTTTCCAGCTGTGTCACATCATTAGCAGTCACAAGCACACGTTCCTGGCCTCCTCCATGGTCACAATGTGTCCCTGCTAAATCACACCTGATTATAAAAAGTGGCTTGTTATTGGGCTTTTTTTTTTTTTTTGCAGAGCTTTATGACACAGTCATTGAATTCAGGTGTGCTGGAGCAGGAGGACTTTAAATAGGACTGTGGTCCTCCGGTCAGAATTGACTGTTACACGGACATTCAATGGCACAACAGCACAAGAGAACATTGCATTTTGCTTAATAGTTATGCTCATCCAAGTGTGAAGCCCCTGCCCTTTAACTCACACCCACACCAGAGCTGACAGGGAGGAAGACATTTTGCATTTGATTGCTCTGTTTCATAATTTCTTTGTGTTTCTGTTTATTATCATCGAGGCATTAACATGGACTCTGACGGTGTTGTTGTCAAAGTGTTCATGCATAATTTACACTAATAAAGACAGATTTCCCATGTAGCATTGAGCTGTGCCAGGGAAGCCTCGCTATTGTGCTATCTGAGGCACGGCCCCTCAAAGGTCACGACATTTCTCCCCATTTCGATCCCAACATCGTGCGATCAGCAGGAGCAGGGCTGTATAGGCTAAATGGCAATAATCATTTTACAATGAATCACAAAGGTTAGTAGAGAACAGTGAGACGGTTACATTTGGTGAACTATAATTCAGAAGCATATTGTTTTTCATAGGGGGAAACGGAGTTCGGGCATAGCAGGTTTTTCTTTATGATTTAACAGTTTAAGGATGTTGCATTACGGAGGGGTGTATAAATCCAAGGCGGCAGAAACACGGGGACTAAACGAGCGCTCGTATTAGCTGTGTGAGGCGGATGAATTTGTGTGGTAGCACAGAAAACATGAAAGCACTTCCAATAAAGGACCGTCGTGCAAGGTCCCATGATAGCCGTCATAACAATGATAAATGGCTGTAGCGCTCTGTAAAGCTTCATCATGCGACTTGTACATTTAGGGCTTGTTCCATTGCTCTTAGGATGAGAGTACAGGGAGGAATTTCTGCAAAACAGAACGGGGGGGATTAACATCTGTGATCCATTATTTTTTCTTTAACCTCATTTGCTTTTTCAATTTCGTTTTTATGCATCCATAAGTGACATTTTGTGAGGGGCTGGATTGAAACAGCCTGGCGTGCCGTGCCGTTTGTTCTTTCACAATGCAGAACAACAATGGGACCAGGAACAGAATGCCATTAGATGTACAATGAAACCTAATCAAAAGAAGCATTAAAAAAACACAAAAACAGATCTCGGTTGGGTGAAATTGCGTCTCAAGAAAATTTACTAAAATTAATTCTGCCTTTTAAAGGTGGGCGTACGCAATACTTGCTGTGGCCATCATGTTTATTGACCTGATAATCAAAACCAAAATAGCGTTTCTTTGTCAAAAGCCTTCTGCAAAATAAACACAATGCAGTTATAGAGAAAACCGCATAATGCCCGACGTCTATGAAGTGAAAGTGTTCCAATTTAAAAGACATTGTTCAAATAAAAAAAAAAAAGCACGACTTCTGTGTGATAATGCTCCCAGTCAGTCACACACAGCAACATCTACACCAGAATAGCTTGCAGCCTCCAATGCAACACAAAGTAAATCAGAGGTTAGATTATGATGGTAACACCTCAACACAATCGAACTGTACACAAAAAAGTAGACATGAGTAATGTACTCATCTTCCCCATAATGTGGTCCAGAAATTCATGGCGCTTGCTATATTCTACACAGCTTCTTAATGAAGAAGCATATAAGCAGTGGGAGCTCTTTTCCTCAGCGAGATCCATTAGTTCATATAAATAAACTCGCCGTCCAGTCCTTGGGAAAAAACCATGAATCTATCATGTGGATTTTTCTTTTTTTCATGAGAGCACTAGAACTCAGTCTGAATCAAAAGCGTGCTGTAGTTTCAAAGCCTTCATGAACAAAGAAGACAAGAATTTTTACAGAGTAAGGATTATGTTTTAAATGAAGTAACCCCAAAGAAGACGTTCTCCACGGTCACATTTAAATAACTTAAAAACTGAGACAAATTCTCTATCGAGAACTCTTTAACTTGGTTCCCAAAGGTTGGAGTACAATTTGAATGAGGAACTAATGATATGTTCCGGGTCAAATACTCCACTCTTTCAAGTCACTTTTATTTTGCTGAGTATAATTTGAAGAACTCCTGCATCATTTAAAATTTTCAGAGAACTGCTCAAGCGGCGCTACGCTCGCTTTTTGCCAACAAAGGAGTGAAAAGTGGAATGAAAATGGAGTGAACATTGCAAAACTATTCTGCATTCATCCTCTCCTGCAAATTGTATTCTTCCCACATGGCAGGCACACTTTCTACATTATTCAGACTGAGAATGATCTGGCTGGATTATAAGTGCCACACACAACTCCAATTTCTGGGTGCGGAGCGGAGCGGCGCGTAACGGCACCTACGCACCCATCCGTCCACACTGAGGAGCCTCCTAATAGCCCCCCAGGCATCATTAGCCACTAATTACAAAAATATTCAAATTTGCATAGACGTAAGGAGTCTTTTCATCTTTTTTTAAGAGAACAAAAAAGATACATTTTACTAGAACTTTGCAATAAATACTGAACAACACTGTAATCAGTTATTGATGTTATACTAATCCACCTACTTCCTGTAAACTCCAGGAAGAGGCTTGATGATCACAAATAGTGCCACCGTCAGGAAAGGCCAGCAGCCTTGTTATTTCACCATCACTCTTTGTCTTGTCTTTGCTAAATCGCATCAGTCTCCAATTGACCAAGTGTCACGCTTCACAGGATAGCCTGATATCTCCTGCCTCGCAGACCTTTTACTTCTCCATTCTGCTTTCCTCAAAAGGTCATACTTTTACAGCAGCACAAAGCCCACGTTTCTCTGCACAACTTTTTTTTTTTTTTTTTCCCAGCGTATCGACTTGTCAGTGTTTTCTTTAGTATTTGAGTAAAAAGGGAAAGAACAAAAGCTGGGAGACTGTAGTTTGGAGCCTTCCTGTGTATGACAGTGAATATTCCCTGCTACTGGCTGGTGAAGCATTCATTCTATTTTTGTTGTGCTCATCAAAAGAAAAATGAATACATTATTGTTCCCCTCCTACACGATCGCTTCAGCACTGCAGATCACAACAGGCAGGTCAGAATCGTCGGTCACTCGTATGATTGCCATGCGCTCTTTTTTGCTTCCCGATATGTCAACGTCAACACACACACACACACACACAGACAGACAGACAGACAGACACACACACAGGGCATGCCGGCCCTTGACAGATGAGCGTGTCTCTTATGAAGCATCACAGGCATCAAAACGTGTAGAAATCCATCATAAATGAATTCAGTCATGACATGTAAACCAGCTTTTTTTCCTTCCCTATGTGTGCCAGATGAATCATTTGCCACTTTGAAGCGTCAGAGTCGCGCTGAAAAACCCGTGTCAACTCGAGAGCTCGTTGTGAATGTACAATGAGGAGAAACGTGTGCAAATTATTTAAAAGTACATAGTGCCAACGCTCCCAGTAAATTCCTGAAACATTTATTCGGCTATAATATCTCATCACTGCTGGTGGGGATTTAATCAATATCTGCTAAAATTAAAAGGGAGCCTAAGTTATTCTGAATGCAGTGCACACATCAAACCGTGAACCCCCCACTGAATTCCTGTCCATATCTCTTTTATCAAAATTAACTGTGTTCTGAGCTCTGATTTACAATTCATAAGGGTCTTAAAATATTCATTCCCAAATGACTGGTTTCATGCGGAAAAAAAAAAATACTCACAAGAGGAATCCAGGATATTATATTGGCAACCAAAGCAGGGAAAAAAAGTGAAAAATGAGATGCTAAAATATCAAATTAAAGAAAACATGGGTTATTCAGAGATATTAGAGGTTTCATGATCGAGGACAGAATCTGGGCACACGGCGGGGGAAAAAAACACAAAAAAAAAAAACTAATAACTTCGTAATAACTTGCCCTCTGTCCTCAGCCTCAGTCAAATTACTTACTGTTTTTACACTCTCAGGGTTCAGAATCCACTGCTGTTGCTGTTTCATTAGTGGAAGAGGGATGAAATGAGGTGGTTCAGGGGTTCTCAGCAGAATGAGCACTAATCTGATCTCTCACTCATGTCTCTGGGCAACAATTCTCATCTCACCTACAACTGAACCGTCATACTTCAAATTCTTATGGTCTAATCCCCGTCTTTGATACCCACACATATTACATTTGTAATCATATTTTGTGGAAGCTAAAATTGGAATTCTCCCTTGAAATAATGGTGAAGGAAATGTGATGAGATCTGATGATGATAATAAAAAAAAATGTGCAGAGAACCTGTTCAATTGGATATAAATAATAAAGAAACAAAACTCATGGTGCAAAGGACAAACTCTGCATGCAGCTGTTATAGTTTGCACCGTCCTGTTGTTGGCATGCAGAGTGCTTGGAGGTGACAGCTCATATCTAGAGCCGGAGGCCATCGCCGTGCCCGTGCTTTTCAACCTGTGGGCAGGATGAAGAAAGGAGCTCCTAGGCGCGGCGGCAGAACTGTGAAAAGTGGAGCTTTTATCAGACATTAAACATAGCGGATTGGTCGCCTGGCAGCAATTTCATCTGATCTAATTTAATTATACAAACTGGCAATTCACTTCAAGAGGAATTGTTGTCACATCACATTATTGATATGTTGTGGCTCAACATTAACACAAGTTGATAACCAAACAAAACTGTTTCTTTACGACTGATTAATGAATATAGCATCCAAAATCTACACACATTAAAGAAATGTGTGTACTTACGAGAGCCTAAAGTGGGTTAAGCACAAATTTGACTTTGAACAATAAAATGACTCATGGTTTGGTTTAGTGGCGGCATTAGCAGCAGTAGTCATAACATTTACTGACAGTGGCAGTGATTGTAGTGACAGTAATGGTGCTAACAATGACAGTGCCAGCTTCAGCTGTTCAAACCTGGCAAACAAGATAGCTTTTTTTTTTTTTTTCCATTTCCATTTATTATTGCCTTTTAGAATCTTTCCTACTGACTGTTGCCAAAACCAAAGGATTTTTTTCATTTTTCGAAGGAGCTCAATTGTATTGATTCGCCATAATTCAAAATTAATGGCCCGCTCCCACAACAGATTCTCTACAATTTCAATTCAGATGTGGTGCTCAACTGTCTGCAGACCGTTTTGACACGCGGGATTTCACACGCCTGAGACGTTGCGGCAACGTTTACCTGACGGCGCGTCACGCCGCATCCTGCTGAACTGTTGATGCTGTCGTCGAATGTTGCAAAAGCAATTGTACTGCATGTGAAGACCGTCACCGTGACAGTTACATTTATTCTGAGAACAAAACCAGCGTGCAGATGTAGTCTGTGACATTGTTCATAAAAAATGTACTCTGTTGCAGAATGATGTTTATTACTAGTAACAATTCTGGATGTACAGACACAAGCACACACTTTGAAGGATTTATATCCTTCTTTTTTAAATTATGAGTTTAAATCTAGACACTACTGGATTAGACACTGACAAACGTGGCGAGCCACATAGTGTTAAACAAAATAAAATAAAATATATTCCTTGAGGTAATCACTGTTTGCCTTGATGACATCTTTGCACACTACTGAGTGAACTTCAACCAGCTTCATTAGACCGTCTGCTGCGGTGGCTTTCAATTAACAGATGTGCCTTGTTGAGGGTAATGGCAGGAATCATCTGCTTAATGCATTAGGGGAAATCAGTGGAAAGGTGACAAGGTAAACAGGAAATGCCAGACAATTAAATCCTCTGTTTGGGGTTGGGGGGGAGGCGGGTTGTAGCACATGTAATGACAGAAACTATTTTGCAAAGTGGAAAAACAGCAGTCTTTTGTTGCTGCGATAAAGTTGGTGAAAAATAAAATTGTGAAATATATTTCAGAGCAGCAAAGACCATCAATACCATGTAAAAGTTAACCGGGTCTAAAGATGACAGCGGCACTAAAGAAGAATGTTATCGTTTAGTCATTTTATGGCTCATTCTCATTGGAGATGAGAGTTTGGAAGACTCAGCAGCCTCGGATAAGAACCCACAACAACGCACACACCCCGCCTTCACTGCAGACTTATGGCTGAGTGCTCTGGCCCAGGAAGACAATACCTGAACAACAGAGCAGTAAATTCCATTGTGAGCTGTCCAAAAGGGAAATTCTTAGCTTCAGATGGGTGTTTTTTTGTGAAAATGGAAGAACGGGAATGGATGGTATTTGCATGTGTGGTGCCCACCGCGAAGCACAGTCGAGGAGGTGCGACGGAATGAAGAAGCTTTGCTGGTGACAGTGTTGTTCATTTATTAGGAACTCACAGCAACACTTTGTGAGCGTGGTTATCACAACATTATGCAGTGACAAAGCCCACCTCCCGGCTATGGGGGACTTTTTTCAGCAAGAAAAGAGTGTGATAGAGTGCTGCAGTACATGACCGGAGCTTCATAAGCTCAGGAACGAGTTGGGCCACACAGGAAAGGAAAACCAGCCGACGAGTGCTCAGCATACAGTATGTGGGGTGTACTTCAGCGGCGTTGGAAATGCATTTCAGTTCAAGACCTCATGAGGCTGCCTGAGTGAATGCCAAGTATGTGAAAGTAAGCATTTTCACTGGTTGCACCATCCATCTATGCATTCATCCGATACTCTGCTACAATTTAGCAAGTTCTCCTACGATCGCATTTAGATGTATTTTCTGACCTTGAACGGGACTCAAAAACTTCACAGTTCTGGGGATTTTAGTGTAATAAGTCCATCTACAGTCACACGGCAGTGTGAGTGGCGAGGTTGAGTGGGCACGTCGGCAGGGTGCCGGTCAGGATATGGAGACGCAGGCTGCAAAACATAGCGAAGCAGGACGGGCCAGGTAATGGCAAACCGGGGGAGTGAGTGCGTGGGGGAGTGAGCTGGAATGAGCAGCCGTGTGTCTCATATCAGGGCGGACAGAGGAGCGCTGATCAGCAGATAGCTGAGCGGGCAATATAGGCAGGGAATGTAGCGGCACACGTGTATGATGATCCACACGCTGTCATAAAAATAAATGATGTGGCCGTTTGAGCAAAGCAGGGATGCTGAATTTTGCATTGAAGCATTTTATAGTGACATGACTCAAGCGTACGTTATTTCGCCGGGCAGTAAAAGTTTCCCAGAGGATTTTAACAAGATATTGCGGATGAAGAGGACACTGATTGAAATTGTTATTGAAAACTATCAATCCAGATTGTAGGGGAAACTGCAACAAAGTCGTAAAATCTTTAACGTCTCACAATGTGGTGCCAAGAAGAATGGCTTGACACACACGCAAACACAGAGGCAGCATTGCAATTGATGGTGACACTGACTTCATGGCTACATTTTGCTCTGTATCTGTAAGCGTGGTGGAGACTGACAGAAATACGGATATAATGAATGCAGCGCGCAGAAGGATGGCTCTGTGGAAATATGTATGGGTGTCTAGTGTGGAGCATAAATGAGCCTTAAGCCATATAGGGGATTAATTAATGGCTGAACATGCAAACCATAGGCTCCACCCGTCATATTTCAGTACTGTGAAGAGCTAAGGGAGTAGAAGATTACCATTTCTCCAAAAGGCAGTAAGCAGATAGAACAGGTTTGGGGTATTCCAGTTTGATTTATATTATAATATAAGAGTTCTTTTTGCATATCCATTTTGTACCATTAAAAAAAAAGAAAAACACTTGCAATACACCTCATGCTTTACAAGTACTAAGGTTTTCTGTTCAACCTAATTTTTAATTGCACCATGTTTGCTTTTAGCGTTTGCAGGTATTTAATTGAACCCACTCTTCTTTCCAGTGAGATGTGTGCAGTGCTGCAACACAAGCTCAAAGCATGACCAATCCACCCACGTGCTTAACAGTTGGAGAGGTGTGCTTTTCATCAATCTTCACATTTTCATTTCCTCCAAGTATACCTTCGCTTTTTACTGTGTTCTTTCCAGAAGATTATAAATTAGCCAAAAACTACAGACACTGAACTAAAAGAACCCCCTGACTACTAATTGCCGAAATAAATGCTATAATCTCTTTCATTGGCCTTCCAAACTTTACTTAATTGCTGTGTAAATAGTTGCATTTATCCCAGCCTTGGAATTTCAATCACCTGGTCTTTCATACAAATGAGTTTGAACAAGTCAAAGTTTCAACCAGCTAATTAAATTCTGACATCTTACTTTGCAAATTATCCCAGAACCTAAAATTACCTGAGGTTCCCAAACACCTCGTTTCTTTTTTAAACCAAAGTTGTACAGAAAAAAAAAACAAACATTATTATAGTTTAATAACTTAAAGCAGAGGGACCAAATTAATAACAGTTTAGTTCATATTTACCTAAAAACAACTTCAGATGTTTATCTTTTTAGCTCACTGAGGAGTACATTATGAAAAGGTTTCCATTCAAGTGCAAACCTTTTCACTGTGCCTGAAAATGTATTTGAATGTGCTATTTTGTGCTTCATACAGTGAAATACGTCCTCCGTTTGACTCATATTTTCCTTTTGAATTCTATTGAATCTAACATTACAGCAAATGATTTCACTTTTTACTTTTTTTGGCCAAACTTCAAAAAGATCTCAATCTTGTAAAAAAAAAAAAAAAAAAAAAAAAAAAAGTCACTTCTCAGGGTAAAATATTTGCTCAAATTCATCCTCACAGCTTAACTTTGATGCTAAAGCTACCAGGTTAATAATAAAGTTACAATTACAGCAGTATCAAAATCTCCACCTTTTTGGTAAGCTAAGTGAAAATGTGTAATTATGGAAGCAAATCAAAAATCTAATTAAAATGCACTAACCAAATTTGGTTTTTCATTTTAAGGTTATGGCTGCTTATGTGACTCATAATTAAAATTAATAATCAATCAAACAAACTGCATTTTATTTTTAATCTTCAAGACCGCTTATTTTGTGACTTAATTAAAATAAAAAAGAAAATAACATTTGACATTTACTTTTTAAAACATGCCCCAGCAAAAAGGTGTCAAAATTCAGTTTGAAATGTCAAATTTGAAAATTAAAAAGCATTAGTCAAAATGCACATTCATTTTACGGTTATATCTGCATTATGTGACCCATAATTGAAATTATGAGTCAATCATGCAGACTGCATTTTAATGTTCATCTTTCGGTTGCACACTTTATATAACAACTAAAAAGAAAAAGCAAAAGTGTGCTTGCTTTTTCATTTTCATGTCAAAAGTGTCTCATAATTCAATCTGACTTCTCAATCCGAGCGGCACAGGAGCGACGTCACATACTGCCAGTGTGGTTGACAGCTTGCTTCAACATATCAGATAATCCCATCTTTAAATTTAGAGTCTCCCTCCCACAACCGCCAGGAATTATAATATTCAGACTATGAGTCGTCACCCATAAATATGAGAGCCATCTGTAAAAAGAGGAAAAGACATGTGCATTAAAAAAAAGGGTGGTCTCACCTCATCATGAGAATGGTGTGGAGTTTGCATGTTATCCCTTTGCGTGTGTGGCTTTTCCCGAGGTTCTCACGTTTAGTCGTGAAGTCCAAAAGCCTGAACTGCCTGTGTATGACTGTCTGTCTTGCTGTGTTTGCCCTGTGATCGATGCACCCTGCCTTTGCCTATAGTTGGATCAGCTCCAGCGCCCCATGACCCCGAAGAAGATAAAGTGGTGCAGAAGATGGATGGATCTATACCGTACAAGACACTGTCTAGAGTTCATTTTTTTCCCAACATTTTGCTTGTATTGTCAGACAAATCTGTAAAAATGAAGGCTTTTCAGTGGTAATGTAGCAGCATTCTGCTGTCAGACAGTGTCATCTAGTGGTCCCCGGTGGTATATACCAGATCATCTGATTAAACGAGGTACAACATTTTTCAGAAAGTTATTTACTGACGGTTTTTGATGGAAGAGCACAATGCACCGGGAGTGAAGACGAACTGAATTACAACCTATTGACATTCCTCTCTTTCAGCAAGCAGAACTGCTAGCAAAAGTGGAGTTTCAGCAAAGTTTACTCAAAACCACTAAATAATGACCAAATTATAAATGAAGGTACTTTTTTTTTCGAGCTTCACGGCCAAGAGACACTTGAAAGAAGGCAGACAATGCACATGCATGACTGGCTCCGTCTCACACAGGAGCAGAGGCAGCCTGATAGACCTAATCCTTTTCCACACACTTGATCTATGCAGTTTGGTCTCTGAGCACATTCAGCCACCTATTTCAGTAAAACAACCGCACTTCTCCTGCAGTCCCAATGCTGACTGCAAATTTGTGGCTGGTGGACTGTTAGTATCCGGCGTAGAGTCAGAGTTTTATAGGTCAAAGATTCTTGAGTTATAAAACATAGTTTGTAGAACATTTTGAGTAATCATTTCAGTGGTTTTCTGGCATCGCGCCCACCAATTTCTCGAAGACATTTTTGGAAATAGCTAAAAGGTCTGAAGCTGCCGGCTCCATATAATGAAGTGGCGCATTTAAATGAGAGACAGCTTGGGGACAAGGAGGTACACTTCACTCAGATCAGTAAACACTGGAATAAAGCAGAGACTCGAGGATGAAGAAACAGAAAAGGAAAGAGGCTTCAGAAGGAAGACAGAGAAAAGAAGAATTGGCCTGCAAACATTCAGCGAATATTGGACATTTTGAGGGAAGTTAAGATTAAAGACGGGACAGCAGGCAAGAAACACAAAAAGATCAGATAACGGATATGAAAGGATTGCAAAACAGTTTTTTACGGTGGATTATATAGGATATGATTCAAAGATGAAGATGAGGAGAAAAAACACTTCAAATATGTGCGAAAAATAATTTCCTTGTGATTATAATGAATGTGGTGGGGAAATTACATAATATTGAGGAATTTTCAATTGTCCTACATTTTACACCAATTGACTACTCACAGGAAGATGTTACACCTCCTGGTTTGTTTGAAACGTCACCAACAGTCAACAGAAAAATACGATGTCCGCAGAAGACCATCACCACCAAAAAAACTAGTTCTGTAATGTTTACACAGGAGTAGAAATCAAAGTCTACGTTTATATAATTTTTTCCAACAATATTAAGTGTTATTTCAAAGCTAATTAAAGACAACTTGAAACACAATGAAAATATACAGATATTTTAATTATATGCAATATTCTTATTTTCCATTTAAATAATTTCATCAGTTTGTGGTTTCAAATATATAATTATAGAATTTATCAGTGCACAATGCTCTCACCCATAGCCTGCAAGCTTTTGGCGGGACTACAGTGGCCATGAGATGTCGAGAGAGAGAGAGAAAAAAAAAAGAAGCCATGAGACAGTGTTGCCAACAAAAAATGAACCCCTCCCCTCCCAACACTGGAGTCAATCTGCTGGAAATAATAAGTTGGCAATTTTCTCCATGGCAACCCAATGCCAGAACAGGCTGCAGCGTGGCACGCCAGTTTGCAGATAGTCACATGGGCTTTACAGGCTGGCTTTAGGGCACAGAGCAGAAACTAAAGGTTGTGCCAAATCCTCCACGAACAAAACATTAAAAAAAAAAAAAAGAAAGAAAGAAGAAGAAACGCACGCACTCGCACACATTCCTTCAATTCCAGGATCTTGCACTCACTTGTATCAATTTCCAGGCGATTGACCTTAACCTAACTGAAACCCATTTCACTACAATTAAACCCAGGTTTCTCACCCAATGACGTATCGATTCGCTTCATGGGCAGTTGCTTTCAGTCTCTCAAAAGAAGTTGAGTACCTTCAATAAAGCTCTGTAAAAGACATTTATGTCTCCTCAACATGAATAATACAAGCGTGCGCAGGAAAAGAGAGACGAGAGAGTACATCCGGCGTGAGAAGAGAGAAGCGAGGTTAAAGGGTGTAACAAAGACCTGTCATGCCAGTCGGCATGATAATAGTTCCAAAGCTTGAATACTTTCTAGAATTTGAATAATGTCAGTTAAGAACTATCCTTTTGGGTTTTTTTTTTTCCTTCAACATTTTCTTTCATGGCATTTATGCAGCACTTTCCGATCCTGCTCCTCGAGGACCACTGTGCTGCGTGCTTGAGACGTCTCTCTGCTCCAGTTCTCAGGACTGGGAAGCACCGCATTACTGCAAAGTTGAAGTGAGAGTAATAACATAATTTATTTAGAAAAATAGTGTCACAAACATAACTGGTTGCAAAAGCTACATCTCCATTTGTTAAGTGTAGATAGTGTGGAATTTCTGTGCACGGCATATTGCAAATTGATCATCACCCAGACATTAAAATATACAATTATATATCGCTAAAGACTGACTGAGGTGAGTTAAATTATCTTTCCGCTCACTGTGCATTCATGCTCTGAATGCCAACACGTTTGGCATATTCGATGGAAGCCTTCAGCGTCATTTCATACATGGTGGCCACGCAGAACTCATAAGTACAAACACAAACACTTTTTTTTTTTTTTTTTTTAAACTAAAAACAACAAAGTCAACACACTGCTCCACTTCTTCTGAGACAACAGTGGTGAAAAATGCTGAAGCAAAAAAGAAATGGTTAAAATTAGATTCAAGACACACACAAAAAAGAGCACAAAACACAAAGATATCAGCCTCATAGACTTCTGTTTGTTTAATAAAGGAAAGCCATTTGCAATGCTGGACAGGATTATAGCATATCTCATGTTTAACTCATACCCTGCAGCCCTGTCGGAGTCAGTGACAGCCTCTCGATTGCAGCAAACATTTGCAGAGATGCTAAACAGGCTCTGTCCTTTAAATTTTAACTAAACTTTTTTTCCACTCCATCATGTGGTGCAGATTTCGAACATCTGATCACATTTTCAAACACGCTAATTAAAATTCATCTGTCGCAAAGATTTGAGAATGAGGCAGCGTCTGGAAGAAAAAGCTGTGATTTTCATGAATATTCAAGATGTTATGCAAAAGGAGGAATATATTCAAATATTTTAAGAGACATAAATGTTTTCATGATACCCATCTCTTTACTATTAATTTCCCAGGAAGGGTTTTGTAGCTGTTGATGGACGCAGAATAAAAATTACTTTACAAGGACAGAAAATTAGAAGTAAAATGTTCACCGCCTCGTGACAAAGGGTTACTGAACAACCGAGCAGGTTGGACATTAGCAGAAAAGACAAATAAAACTGTGATAATATGTGTATGTGTATAATCTGCAGTCACAGACGGCTGTGAGATTACACAAGAAGAAGAGCTCATGCTTGATTTTCTGAGCAGTAAAGAATGTGATGCACAGAAGATCACTGAGCAAAGACAAGCCGGGACAGAATGAGCAACTGAAAAAAAAAAATAAATAAAGGATGAATTAAAAACAATTGATGTTTATGAGATGTGATCTGGAGCTCTTCTGGCATTACTATGGCTTTGGAAGCTCATTTCATGCAGCCTAATGATGCTTGGGAGGTAATGGCCCAGAGAAAGCTCAAATAAATTATGAAGGTCTCCGTCAATCAATCAGACTCAATGTTAATATTTTGACCTAACGATTAATGCATTAGGAGTTCATTACCCAGCAACACTGCATCTGCTACTTGGCAAACACCTCTGTTCTTCATCATCCAAGACTTTTTAAAGAAACACGTCCATTCAATACAAGCCGGAAACAACAAAGAAAAACGATGCCAAAAAAACGTGTTTAAACTGATTTAAATGCGATACAGTGATTGAATTTAATTAGGGTTGCTTTTTTTTATTGGGGGCCTTCAGACTCATCACAAACTCATCCTAAATTTTTACTTCTCCAAAGCAAAATTGCTCACATGCTAAAAATAAAGAAACAAAGAAAAACATAAACAAGCTGTTCAAAAATGATTTGCAACAAACCTTGGATGTTGGGAAGGAAACAATCTTCCTCTTTCTCATGTTAATCTCCTGGTACCATTATGATGCATTAGCATGTCTGCACTGAAATTCATTAGCGCCAATGGTGAGCTTTCCACTGAGACACTTTCTATTTTCCCCTTTAGAGTCCTGTGGGAAACAGGAGACTGAAAATACTGCAGGTGCAGGGAGTGCCGGTCTAGCTGCTGCAGAATGCTGTAATCTGAGTTTTTATATGTGAAACAAAAGTCTTGAAGTTCGAGGATACGAACATCTCCGAGTAAGTACGCACTGCAGAGGAAACAGCGGGAGTGTGTTGGATAACTGAAGGGAGACGCTTTTGATGATCCTCTCACGAAGTGATCAGCTTTAAGTAGGGACAAAAACACGGGTTAGCAGAAAAAAAAAGAGCAGTAATGGAAACACACATGCCTGTATTGACAGATCGTGAAGCACGGGATCCCCGATCCCACTTAAGGCAAATGAACACAGAAGATATAAAGCAGCGACGCTGCGTGATGTAACCAGTCTATCTGCGAGCTCACTTCACAGCTCACTTCACAAACCACATCTGAATAGAAAGTAATCAAAGTTTTCTCATATACACAACCCCCCCCCCCCACAGCCCCGTATTAAAAGCAGCAGTATCATTTCTGCATGCTCCCAGAGCTGATGCGTTTCCAGCATCTCTCACATCCCTCGGATCACTTAATGACAGAGAGAAATCGACTGGGAGAAGGATTTATTTTGATGAAATCATTTTTTTGCTGCAATTCATCCCAATAGAACTCAATGAATCAAATGAAGATAGATTGAGTAAAAAGTAGCCGGCAGGTCGGTGCTTCGCCCAATTGGCAAGGTATCATGCTGAGCGTGGACAGCGGTCTTGGACTGTTTTACATTTTATCTGTCAATGGGTTCTGAAAGGATAATATAGTTCAATCGGTTTAAACAGGATTACTGTAATCAAGTAATCATACAGTACCTGGAAACGACCTGTTAGATCGACATTACAGACCCATGCAGCTAGAGGAAAGACACAACCTGCAAAGCAGTCAGCACAAAGAGGATAGAGTTTAATTTTATTTTTGAAACCAGGAATTACAGTAATGCCAAGCATTTTAACTGTGTTAGCTATAAATAGAAGACCAGAAGACCCCTATTGAGGGAAGTAAAAAGAGATGGAGAGACAAAGAGACACGGGAAGCGGCTCTGGCATCAGACATCTACTCAGGGGTGATTCAGTCTGTCAACGCCCACAGAGCCTGCCCATCCTCATAAAAACAATGATTCTGACTCGGCTCACCAAGAGCACAACATGACATTTAGCTCTAAACCTTGGTCTGGAACGCCCACACAAACACAAAGCATTGTTAAAAAAAAAAAAATTGAACACATTACAGAGAAACAGATACAACAATATTCTGTGACAAGCTGCAAAATGCTGATGCACACTGGGATGTCTCAATGACATTTACTCCTAAACCCTGAAA
Organism: Salarias fasciatus; assembly: GCF_902148845.1. Classification (NCBI taxonomy): domain Eukaryota; kingdom Metazoa; phylum Chordata; class Actinopteri; order Blenniiformes; family Blenniidae; genus Salarias; species Salarias fasciatus. Next base: position 14,803,271 of record NC_043751.1, on the reverse strand, counting down.
TTCAACACATGCATACAGAGTCAGGCACATATAATTTCATTTCCTTACACCTACTCAAATAAAAGGCCTGAAATATAAAAGGTGGTAATGCAAATACTGACAGACATAACAAGACAATATGATATTTCTAGGCACTGCAGTAAATAAGAAAATCTGTCACATGATGAGCCTATAATCACATTAGTGATAAAAATCCCATTACGTTCCGATTATACGTCAACCTCTTTGCTCTCATCAAGTGGCCTGTAGGGCGGCCACCAAGGATGATGGGAAAATGACTAAGCCGATTCTTCTCTGAGCCCCCAGCCCTGAAAAGGCTTGCCTCTCCCATTCCCTCATATAACCCACACGATCCAGTCAGAGCGCAGCCTGTAGATCATGATTCTCTCGTTGCACCCACTCAGGGACCAAAGACTAAAATAAAACTTATTTGTGTGCCTCTGCGAAACAATGAGTGAAGAAGTACTCCCACCAAACCTAATTTCAGAGAGTGGATAATACTAATTTTCAACCTTCCAGTCATTCGGTGCTCAAGTTTTTCAGTCGATATTTCTGCTTTATTATAGTTTCCTCCATAACGCGCTTCATATGCAGTCACCCAGCGGTTCCTGCGTCTCGTTCCTACTGCTACTCATTTTTTTTGGAAAATGATGATAACAGTCTGAATTCTTTCTACACTCTTTCCAATTCTGCTTTCATTATCCACACTCACCCTCCCCCCCCAAAGTTGCAGGCATTGCACCCACTATTGGAATATCTGTTTCTCGGCACAAGAGAGAAGAGAAGGGCTCCCTCGGGGTGTGTCATGAACCCAAAACCACTGCGGTTGGTTGGGGTGACACGAGTGGTTTGTCTTTTCATGTGCACTAAATTGACAAGCTGCCATATGGCATCACAGACTCGGCAACGGGGAGGATTTATTCCTCTGACATCCTCCGGCACCTCCTCCTTTGATGCAATCAGTAATTGACAAAAAAGCTAAAAATGAATCCATTAATCACGGGTTTAAATCAGCTGAATGGCGGCTCGATACCGTCGTTGTGGTCGGGGAAAATGAGAGAAAGAGAAAAACAAGTGAAAGAAGGCAATTAAAGTTTATGTAGGGAAAGTGATCACGTAGGGGAAATATGCGAAAAAGAAGGAAGAATTGCCTCATTCAGCGGAGAGAGACTCCTTTCTTGCTCTATTGTATTGTGTGTCTAGAATATGTATGTGTACTCTGTGAGCTGAATACCAAATGGCATTTCACTCAATTCACTGGGACTGTGGATTGATTCTCCATCGAGAATTAACAGAAGCATATGAAAGCAAAAACTGTTATGGGACAATAAACCTAATGTAAGCTTCTTTTTTTTTTTTCTTTCACTCCGCACTGCACTGGTTTTTTTCCTCAGTTTTACCCAAAACAACTGCAGTGATCCAGATCAATACTAAAGGAGCTCCAGATTTGAACAGAATATAAATCTTAGACAAGCTCTAAGATATAATTTAATATAACAAGCTGAAGGAAGAAAAAACACAGACTTATAATAGCACAAGGCTAATCATGTCCAGATTGGGATAAACCCATTGGACAACTGTTCACCGAGGAGAAAAAAAAAACCAAAAAACACCGGACTGTGAAAGCCAGAAAGAACTATCTTTGACAAACTAAGGAAAGCAAAGATAAGCTTGTATTAATATTGCAAACCTCTCTTTTAGAAAATCCTCTTTATTTGAGGTGGGTAGAGGTAGGACGGGGATATTGCGGAACCTCCCACACATATTCCTAAGAAGTAATCCAGAGGGCTGTTCACTGGTGTGTGCAGTGCTCAGGCAGCTCCACAAAGACACATGCAAATGAACTTAAGTCTCAAGTGGAGCAACAGGGGAAGGAGGGGGGGACCAAATAGCAACTCACTGTCAAGTGTTGAGCACAAATATGAAAAAGCTTAGCCTTGGAAGCATTTTGATATTCAAGGGACCTAACACATCACTGGAAAAAAAAAAAAACCCCCAAAAAACAATAAGTCACTTCTGCTTCTCTCTCTCGGTCCTCCACATTTTTCACTCCTGACAATTTTTATTTCTTTCTCCAATGTGAAAACTATGTGACACAGCAATTCAACTAATTAAAGTGGCTTAGCAAACCAAAAATAAACGGGAAAACAGAAGTCGCAGCAATACCGTCAGACTACCTATACATCCAATTATTCAATACGGCAAAACTTTCTTAGACCCTAAAACAACAGTCTTGTTAGCCCCAACTGCTGTTGACACTACTCTGTAAACACTACTGTCTGCCAGGCGGTTCGGAAGTCACGCATGCCCCACTTACTCCACCAGAAGTGGAGGAGGCCACACTTCAACAATCTGCTGCGCAAACAGGAAAGCCTGGAGGTGTCGTGTCAGGCGCTCTGATGCTCGGCTTTGATGTGCAATCATTTTTTAATAGCGATGTTTAGCTACTGTACAAGCCATCGCTGCCGATGAGGTGAATCAGGTGGGTAAAAGTATAATGCAGCAGCTTTGTGATCGTGATACTCATAATAAAGAACTCACATTTCCATGGTTGATGAAGCCATGTTCCCTGGCGATGCGGTCAGCTTCCTGCGAGTCCCCGTTGATCTGGACAGCCCAGGTGTTTGTGAAGACCTCTGCAGCCTCGGTGCACTTCAGTTCGAGCGTCAGCAGGACAAGACCTGTCCGTAAGAGCAGCAGGGCCACCCTGGCATCCATTAAAAGGAGAACTCTTGACGGGGCCAGTCTATCCGTCCGTCCGTCTGTCGCTGCTTCCCGGGCAGAGTGGGGCTGCTCTACCTCACAGCGGCAAAGTAGAACAGCGGCCTAGAGATGAGAGGACAGAGCAAGCTATAAACAAAACTGTGGCCCTCCTAACTGGGTCGCTCTTGGACCTGAAATACCTACTGCAGACATTATTCATAAAAAAGACCGAAAACTGCAGCGAAAATAACCAGCCAACCAGGGGCTTTATCGCCCATCAACCTCAGTTCAACGTCCACTGTCAAGCTGAGAGAGAGAGAGAAAAAAAAAAAAAGCACCAAAGCACCACAACTTAATAAATGTGCAAAGCATAAATATTAGGTCAAAACTGACAAAAGCGCTGGCAAAAACAAAATTATTTTTCAATTCTCCTTCATCTTTTCCAGGCAGAAAATGGTAATATATGATAATGATATACAGCAGGCATGTTGCTGCAATACAGGAAACGCTCCAAGCAAACCAATATGCAGCTAATGGCTACAAGAGAGGCAAGGCTTCAGAGGGAGAGGACATTTTTAATTCTCATTCAGTCCCTGCTGTTAATTTTATGATGTTTCAAAGGGCTAATTTAACCAACTACTTATTAGGCGTCATAATGTTCAGTATTATATAGATTAAATGAATAGCAATGATAAGAACTACAATACAACTGACTGTTATTTGAGCAGATGTTCAAAAAAATAAAACAAACAAAAAAAAAAAAAAAAACTCCCAGATTTTCATACTGCAGCTCTCTCCTTGCCTTTGATTTGTAGCACTTTCACAGCAAAGGAGCCTATAAGTCACCCATAAAACGGAGCGCTTTGAGGTAAGTTAACTGATTCACTGTGCGAAAAAGATAAGGTTTGGGTTACGACTACGTATATCAGTCCACTCTGAACGAGATGAAGAGAAGGGGGATAGTGCCAGAATAAATGCCTGTTTTGTCCCACCAACAATGCAATTCAGTGAGTCGAACCTTATAAGACCCCCAACTGATGTGAAAGAAAACAAGAGCTGCATTTCAAACTCTCAGACGGTGCAAAAAAGAGAGAGTGGATTGTAGTCATTCTGTTTTTCAACTTATGCAATGATGGCAAGTTCATCCCTCTGAAAAACAAATCAGTTTACAGAGGAAGACAGCAGTAGTTACAGCAATATATCAAGATGTCTGGGCGAAAGCTTTGAAAATAACCTCGACATGTATGTCACATGTTCATTGTGTACAGCGACCTTGGCTGTGCTGAAAGACGCTGATAAATAAATACATTATTATTAACATGCCCGGGCAAGCGCTTGATCAGTGATGGATGGCGCTGTCTGAACAGGCCTACAGGTGTTGCATTCTATGGGACGCGAAACACATCGCCAATGTCATCTGCAGTCACCATCACATTTCTATAAATAGAAGGTGACACTTTTCTTCGAGACGCACCACCACCCCATTCTCCAAGGCACGCTTGTGCACAGTTTTTTTTTTTTTTTTTTTTTTCTTAAATACTTAGGCGGGTTGTTTGGAGTACACTGGAGAAGTTGCTCAGTCTCTTCATGCAATCTCAGACTGACTTAATGATGTTGAGATCATAGCTCTCAGGGAGACACGCCATCTGTTACAGGACTTTTTGTTGTCAGTGTAGATGTTGTAAATAGAAAGGTGGCTGTGCCTAAGAGCAGTCTGGCTGCTTAGATTGCACAGAATGGCAGTAGGAAAAGTACAACAAAGGACATAAGGCAACACAACACTGCCGGCTAAAGAGGGACAACTGTGTTTTTAATCAAACCCTTCTTTTTACATGAATTTATAGTGTATAAATATTGATCGTCCATACAGCAAATGGGTTTTGCAACACAAGCTCCTATTTGAGGACTTGAAAAAAACAAAACGTTTCAATGCAAAAGCCATTAATGGCCACGGGCGGTAGGCTTATTGAAGCCAGTTGTTTTTGCATTAACTTTCCCTTGAAAAGCTTTAACCCAAACTGGTTGAATTGTATCACAGAAAATGCCCCCGCTGTTCAATCCTACAACAATTATTCAATTTCAAGAGATTTAGGTGAATCCAAACTATTCGAATAGGATAAGCACACTGAATAGATCTGCGGCTTCATGGATAGAGTGGGTGTGTTTCGAGCGCAGCAGGGAAAGTGGTGAAAACATGACCGGGGGGCTGTCACTCTTCCCGTGGAGCAATTCTTCTGAGCTCATTAGATGCTATGCTGGAGCTACAAAAACAAGAGCAAAGGGTCTGCTGTCACTGAGATGGCTAAAAAAGAAAGGAAAAAAAAAATCGAGGGAGAGTAAATGAGTGAGAGAGAGGGGAAGGAGGAGAGTCAGGTGAGGGTCCACAGGCCTTTTCCAGGCAGCGTCGTGGAAAATAACGAGCGCATTATAACACAACACACCCCGAAAAGCCTTTTTCCCAAAACACAGCCCGGAGAGGCGTTAACAAGAGGCTGCTTACTCCTACAATATACATCAAAGGCCTAAAACTGAGATGAAACTTCAACCTTGGAACCGCATAAGAGTCAAGACTTTAAAATCTAAACAACAGTGAAAACAAAAAGTCAGCTGCATTGTGTCTTTTGGAAAACCTCCAAACTGAAGTAAAGTAGAAGTGTTAAGGGTGGATAAGTGACCGATGGTATGCTAAATTTAAATTGTATTTTTTTCAACTCTCCCTCACAAGAAGTGAAGTGCAACGAAGTCCTCAGTTCTGGTCTGTGCACTATTAATATACATTCTCTCATGTTCAGTTTACATTGCTGGCTTCTAGCTGCTAAGCATTTTCATTCTTTTTTTGAGACAATGATAATATCCATTTTTTTCCTTATATCGGTTGTATTTATCCTGCACCTTCTGTTTCAGACTATTGAATATGGTTTCATATGTCATGATGATGAGGAGGGAGTGCAACTTTGATCAAAGATTCTTTATTTTTTTTTTTTCCTTTTAGTACTGAAACACAAAGAAAAAAATCCAACAGCAAGTTTCTGCCGTCAAATCAAAACTCAGAGCAGAACTTCTGCTGAGAAAGCTCCTAACGAACAATCCTTTCCTCTCCCTTAGCATCCACGGCTGATGTGTCCTTGAGAAGCACAATTCACCTCCAAACTGCTCAAGTGGAGCTGCACTGTGGCCCCGCAGAACAAGGTTCTGCTGTACCAGCTAACCACAGATAAATCCTCGGTTTGGACATCAGCTAACTGTCCGACTGCCTCGAGAAGCGGGGGAAGACGGATCATCACGGTGCACCAACACAATACATTAATTATTGTTTAAATAACCTCATTAAGCCCGAAGGCAACAGCCTCTGCAGAATAGAGATTTGAAGGTTTAGGAAGACTTAAGAACGTTGTAATCCAGACTGCTGAGAACTGATTCTAACACAAGGTCTAACAGCGTTGTTACAGAAATATAAATATATTGACGGGATTCTTATCAACATTGCTAATGGACAGATATTATTAGGTTGTTTTTTTTTTTATTATAATACGGATTTTATTGCAATTATTCAGCGTCATATCAAGGTCTAAACCAAACATTTGCTGTTAAAGGCTGAGACTAATATGTGGGAACGGTTCCTGTCACTGACGCTGGGTTAGTTGGTGGTTATTGCTCTTTCTTTATCAGTCTGGATTGGCCTTTCAGTGCAGTTTCAAGGTTCTGCATGCACGCTTTTTCCCTGTCCGCCCCCACAGTCCAAAAACTTTAATTGGTGACTCATGATTGACCTTATAAATGAAGTGTGTGTGTGTGTATGTGTGTGTGTGTGTGTGTGTGTGTGTGTGTGTGTGTGTGTGTGTGTGTGTGTGTGTGTGTGTGTGTGTCCCTCTGTATTTGCCTTGTGATAGACTGGCAGGGCGTGCCCTGTCTTCGCCTGTCGGCAGTCTGGACCAAAGCTGGATGAGGATTTAGCAAAGAGACAGACTGACACGTATGCATTAATTTAACTTTTTGGAAATGATTTTTTTCTACATAGAAAAGTTTAGTTTAGTTTTTTTATTTCAACTGTTGAAAAAATTGGCCTTGTTAAATTTGAGGAATCCTTGAGAAACTGTTTACCAAAGAAACGATATTCTTCGGTGAATCATTTTCCTGCCTATGCCTCTTAGACATTCGCACCAGTAATGAATTTAAAAAATAAATAAATAAATAAATAAAATATATTTGTGGCTAAATGAAATCTATTTTAAATGACTGGCTCATTATTTCCAAGGCTAATTAAAAAAAAAAAAAACCCAAAAGTGACTCAAATGCTGCCATATTATGGATGTCATGACACTGAATCAAACACATTACATGAAAGCACAGGGTTGCCAAAGTAATTCTCCAACATCCATCTGGAAAACACTTGTCCCCAGCTGCTCTAGAGTGAACAACAGTAGCTGAATGCCACATGAGCGTCTCCAATACAGTAAACACAGTGCATCACTTTTTCTGCATTTCCAGTTGGGAGTGTTGAGAGAACAACAAAAAAAAAAAAAAAGAAAACAATGTGACAAAGTAAGGAAAGTAAGGTATCTACTCTTGATCGGGATAAACAAGCAATTTCTATGGGTAATGACATGCACACGAAGCTGTGACAGACCATATGCGGCACTCAGGCTCTATTTCAGGCTGCCCAGCAGCCAAATCAACACCCACCATGTGCTCTGGGCTGCCCTCTCACTGAGAAACCAAGGCACACAACTGAGCTGCAGCATTTGTGAAGTATCACTGACAGCCAAGTATCCTCTCCTGAGAGAGAAAATTGCTCCAAGTGAAAGTGCGATTGGAAACGCAGAAGTACTGCGCAGGCATGTTGCCTTGTGTGAGGACGGCAGTGCACAGCTGGAGGTGATCACCTGAGACACACCGTGAACAGAGCGAGCAAGCGATGACTGAGTGCCGCTAAAGCATGATCTGTCCGATGGAAAAGCCTGATAAAATGTTATCCTGGGCGGTGGCAATCTGTGTCCAGGAGAAAGAATCAATTTTATAAGTAATGTCCCATAGAGACATCCAACCCAATTTCTAACAGCGATCTGAATCTTGGCATTGTTCCCTGTGTAAAACTTCCCCTCATCCACAACACTGTCTGCCCTAGTTTATAGATGAGTTATATTGTTGACAAGTTTGTCTTCCTGCTTCTTTGTCCTCCACTGCTTCCCTGTTTTATGCCTTATATAAAAGGCATGGTTGTACGAGCGCCGTTCAGACTTGTGTTCAGCTCTGTTAAGCCTGGACCAATGATGCCAGACAGCCGCTGCTCTGGCCAGACAATGAAACTTCCTCCAGCAACATAAGAACAGCATCTTATAGTTACTTTGGCAGCGTCGGTGGTTTGAAGAAGAAGCAGGCATCACAAAGAAAAGGAGCAAAAATTTTTGTTTCACAGTAGAAATCCCACTGGGAGAGATGCTTGGAGCCATGCTGTTTGCCTCAATAATTAGTGACCTTGACTTTCTCCCCTGTTGAGACCCTTTTGGCATATAAACTAAAGGTAAGAGCAATGACAACTAGAACAATAGACAAGTTTGACTACTCAGGATGTAGTTATTCAGCTTGTTTCCACAAACCAGGGGCATTTGCTTCTGTGTTTGATGCCGCTGTAAAGAGGAATAGTGCGTAGCAATGTATTCACAATCCCTGCCTTGCCTGGGAAGCAGAACTAACAGAAATTTATTACACCAATTCACACCTTACACAGATAAAAGTACTTGATGAGGGGTTTTTTAGCCTATTAAAGCTTCGGGGTGAATAAAAAGAAAGATAATGTAGGAGAAGAAGAGGGTTGAAAGCGCATAATTGGTCAATTAGCCGCGAGTCAAATGAGACGTGCTGCGGAGAACAAACACTGTAAATACACCACTTAAAACAAACATGCTGTTATCTTACCAACAATAAACTTCACGGAGGAGGCGTTTCGTCTAAAAAGCTGGTTCAATTGTCACGCTGCCTTCAACAAATAATAAAAAAAAAAAAAAAAAAAAAGGTGAACCTGCGCGTGAGTGAGAAAAAGACGCGGGTCTCCAGACTGGGAGCTGGAAGCTGGTACCTGACTGGGAGGACTGGACAGGGATGCTGGCAGCCTGGCACACACACTCTAATCATCCTCGCAAATACTCCCATTGTTCCCACCCACTTTGCCACGGCTCCCCTCCCTGCTCCCAACACGCCAAACTCGTGGATTTTAATGAGAGAGAGAGAAAAACACAGATAATTGTCCGTCGTTGATAGTTACCTCAGACGTGAGAGCAGATTGAGACGGCGTGCCTCCACATCTCCTCCGGTCGGAGACTCCCCTTTCTCCTGCGATCCGACTTTCAACTTTACATCTAACCTGACGCGGTGCCTCCTCCACTTGCTCCGGTTTTTTTTTTTTTTTTTTTTTTAGTTATAATGCTATCCACACGCACCCATCCTCATCCCAAAGTGCCGGATCCAGCTATCCCGTCCTGCTCTCCATCCGCCACCAACTTGCCACCGAAACCACCATGGCTCTGATTTAACAGTTAACTTCAGCCTCCGCACCCAGTTACTTCTTCAGAGGTTTTCACTTCTACCGAGGGCTGACCACGCCGTGCTGCCAATAATTCACACTCGCGAAATAATAGTAATAATGATCAAAAATAAGACGGGTTTAAAGGATGCAATACGCGGCTCCGTGCCAATACAACGAAGCGGTTCACTATTGGACGGAGATGACAACAAAATGCCACAAACCCTTTTCTCCAGGAAATACGTCACGGTGGAGCCGAGGCGAGTATTGTGTGTGCTTGATTTCTGTTGCCCAAGTCGCCGAAAGGGGCGGATCAGTCTTCTCAGATGGAATGGAGAGCAAATGGGCTCACCTTAGAACACCTGTATTCATCTATTAGTTCATTTATCAATTCCATATTTAAAGCAAACCCTCTTATCCAAGCGTGGGGACTTAAATGATACACGGTGATCAACAATGTCATGGTATTAATGAATACATGGATTTCAGTCATGTAAATAGAGAATTGAATAACTCCACAACATAAGCAATATTCTAAAAGAATAAACCAATTTTTTTAAAATCAATTTAATCATTCTTATGTTTGCTTTGATTCTTTTTTGTGTGTATTTTCTGGTGGCAAATTAAATCCGGGCTACGCTTAAATATAAATCAGACATACTCTTTCTGTGGCGGCATCTGACCAGCACCGCTGTGTGTTGGCGCCATCTAGTGGACGCAGGCTGCACTTACATGCGCGCCCGCAGATAAGCATGCCGCACGGTAGAGGGGGCCATAGCGCAGCTCTCCAGCCCCAGTCTGACTCGCATGGTTGTGTCTACCCTGTTACAGCCTGGCACCAATGCGAACAAGCTCGCTTTCCGAGGCTCCTCCGTTAACACGGACCAAAGTTATCCCGGAATAAGGACAGCACGCATGTGCCGTCAACCCGGATGTAGATGTTTTCGGAGCGCGCATAATCCCCGATTTGTTCCAAGTTATGACAAATGTTGCTGTTGAAACAGAGACATTTATTTCAGCACAGGCTGGGCAGAACCGTCCCGTCCTAAACCCGTCCAGACCGTGACATGTGTCGACCTGCGCGGATGTCACGAGAGGGTGACAGCTCCACAACAGTGTGTGTCCGAAGAGCTACACTTTATTTTTACGGTGAGCGAACACAACAGGGTGAAATATACAATTTGTGCCGCCTCAAACTAATGCATTCTACAAATTAGAAGTGCATGGAGAGCCCCGTGTTTGTTTGGGCTCTGGAAGTTGGAGATGACAGCGGTGTTGTGCTCGTTTTTCTCAGTGTGGCGTCTCGTCCTGTGCTGCAGATTAACGCCCTGCAACTAAGATGATGGACTTTTGCGGGAGGAGGCACGAGCGAGGCAGCAACTGGACCGACTCGGAGATCGTGGAGCTGCTCCAGCTGTGGTCGGACGAGTCGGTCCAGATCGAGCTGGAGAGCTCGCTGCGCAACCAGCGCGTCTTCGACCGGATTGCGCACGTGTTGCGCGAAAAGGGCATCTACCGCACGGGCGACCAGTGCAGGGAGAAGATCAAGAAGATGAAGCTGGAGTACCGACGCATCAAGGACAACCACAAGCTGAGGTCGTGGAAGTTTTACGACGTGATGGACCGGGTGCTGGCGAACCGCCCGGCCATCACTTACTCCTCCCTGGGCGGAGCTGTCATCGCTCAACAGGTGTTCCAGAGCTCCGGGGCACAGGAGGCATACCTGCAGGGCGTCCCGGTGGGCTCCTTTGGCCCCACGTCCTCAGGTGGATTTTTGTTCGGCCAGCCGCCTAAACCCGGGGAACAGCTGGATATCAAATGTGAAAATGTGGATGAAAGCATGCTGAACTCCGGGGTTGCTCCTCCTGAGATGTACTATGGATCAGGAGACGATCAGGACACAGAGGACACACTGGGCCAGGCGGGGAGCTCCACAAATCCTAGGATCTCCCCTTCAGGTTGTCAGTCCAAATCCTATTATCTCTATATTAATCATTTTAGATTACCTAAACATAAAAAATTGTTAAAAAGTATTTTCTTTGCTTTGTATTTTCAGGTTTCAGTGACCTAAACGTTGCTGGTTCTGGGGCGGCTCCCTGCCAGGCAGGTGGAGGTCCATCATCACAGAACACAGCCGACCAGCCCGTCAGGGAGCGTCCAGCCTCCCTGAGACAGAGGAAGCGACGGCGGGGCGGAATGGCATCCTGGGGCCACAGGGGCTGCAGATACGGCGGTCAGCAGAGCCTGGACAAAGCCTTGGCCAGCTTCCTGAGCTGGCAGCAGTCTGCGGAGGAGCGGCTCCTCTCCCTGGAGGAGGAGCGACTGGAGAGGGAGCTGCAGGCCGAGGAGCGCAGGGAGCAGCGGGAGGACAGGAGGGCCGAGCAGGACCGCCAGCACGAGCTCCGCCTGTTCAGCATGCTCACCGGCGCGCTGTTCGCTGTCAGACAAGGCACTCCGACCGCAGCGCAGTGCGACCCCTCCGTCTCACCCCAAGCTCCGCAGATGACCACAGCTGCTCTGTCCGCCTCGTCATCTTCATCAAAGCCCCCTTCAGGAAGTCCTGCGGCGCAGGCCGCTTCCGCTCAGGAGATAAAAGAGCCACAGCCGGCGTCTGTCACAACCTCCAAAACGTCTGAAAATCTCCTGGTAACGCTGAGAGGCCCAAAGGCACCTGGCCAAAGCGTGTACCTGTCCAACCGTGGTAATAGCATTCGACAGCATCAAGGCATTCTGCAGGAGGGTTTCATCCAGTATGGAATTGACAAATACCATGACACAGACAACCCTGATGTAAGCCTCCATCCTTGTTGTTAGAAATGTCAGTCATAGATGATTTGACATTTCTAAAAACACATGACTGTTTTTTTTTTTTTTTTTTTCCAGGGAATAATCAACATGGGTACCAGTGAGAACAAACTTTGCTTTGATCTACTGCATAGACGGGTACGCTCAATATTTTACTCATATCCTGATGTGAAAATGTGAAGTGCAATGTTCTCTAATATGTTATTTTGTGTTTTTGTCAAATACAATAAATATACCTTCACTAATAACATTTGAATTCTTCCCTCTGCTCCAGTTGACCAAGCCTGACATGCTGTATGCGGAGGAATCCTTGCTGCAGTATTCAGACTGGAGGGGACGCCGTTTGTACGCCAACCTTTACTGGAGCATTTCTCTCCAAATTACAACTGTCGTGCAGCTCATAATAAAACGACACAGACACAATAACAATTTGGGATAGAGGTTCGCCATCTGACAGTGATTCCATTGTCATCTTTTCAGCCTGAGGGAGGAAGTTGCAAAGTTCCTGAGTCACTACTGCCGTTCCCCACGCCCGCTGGATGCTGACAACGTGAGTAGGGCCGCAATTACTGAAACCCGGCATCAATGAAATGAATATCAGGAGTAAGAAAACAGTCATGTTAGTACATTCTAGCTTTCGATGTGAGTTTGGGGGAAAAGGCTACACACTAATAACATATATAACTCCTATTGAAATGTGTGCGCTGTAAGCACTAGTATAAAGTTCTTTCTTGGAGTGTTTACCATATTTCCAGAATTTAGTAGGGGAAATTCAGCACATTTTACAACGTGGATTTACTATAACAATATATTTTACTGGCATAACGTACAGGGTGGAAATTGTTTTCTTTCTGTTTAATAGAGTTTAAAGTATTGTAGTTAACCCATACCATGTCTTCTGGTTGTTTATAATGAATTAAATAGCTTTTATTCCACAAATACAGAAGACAAGGGAAAAAAAATGTCCCTGTCCTTTCGAATCTATGTAGTGAAAAGAAAGTTGTTCTCTTCTTATTGATACTGACGTCCGTCATATTGCATAATTGCTTTTCTTCCGCAGTTTTATACAGTTGCACTAATTCCTGCCGACAGCGCTCTCAATCCCAGCCTTTCACTATCAAACGCGGAGACAATAGGGCCAAAGTAATTCATTTGATGAGCCCACTATTATATAAATGCCAAATGCTACAACTGAACAAACAATGTTTTAAGGGTTGACCAGCTTAATTTACAGAGGTAATGAATAGTTGTTTTACGAGCTGGATGAATTTGTGGCGTATTTATCAGGCCTCCTTGTGCGTCCTAATTGGGTCTTTAATAACGCGGCGGATGTGCGTGTTTGTTCAGGTTGTGGTGATGAATGGCTGTTCTTCCCTCTTCTCGTGTATTGCTGCAGTAATTTGTGACCCGAAAGGTAGGTTCATAAACACGCCGACATACTCTACACACACGTACAATACACCCATAATTCCGCTGTAGGAATATAAATGTGCGTGCACCGGTGTGTGGTAATCAAGTCACATTTTCTGGCCTGTTTTTTGGAGAAAAAAAAAAAAAAAGCATCTTATGGAGGTACGACAATTACTCAGGCAGTGTAAATATATTTCACATTCTTTATCAGGATTACACAGAGGACCTTCTCAGAAGCAATATATTTTGTCTGTTTTGCACAATAACTAACAGACTCACCAAACCACTAACAATCAGAGTTAGAAAAAGTTAGATTTTCTTATACTGTGGAAACCACAAAATGTGTAACTCAATTTTTTAACTTAAAATTGAAATACAGAGAGTATATTTCACAAACCAATGTAAAAATTTAGAAAAACAATGCAGTTCTACGTAAGTATTGACATTTAAATTACAGGAAGTTCCTCAATGTTTTTGTACAATGATTTACATGACCATCAGGTGTGGCATGGCACACGCCTTCCAGGGCGTGTCTCTCTGGATTTTGCCTCCCAAGATGTCAAAATTGGGAATTAACTGACCAGGCAGTGTTTCTCTGCTCTTTCAGTGTCTAATTCTGTCAATCCTGAGTGAACTGTAGCCTCATTCTTCTGTTCGATCTGTTTTGCAAATCATGACTTTTGAGACTAGTCGTGAGTTAATGTTGCCTTTATATTGTCTGGCCGTTCTTCTCTGGCATCAACTATTTGTTTTGTATTTGTGTAGCTGTTTATCTCTGTGTTTGCCCTGTGATGGACTGATAAACATTCTTTTGACATATATAAATACATGTGTTCATGCTTTATATGTATTTTTCTGTGTTGCAGATGCCATCCTCATTCCTACTCCTTTCTATGGCGTCATCACTGAAGATCTGGGTTTATACAGTGAAGTAAAACTCTTTCACGTTCCTCTTGAGTGTGAGGTAAGAATGCTGTACTTTATACACCCAGCATAGAGAATACTCTGAGATCTCAATGAATGTGTTTATTGTTTGTTTATTGATAGACAAATGGCAAAGAAAGTCGACCTTTCCACCTGACTGTGGAGAAACTAGAACAAGGTCTGAGAAGGGCCAAGCAAGAGGTACTTCACACACGCTCGTTCTCTTTAACAAATATTCAAGGACAGACAGAATCATTGCAGAAAATGTTCTTGGCGCAAATAAATTCCTTCAGTGTTCCTGTTTACCTTAAGGTTTATGGCTTAACTTTATCACTGTGAGGATCCAGTCCATCATTTTACTCAGTTCCAACCGTGTTTGAAGGGGTTAAATGTCCGAGCCGTTATCCTGATGAACCCCCACAACCCGCTGGCCGAGATCTACACCCCGCAGGACATGACTGCCTTCTTGGAGTTTGCCAAAAGGTACCTTTCCCCACTAGTATCTCTCACCGGGGCTGGACGCTGGACTCCTCCCGGTCTGCAGTCCTGTGGCTCCTTTAAGCACCTTGCCAAGTCGTTCCTACAGTGAACTCTTTTATTTTACCGCCAAGGACTCTGTCCCGTGTGTGGAATATCAAACGGACTTGTTGGGGGGGGGGGGGGGGGGTTATCACCTCTTTTTAACCATCAGCATATTGTCAAGTGCAGCCATGTGCCAAGGAGCCCCCTCCCCCACATATCATCTATTGTTTTCTAAATGATCTTGCGAGAGTGATTCCCTCTATAGACGCCTCCGGGCTCTGAGCTATTGGAACCATGAACCACAGCACTTTTAAAACTGACATAAGACGTACAAAGAGTCACTTGACGTTAGTGTCACAATTTCTTTGCCGTAAACGGTCATTAAAAACATAAAGCGAGACTTATTAATGCTGCGCCTGTATTCATGCGGTCTTTTCCTCCCGCAGAAATGAGCTCCACGCCATCGTTGATGAAGTGTACATGCTGACGGTCTTTGATGAATCTGTCACCTTTCACAGTGTCCTCGGTGCAGACAGGTAGTGAATGAACCTCACCTCAGCCCGATTACTCCATTAGACCCTTCATCATCACAATTATGGCTGAAGACTCCCCTTTGTCTCCTAATGACTCCCCCTTATTTCAGGCTGCCTGACCCACAGAGGACACATGTAATGTGGGGAATGAGTAAGGTACGCTCTGTGCTCCGCTCTGAGAGCGCCGATCTTTTTATACCCCTGCTGACACCACCAGGATTTTTCCCTCCCTCGAATGTTTGCCTTCCCGCTTCTATTTCCCCCCGATTCATTCAATCTTGCTTCTTTTAGGACTTTGCAATGTCAGGGATCCGAATAGGCACCCTGTACACAGAGAACAGAGACCTGGTGGAGGCTTTGGCACAGCTGGGCTCCTTCCACGGGCTTCCTGGGACCACCCAGCACCAGGTAGCACAGCTGCTTAAAGACAGAGGTACGAGCCAAGCTGGGTATTTTTAACACAACTTGGGGGAAGAAATCAAACATCAGGCCAACTGGGTTACACACCGCAAAGCGATCGGTTTGAGTATGTGTTGTTTTTAGTGTCCCTATTTTTTTTTTTTTTTCCTCCATCAGTTCCTATCTTTTTCACATTCCTCCTTCATTGCAGACTGGATCAGTGAGGACTTTTTGCCGGTGAACAGACGCAGACTGAAGGCCGCACACAGCTATGTGACCGGAGAGTTGCTCAGTATGGGCATCTCCTACCTGAACAGTCCCGCCGCCATGTATCTCTGGGCCGACTTCAGAAAGGTAAGAACTTGATGACTTACCTCCCACCTTCAGTTTTAACTCACATTGGGGGGAAAATTCACCCGAACCCTGTGTTTTCCTCACGCCTTCAAAATTGTTTTTTTTTTGTAGTATCTGCGAGAGTCCTCATTCGAGGAGGAGCTGTCGCTGTGGAGGTGTTTTCTAAGACACAAAGTGATGCTGAGCTGCGGCCAGGCGTTTTCCTGCTCCACGCCTGGGTGGTTCCGCATCGTCTTTGCAGATCAGCACCATCACCTTGAGCTTGGTGAGTCTCTCTTTCAACATTCGCTACACTGACATTTCTTTAAAACCATTTTCCACCCTCATGCAGTTGTTCTACCTGTCTTTGAAGGATGCGAAAAGTGTGAAGATGCTCTAATCGCAGCCAGTCAGCTTCTCAAAACAACTCTGTGACATTCGTTTACCTGCAGACTTTTCTTGTATTTCTCCGGCAAGCTTTAAGCACAGGACATTTATATGGATGATTTACAGACGGTATCAAAAATAAAAAGAAACAGCCTCCGCACACTGTGCCGCAAGGCTGAATCTATAGAGAAGATCAATTTTACAGCTCTTAAATTCTAGTCCGGCGCCAGTTCCTTAAAGGTTCTCAATCAAGTGAAAGCAAAAAAGGTAAAATAATGAAAAAGAAGAAGCATTCTTGTGTCTGGCTCTTTAACAGACACATGTCCACTCCATTAGTTCCTCTTGTATGTTCTGATTTGAATAAGTGCAGCTGCTCTGCTCTATAGTCTGTAATATATGTGCTTTTTAAAATCGTTGAAGAGCTTTTAATTTAGAAGTGGATTTATTTTTCAAGTCGTGTTGCTGAAGTCGGCTTCATTATATTGAGAGGTGTTCATGATATTTCGTTTTATTTTAGTGGTCCGGCCAAAGTATTACACTGAATTAGCGCAGCCGAGTTTTAAGACCAGTGTGAATTGCAACTTAAGGCAGAATTTACGGTGTAGCTTTCATACTTGACCGTCGTGAAATAAACCGGCTGAAGTGATCAATAAGTGTTTATACATATGGTGCATCAACTGCTGTTTATATTCCCTATAAATGGAGTTTGAAGGTTTACTTTATTTGCAAGAAATACCATATAAGCAAAAATCTATTGCACTTAGAGAAGTGCAGTGTGTGGCATCTCACACTGTGTTCAATTTTATTAACTGGGAGATATATAAGTGTTTATATCTGTTATATCCACACAGAGGTAAAGAATTTCTCCTACCTGATGGCAGTAGTTTTGTATTGATCAAGGACTTCTGTAGAAGATCTTCCTTTTATTCTTTCATTGCTTTTTTTCTCATAAATTCATGCGCTGAAAAGTTGATGCTTTTAGTATTCATTTTAATTTTTCAGCATTACATCAGAAATTCATCAGATCAAGCATTAATCCATTAGTTAAAGTATCAGTTTTTGTTGTTCCAGGTAATTTTCTACCCTTTATTGGGAACTGGTATCGACTGGGTAACAGTTACTGGAAGTTTTATGGTAATGTTCTGTGTGATTTCAGGCCTGAAGCGAATTAAGGAGGCTCTGAAAGAGGCCGAGGCAAAACAGACAGGCTCTGATTCACTCTCCATCAAAGAGGCAGTTGAGGACGGCTCGAAGTCCGTGAAAGAGGACAGTGCCGATTCAGACAATGCCGCGACTGTCAACGCGGCGTCGACGCCCAACGGCAACTCGTCATCCTGGCCGAAGGAGAAGGAGAGTCCTGTTCCTGCCACCGAGGAGTTTGCGTCGCTGGACTGCCAAGCCTCTAAGCCTGCGGAGGGTCTGGCCTCGTTGATTGGTACTCTCAGGCATCAGATCGGCTCCTCCGATTGGCTGGAGAAAAACACTCCGGAGCTGCCTGCCGGGGAGGACCCAGAAATTCTCGACGTATTCAAGGCTCTGCTGCAAAGAGCCAGAAAGTAAGCTTAGGATAAATGGGCATGGATGTAGCTGCCAGGCTTTGAAAGGCAGCACTTCAGCGTCCCGCTTGCTCCACTGCAACTCTGGTTAAAAGCTGAACACAAACGCCTGACAGCAGTTAAAGTAAGGGACTTGTTTTTGATGTGTGGAAATGCAAGAGAACCATGTGAAGAACCATATGACATTTGATGAACTTTTACACATCTTGAGGCCTTATCGTTGGGATCTTGCTTTTGGAATGTAGAATTACAAATAACTTTATTTACTTGAACTGTATGCCAAATATAAATCAGCCGGTGTTGTACTCTGAAATCCTGTAGGTCGCCAACCTTATGAATTGTACAGTTTTACCGAGTATTCAGTCATATTCGGTTTGTTTTATCAGAATGTAGTACTTCACTGAACTATGAATAAAGTTCTCTATTATTCCGTTTGCCTTTCATTCATTTTGTTTTATAGGAAAAGCATTATCGCACTGTTATTTTTTTTATAGGAAACTTGTTCCGAAGGAATTTTTATAGCGATGTTCATGAAAGCCTTTGGTTGTTTGGGTGGTCTGTGGGCTGCTGTTCCGTTGCATGGAAGGAAAATGTGTGTGTGTGTGTGTGTGTGTGGGGGGGGAATGGTTCAGGTGGTGGTATTCTGACGAGTAGAGGAGATATCTGAGGTCAAAAACACTATCACCCACAACATATTGCACTTCAGTGTGCAAAAAGTGTGAGTGGGATTTCCATGTTCAGTCGTGCATAATCAACCAGTGACCCCTCCCCCCCCCCTTCTCCCACACATCGCTCCTACTTGACATTAACAGATGTCTTTGTAATGCATTACGCTAAACTGTAAACTGATCATTCGTCTTTTGACAGTTTAACTTCCAGTTCGTGTTGAGATATTTTATGAAACTCCCTGTCAGCAAACACAAACTTCTGCTTCCTCAAATATCAAATAGTCGTTGCTGCAGCTTTCGCTTTCTTTGGTGCGTCACAGTGGAGAGTAGAAGGGGAAATATTTACCCCAAGCCGGGGGAGTTTCCACTGCAGCAGAGGCGGGGTTACACCGAGGGTCTGACTTTTGGAGGAGTGTTTGTGATCATGAAGCAACATTGTGTCAGGCTGTTGAAATGGTTTGCACTGTATTGTTACAGTAGATCTGGTTGAACTTGGACGCATTAATCAAAGGAAAACTTCATATCGGCTCAACTCAACTTCAAGGAAAAAAAGGTAAGAATGTGCTTCAATTACAATTCTATAGCCTCAATCCTGATGATGATGATGTGAATAATAAATTTAGGAGATCATTTTCCTTCTGTAAATCATCTAATTCCAGCCCTCGCCTCTCTCTGTCTTGCTCTCCCAGGGGTGCAGAGATGAAGTTTGTCGAGCTGGATGACTCCATCAGTCGCTTCAGGTTTGCTCAGTCCTGTCTGGGATTAGCAGGGTGTCTGTGTGTGTGCTACGCAGTCTGGACCCCCTTCTGGCTGAACGGCAGGGGGCTGTGGGCTGAGTGGAACAACACCAGAACCGAGCAGACCAACCGCAAGGAGGATTTTGTCTTGAATGGTGAGGGGGAAAAAAACAGCTGCATTCATCTCTCCGGCATCTCTCTGCAAGTCAACAAATAAGGCGTGTGATCAGTCTGGAGCTGTCGCTCGACTGAATTAATATGTGTGAGGGAAGGCAGCATGTTTAATAAGGCTGTTTTGATAAGGCACAGGATCTGCTAGGAATCAAACTGCTTATTTCTCTGGATCTCTGGAGGGGGATCAATATTAAAAGGAACACATGACAAAACGCTGGGTTGCAGAAGAGCTTCCCAGCAGTAGTAAACAAGTTTGAGCTTGCTCCTGTCTCTCAGATTTACATTCTTCTGTTGAAGCTCTTACACTTGGCTGAAGGCAAATACACTGCAATCCCGAAACCGAGTCTCTGTCAGTTATGTCTTCTTCTTGTCATTACCCCATAAAAGCAGCTCTCTGGGTGATATTTTTTCTTTCATTTTCAGCAGGAATCTAATCAAGTATAAAACTCCCTCTGCCCTATATATTTGCAGATGTACCGTACATGAAAAAGATAACCACTCACTCGCATGAGGATTGAAGGCTTTTTTTCCAGAGAGTTTTACTGGATTATATCCTCCATAATTTAAAGAAAAAGGACAAAAGTAAATCACTTTCCCAACAGATAAAAATAATTGAAAACTAGTGAATGACAAGATACGATGTTTCAGGGAGGAAGCACGAAAAACAGTTTTTATGTTGTATGATAATAAAATCTAACAGAGTTCACTGCAAGTTGAATGGTAATTGATGGAGACATGTTTGGGCAGCTTGGTTAGCAATAAGCACAATAAAATTTAAATTAATCATCACTGGCTGAATAAAGATGAATAAGCGCATCTGCAGAAAATGTTCCACCAAGGATGATAAGGCAGTACGCAAAGTACAACGGAGTTATCAAATATGCATAAAATGTACTTGCCAGTATTTTATTCATAAACTGTGGCTCTGGCCTCCCCTGGGGGGCACCAGAGAAATAATGTGGGGGTCTGAGGGAGACATTTTTCCAGGGTAAAACAGTAAAATATTTTAATAAATCACAGTTGAATAATTGAATTTGTTGCAAGTTTAAAAGAGAGAATGTCCTTTTATGGATCCACATTCTATATGAAACCATTAAACTCTGTGAATCCCAGCTGACAGAGTTTCCAGTCCATTACAAGGATAACAAAAAGAGACGTACAACTTCACCTCCTCACATTTATGGCTAATTTGGAGTCATTGGTTAAATTCTAATACAGATTTTGGACTGTGAAAAGAAACTGAGCGACTAGAAAAGCCCAGCACCCGACTCTCAACACAGACTCAGACAAATTCGTGCTTTCCTTTTCTCTTGGCTGTGGATCCCAATGACCATTAATAATAGCATCATGGTTGAAATTCTGTGGGGAAGTCCCTTCTCCACCTAGAAAACCCCTGAACTCACTTTTCAAAGTTTCACTGCTTCTGGTGTTTCTGGCGTTTCTTTCATTTCACTTTCAGAATGTCAGGCAGAGAAAGAAAACACACACTGAGTTCATGAACTCTTAGATCTGTGTGGTGGTTTATTACTGCTGATTTCCCCGCAGATATAATGTAAAAAGTGATTGTAATCGATTCATTCTGCAGCTCTGGAAGCGGAACGAGTGTTTGCCGTTGTCTCCGTCCTGCTGGCCGTGAGCACCGGCGTCCTGTGCCTGGTGTTTGCCTTCTGCTGGACGTCTCAGACGGTGCGGTCCTACTCCAACACCCGCTCTCTGCTGATGGCTGGGCAGGCCCTCTACCCCACCACGCTGCTGCTGCTCACCATGGCCTCCACAGGTATGGAACAATCCTCTACACACACAGTAAAGCGGTAAAAATACACTCATGCTAATCTAACCTCCGTTGGGAGGATTGTTTGTGTCAAACTCACACCTACATGAATTCCTCATGCGCTCGTCATTAACATGCCCTCCAGCAAGGGACTTTATCACTTTCCTAGGAATTGAAGTTCGTGATCGGGCAAGCGCTTCTGTGGCGGCCCTCGCATGAAATAATTGATCTTAATGACTTTTTTTTATTGGAGTCGGTGACACTTGATGTGACTCATTTCCTCCTCTTCCGTCTCCAGGTTTCTTCTTCCTCCTATGCTGGGCTTTTTTCACCTATCAGCACCGGACAGAAATCAGCCAGGACTTCTCCAGCTTGGGCTCCTCGTACTGGCTGGGAGCTGTAGGTTGGACATTACTCCTGATCGTGGAGCTGGCCGTCTTCATTGCGGAGCAAATTATCGTACCGGACATCCTGCCAGACTTGGAAAAAGCCGTGGAGTCATGGAGGATTTCCTCTCAACTTAAAGCTGCGAAGCGGTCTTTCAGCGACAGTTACTTCTCCGCCAACCTTGGAAGCGACTTGGCTTTAAAGAGGTATATGTCGTCACCTTGAGCAAGAGTTCAGGAATAAGGACACGGCGGAGAAAATGAAAGTACGTGTTCGAGTTGCACGCTGATGCACACGGACTCAATCTGAATCCTAAAGGGCAAAGGAATTGAAGGCCTCAGCTTCGTGCATGACTGACTGTTGTGGCTATTCCCCGCTTTATTTTTCCATTTTGGATTGAAATGAAAATGCTGTGGGGCCCAGCGGTGCCGCGAGACGATTGGGCATCGAATGTGAGGTCCTAACTGTAAACATGTGATATCTTTTGTCTGGTTTTATTCTCAGCTGGGAATAGATGAACACCGACATACAAAACACTATCAAACAACACTGACTGTCTTCCTTCATGAAGGCGCTGCAGTGCGCTTCATGAATGTTAGAATAGTGCCACCTTGTGATGATCATGAGAGACTTCAAACTGTTCTCAAGACAAAAAAGAAAACATGGACTGAGATGTCTTGCTGCTAGTTTCCCTGAACTTCTCCACAGCTGATGTCAGTTTGTTTTATTTTCCTATTTTGTTGATATCATCCTTGAGACTGAATATTATTGTCACATTTATTTATGTTTTTGTCCATATTTGTAGAAGCTTGAGAAGCTTGAGAATGTCTGGATTTAAGAGGGGTGCTTGTACTTTCACTCACTAATCTACATCGTTTTTATCTACCTTTTGGTAGGCAATGAGTTTATTCTTTAAACAGAGAACATTTCCTCTCAGTGAGCTACATCTGTTTAGAAAACAAATTGCTTTGTTGTGTTTTATTTGTCTAAGAAGTGCAGATGTGAACCAAATGCCTGACAATGCAGTAAACCTTTCTGAAACCACAGTACTTTTACTTGTATTAATTATAATTCAACAAACAAGAGATATAATAGTATTTTCAGTTTTTCTACCTGTAATTATAGGTTACTTATCATTAAAATGTTATTTCACTGCATCTAAGAGATTGAAAGTATCACCATGTCACTATGAACGGTCTCATTTCTATATGAGTATCACAGTTTGGATTTGCATTACCTGCGCTGACAGCACACTCATATTTATAAATATTTAGGTCGAGCATTTCTTTCATCTTGAATACTTAATTTTGAACAGACTCAGACCAGGGGATTTTTGCGGTGAGGTGGGAGTGTCGACCACCACACCACATGCAGCCCAACAACTTTAAAAAAGCCCCTGAAGACACTAATAAGGATGCTGCTAATAGTATGCAAAGCTTTCATCACTGAAAAAAAAGGGTCTTTTTCAGGTCTGCAGCACTCTGCAGGAAATGGCGAATGAATAAATTAGTCTGAGTGCATGAACTTTGGATTTATGCTGCTCAATAGTTCACCTGCAGTTCAACCAAGTGACTACATTACCAAAGAGGAAAACATATCCATACAGGAAACAGCTTGTGTGCTACCGCCAAGCGAGAAAACTCTGAGTTAATATCATCTTTCAATCACAATGTCCAAATGTGCTTCAGAAAGACAGTAATATTCAAAATGCTCCTAATTGCGTGACAACCACCAGCACTGTGAGTGTGAGTTTTTCAGACTGCTGAAAAACATATTAGTGAAATCTATTGACCTACATAAAACACATGTTGATTAAACTGAAAAGACTTTTTTTTTTTCCAAACACAATCATATGCATACATACAGTTGGAAAAAAGTTAGGGACAAACTTCCATTTTCCTCTCTGAGCAGCTAAACTAATAACTTCTTTCAAAAACGGTGGATCAGTTGTACGTCTGAAGTATGTCTGTGTTTCCTGGAAGTGACAGAGGAACTCCATCAAGCCGTTATCTCCAGAACGTCTGTGGTTAACCTCAGCGATGCTTGGAGCAACGACCTGCAGAATTTCTTCACAAACCGAGAAGACAAAAAAAAAGCATTGCAGACTGATTTCAATTTGAAAATCATTTCAAACTTTTTTCAATTTATGAAATCGATGCATCTATTTTCTTCTACAAAGGTTTAAACTGTTTAGGAAACAGAATTTTAGGAAGAATCCACATTGTGCAGCTGAACACTGTTCACTGTTTGGAAAGTTACCCACCACCAGCCCACTAGGACTTTGTGTGTGTGTGTGTGTGTGTGTGTGTGTGTGTGTGTACTGAAGCACAGTTTTTGTCAGCCAGCCCTACATCTGTCTCTTTCTTCAAAAAAAAAAAAAAAAAAACCTCACCTCATGCATTCCTAGCATACGGTCACCGATTCTGCAGCGCATGTAGCCCTCCAGACAACAGACCGTCTCCAAAGTCCTTATTTACTTTTCTCTCACACCTTCCCAGGAGAACAGGAAGCACTCTGTTGCTGGGCTGCTTATGTTTATGTTCTCAACCTGCCAAAGTGGGGGAGAATTAAGTGGCTCTGGCTCTGTTAATTGGGCGTTAATCAGGTGTTGCTCTAATTAAAAGGCAGTTCCGCCCTGTTGGGCCCTGGTAATGAGTTTGTTATTAAATCCACAGAGGATTTTTGTCTCTTTTTCAATTTACCAACAGGGTAGTGTTTAATTGCTGTGTAAATGAGGAGAATGTCCTTGAAGGTCGTGTTGCATCAGCATGCGATCCATGAACACAATTGCTCGAAAGACCTTCCTCATTGAAACTTCAAATTCATTCAGTTGACTTTGACCTCTTGTATCCAGCTGGGCCTCTCAGCGGCAGCTCATTTGATTCCCACTGTCATTTTCAGAGGAATCATTTGTAAATCTAATTTGACAAAATGAGAACGCTGGTAGCTAATTTTCTTTCCTAAATAAAAGTAGTTTTGAAATCAATTTTCGCTTTTATCTTAAGTTTTCTTTATCTCCCTTGGAAGTTTCTGTTTGGGGCCCTTAAAAGCACACAGCACTTTTTTTTTCTCATCTCTTTATGGCTGCCAGTATCTCATAAACAAACCCTCCCCTATTCACCTTCGGCGACCACAAACGCTGCTCTTTCACCCGCCTCAAAGGAGCAGACCAAAGGTTGAGAATGTCTTTAGAGAACGGCCAGGCCAAATCAATATGGAGATAAAAATACAGAGATAGTGAGACAGTCTGGCACAAAGGGAGAAATGACAGATGAATGGTGGAAGATGTTACACACAGATAGACCGGTGGCCTGATAGACACACAGAGATGGTGGCGGCCGATTGTTGAAGGGCATTTGCTACAGAGACATCAATCAGGAGATGGCACGAAGATTGAGTGCTTCCTGGCTGTGGCGAGCAGCATGTGTCGAACACAACCTGGGCTACGGCGCGGCTCTTCATTTGAATTAGAAACCAATTATACAACCATGTCCTACTAATTATGCTGCAGCGCCACGATGCCTTCCCGCCCTGTGAACTACGCTCGTGCGTGTCTGTTTAAGGAGATAAATAAATACAGTTGCATGGTGTCAGGGTAAAGCTTTGTTCATGGTGTTTTAAGAGCCGTAAGTTTGTATTTTGAAGTGAAAGAAACAAGAGAGAAAGACAAGCCAGAAGCTGTTGTTTCTTCTTTTGCCTTTTGATGGTGCTGGTGTAACATCTATAGCTGCGCGTCTTGCAGCAGCATCTGGGAAAATGGAGGAGAGGCTGCTTTCATTTGATGAGTAATGAAATCACAAAAAGTCTGGGCATGTACTGTATGCATATGCGTGTGTGTTTGTGTACGCCTGCGTTTGTTTTTTTTTATATTTGTGAGGTGGACAAAGTGTGATTAATATTCTCGAGCATATTTCAGAGAATTTTGAGCCAGAATGTGCCGGACTACTTAATAAGTCAAGTTTTATTTGGCTCGATGTGGGAGCGTGATGAATTATGAAATAAAGCAAGAACTCCATGCTTTTTTTTTCTTCTTTTTTTGCAGTTTTATTTCTCAGTGGTTTACATAATTCACTCAGAACATTTGTAAATTTCCTGACAGGTTAATGCTATTGGGTTCAAAGTGAAGACACTGAGGAAATACACAGAAAGACAAGACAGCAGGGGAGAAACAGACAGAAAGATCAGAGGAGAAGAGAACAAAGGGGGGGGGGGGGGGGGGGGGGGGGGGATTTGAGATGTCACAAAATAGTTTCACACTGTCCCTGTACTCTGCGGCGCTTCGTGTAGTGTCAGATTTTGATGAACTTTGTACTGTTCCTCTCTCTTTCCATCTCTCACCGACGACTCTCCGTCGCCCTGAACGGCCTGACGTCGGCCAAATCAGAGTTTGACCACTGCGGTATTGTACCCTCCACTGCATTGTCATCAGTATAAGTGGACACTCTATGAAAATGGAAAAGTCAGGAAATTTGATGTCTGCAGTACAATCTCAGGGATATATAAAAAAAAGGAGGGGGGGGGGAATCAGGAGAGTACTCTTTGTGTCCTTCACTCATTTTTTTTCTTGTACTGACTCAGTTCATCTCGCGGGAAGAATCTGAAATGAGCCAATAGTCTCTGTGACTGACACCCCACCCAGACCACCCTGCTGATTACATTTGTTTAGCAGAACTGAGTGTGTCGAGGATAAACAGACCGACAGAGCTTGGGATCAGAGAAAAAGAGTCTCTTGTATACTCTGCACTTAAATTCGTACACTGGATTTGCGGGTGCAGGTGTTTCTGCATTATTCAACTTTTCTCTAAAGTCCTTGGCATTAACATTGTTTTTTTGTGTCATTGGATTTCGACTTGTGGGTTCTTCTGCGTATACTCCGTCCCCCTGCCGGGACCCTCGTTCATAAGTGGTGTCGTTTTGGACGTCTCAGTTCAGACAATGAAGCTGTAGCCACATTCTCCTCACTCTATTCATTCCTGGCCAACTGTATCCTCTCCCTTCTCTTATCTGAGTGAGACCAAGGAAATTAAATTACAAATATAATCACTTGGCGCCAGTTTCTTTAACAGTGCGGTTCTGCTTTGCATATAGAGTGCGCCAGCTTTCGGGACACGTTGTGTGAAGTTACTTATTGGCCTATTTACGATAATGGGCTCTGCTCTACTTGGAAGTCACACACCTTTTCACAGTGACAATGAATGGCAGAGAGATGTGAAGCAAGAGGAGGCAGAAGGGGAAAAAAAAAAAAAAACACACACACAAGACAGACATGAAACTCGGGAGCAGCCATCTCGGGAAAACATGTTTTAGCACGGGTGAATAATCTAAAAGGCAGTGAGGAGATTAGTGATAATCAAAAGACCAACATTCACTTAGGCCATGCCTGAAATCACTCAGACTCCAGGCCTTTCGCACCACATTTGCTTTTTATTTTGATATGAAGTGCAAAATTTCATGCCCGGCGCCTGGTCGACACATAGAGCAAAGGATTTCCATAGCATGATGTGCATCGCTTCATGTTGTTCTCCTGGATTTTGTCTGCCATGAAATTTTGTGCAAACAGTCCGAGCCGACAGAATAATAACCACTTGAAATCCCTTTACTTGTCCTTCAGTGACAGCAGGGCAGAGTTTTTGAATTTGTGAAATATCTCAGCATCGACTTGATGGATTGGTACCAGATTTTGAGCAGATACTGCAGACAGCCATATGTCTGTCCATCGAGCTTTTGGACGGCTTGCCTTGTATTTTGCCTCGTTGTCCTTCCCTGATCAGATTAGAAATTGTAACTGTCCAACACTTATGACTTATGACTGGAAACTTACAGAACTACTTGCTGCACGACTATCTTTTTTTTTTTTTTGCTCGACCTCAGGCGACCAGTTCGGTCTGCAATCTGGTATTTCACCAAAATGATGAATTTAGACACGTTCTAACGTTGGTTTTTACAAAACGAATTAGTGATAATGATTCATATGTGTTCAGACTGTCAATGTGCCACGCTGGATACAGCATGACTTCCTTGTTACCTCCGTAGGAAATGGACGGAGCAGCTTCTGAGACGGCATCATTCACTCAATTACGGATGCCAACTGCCACTGTGCAGACAGCTTCCTCATCAGCTCAAATCTATTCCACACACGTTAGACCATCTGACTAAATAAACAGTCCCCACTGCTCTCTCTTTCTTTCTCTCTCTCTCTCTGTCTCTCCTGCAGGTCTTTCACAAAAAAAGATGGGATGAAAATGTGTGTATATTACAGCGATGTGCCTCCCGCACAAGCCAAAAGGGAAAGCTGGTAAAGAGGAAGTGAGGGGAGAGAATGAATGGAAGAATAGCATTTTTATCATAGTTATTATGAGGAGGCTATCAAAAGTCTGCCTCGTCGCTTTCCCCTATTCCCTATTCAGTTAGGAGTTTATTTGCTTATGCTGTACTCGCTTGTACAGGCAGGCCTGCGAATGCAAAACTGCGTCAAATCCTTCTGATCTGCCCGGTGCCACAGCAGGTGGATGGTCTATTTATTTGTGATCTTTTATGTATTCAGTGCTAGTTACTACCCCCTCCAAGTACAGGGACAACATGTTTGTCCGTCCCTTCCTGAGGCATCTCGGTGGTCTGCTTCTGAGAAAAAGAAACACCATATGCCACCGTGTCGGGCTCAATTGTTCAATTCTGGTAAAATACGCCGGATCCACGCAATTGTGCGGAAAGAGATAGGCCTTTCCAAAGTATTCTACTCAAACAATTGCTGTATGTGTCGGTTTCAGCGCTCATAAAGCTCATAGCTATCATCATCCTCTCCACCAGCAGGTTGGTTTGAGAGCCCGGACTGGTAAAATAATGGTTCCCTGCTGCATCATGTGAATCACTGTGATGACTGGTTGATAAATGTTCCGCCACCCGGGCTCTGGCTCCAGCAGCCGTTTCTCTCTCCAACCGGACTGGCTGCCAAATGACAACAACCTTCCTGCACAGGCCCCCCTCCTATCCAATGCATCCTTTACAGCCCCTCCTTTCACCCCTTATAATTACTGTACTCTATAAGTCAGGTTTAAGAGCAGTCACTCTAAATCACCCTGAATCAGCGCATGTTACTGTGTCCATTGTTCTCTTGTCTGAGCAGTGGCAGAGCCGGAGCAGAAAAGGGCACGGCTGTCCTGGCATTTCCTATAATGGGCTTTTTAGTTAAAAGACAGGGAAATAATAAGCAGATCTATGTGTGGGAAAAGGCCTCTTTGTGTTTGGTGGGAAGTTAAGACCAGGAACAGTTGGGGGTTAGGGTTGACAGACAACAGAGCTGCTCTTTTCACACTGCTTGACACATAATGGGACCAATTTTTCTCTCTACATCTCTCCCTAGTGGCCATGATTTGCTCATTACATTGATGGAAAGGGACTAAAGAAGGGAGAGAGGAGAGGAATAAGCAGAATGACCAGTCAGGAGACAAACTGTGTGAAATTTAGGGCTCAGAATTTGCCGTTGCTGCCATTTCATTAAAAAAAGAATGTGGATGTAACCCACTTATGAAGGTGTTTAACAATTTGCCGAGAAATCCCGCTTTGAGGATGTTGAATACTTGAAATCGTGCGGAGTTGTTTGCAAGATACTACCCCTCAGCTGACAGACCTTCTGTGTAAACCAACACCAGACAGTTTGAGAAAAGAGAACTAATGCATGGTTAAACACGGAACAAATTCACTGAGTGGATGTTTACGTGACTGGAGGTCCCCTGATATAAAGAGGACTGCTCTTCAGTCCACAAAATCTGCATTTAATCAACACGGAATTAAACAGCATTGTTATTTTGATTAAAGACACTGATCTTGATTCCCTATTCTACTCTAGTGCTCCTGAATGCGGCTTAGGGTTTAATTTCTTTTGGTATACTTCGAGTGGATCAACATCCATCTGGATTGTCTGTTCAGATGCAGGTCTCACTTTCCGGAGGGCTGTACTCCTGCTCAATGCTGCCATGTATTCGCCCTGTAATCGCTGCATGCTATTGACCTCTACATGGCCTATCTTGCATTGTAATTAGATTAAATCCCCCCCCCCCCCCCCAATAAGGAAAAAGAAAAGAAAAAAAAAAAGCAGGCTCTGTCAATTGCTTTAGCTTAAGTTGTTCTCCATATTGTATTGTCAAACTCACCAGAACGGAGGAGATGGAACTGGTCCAAAAAACCAAAATAACTCCGCAGTGCCTCGGGGAAAGCTACAGCTAATGCAAGACTTGGAATGAACTAATATGATCCCAAGACTAGACTTTGCGATGAAATGAATATTTTGAAAGCTGGACATGGAAGATATTGTGGTGTCAGGCTGTCAGCAGCTTGTGGGGGATGCTATTTGGAGAAGCTGTGATGTTGTGGTGTGCCTCTGCTCTCTGTTAAAGCTGCATCAGTCAGGATGAGCCGACAACAAATGCAGCCGAGTCATACGGGGTCATGCGAGGCCCCCAGATAGCATCGCTCAGCTGGCTGTCACTGTGTGATTGTAAGCACTTCCAACCTGTGCTACAGCGGGAGGGAGGGCCAGCAATTAATCACCTGATTGGAATAAACACATATTTGATTATTAGTAAAACCCTACAAAGGAGAAGGGTGATGTGGGGGAAACAAGACATTGAACCAGGGAGACGGGAGAGACGAATGAGGGGATGTTTGAGTGGTGAGGCTGGGGTTTTGTTCTGGCAGCCAGCTTTGACGAATAGCTCTGCACCAAAGTCTACCTCTTCGAGTATTAATCTACCAAATCATGTCTCTGGATGAAGGATAGAAGTGGTGGACAGTGGGAGGCGACGCAACGTGGATTGTCTGGGAGAAGCTGGAGAAGTTACCGAACGTGCTGTGAAATTTCAATTAAGAATTTGCATACCAAATATACTGCACATCGCACCACAGAAATATGAGAGCGAAATGTCCCCTTTACCCTGAATGCAATCACAAAGATGCCCACATTCTTCATGACATTTTGAAATATCATGCAGCAATTTTGGCTGGTGTATTTAAATGTGGACATCGCTGACATTTTATTCCCGGTGAGAAAGGAACCAGTGCTGCTGGTGGAATTCGTTCATTGTCCATTTCTGCTATTGACACTTTTCCTTAAGCTGCTATGCGACTCCGGCTGTCAGAGGATCTTTTTGGACCTTTGGCTTACATAGTTCTGCCTGGAAGGCTTGATCTCTTTCCCCCTTTCCTTGTCACAGCTTGCAATCAGCCTTAAGCCCTTTTGTGTTCTCCATTCTGAGCTTAGCCTGTTATCCTGTGCAACTCCTCTACACAAGATCACTACTATATCCCCCGTCTCTGTGTTTCACCTCGCACACCTTCACTCTTGTTCCCCCGTCCTTCTTTTTCTGTGTTTTACACAAAGAGAACCAAAAGTAGCAACTGTGAATTTTCCCAAGGGTGGATTAGGAGGATTATTTTATATTTATTTGGTCGTGTTGCTCTAAAACCTCACAGTACCCGCATCACCCTCCGCCTTCAAATACATGTACGGGCCCAGCCATATTCACACTCATCTTTTCCCGCTACACACACACCTGCTGTAAGCTCCTATGCATACACAAAAACAAACACGCAGTTCACCGGTGCATTGCAAACTCCTGCATGTCCTCCTAAACTGCAGCCTCCAGTCCCACAGGGTCTGCTCCTCACATTCATAACACTCCGCTCCATGCCAGGTGGCTGTCTCCACAAGTCCTTTTCCCCATAAATCAGACTGTCTTTGAGTTGATCAATAACAAGTCAATTAGCAGGCGTAGAGAGATGAGGGTCTCAAGAGGTCAGCGCTTGTTTGTCAGACAGACATCTGCAGCTCTGTCCCTGTCTGCCACAGAGCTAGGTGTGCCGTTTACCTTGGAAACATGTGGCTACTTGGCTATCATAAATCTAAATATCAACTATAAATAGGCTCAGAACATCTTGCTACAATCCATCATTTGCTTGTGCTTGGAAAAGTAATGAATCAAGCTCTTTGTACTTCAGATCTCTCGGCTGTGGCGGATGGATTTGAACAGGCGAAGAAAACTGCAGTTTTGCCACCAACTTGTTTACTCTTCAGCATTTCTCGTGAATAGGTATGCTTGTCAAAGAGAGAGAGAAAGAAAGAGCCCAACAAATAGAAACTGCTTGTGTGGTCTAAGGTCACACTTGGCCATATGCATGAAATATAAGCCGCAAAGCCTGCCAGTTTTCATCCGGCTCCCCTGTTAAGCTGACAAGAGTGGGAGAGACCCAACTGTTGTTTGGTGCCCACTGACTGTGTATCTAATGACTTGGCGGGCAAATCCAATGCAACAGCAACAGGCTCCCGTGGCGAATACACCAGATTAATCCCCTGGATAATTACAAACAAGAATGATCTTGGGCAAATACTCCCCGTACCTGCTGAGACATTACATCAAATAATGTTGTCTAATTAAACTCATTCAGAATAGTGACAGTGAGACAGAATTTGAAGAGATGAATGAAATATGGCATTTTAGCACCGACATTATTTGCAAAGATGAAATGCTTGTTAAAATGTAGAACTAGACGAAACCCTGCATGACAACACAGTTGTCTGAGGGGGAGTTATCACAACCGACAGTATATTTTGTGGTTTGTGGCTCTGCTGCCACTTTCCACCTCAGTAAGTTGCGTATGTTTTTTGAAAGCTAATTTATCAGAATAGTGACTGCTGAATGAAACATTCACAACAGTACACACACGGGATAATTGGAATTCAACCGAATATGACTCAGTTGTGCTGCTGCCTTTGTCATTCAGATTCACAGCAGCCTCCACGTGAATTTGCTGATGCATCACACGCGAATCCAGAACGATGACAACGGAGAAAGTTGGACCTCTAATTAAAATGAAAATAACAGCAGTAAGAGTAATTACACTCGCTGCAAGTCATACTATTTTTATTCTGCTGTTGAAATCAAGCACTTCTATTAAGTTTGTCTTTGCTTTGAGCGTATTTCTGCTCTTTCATTATTTGCAAAAGTTGAACAATGCTTTTTCTTCGGTCTGAATGCATATTAATATAAAGAAGAGGACATAAAGATGACATTTAAGTTTTTGTAGCTGAGAACCAGCGTGATGTAGCAAAGCCTTGTTTGTTTGTGGTGTGCAGTTGAATTCTGTTCATAATGCACATGTTTCAACTGTGCTTTGGGGTTGGCCTTGTTTTTTTGTTTTCTTTCGCAGCTGGCTGATTCAGGTGGCAGGAATCGACTGTTGGGATCCCATCAAAGGAAGGGTATAAATACAAGAGACGGGGACACAGGCAGGAGCAATCCCACAGTATGAAACCACAGCTCTTGGTAACAGAGGCTCCAAGCTGCGGCAAACCCAAACATATACAGTATATGCGACGCGCGGGGTCTGGCTCCAGGGCTTCCCTTGTGCTCTCATGCAGAGAGGGCCCCCAAGGGAGCTGACGCCAGCTGAGACTGAAAAACAAGGTAAGAGCCCAGCTGACACACACGCACAGGGGCTCAGCTGTTTGTCTCAAAGGAGAGTTCAGCATGTGAAGTATACACAGGGAGCCTAGGAATGAAGGAGACTGACAGATTCAAGACTCCAAAGGAGAATTCACACTGAGAACGCTGAAAGATGGATAGATTGAAGACTCTCCAGTGTGTGCACTATAGGGGTGCAATGGTAAGACCCACAACTGGATGTAATAGTCTCTAAGATTGTTCGACTGCTGTATTGTCAGACTTGGTAATGGAACGCAGACAGTATGAGAAGAGATGAAATAAGATTCGTCTGTACGGCGGAATCATTGATCTAACCTGCGCTGTGCCGTAAAAGAGAGCTTGACTGGTGAAATGTGTTGTGTTTTGGAATAATTCTTTATGATGTTTATTCAATATGATGGTTTCTTGTTTCTTTTTCCCTTTCTGCTGTGTCAATATATATGTATTATGAATTATGTTTGTTGTGCCTCCGATTTTTCCTCGCATTTAAAATGCTCGTCAGAGGCTCCCAGGGCTCCAATTCTTTCTCCAGCCAAGAAAATGACTAATATAAATGATTGACAGTCTTGCAGGGATGAGGTTGTCCATTTACCAAACTTGCTGTGTCAAAAGAAAAAAAAAAAAAAAAAAGTCACAATGGTTCTCTGAGTGATGTGTGTGAAGATGAAAGAAATGAAGATTTTGGTGTTGTATCGATCCCACAGTGCTTGTCTCATGCATTTTACACAAGATCTAAATGCCACTTATGGTATAATACAGCAGTCTGGGTCAGGGCTCACTACTCTCTGCTCCTTGGGATTTCAGGGCACACGGTGTATAAATTCAACTGGATTCAAGTAAAGCTTTTAGATTGTGTCAAAGGCTCAACCCTGAGAAGGCACTAGGTTCAAATCCCTTATGAGGATTTGAACCTTAAAATCTTTTTCTCTATATCCAGTATCTCATGGACAGCTGAAAATCATTCTCCCACTTTTACAGTGCATCATTTGTAACCCCCATCCCCTCTCCTCTTCTCTCTTCTCCCCGGCTCTCCTCCTCAGGGTCTAAGCTCTAAGTCGCATCATGGAGGCAGAAAGCCCAGAGACAGATGGTCCCAGATCCCTCATGCCGGCTGAGCTCTGCCACCCCCACTCTAAGTACTCCCAGTGGAAGTTTAAACTGTTTAGGGTGAAGTCCATGGAGAAAGCACCTCTGCCCAGCGAGACACAGCCGGGGAAAGAGCTCTCATTAGAGGTCTTACTTCCTGCAGCTTCACACACAGATCAGAGAGCGAGTCCAGGGAGTGTTATGAAGATGTGCATTGGAGGAAAAAGCAAGGAAAATGTTGAGGGACCTGGCAGGAGAGTGGACACGAAACTGCTGGAAATGGAAGCCCACATGGACCACCTCAGGTGATCAAATGTCACGATGCCACATACAAATATAGATCTTTTATTGTGTAGATTTTTGTAATCATACACTCTTATTTTAATCTGCAACATCAGATTATTGATGGCATATGAGTTTCAATAGAGCAAGAGCAATATATTATAGCTTATTTTTTATTCTCTTACTTTGTATGCTGACAATTTTCAATTGTGTTTCTTGTGTGAAGGTGTTTGTGTCGTGTTTGTGGAAGGACCCTGGCAAAAGTCAAAGGGCCAGTACATGACGTTCACGGAGATCTGGACGAGACAAGCAAATTCGCCCTACGTAAAATGGGCTGCAAGTTCACACGCTGGCCAGAGGTCATCCTCAAAGTCTTTAACCTAGACGTCAGTGAGGACACAGAAGCCATCAACCCTCTTTCCTTCTGTCATCGCTGCTGGACGGTGGCCATAAGAGGGGGCGGCTTCTGCAGCTTCACCAGAACCAAAGTCCCTGAGTGGAAACCTCACTCTTCCCACTGCTACCTGTGCTCCCCAAGGAAAACTTCATTCCAGAGGACTGGGAGAAAGAGGAGGAAAGTTCTTCCTCGAACCCAGGGCTTGGTAAAACGGATCAGGCGGGACCACGGCGACAGCATTGTCATTGGTGAGAAGAGGGCTCTGAGACCGTTTGGGGATCATCGTGCTCCTGTGCACCGGGTCAGGAGGAAACTCAGTGTCCAGAGGGAACAGTGGGTGAGGAACATCACCCACTGCCAGAATGACCACCTGAGCAACAAGCTGATCCGGGAGAAGCTCCCTGTGGACTTCATCAATTCTTTCACCTGCCTTGTGTGCGACCACCTGCTCTCTGATCCAGTTCAGGCCCCCTGTGGGCATCTCTTCTGCCGCAGCTGTATTGTCAAGTTTACCCACGTATTGGGACCTCACTGCCCTGTCTGTAACCTGCCCTGTGCCCCTGACAATGTCAAGCCACCTGCCAAAACCTTTTTATCCGCTCTGTATTCCCTGCCTTTGCACTGCCCTCTCGAAAGCTGTTGCAAGCAGGTGAGGCTCGATTCATTTAAGGAGCACTGTTTGAGCCACGAGCGGGAGGAAGTTGCAAGCCAGAATTCATCAGAAATTGACAACTACCTGCTAGTAAATAAAGGTGGAAGACCCCGCCAGCACTTGCTCTCGCTGACCCGACGTGCCCAGAAGCATCGGCTGAAGGAGGTGAAGAACCAAGTGAGGATTTTCGCAGACAAAGAGGAAGGTGGTGACCTGAAGTCTGTGTGTTTGACTCTCTTCCTGCTGGCGCTGAGATCTGGGAATGAACATCGACAGGCAGATGAGCTGGAGGCCATGATGCAAGGTAAGGAACCGTTAGAAGCCTTTTGTTCAATCATCACAGCCCTCCATAGCCTCAGCAGAGGGACATAAACAAATGAAAATTATGATAGTGTTTTCTCATTAATATTTCCACCCACCTCTGAGGGAGAACAGTCATCTCATAAATAACAATGAGTTGAAAAGTTCACTGTAGAGGAGGGAGAAGAAAGTTTTTCTGTGATTTTTGATTGAAAAGCATTTCATTATTGTCCATCTCTGTCTATTGAACCACGCTGTTACACGCCCAGCTCCTCCCTGACTCTCTCCCACTCTCACTCGTCTTGTCTGTCAGTCTCTCATTCTCACACTCCCTTTAATGCACAATAACAACTCTTGTGAAGGGGCTGTTAGAATCAAAACAACATCAGCAGCTCTTGTATCCGCAAATTACACAGACAGCACCATCCTCCTCTCTGGGGAATGGAAGCCAGCTGGTGTCTGTTTTCATCTGCAGCCAATACATCACTTTTGCCAGCTTCACTGATTCACCCTCTGTCCCCTTATAACATTTGGAAATTAGGAAATATTGGATTTTGTAATCATGGGCTTGTGGGCTTTTGACAATGATACATTCACATTTGGATGCTAAATTTGCGATTCTTTCTGTCTCATAGTAAAAATTACTCCAAATGGGGTGGGATATCAAATGAGGAAATGTTAGATGCAGCAGCTCTTTTCAAAGAACTAGAAATCGGCTTCCACGGTTTGGTGCTAAAAAATTCCCTTCATGTGTCAATCCTTTCCCGTCGCTTTCTTTTTATGTTTTCATTTTGCCTCTTTCTGTCTCTCTCTGAAACTTTTTCCCCTTTCATTTTCTCTCTCTGCAGGCAGAGGCTTTGGATTGAGTCCCGCTGTGTGCTTGGCCATTCGGGTCAACACTTTCCTGAGCTGCAGCCAGTATCACAAGATGTACCGCACCGTCAAAGCCACAAGCGGCCGCCAGATCTTTCAGCCCTTGCACACCCTCCGAGCCGCGGAGAAGGAACTTCTCCCCGGTTTTCACCCGTTTGAATGGCAGCCGGCTCTCAAGAATGTGTCGACAACTTGCAGTGTAGGCATTATTAATGGGTTCGCTGGATGTGCTTCCTCGGTGGATGATGCCCTGGCTGACACCATCACTCGGCGCTTTCGCTATGATGTGGCACTGGTGTCAGCATTAAAGGATCTGGAGGAGGACATCATGGACGGATTGAGAGAGAACGGGTTGGAAGACAGCGCTTGCACCTCAGGCTTTAGTGTCATGATCAAGGAATGCTGTGATGGCATGGGCGATGTCAGCGAGAAGCATGGTGCGGGACCAGCCGTTCCCGAGAAGGCCGTACGCTACTCTTTCACCATTATGTCTGTCTCGGTCCTGGCAGAGGACGAGGAGGAGGAGGTTTCCATTTTCACTGAGCCAAAGCCAAACTCAGAACTGTCCTGTAAGCCCCTCTGCCTGATGTTTGTGGATGAGTCAGACCATGAGACTCTCACAGCTGTCCTGGGGCCCATAGTCGCAGAGCGTAACGCAATGAAAGAGAGCAGGCTCATCCTGTCCATGGGAGGCTTACTTCGCTCCTTTCGCTTCCACTTTAGGGGCACGGGGTATGATGAGAAGATGGTGCGTGAGATGGAGGGACTGGAAGCCTCGGGGTCCTCATATGTCTGCACGCTGTGCGACGCCACTCGAGCGGAGGCCTCTCACAACATGGTGCTGCACTCAATCACACGTAATCACGAAGAGAACTTGGAGCGGTATGAAATATGGAGAACGAACCCCTTTTCTGAGTCTGCAGATGAGCTTCGAGACAGAGTCAAAGGGGTGTCTGCCAAGCCCTTTATGGAGACTCATCCCACGCTGGATGCACTGCACTGTGACATTGGCAATGCCACTGAATTCTACAAAATCTTCCAGGATGAGATTGGGGAAGTTTACCAAAAGGTCAATCCCAGCCGGGAGGAACGGCGCAGCTGGAGGGCAGCCCTAGATAAACAGCTGAGGAAGAGGATGAAGCTTAAACCAGTAATGAGGATGAATGGGAACTACGCCCGCAGGCTAATGACCCAGGAGGCTGTGGAGGTGGTGTGTGAGCTGGTGCCCTCCGAGGAGAGGAGGGAGGCCCTGAGGGAACTCATGAGGCTGTATGTGCAGATGAAGCCCGTGTGGCGCGCCACCTGCCCAGCGAAAGAGTGCCCTGACCAGCTGTGCCGCTACAGCTTCAACTCACAGCGCTTTGCCGACCTCCTCTCCTCTACCTTCAAATACAGGTACAACGGAAAGATAACCAATTATCTGCACAAGACCCTGGCTCATGTCCCTGAGATCATTGAGAGAGATGGATCTATTGGAGCCTGGGCCAGCGAGGGGAACGAGTCCGCTAACAAACTGTTCAGGCGTTTCCGAAAGATGAATGCACGCCAGTCAAAGGCCTTTGAGCTGGAGGATGTGCTCAAACATCACTGGCTCTACACTTCCAAGTACTTGCAGAAATTTATGGAGGCTCACAAGGACTCGGCCAGAGCTATGCAAGCTACTATTGACCCCGTCGAGAATCAGGATGATGAAGAGATGCCTCTGGATGTTCTAGATTTTTGACCTGATTTCACTTTTCATCAGGTGTTTTTATCATTTGATGATTAAAGAGAACTTTGCAATTTTTCCAGTTACCGCTCATTATCAAAAAGAGATGATAGCAATATATCTATAGATTTATATCTATATATGTAGCGCTATATCTCTCTCTTTTTCTCTCTATCTGTATCTATAGGGATATTTTTTTCTTGCTGTCTGCTCCTTTTGTGATTTAAGCGGCAAGTCTATTCATTTATTGATGAACATTTCATGAGGAGTAAGGTTGTTCGAGTTTTTCCTGTCTTTTTAATTTGTTTTGAGCATTTATCTGTTGTCAGTTTTCCTTGTTTTATCAACTTATACAGTTGCACTGTAAAGAGGGTCCAGCAAAGGGTCCAACTATGTAAGCTACAAACAGGTTTCGTCTCATTGCTTTTCCCTCCCCAGTTCTTTTTTTATCTTCATCGTCTGTGAAATATGGTGCATTTTATTGTATTGCAAGGATATGACACATTTATGAATTTATATAGAGAGGATATTTATGGAAACAGATGAAAGCGCTGTAAGTCATGGTGTGAAATTGTGTTAAAAAGACCACATTTGTGGCCACTGTATTAATATATCACTTCTGCTGGAGCAAAATGCAATCACAGAGACCCAAATGTTCTTTGTTTCATGAGTGCCCTCTGAAAAAGATTACTTTAGTGCTTTATCGTGGGATCCCTGAGGGGTATAATAGATGCTAGGTCACTTTGAACCAATTTTTATCTTTTTTAGTTTTTGCACAGTGGAGGATAGATGATGCTTATTTGAATCCTTCTTCTGAAATAAAGCATATACTGACCTTTTTGTTGATATTGTAGAAATACAGTATGGTCCATTACAGTGCCTAATACCCCATGGACTCTCTCCCAGGCAGGGATTTTTCTTAAGTTCGGTGTCTAACCTGCCTCTTTTTCTCTGCGGATATTTCTCCTCTGGTTCGGCTGACAGCAGAGAGGGATGGGCAGGAGCCAGGAAGACCTGATGTAAACTGATTTGTTGGCAACTTTATTTATTTGATTGATTGATTATATTGTCTTTTTCTGCCCTCACCATTTTGAATTGTGACAGGCAATTTTGTTTTCTTACTTG
This sequence comes from Salarias fasciatus, assembly GCF_902148845.1. Taxonomy (NCBI): domain Eukaryota; kingdom Metazoa; phylum Chordata; class Actinopteri; order Blenniiformes; family Blenniidae; genus Salarias; species Salarias fasciatus. Next base: position 14,763,542 of record NC_043751.1, on the reverse strand, counting down.
ATTGAATGTTTGATTTTATTTTACTGTCATAAGTTTAACCAAATGACAGTTATGAAATATTCATTTTTCACTGAATAGTTGTCACAGTCCTACAATAACACCATGTTTTACCGTGCATTATGCTGCAACTCGTCTCACATTTGTTTTTGCCATAATGAATTGCATTTCCAATATGATGGATGATGGATGATTCGCAAAATCCCACTTGTGCACATTTCCGAGTGTATCCTCAATTTTCTGCTTCCGCACATACAGTAAACATCAGGTAAACAGTTTACTGGAGCTGCAGAAGAATACCTCTGGTGATTTGTTTTGCATAATGGCAAAATATCACTCAAAGATTCCTCTACATTTACAAATTTACTTTGATTTTAAAGCATCTATGTGGATACTTCTGTTGTGTTGGAAATGAGCAAGACAACTTGTTTTCTTTGTGACAAACTGTTTTTTTTGTACTCCTTGTTTCTGTTTCTTCAAAGAATAAATAAAGACAAAACTTTGACTTGATCCTCACGTTTGAGTTTGTTAAGAAATGTTCTATGATTTATTTGTTGAATTAAAATTTCATCAGTTGTACAGAATTTAGGTTTATTTGCTTTGAAAAGACATCACTGACATCTGCAACTGTCATGGAATTAATAAATAAATAATCAACTGCTAGACAACTAATGAAAAAGGAAACAAACACTGCAGAGAACTCTGCTGAAATGTAACATGTAAATATACACAAATACTTTTGATAGAGAGCTGAAATCTTTATATATAATCTCATTCCAGATTTAACTTTTTTTTTTTTTTTTTTAAATGAAAAAATGTCCAGGCAGCATAACTTTTGGAATTGTACAATTATTTTAAGATACAGGTACATTATGCACTGGGATGTAGGTATAGTGTGAATTTAGAGATGCTGAAAAATATGATATAAATGCATTGAAATGAAAAATAAACAGGAAAACACTTGATTTATAGCTGTTTTTATTATCATTGTCATGATGAATGTCCTTTAGAAATTGACAGTTTAATGACAGAAAGAACAGTCTGAATATTTAGCCTCATTTAGTTTTTCAGGAGAGTGTGGAGGTGAAACCTGTGATATTAACTAGAATACAAAATAACAATGGACGCTTTTACAGCCAGTGAAGGAACACAACTCGGAATAATGCCCAGTCCTACATATTTATAAAATGCAAAACAGAAGTGAGAACATACATAAAATAAAAGGTTTCATTTCTTAACAGAATTTCATCGCATTGATTAAAGATCACCACAACATGCATTTGACATCATGTTTATTTATGTACGAACAACAAATATTCTGAACAAACATCATCATCCACATTTCACAAGGAAAACGGGAGTCAGTCAAAAAGCCTTTTGAAGAAGCTCTTTTTGGCCGGGGACATGTTGAGCGCCATCAGGGTTCTTCTGCCCATAACCTTCATTGGAGTGCGCCTCAGGGGTGCAATTGGTCGGGGTGGGGTCATTTCCTGGTACGGGAGCCCTCCGTGTTCCGAACAGAAGAATTTTTTGTTGCCTTGAGAGAGTTTGAGCAACAGCGTCTCGGACAGCTCCATGCACTGGGCGTGCACCCAGTGACCCCCTTCTCCTCTGGAGCAGAATATCATAGCGGGTCGATGGAGCTCAGTAGAGTAGTACGGCTCCCACGTGTTGGAGTCCAGCTGACAGCCCAAGCAGCATTTGATCCAGTAACCGGTTTGGGATTCATCTTCCTCATCGTCTTCGTTGTAAGTGTCCCCTTCACCATCGCTGCTGTCCTCTAGCTCGTGCGGCTCTCGGCCGAAGTAGAGCTCTTCGGAGTCTTCCAGAGGAGTGGAGTCATCGTATTCTGTCGACTCCTGACTGCAGGCCTGTGCTCCCTGCTCTTCTTCATGCTCTCCCTCGGTTTGAAAGCTGATCTGATACATGTAATGCATGTCAGGCTGAGCCGGCCTTCCTTCAGTTGGCACACCTAACAGGACACTTCCCTCTCCAGCGCTGCCGCCAAACCAGGTGCGGCTGTGGATGATATCTGGGGTCCACTCGGGTGACTGGAGCTGCTCGAAGTGAATGGTTTTCTCATCCAGAACCACAGTGTTGCACTCCATCCTCTTCTGGGAATCTGACTTGTACCCTCCTAAGATGATGTATTTGTGCGAGGGGCCCGTGCGAGTGACGATAGCGCTCGAGATGGACAACCCGTTTTCTAAAGTCTCACAAGAAAGCAGAGGGCTGCCCTGCAAGAGCTCAACGCGCAGGCGAAACAGGCGGGGCGGACGGGAGTCGGAGGCCAGCGAGTGACCGCCGATGAAGTAGACGCAGTCTTCCCGAGTCAGGGCCAAATGGAACGACAGCCCGTCGCTGAGCTCAGGTAAAGTGTGAGAGGAGGAGCATCCAAACTCCAGGTCAAACAGAAACACCTGCGGGAGACAGTCCACGACGCTGTTCCAGTTCTCGGTGGTCCGCTCTTCCGCGCGCATGTAGGACCGTCCCCCGAACAGCACGCAGGCCGTCTTCCCTCGGCTTTGAACTACGCTCATGGTGTGACCGTATCGGGCCCCGGGAACTTCCGCCACCAGTTCCTTCTCTTTGCAGCGCAGCGTTAGTTTTCGATTGCAGCCACGGCTGTCCATCGTGAGCAGGTACAGGCTTGATGAGATTTCGTTGTTTGGGGTGCGGCCGCCATGGATGAGGTAGCTCTCTGGGAGCCCGTCATGGGGGTCCAGGCGGCAGACGGCCGGACAGCGTAGCGGAGGCAGGTAGCACGAGTCATTGGAAAAGCAGATGGGCTTCAGTTTCATCTCGCCACCTTTGACCCGCACCCCAAACACTCCCGTCGGGCACGAGCGCTTGGGCCAACCTTTCTGGCCGAACAGGAGAAGTTCCCCATCCAGCTGTAGCAGAGAGCAGCCGGGCTGCAGAAGGCCTGCACAGTTCACTGGAGTTAATGGTTGCATGGTCATTTTCTGGCAGGTGCCTGCATCAAAACAGCAATGAAGCACAAAAACAAAATGTGTAAGTCAGCTGTTGTTTGTTTTCATGCAGATCTCTTTAAATTTTTTTTACTTCCTGTTTGCTCAAGTAACATGTGGGAGACCACGAAGCATTTAATGACCATATCCAAGTCATTAAACACTGAATTTTGAACACTATTGAATACTTCATGGCATATAAAGTAAATATAAATGAGTATGTTAAAGGACTAAACCAGAATTAATGTCAGTAACATGCAGTTTTATTTCCATTACTATACAGAAACCGATATTTTAATATCTTCCCAATTTATCTATTATCTGAAGGAAGCTATACATCAGCAACACTGCATATTTGTGTTATGAATAGGATATTTATGTCATGTTATCTAAAATAGTTTGCTTTATGAAACATTTTCTCTATTTTCTTCCTGAAATATTATGGTATTCTTTGTATACAATCCTTTGACCACATTATGATCGAAGCACAAATACATTTGGGAGAGGCTTTATTGACACTATTCTCAGCAGAATAAAGATTTTTTTCAAGCTTCAGTAACATTATGACCTGAGCTGTACATCCACAACTGAAAAAGCACAGTATCATTTCAAAAGCTCTGGGATCATTAATTCAGTTAATATGATAGAACATTTCCAGGGTCCTTACCTTACAGCAAGTCTTGAGATAACCTTTGTGTCGCTCGTACGGCCATTCTGATGAAATTAAGGGGCTCTTTTTGCAGCTCAAGTTTGACAAAATCAGAAGGCCGTTGGAGTTTGTGAAGCTCCGTTGACTCACAAACACTTCCAGATCTTGAGGTTAACAGTGTGTGACTGCTCCTCACTGGCAGGTGTGCTGACTGACTGCTGTGCTTAAGTCTCTTCAATCATATCAGATGATATACGTTATGCTGAGGCAGGCAAAAAGGGCTTTAGAGAGAATGTACTGATTCCAAGATATAAAATATCTTGATAATTGATAGACGTATTTGTGTGTTTTTCTGTGGTGGTCATGAATATATCTGTATTAAATAGAAGTGATTCACCAGTTTGCTCTCTTCCAACATTTTATTGAATGATTTGTTTCAAAAAGTATTCAAGTCACACTAAAATTAAGCGTATTTAGAAACTCATTCAAGGGAATATGAAAATATGAAACATGAGCAAAGCTCAGAAAACACATGCTGTCAATTGAGAGACCACACTTCAAAAAAAAAAAAAAAAAAAAAAAACTTCATAAGAGCCACACACCTCAGTGTCACAACAAAGACACACCTCTAATGTGTGTATGTGTGTGTGTGTTAATTCCTGACTTTTCATATCCTCAGATTGAAACACTTGGACGACTCCAGAACCAGGATTGGCCAATGTGGAAAAGGGATTAATAAAACACGTTTAGTTCTGTATAATTTAAAAAGCAAACTATATCACAGATGTTGTGTTTTCTATCTTCTTTATCAACAGATCATGACAAATTTATTTCAGAAAACACACCTGAATGCAGGGTTTATCATGTTTTCTTTATTGTTATGTTTGAAGTAGATGATTCAATTTAATTCAATCTCATTTCTGTAGCATCAATGACGACACAACTATGCCACATTATTAAGCAAAGGCAATGGTGGAAAGGAAAAATTCTCTTTCAACAAAGAGAAACCAGCAGCATCAGGACAGAAAGAGAGTAAAGGGTACGACAGAGACGGAGAGCAAACAAGCAGACTGTCATAAGAAGGTAAGATAATCCACTCGCTGCAGACTGGATGGGACAGGACACTCAGGTCACAAACTTCCAGTTCCACTTTCAGATCCTGCAGGAAGGTACCGAGAGAACACAGAATAGTGAGATTTAATAAACATTAAATGATGGGAAAATGAGGGCAGAGAAGATCAGTCAAGATCCCCCAGCAGTCTAAGCCTGTAGCAGCTGATCTAGAATATGGCCTGAAATCAGCCTGGAGTTTGATTGAATGCAACATTTTCAGAGTAAAGACCAGGTTGTTATCCTAGGAATCTCCAGCAAACCAGCACTCTAATGTTCTGGGATGATATGGGACTAACAGCTCTTTAAGATATGATGGAGACAGGTTGAGGGTTTTATGAGTTCGAGGATTTCAAATTCTCCTCTGTATTCATGAGAAAGTCAAACAGAAGCTAGTAGTGTGATCTTTCTTACTAGTTCCCACCAGTAGTCCTCACTGCAGCATTTTGAATCAATTGAAGACTTCTTAAGCAGTTATTGGGACATCCTGATCGCAGGGAATTAGAATAACCTACTCAAGAGACAAACGCATGGATTGAATTGCCAGCATCAATCTGAACTAAGATGTTCCTAATTTTAAAGACATTACCCATGAGAGAAAGCAGTTCTGCAGACTGCTTTAATGTGAGAATTGAAGAATGAGTCGTGGTAAAAGCTACTCCCATGTTCCTCACTGTGGTACTGAAGGTCAAAGTCATATTATTCACTGTTACTATATTTGTGGATATAATAGTTTTGGGTGAACATAATAACTTTATGTGTTATTTGAGTTTAAGACAAGAGATTCACTGCTTGTCCGGGTATGAATATACATGTAAAATAACTAACCAGGCCATTTGAGAATGAAAATGAAAATAAAAATCATTGAAAGACACTCCTTCAAATGCCAGAATTACAGCACTGCTTTATTAACACGAACTCTCTGCTGTCGCACTGTGATTGTGTTGTGTGCAGTATTCACTCTTCTGCAGGCAAGATTTACATGATTAAAGCTCTGCTGATGCATCTGGAGTGTGTCTCCTTTCACACATTCTTCTTGTACTTTCAGATTAAACCTCCCCACTTTCTCATCATCTTATTTATATTTAGTAAAAAATATTCAGATCCTTTAAAGACTGACAGACAACTACTGGCTTGCTGAAAAGTTCTCATGCATATTTGAACATTTGGCTGTATAGCCTGCCAAATACACACCTAAACAGACACACACACTCGCTGGACACATCACAAAAAACAACTCTGGAACCTTGAGAAAAAAAAAAAAAACCCGGCAACATTATTCATTTCAGTAAAACTTTTGACATTCGCGTTCGCTGCTGAATGACATGCCGGGAGCATGAATCATTAATTCACACCATACACTGAACCTGATGTATTATCCTGCTATGGTGCCGCGTCGTGTTGGGAAGGCAAAAGGAAAAAAGAGAAACAAAACATCATTTTTCACCAGCGGCGAATGCGCTGCAGCAGCTGCTTCCTTTGCCTACATATCCATTTTAAAGATTTGACCTACTGTAGGCAAAGGCAGCTCCCCTATATGAGTGACAAACACATGTTTAAACACCCAGAGAAAACCTGCGCTGGAAGCAGATGTCGAGCCGCTCATTAGCATAATGTTGTTGTGCACCGAGTGGCGGAGAAAAACTTGAGGAGTGTGCAAAACAAAGGCAGAAACCTCAAGTGCCTGGAAGACCGTTACAGCTTGAAAACACAAAACAGCAGAAGCACCTGTGTGTCTAAACCGACGCGAACGGCGCTGAGTGGAAGAGAAAAGAATCCACTCTTGTTACTAGAGAGGATATAATGCAATCAAATGTCAGTGGGAGATGCAAAATGTTATCTTTTCCCCTCCCTCTTTACTTTTTCTTTTTTGTTTTTTTTGTTTTTTTCCCTCGGCAGAACGGGTTTCTTCTGCATGAATTCAGCCTTGGAAAAATAAACTGATTCAGTCACCTGAAGGCATCCTCATAAACCACAACCAAAAGAAAGCCTGCCTGCCTGCCGCGTCGCCACAGCTGGGATGGCGCAGGGAGTGTGTAGGAGGCACAGCAGTGTGTGGCAGACCCCGGGCCATGCATGGATTTGTACATAATTGATAGAACAAAGTAATTAGAATCTACAGCAGCACCTGTTTTTGTCCCTTGTAATGTATCACTACCTGACTGTTGGTACCCCGAAGTGCGCCTGTGACGGATGATGCGGTGACAGCTCTGATGTTCTGACGATCGCGGTGCACTGGTGTTTATCACTATTTAATGTTGCGGTAATTGCTCCCCTTGTGGAGATTGGTACTGAGTGTCGGTGGTGCTTCCAACCCGGTTAATACTGCGGCGTTCTGGAGGTAATCATCTCGTAATGAGTGACCCGTTGTAGAACAGTGCAGTTTTTATATTCGGAATCATTGTTTTCACACCACGGTGTCCCATTTAAATACCAACCTGTGAAAGTCATTTCTTATTTGGAGGAACAAATTTAGGAGGATTTTATCTGGAGTTTGTTTTTTCATAACATCACCCACAGGAATCCAGGGTGAAGTGTGGCCTTTTTGCCGCAACTGACTGAGGTCAATGACAAGTTTTAATAGTCTATGATGCATGCTGTACAGCTGCGTTGCTTTTATATAAGCAGTTTTCCTGTTCCTTTCTATATGCATCAAGTTATTGGGCACTTTCACCCACCTTGACTAGTTGAAAGTCAGAAACAGTTTGAATTATGATTGTCAGACAAAAAATTCAAAGAAAAATCAGAACTTCACAGGAACTGGAGCAGAGCGGGAACAATAGCCTATTGAAAATATTTTATTTGCTGCCTTTTTTTTTATTAGAGATATACATATGAGAAGATTTGAATTTAACTAATGACTCGGGCACTACAGTAGTCCTAGTTTTTCATTTGCCCCCCTTGGGAAGTGTAATTGCTCATGCCTCGGTTAGTACGTGTTTTTTTAGATGGGGCTGCAAAGTGATGCAGTGGTTAAAGCACAAAACTAAAATTCCTGGCTTTCAATTTGCATATTCTTGCCATGTATTTGTGGGTTTACATGCATTTAATCCTGCACTTTATGTTTTTGGACTCTCTGGTTCAAAACCCGTGCAACTTTTCCATTGTCCTCTCTTGGTGGAGGTGAGCTGCAAGGTTGAGTTGCTTTGGTACAGGATGCCAGGGGGGTGGATGCAGCCCTGGCATCGCACCAGAAGCTGCTGAAAGCCCTGGTCGTTTCCCCGCAGGGCCTCTGAGCCAGAGATCTGCTTCATTTAGCCCTTTATGGGATACATTGAGCAGGAAACATAAACCTGTGTTTTAAATTGATAAGCCCAGACCTATTCCCTCTCCGCTTCTTCCTTGTCATAGTATACGTAACGCAGCAAGAAGGCTTTAACTTATTCCCACACTGAGGTTGTAAGAGGCAGGGAAAAGAGCAAGGCCCTGGAGCAGACAGGCAGGGAGACATGACAGCGGTGGGACCGCGCTCTGCCTGCACGTTGGCTCTGGATCAAGTGGAGGTCAGTAGCTTGGCGGTCCTGTGCTGCAACCCTCACAACGAGATGAATTGAAGGTTTAGGGAGGAAAAACCTCCATAACAGATGTCAATCACAGCAGAGGCCCTCTCCTTCAGAACGTCTCCGTGCTTTCCTCTCGTATCTCTGTTTGTCTGATCCAGTTTATCACCGCAGTCCTCTCCATCGCAGCGCCTCTCGATTTTCTTTAGGCAAATGACCAGACTATTTCAGCGCCGGGGAGTTTACTTCAGATGTGTACACTGAAGCATGAACGGGACTCCAGGCCATGCCAGGTATTGATTTTACCATGATTCTGATTAGAGGGCTCCCAGTTGCAATCAATACCATACATCAGTGAACTGCACAGTAAAACTGATGGGCCCAGATAGGATCCCATATTTGGTTTCCAATTAATTAAGTTGTTGATTATTTTTGAGATTAAAAGGCACTTGAGTGAGCACGAGACCCCTGAGCATAAAAAGCAGTTCAGCCTGAGAGGCGCCCGGCTGTCCAAATCCATCGGACGCTGGATGTAACAACTCGAGTCAATAACAGCACTTGATCATCAGGATTACATTTTATGGGTAGCCAGGCTCTGTACACCGAAAGATACGAGCAGGATGAAATATATACCTTCCATGCATCTTTCCCTGAATGCCTTATTATCTTATATTGTAATGACTGATGGCACACCGGCTTGACAGGTACCAGATGTGAGAGCGAATACTACAGAGCTGCAGGCGAGACGGCACGGGAGGCCCCGAGTCTGTGCAGCCACGGTGTTATTTCCTGAGCAGAGTAGAGCTACTCGCTCTGTGCAACTTAATGTGTGTATTCAGCCTGATATCTTCTTTAGAAGTGGATTGTATAGAAAATTCTTTTTGAAAATTCAGAATCACTGCACAGGATAGAATGAAGCATAACGCATTTATGTTGTGCAGCCATAGATAAAACATTCAGAAATGTGAATAAGAAACGGTAGCCACATATTCCCTCACTATCTAGTTTAGATATGTGGGAAGCTTAAAGGTGCATTAAGGAGTTTTTCAACTTTAAAAATACTTATTTTCCACCATAAATATGTTACACATTTTTAATGATGTGTACAATGTGCCCTGACATACTCATTGCAAGTACCGCTAACAGCCAAAATTGTCACTTGAAAGTTGCAGTGCCGGTCCGGCACCACAATTTTTTTTGGGGAGAATTTGAAAGGAATGACGTAATGCACGCTCTGGCTGGCTTGATTTAGTTAGGTTTCGTTTTGTCCGCCATTACTCCGCCAGATGCTTAGTGAGCAACAACTGAGCAGGAGCTTCCAGAAAGTAAAAGACCGGCTTCTGGCACTGCCACAGCTCCAACACAGACTCCACCAGGTAAAAGAAACTTAAACTTTACTTGAGCACTACTAAAAGAGCGAGGAAGTAGCTCCCCTCTTCCGTGCACGCAAGCCACAGGTACGAGTTTTTCACTAAGGTGCATTACGCCCATGGCCTGCAGGGGACGCTGTTTCGAATAATGCACCTTTAAAGAGAAGACAGGTTTGAGGTTACCAGTTCATCACAGGGCAAACACAGAGAAATAGTCACACCCACAGCGAGTAGGAACCATCAATGAGCCTCAAATGTGTGTTTTTTAGGGTTCAAAATAATTTACAATGTTTGGTTGTAAACCAATTATCATTATCATCATCATCATCTTCATCATTTGTTTCCACCAGTCCTGACAGTTTATTGAACAGTAGTGAAATTCAGGAAGTAGAAAAATGCAATATATTGGTAATGAAGTGCCAGGTAAAAACATGCCTGCTGATTTATGATAAATAGCTTCTGTTATACTTCTGTATGAATTTTAATAGGGTTGTACAGTCTACTTCAGCAAGATACCTTCAAGTCAGTATAAATTTCCAAAAAGACTCACAGTCTGAGGAAAATAAAGTGCTGCAGTCTCTTTACTCTCTCATTTTACATCACCTTTAATTCATTCATGAATTTAAAAAAAGGCGGTAGTTGAAGATCAATATGCAACTCAAGGGACTCATTTCGGACTCATCTGCACTCTCCCATTTTGTAACCATTAGTCAGCTGTGTCTCACTCTGTAACGTCTAAGATCATAAAGTGGTTTGTTACCGTTTCATTTTTCACGGAGTTTGACTTGAGACTTCAATGGTTACTGATGCTTTAATGAAAGTCATTTGTTGACATTTGAGGATTTTAACACTCATTATCTTTCCCCCTGCTTTGTCAGGACTCGGAGTGGCGTTTTAAAGGACGTATTTTTGAGGAGGGCATTGAAATAGTTTTCTTGTTATTCAAAAGTAAGGTTGCCAAATTGCACATATGGATCTTCATTAACATCAGTGCATACTAATTTTCCCAATCATGCCGTATTAGAGAGGTAGAATTTTGCCATACCGTATCGACATTAGGCTTTGAGCTGGCCACAATGCTATTTCACGGAGAATGACTTCTTTAATCGAGGCTCTGATAGTAAATTACATTCACTGATTTCAGACAGTTGCAGTGAGAAAGAACAGAAAACTCAATAAAGAAAACCACTTCTTAATCCAGGAAAGTAATAGTTCCTCGGTGCACCTCTGAAAAGCATTTATGTGACAAGCCTTCATCTATAAATGCATATTATGAAAGTGATTAAGCAACTCATTTCGTATAAATAGTCTTTATTACCATTTTCATGCATAATCAACATGCAAATGTGTCACTGTCCTGCTGTTAGTGCTACTAACTGTTCCTACAGCTCATTGTCATCACAGTGACAGTAACAACTCAGTCACTTCAAAAGCCTGACAAAATCTGTTCCCTGTTCAGGTAAGTGAGTCATGTATGATCTGCGTCGTGTCCATCCAGTCAGAGTCAGCACGTGTGTGATTTGTTGTTGACTGTCTGACACGGCAAAGTGGTCGGAGGAGACAGCGGAGTGCCGCGGGTCGTCTCTGTAATCTCTGCCAAATGGCACAGATGTGATTTGGCTGATGACTCTCCGTTGCCACTCAGAGATGCTGACATAATGGGACGGCTTACTGTGAACTCCCACCTTGATTAGCATGAGTAATTATGAATATGCTGCAGTAAGCATGAAATTAGAATGAAAGGAGGCATTCTGAAAAGTAGCTGTGACACTGAGCGGCCTGTGTCTGCCTCTGCCGCACAATCAAAGACTGCTCAGCATCTGGTACTTGGATGAATCAGCTGGTCCGGATTATCTGCGGACATCTCGGCCAATTTCTGATAATGATGATTTATTTGAGTAATTTATGTCTGGCACATCTTACATAAAGTTTTTGCTAAAAATACTCAGGCTAATGAGGTGACAGAGATTTCCAAGACAATAAAGCCTCAGTCCTTCTTGTTTAGCAGCTTTATCTTAGATGTGCTTGGAGCTGGAGCCTCTTTCGGAGGAAACTGGACCGAAATGCAGTCTGCATGAGGGGATAGTCAGCCGTTCATCACAGGGCTGACACAAGAGACTATCACATACATAATCACCCCGACACTCAAAACAGGGGATCAAGTGCTAATCACTTCACTATCATTTGACCCAAACCACATAACATTCATCAATCTGCTGTGTCAAACTCGCCGTCAACTCAAATCACTATGTTAGAGCCACCAATTAGCCTCCAGCTCACATTTTTGGATTACGCATTGAAACCAGAATGCCATGAGAAAACCCATTCCGATCAGGTATATTTTGAGATATGACTGCTATTGGAGAGACTACAGTTGAGCTCATAACAAACAACAAAAAAATACAACACTATTAACAGCATATCATCTTTAAAAGCTTGTCTAGGACTACCGGCCCATTAACGATGTTACATTGCCTGCTGACATTCCAATAATTTGTAAATAAGATTATGGTGGATGACAAGCTGCGCTGGGTAAGGGATGCCCTGTGATACCCTGACATAAACCGGCATGCCAGAGTTAGCGCAGTATGACACTTTTCCCTCCTCCTTGACACCGTTAATTCTTCCCAATTCCTCCTCCTGCCTGTTCCCTCCTCCCCATCTGCGCCTGTTTGTGTCAGACATCGAGTGTGACTACCTGCAGACAAAACCACGCTATTAGATTATTTCTAAGCTCATTTATAATATTATACCGGGTGATTAACATTACAATACCACCTGAAGCCCAGTGTTTGCATGCCACAAAGAGTTTTGTTTTTTTTTTTTTTTTCTGTGATGTTCAGAAACACTTTGAAGTACTTTATTGTTGTGTTCACTTGATTGCTTATTTTAAGAGGAAATTGTTCGTTAAAAAAAGCTAAAAATGCTGCTGGGTCATCAGCCTAAATTGAGTTATCGTCCGCGTCTGTGCTTATATCTATTTCTGTCTGTTTTCGCCGCAGCCTGCGAGAGCTATTTTAATGCATCAAGAGGAGTGACAAGTGGACTAACTTCCTACTTCAAGGTGAATATGTGCACATCCTCCGAGTCTATAATGACATATTCTCTCCATGAGGCCGTTCATCCATCAGTCTAACCCCAGCAGGCCGAATATCCTGTTCCACGTGGCTTTAGCTGTGTGATTTGGGCGATCTCCGGTGGCTCCAGCTGGAAGATGACCTGCTGTGCCCCCCCCCCCCCCACCACCACCTCTCCCTCTCAGAGAACACATATTGTTTTGGCCACATTGTGAATGCAATCGTATTTTATCCCCGTGTGTTGGCAGTTTTATTTGTGCGATTATGATTGTTATCTCATCAACTGCCCTATTTAATGACTGGTTGCTTAATGTATCATGCTAATTATGGGTAGAACTTATGCAGCTCCAGTGCCTCATAAACTGAGGGCTACCGTCCCTTACTGCTGTTATAAAAACAAAAATATTCACACACACACACACACACACACACACACACACACACACACACACACACACACACACACACACACGCACACACACACAAGAGGCATTTAAGCTTGGGAATTAATTGCCATTAACACGGCACTAATACAACTTTGCTGTTTTTACCTTGTGACTGAATGTATTTTCATATTTCATCTATATTGGGCAGAAAATTCATTGAAGCCTAAATAATGGAGCTAAAAAGGAAAAAAAAGGGCTGCTATAATCATGACCGGCATCATGTCTGTGCCAAACCAAGGAGAAAAAAGGGGTAAGCAGGCAAGCAGGAGGCGAGTGTCAGTATTTAATAGTGTTGGCTCCTTAAAATTGATTGAAATTCCCTTTTATGAACACAGGGAAGTCCGTAATCACATCCTCGCTCCCGTCTTCCACACCTTCTGCTCTCCTTTCAGCCTGTTCCGTCTGGCCCTCTGATGTTTTGTCACCACTACCATCAGGAGGCGTTTCTCTCCCTTTTTTTCCGAGCTTCACTGTTTTTGACCCTCCATCCTCTCCTGCGCCTCACATCTACCTTTAGATTCCATTAGCGCCGTGACAGAAAGGTGATTACAGTCGGCCGATGTCTTTTAATACGGATTAGACGTCATCTGTGAAGCCTTTCATATGCCTGCCATCACAACATCAGGAGTTATTGTCTGGGGCCCTTTGACTGGAGCTGTTCATGTGGCCCGCTATGCGCCTGTGCAACACCGTCTGTATTTTCCACACTTCTCCGCAGCGAATATCAGTATTTGACACAACTAATAAGGCCTTTCATTTTGATGGAACTCACTCTCAGTGCAGCCATACTGGGTTGAGGTCTGTGTTTTCTCTCCGTGAGACAGAGTTGTTTGCTCGGGCTGTGGGCGGAGCTGAGAGACAGATTGCATCAAACAAAATTGTTGTGTTTGGCAGGCCCTGCCAGCACTCTTTACCACTTCCCCATTCCTAAAGGTTAGAAAAACGCATCGCCTGTAACGGCCACTGGCACAGACACTGAGAAGATGAAAGAATTACTTTGCAAAATTATCATTTCCATGCATGATTTCCCGGTGATACAATTCAATTACAGTGACAGGCAACTCCTTCAGAAACAACTGGAGCCTGATTTTAATTGAACAGCAAGTCAGCTCTCATTCCTCCTAATTTGATTGTCACACTCCTGAATTGCGTTTGATGATCACACAAAAACAAAAGCGAAGGCGATCATCGTTCACAGAGTAATGCCGCTCTTATTTTAATCTTAAAGAATACAACGGATTTGCAGGTAGGAGACGCTGTCAGTGCAAATCAGCCGTTGCCACTGGAGCATCCAGCAGGATGATGAAAACGCTGGAAGAGGACTTAATGGTTTTGTCTTTCCACATCACACCATGTGCCTGCAGGAGCGCAATTAGATGTCCTCTGGTGGCAGCATTCATTACTGTATTGGAGAGAACTTGATTTGAAAGCGTTTACCTTTTTCGTGCAAACATTACGTATGTCTAATGCTTTCAACCTGTCCTCCGCTGGTGGCCTACCGGGAGGATAATGACGTACTGAGTCACCTGCTTCGGCCACCTGACGCAGCTGGAGCTGACCCTTACTACTGAAGGCTGGAGGACAAGGACATAAAGCTGAAGCCCAGTATCCTCCTTTTTAAAGCATCAAATGGACTAACATCAGGATGCATGCCAGAGTATCTTCAAAATTGCTCCCCTCAGATCCCACGGTGCCAGTCTGCAACTCACAAAGGCGAGAGGTGTGATGCTGCTGCTGCTGCTGCTGCTTTCAGCTGTTTTGAACTGAGGAATTGAAACGTGCTACCTCCTCTTATCACACGTAGCCTCAGATGACAGTTTGAAAAAAACTGCTCAAACTATCTTCCATAACCTTGTTTTTATTGGATCACTGATTTTACCCTTTAGGTTTTGTTCTTCTTTTTTGCAATAATACTGTTTTAATTTGTGCATTGTTATTAGTGTTGCTGTGATTCAAAATTTCAAGATTATCTTTATGGTAGCTCAGCCATTAATTTGGCATGCAGACCAAAAGTAGATACAGGTATTCAAGTTACAGAGTTACTTGAAGTTACTATTTTGCCCACGCACCGAGAAAGACAACGGCATCAAGAACAATTTGCATCAGAACGCTGATCCACTGCTTTTCGGACTGAAGCCCCGTTCCAGGTTTTATCTGGATGTTTAAGCTTTATTAGGCCTCAAGGTGCCTTTTTCACTGTTGCTGAGAACAAGTTTTTAACTGTTTTATGTGTTTTTACTGTAATGCTCTCTCCCATTCTGTTTGCACCCCCCCCCCCCCCCCCACCATCTGTCCATCACATATATTTAAGAAAAACTGCAAAAACTTTTAAAAGTAAAGTCAAACTTCAAAAATATTTAAGGCCCAGTGGATATGGAAATCAGTCCATTCAGACGTGGGAACCATTCTGTGTTTTCAAATGTTATCAATACTTCGGCTGGTATATTAATTAATTTTAGGTCAAGTAGTCTAATTGGATTTTACATATATTAAAGTTTGGTGAACAGCAGTTGATTAAGAATCAAGAACAAGAGTGTGCGCATAGGGGAAAGGAAACGTGTGTGGGTGCTGAAATGGTGTTGGCTGGGTACAATTGTCAGGTTTACAGAAATTGGAGCCCACTGGGTGAACATGCAGCACTGTAATTAATTTCATGTTGCTACACTCTGTGTGTCTGTACCTTTCTGTCGAAACAAATGGCTTACAGAAGCCGGAAACCTGGGAGCTGATGGCAAATTGTATGTGTAATCTAATTCAGTGTCGGTCAGATGTATGTGAGACGACATTCTTATCTCTCTAAACGTTGTTTTTACAGTTTTTTAATGCTGATATTTTGTTTTACCTGTCTACTTGTGATAGACTGTGTGTTTTATTTCATGATAACCTGTCACTTGGTTATACTTTAGGTTTACCTCACCGCTTAAATAAATAAATAGAAAGAGGGAGAGATTCAACATTATACCAAAATCTATTAAGAGTTCATAAAGTTAAAGAAATAGAGCTTATTGCTCAGCATATGTTCTGGCTTGCTTTTAAAAATTAGGGAGAATATGTTCACATTTGCGTAATCAGACCGGGGCAATGCATATTCAGCATGTGCTCCTGACATCTCACATTTAATTGGGGAAGGGCACAGTGGAACAAGACTGAAAGGACAAGACCTTTTCAGACTAATGCTAATCTCTGAAGCAGCGGGGAAAATCTCACTGCGGTGGCACACTTTGGAAAGGTTCTGTGCTATCATTCCGTTTATTATCCAGGTATGACATGTATGTAGATTCTAAACAAAGACGATACATAAACTGAGCCTTTATGAATGAGACCTAAAACAGAATAACGCCTTTTTGTTTTTGTTTTTTATTCAATAAAGCACAGCGCTTGTGCAGCAGTGTTGATAGTGTTGACACTTCCATGGTGCTTCCTTTGTGTGTGTGTGTGTGTGTGTGTACACAGGCGAGAAAGTGATTTTACACAAATAAATGGGCTTCACTGCTGCGGGACTCCCGCTGTGGAGCACTGCAGCAGTACACTGCAGACTCGCTCTCCCCCCAGGTGGTGCCACTGCCTGTGGCGGCCGAGATGTGAGGGGCCACGACCGCAGTCTTTCAGTTGGTGCAACCCCAACGGGAGAGATGGGGATTGTGATAAAAGGGCACCCCTGAGCCCGAGCCGGCTCCCACCGCTGTTTGCAGGTGCGCTGTTAGTGGGGCACCAACAGTAACACCCAGGTGATAAGGCTGGGAGAGAGAGAGTGAGAGAGAGAGAGAGAGAGAGAGAGAGAGAGCAAATCAACAGCAGATAGGAATGAGGTCTCCATTTGGCACAGCTGTTCACCGTTAGGCCGTCTTTGTTCCTTTCACTGCTCGAATTCAGCCATTATTTTAATAGTGTGTGTTCATCTCAAACACTTCCAAGCACTCAAAATCAAGAAAACTGTCGAAAAGCAGAATGCAACAAAACGTGTAATCAAAACCCCTGGATGAAGAGACGTCTTACTCCGGTGTACCTTAACAACCAAACAGGTGCGCCCCACACACACACACACACACACACACACACACAAAAACAACTGCCTGTTTTCTGGGCACGTGGATCATTTTGGACAGAACAAACGTGATTTTTGAAATGAAAGGAAGGCGGAACGTACAGAAGCTGCATTTCCCTCTGCGCCCCGGCTTCTCACGGTTACTGCGTCTCCCACCCAGACTCAACAACCGAGCACGACCGTTTAGCCAGTTAGGCTGAGCGCACTGCCAAGCAGACAGCAGCTGGAGCACACAGAGCTGAAAGCGCACAGACAACACTTGGCGTTCGCAGGACGCTCACGACAAAATAACTTTTGGCTCCGCCAGATGGGTAATTGATGAGAAGCATAGGCGGAAAGCGGCGCTTCTGATGACGTTCAGGAACCTGAATGTGCAGAACGAGGACAGCCGAGAGGTGGCTGCGCGTTACCTGACTCGTGTTATTTTGGGCCTTGGTGGAGGGCAGGGTAATTTGTCCATTTCATGGGCAGATGGAATCCGGAGTGACAGATGATTCACTTTGCTTTATCTTCTCTTCGCTGTTATGGGTCTGATCCGACCGCCGATCCCTTGTTAATGTCTATAAATACACAGACAAACAAGTGCAAATGCTCGACACTACCGTGGTGCTCTTATGACAATTTGTGATGAGTGTTCAGCTAATTCAGAAAAACAAAAGGAGCAAAGTCACATCCAGAAATAGCCTGTTTCAATCTGCAGCGCAGTTTTAGTAGTAATAATAATCACAAGTGTTACGAAATATGGAAATCAATACTACACAATTAAGCAGACTGACTCGTTGTTGCCTGCCAAAGGTTTACACTAAATATCATGGGGGAATACACTTTATAGATTTTCAATCGCTGATGGTGTTTCTATGATTTAGTCTGTGGATTCCATCTTGTGGTGATTTTTTTTTTGTAGAAATAAAAGTAAAAAGCATAAAAATGATATTAAATATGTGATTTCATTAAAACACAACACATTATTAGGAGCTGAGATAGCAACAACATAGTAGTATTAGCATAAAGACCGAAAAATAAAATGTAAACGAAATTTATGGGGATTAACTGAAGTTACTGGTGTGTTCGTGTTGTGTTTTACTGTTAATATATACAATCCAGGCCCACAGAAGAAAAGCTGTTGAGTTCAAACCTATGAAGTTAAAAGCTTTGAGCTTATCTTTGGGCGTACCAAATGTTCTGTAAAGTTTCTGATGTGATTATTATTGGGGTGTGAATGCATTTAAAAATTCAGCTTTATTAAAATAATTTATTAACTAAAATAAGATGTGTTTTAGATTAATACCTGCAATAATTCCACCTGTGTGACATTGTTAGTGTCTGATATAATATGTCTGATTAATTTAATTTATTTCTCCTTTTAAAACTAGAACATTTACTTTATCAGTCACAAATTACAAAATCAACACTTTATTATATCTACAGAGTGCAAAAAGTGTTTTAACAGAGGAAAAAATATTGAATTAAAATTGGTATGTACATGTTTTTTTCTTGTCAAAGGAGTTACATCACAGGTTTAAATCAAAATTTATGTGTTGTTGGAAATGGTGTCCTGCAGGGATCATGTCCTGTCAGCCTTTCATTTGGATCTAAGCCTTTCCTCATTCTTACAGGTGAACTTGGTGTTCAGCCTTTTCTATTGAGTTGGCGCTCGATGCCCCCCCCCCCCCAAACTAAACTGAACACACCACAAACACAATCCCATCATGCCTCTGCAGCCCCACTCAGTCGTCCTACAGTGAAGTTCAGTGTAAAATTTTTCTCTTAAAGTCACCAGGAATAGATTAGAATCAGGATTTACTCCATTAAGAGTCAATGTTCTGTTCTGGCTGAGGCACAAAGTATCATCAGCGAAATGCAGTTAAAGTAAAGGTGATGCATGCAGTACGGTGCCAATAAATGTACTTTTTATACAGTTTCACCTAATAATGATAAACGGAAAAGAAGTACGGCTTTTAGAAATTTGCCCACAATGCATGATAAACTTTCTTCCTTGTCCTGAAAAGAGATCAGGAGATAGTTCCTTTAAACGCTTCACGCAATAATAGATCTACTTCAGTGACAATTCACAGCTAAGTTTTCTTTTACCTTTGAGGGACACTCAAGCCATTTTTAATCTCTGCCCCTCAGGTTTTTCTTTTTCAACACTTTACATTGTGTTTCTCAGCCTTTCTCTCTCAAGGTCACTATTTTTTTGTTGTTGCATGCTTCAGTTAACCTCCACCGACTCTTTAGCTTTCTTCGAGAAAAAGAAAAAGTCATGTAATATAACATTGACAACTACATAAAAAAAAACCCCTCCCAATATATCTAAAGACGGCTGAAAATGTTATTTATATCCAACTTGAATGCAGTGAAGGATAATTACAAAGTATGAAAAAAACAACCTAAGCTCATGTAGTACATGCACCTCAGGATTGCACTTAAATGTAGTTAATTAGAAGCTTACATGTTTAATCTCAGCTCTCTGGCCTCAGAACTGATCTTTTTTTTTTCCACTGGAGAATTAAGTAACATCAATGCAAAAACTAATTATGATGCTATTGTTTTTGTGCTTTGATTAAAAGGAGGATGATGTCTCAGTTAATCACGTCTGATGTGCACACTAAACGAGTCCAAAGATTAATATCCACCGAGCATACGGCCCACAGAAAGCACATTTTTAGAGGAACAAGCTTTTCTTTTTTTTTTTTTTTCCCTTCTTCTTCTTTGGACCAATCACACAGCTCCCTGCTTTTGAGGATCTGGTTTGTTTACTGCCTTGAGCTCCAGCTTACATTAGTAAACACACTTCTCATATACTGCAGTCCCGCTCGTCCCCCGTGAGCCACAAATATTTTATAGCTGATGATCATTTTAATAGTTCCCCGGATAATGTGCTGGATGCATTATGACGACATCACAGGAGATCATAGGCATCGTCCTCTGGGACTTTACTTCACAACAGCTACGCTGATGCCAAATGAAAGAGCAGATTTGCTTGTGCAGAGAGAGACAGACTACAGGGAGCAACAAACAGAGCTGTGGAGCGGTCAAAGCATATCATGTCACTTGTAATATTCTGGCTGAGAAACTTTTTTCTCCTGGCCTACTTAAGATAGGGGATAAAGAATCGCTGCCATTAATATTTTATTATTTTGCCCTTGCCTAATACGTCTCCATGAAGCGCTTGCACCCGGGGAATAATCAGGCGGGGAGGTGAGGATCGGCTTCCCTCTGGCGGGAAGGTGGGTTTGTTTCTCCTCCTGTGGGGGTCACTGTTACCACATCTGAGGCAATGAGCCTCGTCCAAAGGCCCCACGCCGCTAATGAGTTATGGTGGTGGCTGCACACAGACAGCCAAAATCTCTGCTACGCTGAGCACAGGCGCACGTGCAGACACACGGTCTGGACGCACATACACTACACGTGTGCGTGTGTGTGTTCTCCCAGCGGCGTGGGCTGGAAGAGAAAGAGAGAAAGAGAGAGCGAGAGAGAGGGAGAGAGAGAGAGAGGGAGAGAGAGGAGAGCTCTACTTGTGTAGGAGAGTCCGTTAAGGCATAACTTCTGCTTTGAATTCACTTGTTAAACAAACGGAGGAGGACAACCGAGTGATCGGTCTAAAGCAGCTTCGCTGCTAAGTACATTTCCAAGCTTTGAAGATAGAATAAAGGCCCTGCTGGTTGGAGAGAGGCTTGCAGTGTTACCATAATGAACCTTCTCTGACCTGTCATGTTGCTGTGAGCTCAAGATAAACGCTGCGTGGCAGCTCTGATTCATGGATACATCTTCTTTTTTCTTTCTTTTTTTTTTTTTTAAATCTCTTGTTTGTATGTGCAAGAGACACAGAGGGTTTCGGTAATTTTGTTTTCTCTTAACTCGCTTCAGCCTCAAAACATGTTTATATCATCTGGAGCAGACAGTTCAGATTCGAGCAGCGACGTAATGACGAGACAATAAAAGGTACAGCAGTGAGACGTGAACATACAGAGGGAAGAAGAGGAGACGCATCGGTATTCAGACCTCTGTTGCAATATTTTTCGGAGTTGCCAGTCCCTGTTGGTGCTGCTGCAGCAGACGCTCACCTTGCCTGTACTCCAGGACGGCGCCACCTGTCAGGGCTTGCCTTGGGCCCCAGACAGAGTCCTCTGTGGTGGAGACTGGATTTTGCGGAGGATCAGCGGGATTTACAGGGACAAACAGTCTGCCACTGTATACTCCGACGTACGCTGCCCGACACTCAATTTGGTTGTACAGCACCTCATCTCGACTTTACCTGCTTGAGTCCTGAGGAGGGGAGAGACGGAACAGATGACAGAAATGTGAAATAGCCTCCCCCCCCGTCCAAGTCTATAGCTGAAGTAA
The DNA here is from genome assembly GCF_902148845.1 of Salarias fasciatus. NCBI lineage: Eukaryota > Metazoa > Chordata > Actinopteri > Blenniiformes > Blenniidae > Salarias > Salarias fasciatus. The sequence continues at coordinate 14,742,029 of NC_043751.1, read as the reverse complement.
ATTTATTCAACATTTCATAGACGCCAGAAGACAAAACTTCATGATTTTTCAAGGTAGTTTATTATTTATATATATTTTTCATAGCCTGTTTTATGTCTAATGAACATGACCTTTACAGATGAAGCATGAGGTTTGGTCATTAATGTGGATCACAGGACATTAGATGGAAGTTGTTGCGATGGCATATGACATGACCTTTACTTGACCTTGCACAGCCGTGCACAGCTGTTTCAGAATGAGTGGTTTTCAGTTTGGAGTGGACTTACTGTCATCCAAAAAGAAGATAAAAAAAAAAAAAAAAGAATCATGGGTTCAGGGAGACGCCTTTTCCCAGCATTTGTTCCATAAGATGTGGCTGAAGCACAAAAAACTGGAACATAGTATTTTGTTTTAACACAATGTGTAAAACAAGGCGGCCCTCAACACCGTCTGATATATTTTGAAGAGACTAAAGCTTTTTTTTTTCTTCTTTTTTTTGCAGAAGTATGAACTCTTGTTGGCGGTAATTGAAAAGTCAGGGGATTATTGACTGACAGTCATTTGGATTTTCTGGACACCTTATGTCTGTGCGAAATGTCATGGCAAATCAATGCAATATTTGCTGAGATATTTCAGTCTGGATTAAAGTCGTGGGCAGAGACGCACTCCTAGCATGGCATTTGAAGCACGTGTAATTATATAAAACTGCTTGACACGATTTCTGAGTTGTGGTAGAAAAAATAAGTTAATTACTGAATTACGAAAACCAGTGAATGGATTATGAATTGTACTGATGGATCATTGGAAAGCAATGCTGTGTTAAAAACATGTTGAGATAAAATAAAAACATAATAATGTGTTTTTGCTGGGATCACGTGCAAAATTTCACAATAATTTGCTGAAGTATGAGCATTTTGATGTCCAGTGTGAAATACATAGAAACAGTGGCTGAAATGTGCACGTGTGTGCACAAAACCCTGCTAATTCAGGCCTGCTCAAACACTCACACATACTCTCAAAACACCTCTGTTAAGATACCAGCTGCACCATGTGGAGGTTACAGAACAGTAAAAGACATCCCAGTGCTTAAATCCAAGCATTTTCCGTTCGCAATCACCTGAAAACATTGTGAAGGACCCACAAAGTGAAACAAGCAACAGAAGAAGAATATTGCTGCTTTAATTTGAATGCAATTCACATCTGTTTAGAGAACATAATCGGTTTCTATTGTTGCATCCCCACAGCATCCAGTAACTATCCCCTGCACTATTGTGCCGCCGTGAGATAACACCTATATATACACCCCGATTGAATGTTAGAGGAAAAGGGTGAGAGCAGGTAATTCACTGAGGTAATAAAGTAGACAGCTCCCATCACAGAATTGAATTAGGCTCACAGCACAACTTGTGGCCTGCTGCTACTGCTTCCCTCTCTCCTACTTTTAACTGTAAACAGGGCCGCAGTCACACATGATACTTCACACAAAGACAGAGTTAATTCACAGCAACCAGAGACCTCCAAACTGATCTAAACAACAGTGGGCTAATTGAAACCGGTGCCACTTCTGGTGATCATTATAGACTCCTCAATGTAGCTTTAAGTAACACAATCAGTACCTTTTTGTGGATGTAAACATTTGAGGTTTATATTCTTCCATGCAGTTTCCCGGATTAGTGTTTTTAAACACCCTCAAATGTTTCTGGAGAATGAGTCTTCTCCCCTCTATAAAGTCATTTACAGCAATCAGCCAGAATATTATGGAAACAACTGCGTCCTGCTAATAAGCAGATTCAGTTAGACTTCTGAAGGTGTGCTGCGGTTTGTGATCCCAAAATGTCAGTACCAGATATAGGTGCCATAAGATAAGATTTTTCTTTAACAACTTCCAAAAACTAGCTACAGATAATGTGTTGTAATGTGATTTGACAACCACAATTTTACAATGCAGTGGAAGTTTCCTAAGTTTATTGAGCCTGGTGGATTACAGCTGGTGCAGAATCTTACATATTAATTTCATTATATGAAGGACTATGGAGGACAAAAATGCCAGCGTGCTTTGTGCAGCTGGGCGTACCTGCATTTTGAAACTGCATTTCAGTAGAGATGAATTTAATTTCATGTTTGTGCTGCGGTGTGAGTAGCTTTGGGTATGTTCAAAATGCGGCTCACTCAGCATAAAAGGGAATATTTCTCTCTTTACACCCCATTTGCTGGTCATTTTATAATTCATCACTGAATTTGTTTTTGCTGCAGTCATCCATCTATGAATTTGTGAAGTTGACCATTTTTACATTCCAGTCATCAGGAAATAGATGGTGTGCAACAGTGTTTAGATAGGTCAATATGAGATGCAGATAAATGACGGGACTGGAGGTTTCTCAGCAGAACACTGCCGCTGCCATCCTACCACTCTGACTTCCTGAAATGCAGAATGTTCTCCACAAACTAAACCATTCACATGAAAGAAAGCACAGCTTATCATCTCGGGCAACATTCTTCCACTGCTCCGTGGTTGAAATCTGGTTTCCACATACTCACCCTACTTGACCAGGGTTACTTTGACTGCTCTGTGAATAAACAGCGCCATGCAAAGCCATCTCGACAGCAGCTCTCCAGGCGGATCACAATACTCAGGTCGGCCTTCGATTCCCTGCTGCAGCGGTGAGTCAGGGCTGCCTATGACCCTGTCACAGGGTCACTTTTTCCTTACTTGAATCAACTTTAACAGATATTGACCACTGCAGGCTGGCAACGCCCAACTGGATCTGCAGTTTTGAAGATGCACTGACCCACTCACCAGGCTGTCAGGAATAGCCGCAAGCCATTGGACTGCAGTGACAAAGACGGAGGCGAAAGGTGGTTAAATAAAAAAACAACCCTACCTACATCCCAGCCATCGCCAGTAACAACCCCCTGAATGAGCACTTAGCCTTTTATACCCTTAATACTCATACTTAACTCATTGGTATTCCCATTTTTCAACAATCTCCTCCTGTGGTAATACTTTTAAATAAATATCTATAACATTCACAAAACCTAGTAAAAAAACATAAACCAACATTTCCCCTCAGTATTCTAAAACCTATCATATACCTACAAGCAAAGCCATCCTCCTCAATTTTATCTCCCCTTGTGCTCCACCCAGTATCTTTATGTGGTGTTCACCCAGGATGCATTTGTCCAAGCACCCTGGAAAGGATAAGAGAACACAGATCAGTAAATATACCTCTAATATTATGATGAGCATGTCACACTTTCTTTTTGCAATGCCGGTTGTTTTTTACTCGCTTAACCAGTCCTAATCAGCCACATCCGCGGTAGCTTGTGGTAGCCTTTTGTTTCAAAGGCAGCTGTCACTGCGTGGGGGAACGGCACCCACCGCCACCATCCAGACAAAGCGGCTCAACAACTTATTATCCATCAATACACTAAACAATCACTGCTGAGCAAATATCTGTGTGCTGTTTTGTAAATAAGCGAGTGTTACGTTAAAATTCAATATGAAATGCATATATTCCAATGTACCCAGCTATGATATAAAATCTTAAAATGTTTCAATACTATGCACTCCAGTATTTTTAACAAACTGTTTACTTGCTCTCTACTGTATCCTGCCCACTAATGAGTTCCATGATAAAGAATGAACTCGTGGCATCCAGTTGACCTGTCAGTAGTCCTAATGGCTGATCTGTGTTTACTGACCGTGTTTCCCGACACTCTGTAACCTACTGCGACACAAAACAAAGTATACACAAAGTATAGCTGCCTTGAAATTCCCAAATTCAGCTTTGTCCTCTGCCACACTGGGGAGCTGCACTAATGTGACACTGCTGTATGGAACATGCTTCCCCTCAACAGTGGGGGCTCACTTGTCAGCCCTAATCTCTTGGCCTCCCTCCCTGGTGGCTCTCTGCGGGCTCGGGACAATCAACACTTGTTTCTGTCTGAGCAAAATAAGGAGTAGGGGAATCTGACACGATGCCGAGGCTCCTCCAGGTCCGGTCCTCCTCCTCGTCCCTTCGGAGGCAGGAAACAATGAGAGGTGATGCATTGTGCGTTTAGAGGTCAACTGTTCCTTTCTGTTTTAATAACAGTCCGGTGTCTGCATATCTTGAAGTTACAATATTTATGAAGCTTGCTTCTGTTGCTGACAGGATATAAAATGCAATAATGCTGCTATATTTTCCTCTGGACTAATTAGGCTTGGAGCCATGGCTATCAGTGTGACCCTGCTGAATGAGACTTGCGGGCCTGGCCAGCGCGCAGAGGACAAAAAGAAATTCTCAAATACACGGCTCTTTGCATAATAGGGCCCCCTCGTAAGTGCTTTGCGGTATCGGCCTTCACGGTGGCCTACAGAAAACGTGAGAGAAAAAAAAGCAATTTTGTGTTCAGTTTAGGGCTGAAGTCGAAAGGCTGAGCGATATGTATCACCAGAGGAACATTTTGTGCTTTGAAACCTCATAGTGGCTGTAGCAGACAGGAAATGAGACGGGCTTTTTCATTTCCCTGTTGCTATCTTCACTCACAAACTAAATAAGGACCCCTTTGCCACGGGGCCCTGATTACATCTACCTACTGTTCACATTGCAAAAGGAAGGAAGGCAGTTCTGTAATCAGGAATGTAATCTACATCATGAATTTTATATCATGGTAAATGCCGAAATGCAGCAGGGTCAATAGCTTTCGGGGGGAAAACGGACTGCTAAGATAATTGATTTCACTTTCTGGACAGTCTTGGGTCTGGTGGGATGTGAGAACGACGGAGTGATTGACATGTTGGTAAAGCTGTGAAAATGTATGATGAATGACGGATAGATGTCATCGCTGAAGTAACAAGCGAGCGGTGTGATTTTTATCACCTTTTTATGCCACTGTGACTGGTAAAGGGGCAAATTGCAAATCTCTAGTCCTCAAGTAATTTCCCGTTTTCTCTGCTTTGTGTCCATCATGTTCTTCAGTTAAAAAAAAAAAAAAAGAAAAGAAAAAACTTCAACCCATGCATGTATTTTCTTTATCCGTGCCCATCATTCTTCTGCAATACAAACATTGTGTGTTTGTGTGTGTTTGTGTGTGTGGTGGTCGTTATCCCTTAAATTTAAACCCATACCTGTCATATGCTGTGCAGTTATTTAATGTGTACTCCTCCTCTTTGTTCCTGTTTTTTTTTTTTTTGCCTGCCTTTCTTTCTCCTCACTCTTTATAGCTGCAGAATTTCTCTCCCAGGACGCCTCCCACATGCCCTCTCCCATTTGTCTCTCTGATTAATATAAAACCCCTTCCCACTAGGGCCACTATTTCTCTGAAAAACCCAAACAATTGGTGGCTATTTGATTGGCCTTGGCCTTCATGGATGCAGGGGGAATTGAGGAGGGGGGGGGGAAAAAAAAACAAAAAACAAAGCATTTGATCTATTCATCCATCCGCATGGAAATCAATGGGCTCTGTCTCTCAGACACACCCCCACTGTCCGTCCTCACTTTTACTTTACCGCAGGAATCCTGCCCACCGTCTGAGTCAGCGGCATCGGAGTAACAGTGGAGACCGGCGGGGACCACGAGTCCCACTGCCGCAATAAACACTGTAATCTGTGTAAATTAAAATGATGTGACAACACATTTAAAGACAAAGGACTATTATTCCTGAGAAAATCCCAAGCTTCACAACTACCGCTGTGAAATATGATTAGAACCTTTTTTATATGAAGAGGAGGGACTGGGAGGGAAAGACGGACGGCTGTGGAATATTCCACAGCCTACTGTACATGTTGTATTTGTGCAGCTACAGTATGCTGCGTGTCTCTGATCCGTTCAAAATGAGAGCATAGTGGCTTTGCCCCGGGCGATATTGCCTGATAGTTAACCTTTCAGATGGCACTGAAAAGGTTGCCTGCCTTATCTGACTTTTTAAGTTTACTCTCCAGCATGTTTATGTGTGGAGGCGATGCAGGTGGAGAGGATGTTACTCATATTATTAACAATTGTTGGGAGACATTCTAGTTGCGTGTTTTAATTCAGAATACCTGGTAAATATAGCCGGATAGTTTCAGTACACTTGCGTTCATCAGAATAATGAAATGTTTCCTCTTCTTATTATCACTGGTAAAGGTAAAGAATCATGCCGGCGTCCCTCTGACCCTCAGATATTTCTTGCTGTTGCCGGCCAACCCCACACTGTGAGAAGAGCCGCTCTAAACTATGTTTTGTGGACGGCACTCCTACTACAAAAGCAGCAATAAAAAGATACTGCCGCTCCTGACATGGGGGCACTTTGGCTATATGTGCGCCTCATGAGCAGTGCTGGTAATCATAGCGGAGCACAACATTTTTAGTACTTTCCATTAATACAGTCAAATCAGAAACAGCTTCAGAGCTGGATCATTAATTACAAGGCAGCAGATGAAGTTAGCATTCACAAGGGGGAAACAGTGAAGCATCGGGCGGCGTGAGAGGCAGATATTTCTGTCTGGAGCAAAAACACAGCTGAAGTAGCGAGTAATGGAGTTAGATTCAAAGGATGGCCTGAAACGCCACTCCAGAAACAAAAGTATAATTCCCCGTCTACAGGATGTGTAAAATAGTAATGGTTTGTTGTCACATGTTTCATTTTTACCATGTAAGAAGAATATTATATCAAAATTGTCCTCAAAAAACCTAAGAAAAGCTGGTTCACTGAACTGTAAAATACTTAAAAGATGTAAAGATAACTGCATTCAGAGGACATTCAAATGACTATTCTAATCAATAAGCTGCATAATGTAGCAGCAACTATAGCAAGGCTTGCCAGTGTGTGGAGCACCGTAATAAAGGGTAGGATTCATATAAGTTTTTTTACTTCTTCCTACTCCTTTTCGAATCTTGTGTTTCTTTTTTGTACTCTTGTATGTCCATAAAGGGATACATGTTTTCGAAATAAAGCCAATCAAATCAAAAGCATTTAGACCTTCAGAGTGCCACAAAAGACGGCAACAATGAGTTCTCACAGAAAGCAACCACGGTAATGCATTACTTAACCAGACCTCCATCCATCCATCCATCCATCCATCCATCCATCCATCCATCCATCCATCCATCTTCATCCGACAGGGGCCCACCACTCATCCTCTGTGTGGCCCCTCTTCCAGATACAGTGTTTGCTCTATTTGCGCTGTGAGAGCACCATAATGCTGAATTTCATTCAATGCACATCAATATGATGTGTGTAATTTAATTGTTACGATTCCCTGATTTAACCAGAGTTTTCCCCAACCTGAAAAGTGCATAAACCATATAAAGCCTGTTAATACTGCAGTCATTACAAGCGAATCTTGCGTTGCAAGATATCAGCAAGAAAAGAAAAAAAAAAAAAAAATCCATGAACATCTTACTGATGCGTTCATTACGAACACGTTGGCGACTTGGCAAATGTGTAATCCATCGAACATTTTCTCCCTGTGTTAAAAGAACACATAATCCATTCACCATTATGTTTGCTTCAGAACACATTCGCTGTTGCAAATTAGTTGCATATGAGTGTAATTTCAAGGTTGCACGAAGATATTTCATCAATTCTGAGTTATTGAATGTGAATATCTGAGTCAGTGTGCACCATAAAAGCATTTCAAACAAAGCATATATGTATATATATATAAATATTAAAAAAATACTTTTTCCTGGTTAATTTCACAGATGCTCTGAGACCATATTTGTAATTTTTCATCTAATTCGCTCATTGTTCGCGGCTTCAGGCCAGTTAATGTGACAGACACTGTTTGGCCATGACATATAGCATAAAGGACCTTGGAGTGGGGAAAAAAAAAAACGCCCATGAAAGTTGGCATCAGGGCACATTCAGAAGGAAGAGGGGGACGCAGAGTGAAATGCTGATTGAAAAGAGGAGAAAATCAATCAAGCGAGCTTGTCTGATTGACAGCTTGCCAAGGTGTTTTCTGTGGAGGTGTCAAGAACAGCACAATTGGTCTCCCCCATCCTCTCTCTCCCTCTTTATGCTCCCCCTCTTTTTTTTTCCCTGTCTCATCCATCACTTGCCTCTTCACCCATCATCACACTGTCGTCTCCTTCTAAATGTCTAAAACTCCCCCAATATCTCTCTCTCTCTCTCTCACTCTTCACTCCATCGTTCTTCCTCTTCCACAGTCTCTCTCACACAGACCTCCCCATATTCTCCCTCATTTTCTTAGCACAGATGCATTCGTTCAGCCATTTAAGTCTGCAGACTGACGCTCCTTTAATCTTGTCGTTCTGTAACCTTCAGGAGAAGAGAAAGAGCTGCTCCACTTGTGTTTCTTTTTTTACATTCACACCGATCCACCTTTTATTTTCCGTGCTTTCTCATTACTCACCTCCGTTGAGGTGGCCGTTCTGTACGATTTGTTTTCATTATAGTCTCAGATGCGTTACGCTGGCAGGAGGAGCTAAAACAAAGCAGCGGGAGACGTCGGCGGACCACCGCTGCGTCCAGACGGCAGGGCGGCTGAAATCTGCGTGACTCGGCCATATTAATGTAAATGGGTCCACAAATAACTCGGCGGCGTAGAATGGAGCGTGAGAAGCTTTTGGCTCGAAAAAAAAGGGGCAAAGTACTCGCTTTTAATCATTCCTAACATTTCACTCCAAACTTTTTGAGGGATTATCTGAACTGTTCGTCTTCGTAGAGGTGGGGAGGAGACAGGGTGTGGGCTCTGTTTCAGAATGCCACTCCGCTGATCCGGAGCCACATTTGCTGCTTGATAATAAATTGTAACTTGGTGACTGTAACGACACAAACAGCTTCTTGATTCAGATTTCTTATTTATTTATTTTTTTTTATAAGTGGTTGATCTCCTGCTTGTTGATGATAAAAAGATGAAATCCACCTCAGGTGATGTAGAATAAACATTCTATTGATTTGTGTTATTTATCTACAGCGATCGCAGTTCCACTTTCTGAGTCCAGGCATCAAGTATAACAAACAAGGATTGATGAAACGGAAGATTTTCATTCCGACTCTTCATATCTTGAGATGTTTTACATTTCCAGAGTAACAGTCATTACGGTTCACCTCGCATGACGCAGAAACAAAAACCATCCTGAAAATAACTTTGTTTTGAGTGAAATGTAATTCTTCCTGTTTTCTTCAATCCGAAGAGACAAGACTATTCTGTGACAACGCTCCAAGAAAAAGACCCTCGTCCACGCAGCTGATTAAAGTTACATTCTTACACAAATACTATGAAATAGTTGAAATGTATAATATGGTGGATTAAATTGAAAAAAAAAACAAAACAAAAAAACAAAAAATAAACCGCAGCTTGGTCCATTAACTGTTGATTAGGTTTGCAAACCAAAGCTAGCTGTCCGTATGAAAATGAAGTAGCTGCAGGAAAAACTTACACACACGTCTGAATTGCCTGTCGGTGTGTGTGTATGTGTGTCTGGCAAAGCTTTTATGCATAGCTGGATTGAGCTCCTGTTCCCTCTAACTTGGATGAAGTTGATGAAGATGGATGGATGGTGTGTTGATGTGAGAGTGAAATACGCTCTGTTTAAATCCAACTCCAACTTTTAAATTTGCCTCCTTTTTTCAAAGCAAATGGATAAAAGAGTAGCAGACTAATTTCAATAAAAAGCTGAAGCCAGCTGCAAAAAAAATTCCCAATATTCTGCCACATATATATTTGCATATTTGTCACGTCATCATATATAATATTCACAGAGAGGATTTTGAGAAATCCCACAAAGAAATATCGAGGAATGTGACACTAACTGGCTCCACTGCAATCAGCAGTTATAGAGCAGGATTTTTCTCACGTTTTTCTTTTTCAGGCTGTGTTTTTTAAAAACACATTTAATTTGAAATAAAGCACCACATTAAAGTGCCAACTTTAATTTATAATAGGTTTAATTTAGAATATAGAAAGAACTGTGTGGTTCTGTGAGGTAGATGCCCATTTTAACACAATTCCCACTGTGGGTCAAATTCACTGAATATCTTGCCATTGGTGCATTTTATTCTGTGTTACATTGTCTGCCTTCGAAGGGTGCCAAAGCATTTGAAAAAAGGTGAATGAATATTGCATTTTAGTTGCATTTGAGTGATGGAGTTAAAATTGGAATACAACCGTCTTGGCATAAGACAAGTCTGAAATTTGTTGACGTCCATTTATTTAATTGTGACAATTCATCATCACTCCACAAGGTGATTAAATGGCTTTTAAAGATGCATGTTTTGCAATAAGTCTGTGGTTATTGGCCATCTGAATATTTTTTTTAATTTTAGAGAAGACAGCAACCATATTGAAATTCCCAGCAACACGATATATCCTTAAAAAATATTACACTTGCATCTAAGTGTGACATAAACGACAACTCCAGTAACCTAAAACAAAAGTAATGCGGGTAATTGTCCAAAATCAAAACTTGAGGCACTGAGTAGATATAGAGGGTTTTCCCGACGCATCATCAGGCGCGTCATCGACCCGGAAGTCGCCATCTTGGAGGTACTCCGTATCACAACAAAGCATGAGTCCTAAGGAAGATCCAGAGTGTTTTCAAGAAAAATGGTAAATTACTGCCGTGTCAATGGTTGTACCAATAGGTCAGACCGAGAAAAACATTTGGAATTCTATAGACTTCCGAAAGTTATAAAAAACCAGGGTGAGGAATGCCAAAAACTATCAGAGGAACGGAGGCGCTTGTGGTTAGCAAAGCTTAACCAAGATCTACGAGGGAAAAATCTGAACATCCAAATTTGTTTGGCACATTTCTTGTCAGGTAAGTGAAACAGAGTGCAACAGTTTAAGCTCATTAATGACTTCATATGTTACTTTGATCATTCATAAACGTTTAGCTCAACAGAAACTTGATTTTTTGTTGTCCCTTGCCTTAAGAGATGTATTACTCCTGAAGAAAACAGTTTGTGCTAGATTTTTAAAGTATTTTATGTAAAAAAATATATATATTTGAGCTGTCACACTATTTGTAGCCATCAGCTTGGTAATATTTCCGTTTTAATCAATTACTTAGAACCCCAACCCCAACAAAAGCGCTGGTCCCCAGTGAGGGTCAAGGAGGTGGGAGCCAACTCGTGCGGATCTTTACCACCAATAAACCGCAGCTTCTCGAAATATCGGGCTTTCTCTTGTAACCCAAGGCCTTCCCGATATTCCTTTGCTTCTTCAGTCCGTTTTGACGAGCTTTCTTGTGCTTTCGACATGGCTGAACGCACTCAAATTGTTCCATAACACACAATCGAGACTACTGTCAGTATGATTGTTTACACTGAGTATCTCCAATATGGCGGCGCAGCGAGGGTACCGCCCAAGTCGCGACGCCGGTGAAAACCCTCTATTGAAGTATCACAAGTCTCCATGAGCTAATTTGAAGAAACGCCTCACACTAAAATAAGAACTGAGACAATTATGACCTCCTTTCAAACATGTTAAACACAGATGGAGTTTTTCTCAGTGTCGTATTTTTAAATTTTCAGCTTTTTTCTCTGTCCAAGGACAGAATACCAGTCTAACACGTTTCCACTTTCCTTTATAGCAAGCTGCATAACCGAAATCCACATTTTCCCATCAGCGTCTCTAAATTTCTCCCACAAATGAATCACCTGGCGTTTCCGTCTATGATCACCCAACACCAGATTGTGGCTGTTTTGAACCATTTTCGCTGCGACTGAAAACTTTTATTAAGTTTTCATTGGCCCTTGAAAGCGTGTTGAAGGGAGGAAGGTTGGAGCAGCTGCTTTGTGTCACTTACCTCCATGAGAGACTGCACGGTGCGAGCGGAGGGGAACGTGGGAATCAGGCCCTGTTGAAATGACTTGTCAGTCAGTCTGCTCCTCTGTATTAAAACTGCAGAGAAGACATATTGACTCAGCCATCCCTGAGTGCCCTTGCTGGCTGGCTCCTCGACAGAGGGAGCCTTGATGCTAATTATAATGGGAAGACAAAGTCTCCCCAGCGGGCGGGCAAAGAGAAATCTAGTAGGATTACCGAAATGATGAATCATACCTTTTTACTTTCACAGCTTTACCGAGTTCATTATTTCATAAACTCGCAGCTCTCAGCATACAGTTATTATTTATTTATTTTTTGTTATTTACCGAAATGATGAAGTGCTTTTGTTTAACAATATCAACACGGGCAATGATATCTGTAGGACAGAGGGATAAAGAGGACTTTGCGGCACACACACACACACACACACACACACACTGCAGACGCACTCGGACAAATCTGCAAACACAGGCGAAACTACAGCTGTGACGGAAATTTCTCATTTTAACCAAAGAAAAAAGAAAATTGTTAGTTTTAGAGAAAAGACATCTAAACTGAAATTTAGTTTGCTTAACAGTTAGGCTATATTTTTTTTACAAGGTTGCAAATTAGTATAGTAAAATCAAATTCTTCATGATTTATGCTGCTTATGGACTTGTTTTTAAAGTTTATTTTCTTACAGTAAAAGTTTTGCTTCCAATCTTATCAACTGTTAAAAAACATCCATCTTACTACTATTTTGAGTCTTAATTCACCTGTGAAAATAAAAATTTAACTCATCAAGAGTGATGGAAACAGCATTTTCACAGCACTTTCTTAATAAATAATAGCTCAATAAACCGCTGTTCCACTGCTGTACTGCCTCCACACAATGTCATTTTTTTTTACATTTAATTGCATGCTCACAAAATAAACTAGCCTGAGACAGCAGGTTAATTAGCGGACCACGACAGGGTTGGGCTAGACATGTCCGGACAGTGTTGTCATTTCCCTTCTCTTTTAGTATTTATGCCAGGCTAATTACCTCTTTGCTCTCGGTTTGTACTTGACATAGATACGTGACCGCGGTAATGTTTGTTCCTCTTCCTCCGTCAGGATAAACAAAGGAGAGCAAAATGAGAATTCCATTCATATATTCACCTTTTTCATGTAAGCTATCAATGGGGATTATTATAGGACGAATTTAAAAGGTTTACAGGAATACATTTTCAAACCAATTTTCTCTCAAATCAAAAACTTTAGGATGATTGCTTTACTGCACAGGGATCAATTTACAGAGCGAGAAGACAAGACAGAAGATTGTAGCAGTGTTGAGAAATGGAGTGCAGACAGAAGTGGAGGGGAAACTTGGAGATAGATGTCTGATCAGATAGGAAGTAACTGCAATGAAAGAAGAAAGGAATAATCAATGGAAAGCGAGGGAATGGAAGACTTGACTGGAGATGTGTGACGTGAAAGCCGGAGGAAGGAAATCAATAAAACCTTTCTGATTACGGCCGCCCGACTCGAACGTGATGGTATCGTTCTCCTGTGGATTGTAGTGTTTTAGCATGTGTGACAGATGAGTTGAGTGGTGAGATCCTCTCCAGTTTGATCATCTTCTGAGTCGAATATGGTTCCTTTTAGAGAGACGTGTCCCGGCCGCATCCTCGCTGGGCCCCAGCAAAGTAAGTAGTTCTTTGGTGCGAGTGGCAGTCATTCAGCGGCAGCGAGGAAAAAGGGTAAAACAAGGTATGATTGTTGAGACAGAAGATTAGAAGAAAAGTGTCGAGTGTGAGGAGAGGTGAATGAACCAGGAGTGGAGATGAGAGCAGAGACAGAGCCGAAGAAAAGCTGCATTAAGAAGAAAGGAAGAAATATGTAATAGAAATGAAAGGGCACTCCCGCTGTTGATAATTGGAGCGGTGATGTGCCAACACAGTCTGAGAGGTTTTCCACCTGAGGGGAGTGTACCACAGGGGCCCTGGCAGTAAAACCACATTATAGCCCTCCTGTGTGCGCCGGGCAGCTTCCTCCAAAAGCTGAAGCCCAAAACTGAGGAGACAGAAGAGAGTGAGTGAAAGAAAGAGGCTTTTCTGCTCTTTCTGTCCAGCTTGCCCACACACTCCTAACCCCAACCCAACGGCTTTTCTGAAAACCTCATTATGTTTCGACCTGCAATGATTTGATCGACTGTACTTAACTGAAATGTTTCATCTTTAGATAGCAAAGTCCTGAAAATGATTGCAGCATAAATGACAGAAACACTAAAAATGTAGCTTTCATATGTTTCCGCTAGTGGGTGTTGTGTTTATGTAATCAAACCACCATAAATGCATGTTGAGAACAGAGTTACAAAAAAAAAAAAAAAAAAAAATTAGGCACATTCAAACTGTCTTTCTTTATTGTTCTGCTTTTTTCCATTTTCACTTTCCAGGTTTGGTCGTTTAAATCAGGTCGAAGTTGGATAAACAGTTAAACCCGGGTCTCCTTGCTAGTTAATTGGCACCAGGGATTAGTGAGTGAGTACTCTGTTCATGTAGAAGGGGTTCCTGTCAGACACAAGTCTGGCTTTCATCTTCAAAATTAAAACAAATTGGCAGGCATGCTTTATCAGAGAGAGAGAGAAAAAAAAAACATTGGAAAATCACTGTGTGGGAGAAATGCACAGCCACATCGGTACTGGCTTACAACCATAGATAGTAAAATACAATGGCTGAAATCTCATTCTGAAGATTTCAAGGAGTTCAGCAGGACGTCTCCATATTGAACATAAATGTGATTGGTCCAGCCTGTCACGTGACTGCATCAGGTGGACAGAGGAGGCTCTGTGATAGGGCGATTTATGCAAAACTGTAACTCGTAAAATAAAGTCAGCAGATGATTTATGTGAAAATCAAGAGTCTGGTGAAGCCAACACGGTTGTAGAAATTAGTGATAGAGACAAGAACATGTTCTGAAACTGGGCGCTTTACATGTTTATTTGCACGCTGAAAATTGGCGTTTTTGAAAGGGTTCCAATGAGAAACCGATATCATCGCCCCCTGCTGGAATTTCCCTGAAATTACAGCTTTTATGCACTTCCGCATTACCTTCATGCTTTACTAGCGGAGGTTGCCGCTTGCTTAAAACGCTAAGTCTAGTTTGGTGTCGTTCAAACTCTGTGAAGGAAACGTCACTCATCACAACAAGGACCGCTTAGCTTAATTGAAGGTGAAGATTTCAGGAGGTTAAGAGAATATGTTTAATCTGAATGCACGGTTTCAGGATAGAAAGCGATAACCTCCAGAGAACTACATAACAAACACCTGGTACTTCACCAGGACTTGAAATCTGATATGGTTAAAAATTGATATAAATGCCTTTAAAGGACTCTTAACTGAGAAAGAACATATTTAAAATACTTGATCAATTTACCCAAATTTGGATTATTTGAAGTGTTTACTTTCAGACTCACTTGAAAATGTCTGAAGTGCAGCTTGTGTAACTCAATCTATTTTTCATCTGTGAAGCAGGCACAAAAATAAAATGAAATTTAGAATTTTTATTATTTATTTTTTACAAAGTAGCACGATTATGTTGCATCTTTACTAATAAGATTTCTATGAGAACAGAAGTCTTCTGTTTTTATGGAGCTCATACAGCAGAGACATCTTCAAAATGTCGTATTTCAACTAAACCAAGTCGTCCACCACTTCCTCTGTCTTACGATGAAGTCAAGACAAACACGGGAGTAATGACAGATGCGATTAAGAGGAGAAATAAAGACATCTCCAGTTGCACAGGAGCAGAGGTGAAGATGCTGCGAGGTATCTGCCACACGTACAGGAGGTAAACAGTGACAAAGTTGCTCGTCGCGATCGACCAGTATGTTGCGGCAGCAGGTTGTGTGTGACCCAGTCATCTTCTCACCGTTATGACTCACTGTCAATTCCGGTCCGTAATTTTCTGAAGTCGTTGTCAGCAATTATGCTCTATGTAATGACAGCAAATGTTCAGAACATAGCACACAAGTGGGTACAGACTGACATCTGTATAATTAAGTTATTGTTGTCCAACTGTGGGTGGCACAAATGGTGTCAGAGTTATGTAACCACACAACGTCCTATATAGGAGTCCCCATTTAATTAATGGTATATGCGATTCAAACGCACTTTGACAGTTTTATTTACAGCCAAATTTCATGTTGCACAGTCTAATTTTATGGCATGTGTTTCTGTCTCTTTTTTTAAATGTTATATTCTTTGCTCCCAGTCTCATCTGAGTCATACTCATCAAAACCGGTCCATTCATTCAGTTCTTAGAGCGGCTTCCAAGGCACACTGGTGACACAGATGTGTGTGTGTGCGTGTGTGTGTGTGTGTGTTATCTCATTTTTCATTGACGAATCCACCAAATAATTATGTCTTCTTGAATTTCTAACCAGGTAGTTAAACCGTTTTTAAAAGAAATGCCACATCAGACTCAAAATGTTATCTGAAGCTTTGCAATTGACTGAAAAGACTGGAGGTGGTGTTTAAACAGTAATTTTACAGGGAAATCACTGAATCTGAGGATATTCTACATGAAAAGATCCAATGTTTCAATGCAAGTAAGAACTTAGATGGCATTTAGGAAAAACTGCCAGCAACAAGATAGTTAAACCGCTATTTGGTGGGAAATGAACCTGTTGAATGCTACTGTAGTAAACATGTTGGGTTTTTCTCTATGAAAGTGCCGAGAAATTACTGTGTTGTACTTGGCACTATGTAAATAAAGCTGAATTGAACTGAATTTATAACTAGTTTAACTGACAGTCCCAGCGACAAACACTGAAACCAGCTTGTGAACCATGCATCTCCTTCCTACTATACGATGAATCACAGTCAGAATTTAGTGGTTTTATTTTATTTCATTTTTCTCTGGGATCCTGGATCTCGTCCCCGAAAATGAAACGTCGTGTCCATTTATCAATTTCAAAAATCCAAGCGGCTTGCAATGTGTGAAATAGTTGTTTTTGCCCCATAACTTACTTAAAAGGAAACACAGCTGCAAACAGCATTGAGAGATACGTTAAGAAAGGTCTAAATATTGATAGAGATGGATAGGGGTTGAGCTGGATATGGAAAGATAATGTCAGAGTGATTTGCACCATGGGAGGTAGAGGTTTAAATCCAAAGTGTAACTTTAAAATACGGAGCTGAACAACATGCCACTTTCAGCATGGGCGTGTTTTTACCATTATTCTACGCGAGCCAGGCAATGCATCAGTATCGGCAATATGTCTGCACATGTTACTCCCACGTTCACCTGTGCTCTTGCAAAACACTGTGTTGAGTGTGTATTTATTTAGACTTGTTTACCAAAGTCCCAGCGAATTACAGCGCATTCACTTCTCACACAGTGTTAAAAAACTGTAAAAGGACCCAGGGCAACATGTCCCATTTTCACTTAGAATTACCTTTTCCCCAAGCCGCTCTTTTCATTGTTTTGGTCCCAGTTGATAAATTTTTGCTCAGAAAACTTGTAGCTCAGAGCTCTGGGGATCGGCCGTAATCCCCGGAGGGTCTCTTTGAAACTCTTACAGCTAATAGTTTTACATTCACACAATATTTGACTTGTTTTTAGGGGCAGATGGGTTTTCTGAACTTGTTAGGTTGAGAGAAATGATTGTTCAATACAGGCAGCTGGGCAAGGTTAGAGGCTGTTAAAAGTTTTGCTTTGGTGTTTTTGTTTTCATGCTCCTCCAGAGGACCTTGGCATAGAAACAAAACACTCTCTCTGGTCTTGACGAAGGTATTATGATCTCCGCTTAGATGCAGGGTATTTTTTTGGTGTCGTAGTTATTCCCACCCATCCCTCTGTCTTTTCACGTGAAGGTCACAGGAACAATAATGACACAAAACCTTCTCTTACTTCTGTTTGATGTTCTCAAACTTTTTATTCGATAGACCTGAGTCTGTTGAGGAGGTTTTTTTTTTTTTTTTTTTTTTTTAAATAATGTTGTGTTATCTGGTTTGCATTCAAAGTATTTTCACGCTGGTGAGTTGAGCACCAGTCTTACACTCAAAAATTTGCTCACTCATGTAGTCCAATGAGCAAGGCACTGCGCAAAAACATGTGACCATCCCAGAGATGATCCAACGTTGTGATTCACTCAAATGCAACAATCAACAACTCAGAAACAGTGATGTACATTATATGCTGTGTTAACACACCGTATAGAAGCATTGATCGCTGTGCAGCAGCAAATCCATCCTTCCATCCCTCCATCCACATGGAGTCGTATAGTGGCAGGTCGGAGAGCAAAAACCCCAGACATTTCTCTCGTCTGCAACTTCTTTTTGCACTTTAACACGACCCAAATTGCTTCCAGGCCAAACGAGAGATATAATCTCTGCAGCGGGTCTTGGACCGACCCTGGGGCTCGACTTTGAGTCTCTCCTGGATGACTGCACTCCTCACCAAGAGCGAAGCCTGCCGTCCTATGAAAAAAAACTCATTTCCGTCTCTTACATCTGCAAGGTCATTCTCTGGGTCGTGACCTAACGTTCATGACCTTCGCTAGCATTAGGGATGTAGAATGACGAAGAAATAGAGAGCTTTGCAGTGCTTCAGCACAGAAGTCAGATCTAAATGTGTGCCCAAATTGGGATGTGGCCCCCTCCTGTCAGGAGACTGAGTCTCCTCTGTCTGGGGATCGGGTCCATCTGGAGAGGCCATGACATCCTTCTCATCTGAGAGAGCCATGAAAACATGGCGCTCTCTGTATTTTCATGCTCAGTAGCCATGGAAACAACACACTTTGCCAGTTGGTGCAAAGATTCCTCTAAAGCAGAACAAGTAGGTGTGAACACACATGAAACAAAATGCAATGCAAATCAATTTACATATTGACCTGCACTAGGTGACACTCACCTGAAAATTTCTACCTTCTCTCTGTCAACCTACTTTAGTTCTTCGGTTGTGCCGGAGCAGTGAGTTATCTAAAACACGCAGTGGGACCACAGAAAAACAAACCGCAAAATGCTTCTGTTCATGATCATCAGAATTTGAATGCCTAGTCAATTTCTCTGTTCAGAATCAACCCACTACTGCAGAAACAATCATCACACTTCTTATTTTATTTGACACCTGCAGTGATTGAGCTTCATAAAACTTTCAGAAATCATGCCCACGTAAGGCTAAAGGCCTGAAAAATAAGAAGTTACCAAGATAATCTAACTTATGGACCCAGCCATTCTTAGTTTTGACCTTAGAAACTTATGGCAAGTCTGAGGGACGAGGTTAATTTCTTCATTTATTCAGGAGGGAGATTCATAAAAACAACATTCATTGCAAAACTTCTGCATCCACCCAAGATCAACAGAGAGCACGCACGTGGTAAATGGCATGCTGAACTACTCTCATAATGTTGAGTCTACTTTTGGAATATAATATATCGCGCTTTAGTCTGCTCAGAGAGCATTTGCATCGCATCGAATGATGAATGGTAATGTGACATGGAACCACCTTATGCTGGCAAACACAAATTTTAGAGTTAACATCTGCTTTGTAGCTTTTGTTGGGTTCATGAATACTAATCAAATAACATTTACAACAGTCGCAGATACACTACAAAATGCACAAACACACACTCTCACTGAATAATTTGAAAATGTCTAACCCCAAATTACCCCGAACACCCGGCTCTGACAGATGGGGCAGTGATCAACGTCTTGATAAATGTCAGGCCAAACGCTGAAGACCATTAGCAGCTGCTATTAATCTATTTGCGAAAAAAAAAAAAAAAAAAATTAGTTGATATTTTTCTCCCTGAGTGTTTTTCAATGCTGCGGAGGATGGCTTTAGAGTTATATATGACTCTTTAAGTGTGTTGTTTTGTTGTAGGAAGATCTCCGCACAAAGACAGAGAAAAGAAGCAAAAATAGTACAAGACAAGAGAAGCAAACCGGGAAGAAAGAGGAGCAAATCTCTCTCCGTTTTCCACTGAGAGGTGGAGTTAAGACGAGGTTTCAACAGACTGATGAAACTGCTGATGATTTAATGTGTTTTCATTCACTGTTAAAAAGACACGCCACACCTCCTGGTGCCACTCATTCAACCTTTTGCTTAACAAAGCAATTTATAGACCCTTATTATTTTTCTGCGCCTCCTAATGCTTCTTCAGTAGTCCTTGTGGCACAAATGGAGTCAGAATTGAAAAGACAGACTCCTTTCCGGTTCAAATGAGGATTTTAGGGATAAGCTGCCTCCTCCTGTCACTTTACTCCACCTTATTGCCATGTAAGAGAGACAAAGTGGCAAAGCGGCACACAATAACAAGTCAGAGACTGTCCACGATGCTGATCCATCCCAGAATCACTGACATTAAGATCACATTGGGGGACATAATGTAATTTACCTGCCTCATCAGCTAATGCAGCACAAATCCATTTTCGCCCAAACAGGAAGAGCCACATACATTACCTTGATGACTATGCAGAGTCAAGGGGGAAAGACTAATGAGACTAAATGTAATTACTGTCCACCTCCGATTTGAAAACAAAATAAACCCCGCTGCACTCCCATTTGAGAACAAACCTTCTTCACAGCACCACTCAGTGCTACAATGGGCTTTCGGGTCATTATTTAGACCAGTGTTCATTTGGACTTCCATTAGCTGATGGCGCAGCCGCCGTATTCTTCCTGACATCCATGAACTGATTAAAAAATACACAGGAAGTGTTGAGTTATTGACATTTTAACAATATATTGACGAAACTTTCCACTCTATTTGCTGAAGTGCTCCGTTAGTGGCGATCCAGTCGCCCTGATTTCATTGAAAACAACGTACTTTGTGAAGTTCACTGACAGAAAAAGACACTTACGATGCACCAGTCTGGTTTCCTCACCTGTCTTTTTACATTGTCCTCGTACAAGGTGACTTCTCCGGGATTATAATGTGCCATAGAGGTGAAAGTGTCGGATGAGTGTGCTCTACTTTCCCCCTGTCCCCCTCCGAACCCGCAGCATCCTGATGTAGGTGAGCCGCTCTGGAGCCAGGCAGCGTTTATGCAGCATGAGATGTTTGCGAGAGGGTGGATGAAACATTTAAAGATCTTGAAAGTTGCTCAGTAAGGAGATTAAGATCCTGAAGGAACTGGCATGTGAAACCTCCTCTCAGTGTGAGATTCAGAAGACAACAGTCTCTTTTCCAAGGAGACAAGTCTGGCCTCCAGCTGTTCGCCGAGAATGTTTATACTGAATATTATCTATTTGTTTATTATTTTTATTTATTTATGTTACAACCCATTTAATGTATTGAAGGAGGAGAAAGTGGAATGGCTGATTGTGTGTGTGTGTGTGTGTGTGTGTGTGTGTGTGTGTGTGTGTGTGTGTGTGTGTGTGTGTGTGTGTGTGTGTGCACGCGCGTGTGTGTGTGTGGGGGGTAGGGGGCATGAATAATTAACCGGAAATAAACAAAGTAACAAAAAATGGTAAATAATCTTATCGTATCCAACAGCTGCGTTGATACCCCGACACCCCCACACCCTCGCCTGGTAAAGAAAAAGCCCTGTCCGTGCAGTTAAGCTGCTTATAAATATTTGTAATTAAAATCGGAGAGGGGAGGCTGAGAGAGTGGCATCTTTATCGCTGAAGACACTGCTGCTGCAGGTGTCTTTGATGCCCAGGAAAGGCGTTTTTGATCTGACAGTGCAGGAGTGTCGAGACGCCGACCGACTTGTCCCACTCAGCAGCATCCCTCCCTGCTCTTATCCCCCCCCCACCTCCACCACCACACACACACACACACACATACACACACACACACACACACACACACACACCTAGTTCATTACCCATTTTCATCTATTTCCACCAGAACTTTGAAATCTCGTCAGCACAAATCTTTCAATTATTCATCAACGCTATTTGCGTATTTGAGGGATGGACAAAACTTTGTAATTTTGCAGAGATGTGCACGATGCTGCATCTGGCTTTAAGTATAGTCGCAATAATTTTATATAAACTACTTAGCCCGAAAAAATGTGAAAGTGGCTTTAATCATTTTATTCACTCAGTGGATTGAATCTAATGTCAAACTGCTCTCTTATATAGTGAATGATCAATGCATCTATGAGGCTTTTCATAATGTTTTTCACCTTTTTCTTTTTGGTTTTTGTGATGTAAAAATTCCCATCTGCATGAATTAATGTGAGTCCTTGTAATATTTCAAGACTGTCCCTTTTCTCTTGCAGGATAAATGGATGTCAGGATTAGATTATACAGTTCAGTTGCCATCTTCTGTTTGATTGATACGGAATCTGGTTCATTTTGGTGAATGTCCAATATGGAAATAACTACATCCCCTTCAATGTTGAACCAACAGGAGATGAATGAGTGATATTTTTTAGCTTGTTGGAGTAAGTTGAGAGGGACGCCGTAGAGTTTAGGGAAGTGAGTTTGTCAGATGTTTACTAGTTTGAATCCCGCTGCGGCCCTCTGAGCAAACCCCGGCCACTCTGCACATGTTATATTAAAGCACAGCGCGCTGTAAAAAGCAGTGAAGACCTCACTCGGGCTAATTTGGGAATAAATATCAATGTAATTCCAGATGACAGACCAGCATCTAACATTGTAATTAGTCTGAAGTCCGTGCGGACCTTGTCCAGCTCACGAAGCTCCACGTTCTGATGGAAAAAGAATTAATGTTTCCTCAATACTGATATGACTCTGATCAATAAAAATGTGCTGAATATAAATCAATCCCCTCAAGTCATGTGTATAGTGAGCATGGCTGTTGCAAAACACCAAACCTGTTTCCTCTGCTTAAAACAAGATTCCCCCCCCCCCACCCCCATGAGATGCCTTGTTTTTGTTCATCTGTTCCAAACCCTGACTATCTGAGTAAAAATACGTCGACGGTGCCATCACAACTACAAAGACAGCTGGGAAATCAACAAATAGCACTACCAATTTGTTTGTAGTGCGCTTTGTAACCAAAACAGACGGAGAAAGAGACCGAGAAAAAGAAGGCATAAATATACCCGCCCCAGAGGCGAGTGTCTGGCTCTGCTCCAGCATCTCACCTACCACAACCATTTTTTGAAATCAGCGAGTCATACCTCAGCCAAGTCAGCCGTTCCCATGCTTGGACATAATAGCAGAACTGAGCTCCTGTTTTTATCTTCCGCATGGCTGAGTATTTTTTTTTTTTTTTGCTGGGTATAGAAAAGCAGGATGTGGTGCAGAACATGAGCTACTCTTCAAATGGCTGCGAACCGAAAGCCGCAAATAAATGTTGTGCTTTTGAACATATGTTCGCCGGTGACAAGCGATCGGGAAGGCTCGCAGTAGATGAGAAGACTGGATACATGTATTACCGCCGCTGTAATACATTATGCCTGCAGACACAGTCCACATTCGAAACAGTGTTGTCAAGAAAGCCTTGCTGGTTGTCAGCTGTGATTAATGTGAAGTCCCTCAAACATGGCGAAATATATCAGCGAAAACTTCCAAGAGAAAGGTTACCGAAAACACAATCGCAGTGAATGAGGACATTGCTGAATTTCATACACTTTTTTCCCATCTGTCCCCAATCATCCCAGATGCTTCGTCTCACAAGAATTATGAGACCTTTCTCTCATGAGGAAATTGCTTTTGCAGCAACCTCATCGTGTTCTTTGGGATCCTTAGCAGCCAAGCAGAGAGTATGAGTGAGTGTGTGTTAGTGTGTGTGTGGGTGTGTGATGTGCTGACACAACTGAACAGTGTCACTCCCGGACCTAACACAAGGTGAGCACACGTCCTGTCACACACTCCTTCGCTGATAATTTGTTTGTCGTCTCTGAGGACCTGTCTGTGTCACCTCCCCGCTGGAGATTGAAGTGTGAAAGGCAGTTGCTTCATTTTTTCTTCTTCTTCTTCTTCTTTTTTTTTTTTTTTTTGCGTCCGATCAGATAAGTTTGTTATTAACGTTGGAGCCGCCTGCATCATTTGCTTGTGACACTGGTGTGATTAATATTGTGTCAAGGCGCAGGGAAAGTTTCCCAGTGCCAAGTGAATATAAAGGAACATTGGAGATGAAAATCGGGACTTACTGTGATGAGGAACATTAGCAGAGCAGCACAGGGCCGCCGTCTGTCTGTGAAGTGACCTTTCAGTTAAAATGTGGTTAGTGTCCATCATTAACCCCAGTCTCATCAAGAAATACCCTTTTTTTTGTTTTTTTCCTTCTGAAGTGTAAATTTGGTGGCAGGCACCTCTTTATGTGAGCGGCTCGGGGTGCAAGAACGCCAAGAAGATTGATTTAAAAACACTTGACTGAAAGAAACATCAAATCAAATGACGATCTAAGCAGCGAGTCAGAAGAGTGGAAAATGTAGCACACGAGATACGGAGCAGCATTGCAATGAGGGGAGGACTACAGTCGTGAACACTGCATGAAAGGGAAGAAGAGGTCAGGATCCAGTTGTTGGCTTGTTTTCCAGGGCGAGAAATGAAAAAAAAATCTACTTCATGATTTCTGTGGCAAACATTACACAAGCAATCCGAAGAAAGCAACAAAACCAGCAGAATTGGAGGCGCTGACTGACTTTTTTGTTGTTGCTGTTTTTACTTCCTCCACGCTTCCTTCTGGTTTTAAAATACTGGCGCCAGCGTTATGCTGAATCCAACAAGACCACCGAGAGTTAGACTCCAGTTGTGAGCTGAGTGTGTTTGAAAGTGGAGATGAATGTAGCCTGAAGCTCCGCCTGAAGCTGAGGTGAGGACTGGACTACACAGGTCTGATAAACTCCAAGTTAACGTCTCAGATGGTTTAAGCTTTTAGTGTTCAATTTTTACTGATGTTATTGTAAAATTAGAATGATCGAAAGTGAAGTTAACAGTTTTCATTTTTCCGAACTGACATTGATTTGTGTCAGGTTTGAAATAATACTACTAATACTGATAATAATAATACAAGTTGTTTGATATATGTTTGATTTATTTGTAGATCAACAGTATTATTTGCTGTGTACACTTGTTTTCACATTTGCAACATTGTATAATGTTCTGATTTTCAGTGTTGCGAAATTAAATCAGATTATCATTTTAAAACGTCCCTAATCAGTGTTTACCCATTTATTTATTCCATAAAAAAGACAGGATGAATGAAAGGTGCCTCTCCAAACTAAAACAGCACCTCTGCAGTCCCTCCATTGTAATTCATGCCCATTGAACTCATTGATTTGTTTTTTTAATGGCCTTAAACCCTTTTAATTTGCTTTTACAGAACTCAGGGGTTCTCAGCATGCAGTTGTGTTTAATAGAAACAGAAACTAATTCACTATTTACAGCTCTGTGCTAGTCTTCCATTAGTTTGGAGGGAAATCAAGGGACTTTTTGAGGACTAAAATGTACAATCAAAGCACTTCCTTGATCCCCGGATGGGAATGTCCCAGATGTTTGTTGATGTTTTAATGACAAATAATCTGTGTGCAAAATGTGGCATATGGTTCAAAGGGGTTTACTTATTCTTTTAATCATTCATATATCAGATAAACCAGTCAGACTGCCATCTGCCATTCTCCGAAGAACTCAGGTAGGCTTCCACCTTACCAGGATGTGTAAGTGACAGATGGAGGGAAGGGCTGAGGACACCTGCTGTCTCACCAAAAAACTGTCTCGGTCTGACGGACCACTTGTCTGAAATGAAGAGAAGTACACGATATATCTTCTGCTGACTTATCCTGACCCTTCCTATCCTCACTTTGGGGATAATTAGAGTAAATAATGAATTAACCGCTGCCACATGCATAAATGAACACTGCCCCACTTTGGTGACACACACACTCACACACACACACACACACACACACACACAGATTCTGCTGCAGGTAGTTAAAAACTCCAAGGAAATAATCCTATAAACAGCTGTAAGTAACAGACAGCTTCTGCTGCTGATAAGAATTTGGTAAAACTCCCATCCGTACAGGTAGTACGTCGTTTATGCATTAAAGTAGAGCTATGTGGACATAATACTGTCTAAAATTAAAATTGCACATTAAAAACAGTGATAATCTGGTTTTTATTGGTTAATAAAAAAAAATGTTTTAGTAACCTCAAGTTAGCAACGTGCCATTAGTGATAGAAAGCAGTCTTCGCATTTAAAGACACACACTAACGTGAGGCTGTTTTAATCACTCATACTTGGGATCACTTTTATTCCGATGTGTGTGTGTGTGTGTGTGTGTGTGTGCACACACTCGCAAATAGCTGCCAAGGTCTACCAGGAAACTGCTGTGTTGGCAGAGCAGATGTGTTCAGTCTTTGCTCTGTACTTCTTTGTGTGTGTGTGTGTGTGTGTGTGTGTGTGTGTGTGTGTGTGTGTGTGTGTGTGTGTAAACAGTGGAGAGATTGGTGATGCAGTAAAAATTGTTTCATTTAAAGTAAAGACCATTCAGCATTCGCCCATTGGAGGATGGATGTATTCAAATTAAATTCACAGATGTCAGACAGGAAAATAACCATCGCGTTGGACTGAACCTGACAGAAAGACTCGTGATGTGGACGCACTGGGTGTGAGATGGACTCCTGCTCTTTGATACGTCATTAAACCGTTCAGGTCTCAGTGTGTTAACGAACTAACTCACTAAAGTTGATTTGCTAACTTCCAGCAAATCGTCCTTGATCATTAAGGCAGAGGTCGACACTGTTTACCCTACGCCGAATTCTAACTGTCATTGTGAACGTGTGTGGAGAACGTGGTCACTCATCTCTGGGTTTTGCTGCAGAGAGAAAGAGAGGGAGCAAACAAAGCAGGCCACAGGCAGAGCTATCGATCGGTCTCGTCAAGGTTCAGGGATATAGATGAGTTACAAAACCACCATTAATTACAAATCACTTCTGCCATGAAAGTCGATTAGGGCAAAAAGCAGCAAAAAGTCTGTATCAAACAAAGAAAAGTGATGGGGCGTGCACGCTTCTCATCCAGGGGTGTCTTTGGCTCGTCAGGCCTGCTTACTTTGCCCTTCATATCCTCAGTTTTGATATTTCTTCACGTCTAGTTTGGTTAAAGTTGCGTGTAGATGTGCGATTATGTTATGCGCATCAGAAATTAGATGTGCGGACAAACTGATGCAGATGTTTTCCATATTCAATAGGCACGTTCCACCGCCTTATCACCGAGCACATAATCAATACATCCAGACACATGATATATTATAGCCCATAATGGTGCATATATTTAGCATGTGTTGAACCATATGCTAATGTGCACATAAAGAGGTGCGGTACTGTGAAACAGTCACGAACAGGTGCAGAGTTTACAATAATCCACAGGCAGGTTCACAGACGGTCGCTGTCAGCGCCACTTGAGAGAGTCCCTGCTGTCTCAGACAGGTTGCAGTGGAGCTGTGCTTTGCATTAAAATTGCAAGCAACACCCTCCTCAACCTCACACAATCTCTCCACCGCTCTCTCTCTCTTTTCTTTCTACAAGGCAAAATAAAGCGTTCTTAAACTCCAAACTGCATATAGCCCGCGCAACATTTTCTCCAGGTGTCACCCAGCCTTTGTTTTCCGTTCTCACGCCGTCCGACTCCGTGTCTGTCAGCACAGCTCTGCACCTGTCTCTGGTCCGCCGATGTTTTTAAGTATTTTTGGAAAGAGAGACCGCTGTCTGTGATTAATGTTTGGTGTGTAGCTGTGTATGTAAGCAATCACAATTCGTCCGTGAAGACCGCTCTCCCCGGCTCTGACAGGTGCGCCCGGGCACACCGGAGCGCGGCACCGTCTTCTACTCTGTAAAGCTGATTTCAAATACAGCCATTTCAGAGGAGGATGTACCGCAGTGGCATGAAGCAGGCAGGCTAAACAGATCAACAGCTCGCTCCCGCTCACTCCTGCTCCAACTCCTCTCCTCTGTCTCTCTGCCTCACAGTTTGCTGAGCCTCTGCTTGCCTTCCCTCTGTTTTATTGTGACAAGACACAGCAAGCCATGGCTTGAATACCAACGTGATAATTTCTTGACAGTCTCCCTTTATTTGTCTGCTATCACCCTGATAAGATGATTTTCACTCTCGGGGTTTGTTTTGTCTTTGCAAAGATGGCCTTGAAGACTAAGCTCATTCTCTCTCTCTCTCTCTCTCATTTGTCTTTCCATCAGTTGTGGTTCTCCTATCTTTCAGACCACTGTGCTCACACATTGCGATGGGTATGAAAAGGAGTCCGAAAGTCAAAGATGATTATGGGAAGACGCCACGCAGAGGAGAAATGTGTCCAGCCGAGCTCACACTGAAGACAGTATTAGGGAATAATGGTGTGTGAATGCTGGTGGTGCTTCATCATGGGATAAAGCACATAAACGTCTGATGTCCATTATTGTGTACATTTCCTTTGTTTTCCCTCCTCGCCCTGAGGGACGTCTGGAGGCTGTTTTGTTGTTTGCTGCTGTCGAGTGTCATCACTTGTGTGTAATGTGAAATAATAATTAATGTACCACAGACAATTGGCCGTGGTCAGGAGCTGCATGCAAAATTAACATGCTAGAGAGCGCCGGGTAGAAACCCAAAGATGACTCACGGAGAGATTAAACTGGGTCAGGGGATGATTCGACGTGAGTTTATATCAAAATTATGGCCGTGCTTTGTAGCCAAAGTCCTCTATGATCGCCGCGAGGTGTGGTGAGCTGAATAAAACACTATAACAGGTTAGCGGCAGCCTGGAAACAGGATAAATTTTGCTCGATAAGCCTGCACAATAGTCCATTAAATTATTGTGGGTCACAAAACAAAAGGGCTCCCAGAGAAGTTTGAAAGCCACTCTGGTGGGGCGGATGGAAATATGGAGCCTACTTGATGACAGTGCCAGACACATTACACACAGAGCTGCAGGAAGAGGGCTGAGACTGGATATTCTGGCACACAAACAGGCACTCAGAACAAATCCTATATGAGTCCGCAGAACAAACCCCCCCCCTCATGTCTCCTTCCAGGGTTGGAACAGGAGTTAATCGCTTTCATGATGGTGTCAGGTGCTTAAATTGATCAGTGTTAAAGGATCATTCCCAGTGACATTACCTCTCAGGGAAGAGAGACAAAGTGTACGAGAAAATGTACTCTGTTTACATGACATCTGACAAGGTAAAAGGACACCCTTCGATTGCTTTTGCTCTGCTGGAATCACAAAATCAATGGCGCTGCATTGCTCATATACTCATCAGCCCTCTTATTAAAGCATACACACTTGTCAACCTCAACTTCACGATGCTCTTCATGCTCCTTGGTTTGATTTCATGAAATTATATTATCGCAAGGTTTAAAGTTTTAATTCAATTTAGACCTGTTTCTTAAAGATAGCGACTGTAGTGAAGGTCTGTGTGGTTTCAAGAATCAGCTATTGCATTAGAATTTAAGGAGCTTCAAAAATATTTGCAAAAAAATGGTGAGCTGAAAGATAGAAATAAAGTTAACTGAAGAAATACAAATTCATTTTTTATCAATGCACAGATGTAATATCTGTGGCTTGATTGGAGCGCAGCCAGGACTTTGAGGAATGTTGCCACATCTGCAAGTATCAATACTCCATCCATCTCTCCTGCCTTTCCCTCCTCAGTGTCCCGGGGTGCTGGAGCCGATCCAACCGCTGAAGGCAGGGTCCACCCTGAGCAGGTCGCCAATCCACCACTGGGGAAACACAGAGACAGACAGACAGTCACCCACACGGACATGCACACTGGAATTTGCAAGGAGGACATAATGTACAATTCATGATTGTGATTTAAGTGTTCAACCACATTTTTCATATGACACGTCCTTTTTTTTCCCTAATTTATAGGCAGTAGTTCCACAATTGAATTGTGTTGCACGCCTCCATTGGTGAAAGTTGATGCAAATAAACATAACATAAATGCAGAAAAATAATAATGATGAAGTCAAAATGTGTTGAAGTGTCAAACAGTGTTTCATCCTCTGATGGGTTTGTGGAAAAAATACTGACTCTTAACATTATGAAGAAATTACTGGAAACAGTGGAGATCATGATTAAAAACATAAAACAATTTTTTTTTCTTTTCCATTAAAAGTGCAGAGGCACGACCCCCACAGCCTGATGAAAGAGACAAAGTGATAAATACTTAATAATGTAAAGTACTAAAAGAGACGCCGAAGCCCCTAGCGTGCGAGATCCTCCAGTGGTGTGACTTCTGAGGTAAAGTTTACAGATGCTACCATCTGTTGTGTTTCCCTTGTTGTCAAATGAGAGTGAAAACAGGTGGAAAAATAGTGCATTGTTTGCAATGTAACGATTCTGCAAGGAAAACAAGCCCTCGTACTGAGTTTGACCTGTTTTGATGTGAACACTGAAATCCTGAAAACAGGTGGTAAGAATAATTTAGTTCAGAGTAATCATGCATGTGATGCGCCGGGCGCGCCGTTCTGTACGTCTGATCTGGATGTAAAGGAAACAGCTCGGGGATTGTAGCTCATCTGAAGCTCTATTCCAACCCTGATTCTGTGCCCTCTTGAAATGTTCTGCAGGTATTTTACCATTAGCATCAGACTGACACGTAATCATGCGACCCGGTTTTAGGCAACTGCAATCTCAGTGAACATGTCTGTCAGCTCCTGTCAGAGCAGCCATGGTTAGCAATGCACGAGAAGCTGCACTGAGATTGACAAATATAGCTATGTGTAATAAACATTTTTAAGTCGCAAATGGTTTGATTCTTTTTCTGGATCAATCAAGTGAAAGACTGGCATTAACACATCTGGAAATATCCCACCGCTGCCCTGTTTCGACTTGGTTTGGCTCGGTGGTTAAAAGCGTTTCTGTTAAAAAGCCCAGATTCCTTCCCAAAAACACAATGAAGGGAGCAATGCTGCAGAGTGAGACCCAGCAATGCAGAAACAGCGCCTGGCGTTCCTCGTTCATCATGTTGATTGGAGAGATCAATTCACATTTGTGCTTTACTTGGCTTTCCCTCTGGCAACATTTCACTACTTCGTTCTTTTTTTTTTTTTTTTTTTTTTTTTGAGGCAGATCTTCACACTTCTGGTTTTACAATATGTTCATATGCATATGGAGGATTATTCTAGCCATTGGCGTTCACTCAATTTTAAACCTGAATCTATGCTTTTAGAGGGCCTGAGTGCCTCCATTCCCACCCTGCAGTACCCCTCAGACCTGTTAGAGGGCAGTGTAGCTCTATGGAAGAAGTAGAGCAGCCAATGAATGTGGGGGAAAAAAAAAAAAAAGATTGGTTTCTCTGAATTCTATCCCTCATTAGGTTCCATGCAGTGCCTGAATTACTTGCTGCATCTATCCATTAAAGTCCTTCTTTCTGTATACCGCTCACATTAAACACAGGTACGCTGCCTCACTGGATGAATGCAGGCTGAAATCTGACCTCATTCCCAGATTCATTTTGCCGTGGCTCATTGCTGTGGTGGAGGCATTCACCGGCAGCTTTTGTGTGATTGAAACAGTATATTTGTATAGTTGTGAATTTTTCTTCTTTCCAGAGAAGACTGACAGAGTGGACGGTGGGTTTTTGTTTGTTTGTGTACACATAGCATTGTGGGAACCGTTGCCGCACTCAGCGCAACGCCGACAAATTGGGGCAATGCGTTCGGAATCCAAATCTCCAGATATTCACTTGCTAATGTTATGACAGCTTGTTAGCTTGTTCATTCTGCAGGAGAGTATGAAAGTTGACAGAGCGAGCTGAAGTTCATGTCTCCAGGCTCTGCCCTTGTCCACTTGGCTCCCTGCTTTGTCAAGGAGACTTAATTCATAGAGATGAGCAATCATCTGTGGGGTTAAAGTGCAACTACAGCGCTGACCTTTTCGCTTGGTGTTTGCCACTGAGCTGTCTTTAACCTGTAACCCTGAACTAATTTCTCTTCATCAGACGAAGAGACTCTGGTGATTTGTGTCAGCCTGTTTTAAGTAATTGTAGTTATATTAATTGATTAAAATGGGGGGAATTTATGGCAATCAAATTTGGCTCATTCAACATCTTGATATATGTGGATTTCCTTTTGTTTCTTTTTCATCAAGTGCTTAAGTGATCCGCTTTGCTCCACTGTAAAGTAAACTCCAGCTGATGCATTGAGAGTTTAATTGTAGGAAGTTTTTTTTTTTCTTCGTTGCTGGCAGTCCTCCTTCAAGAGAGAGAACAAAAAGCCTGCATGTTGTCCCTCTTTCCTTCCCTTGCAGTTGATAATCAATGAAGGGACAGTGCTGCCAGCTATTGACTGAACAGAGATGAATGACACTGCTCCCAAAGGGTCCATTTTAATTTTGACAGGCGGGATTCAGAAGTCCTAGCCATCTTTTTGACGGTGCCAGGAAGAAGGCTTTTCCCTGACACGCCGAAGGTAATACCAAGTGCTGATACAGGGCTATGAGAGGACTGAAATACGTTAAGCTGCAGAGATCATGTGTAGGCAGTTTAAATCACGGCACACTACAATCTCTGAATACCGCTTTTGCAGCTGTATTGTATCTATTCTACAGGAGAGCTGAATCGATGGCGCATTGAACCTACAGCACAATGGTAAGTGTGCAAAATAAATGTCAACATATGGGAGGGGGGAGGAAAAAAAAAAATCACCTGGCTACTGGCGGGATGGAAGAAAAAAAAAGCTGCACACAGCTGTCATCTTCTTCTTTTGTCCATGCACATCTGCTGAAAGGGTTTCTTTACACTGTGACATTGTGAATACTGATCAAATGTGTCTGGAATTCAACGCAGAGTGAAACATATTACCCTCTCTAAATGCAGTTTGACCTTCGCATATTTAAGATGAAAGCTTTCAAAAACATGTCTTCACACATGTCGACCATCAGTCATCTCTGCAGCGACACGGCTCGAATTATGTGTCTTCAGCTGGGGGCCCTCGCTCACATGTGTCTGATGTTCTGTGTTTGGCTCCCAAGTGAGGATGTTGTTAATGCTGCAGCAAGCTGGAGACTGGCAGATACAGCTTGTCATGGACGATCAGCCTATTCTGGGCAAACAATCTAAACTCTGCCTGTAGATCCAGTAATCCAGCAATAATACATATTAATAAGACTCTACAGCATGGTAGCCTAGTTAGAATCACAATTATTATTATTACTACTACTTTACTTCATTTTTCCTTGCCAAGTATATAGAGAGCAGAATGAATGTCAAGTTCATGAATAGAAAATTGAGGGAAATGTGTTCCCATGAATGAAACACACACAGAACAACTCAGTGCAATTACACAAAGTGCAACAAGACTAATGTGTTTGCTATGTTATGATGCATGCAGTGTTTGTTTGCACTATGGCCCGGATTATTCAGACATAATTCATTTGATTTTGAAGAGCAAGGCATTGCTACACACCCAAACGTCCTGCTGCTTTCAGCTGGAAAGTGTGACAGAGTTGGGGTAAATTACAGAGACAGTTGTGATGCCTCTTTTTAGCCCTTTTTGTCAAACTTTTTTTTTATTGGAATTACAGCTGCTCGGTTTTTATCTGGTCACAGTAAAACATCTTGCTCAACCTAGCTTTCCCTTTCCGGCTCCTAATCAAATTCCATATTCACTTCAGAATTATAGTGCCTCCATTCAGAGTTGGGTGTGATATAGCGCTCTGTAACATCTCGGTCTTCTTCTTCCCCTCACACCAGCTACCTGAAGCTTTTACAGTCCCAACAGAGAAAAGGTAGATAAGTGAAAATGAAAGTGATGCATTAGACATTTCATGCACATGTGCACACATTTATGTCAAAAGTAAGCCATTTTGCTATTTTATGAAAACAGTATTGGCTCATCTCAAATTTTAACAGCAGCAAACCTAAAAGTGTTGAACCAGTGCCAAGATTAACTTTGTGTAATTAGACATTGCTTTTGGCGAATTTCCCAAATTATTATTATAATTATTATTTTTTTAATCCTCAACAATGTTTCTGATTTGTTGCCAATTAACATAATTGGATACTTTTTTTGCCTTAGCACTCTTTATTTTGCAGTGTGAGAGGAGAACAGTGAAATAAGCAGATCCTGGATGCTTCACCAGTAAAGTTACAAAGCAACAACAAAGAAAATACACAAGCTTTTACTTCACTCAACAGCAGCACTAATGCTGTGACTCCACAACTGGCCTCTGCAAAGACAAATCTTCCCAAACAGTTTCTCATTGTCCTTTCATCTCCTGTGCTCCCGAATAGCCGGAATCCAGCGGCGCTCTGCCATCGGCTCAGGTAATCTCAATCTCCTTTCCAATGGAGCCTACTAAGACAACACCTGTTGAACACCAACCCCCCCCCCCCCCCCCCCCCCCCCCCCCCCAAAAAAAAAAAAACATCTTCTCTTTTCAGCAAATTTTCAAGGCAACAATTTTTAAAACCTCTATTCAAACAAACCTCATAATATTAACATTAATGTGATGTGGGAGGGATGTGCAGCTTCCTTTCAACTACAGATCAACAATTGTCCAAAGAAAAACAGAAATATTTTCCCCAAAACTTTGGTTTGAAGCAGATTTTGGTTTAATATATTCCCATTTTTTAAAAAAAATGTTACAACTGTCACCTGCGTGTACAATGTGTAGAAAGTTCTTGGTACCGAAAGTTATTATACCGCGCTTGTAGCATTGGTAATTGGGAAAAGTGGGAATAGGGTGTTAAGTGGAAGAATACCCCGCAGTCAGAGATATTTGGATACCTTTTAAGGAATGTGTCACTGTGAATGCAACACTTCCTTTCTTTGGAGAACTAATCCTAATGGGATATCGCTACCCAGGGGATGATCCACAGTTAGACGAAAATACGCCAGAGTTTAATTACTGAGGGAGTCAATGAACAAATTTAATTAAGCATGAACAACAAGCAGCCACACTGTTGCCATCCCTCCTTCGCTCCACACCTGATACGGCCTTGGCAAGAAAAAAAAAAACCCAGGCACTTACTGTGTGCAGGGTTACATTAAATCACTCACTATTTGCCAGATGGTTGAAGGCATCTCACACAAGTAATTACTTTTATATACTCGTTTTAGTTGAAATGGATTCTTGTAGTTTGAGACGGCTCCCCGACAGGCTCCGTGTTTCCCTCAGAGGAGAAACATTGATGTGTCGAGTTTAAGTGCACGACTGAAAACATCCATTTCTGCTTTAAAGCTACATCTTGGCTAACTATTTCACTGAACGAATCGCGTGTTTATTTTCCGTCGTGGGCAAAGTAAGACGAGTGCGGGGAGAAACTGAAACAGAAATCCATCAACGCATTTGTTCTCCAAACTTTTGAGAGCTGGTTAAATAACTGATGCTATCTATGAAGCTTGAGACAAAAGACATTTTCAGAGACGCTCTCTGCGGCGCGGAATCGATGGCGCTGAGCTTAAACTGGTGTGTGATTCAGGTGCTGGTGGGAATTCTTTCATAATCAAGAGGTGATTACATGCAGGTATCGCCCGCCACACCTCTGTGCTGTGTTGAAAATGAATTACAGGACATTTATATTCTGCCGCTCGGCTCCGCCATGGGAATCATGTTAGAGGTCTTTAAAGATGATTTTGCACACACCCTCACGCTCACACAGCCCCTGCCCACGTAATATTGCATATCAAGCATATGTAATTGCAGGCCTAAACCAGATTTCTCCCGGTGATCCTAACTGGTTTTGTCACTTGTGAGCGATAGCTGACTAATGTTCTTCCGTCGCCGCCGACAGTGTCACTCTAACCTCCTGCAAGACATATTGCTGTGCTTAGCATTGCAGAAACAACACTCAGAAGGCAAGATACCAAAGCAAAAGGTCTCAGATGTATTTTCAAAGGAAACAATATCTTAGTATGCATATTTTTCCCTGAAGCAATGTGTGTCCTCTGCTTGTTGTTTTTGTGACAGTTTGTGAAAATGTGAGAGGCGTAATCATGCTGCAGTGTGCCGTTTTTTTTCAAGGTTGGGTGAGTAACAATTCAGAGCCGCTGCCAGACACTTAGTTCCAAATCCCTAAAACTCAGTAAAACACCGGCATTTTCAGATAGATGAGGTCTCCACTCCCTTCACAACAATGCACTGTCCCGGCTTTCATCTCTAATGCAAGACACAAATAGCCATTAATCATAGCTCACAGAGTCTCCCCACACGGTTCTGCAGGGTGCACGCATGCATGAAATAGTTTTTAATTTCATAGTGTATCTCGTTACTGCGCAATGGTTTAAAGGTGAATGCGTGTTGTGCGTCTAAAAATACACACGTGTGACATAACTGAGCAAACTGAAAGCAGGAAAAGGTGGGGATATGGCGAGCACAGGAATTTCCGCGGCGGTCTATTACTGCACACAGCCCAAGACGCTAATTTTTTGCCATGATCCATTTCAGGGGAAATAATTATGCAGCTAATGCAATTTAATCCCTGCCTATGCATCCTCCTCCGAGAGAGGAGCACATGCAAGCAAACATGAAGTTGGGGGCTGTTGCCTCATTACATGCAAAGTGCACAACATTAATTGGGTTAGAGGAACAGGGAGCGATACCTCGAAGCAAAGGCAGCACAGCATTTGGGGCATATTTGATCCAAAGCAACTGGGATTTCTGGTTAAAAGATACTGATTCATTCTGACCTCTGCTAAAAGAAATATAAAAAAAAAACCCCACTAAAGCAGTTTGTCTTCAATTAAAGCTTTGTGTTATGATGCCGGCACAATATTGAGGTTACATCTTAATAATGCGTGCTTAAACTTTTTGTGTTTTGCTATTTTAGTGTTAAATGCATTCACCTCACAACAAAAGGTGTGTGCAGAGTCTTCGCAGCCTCTGTGCCCTGATTTTTCTTTATATACCGAGAGGCTTCCTGCTCCCTTCCGTTCGGAAGCAGATTAGGATGTGCATAAAAACCTGAAAAGAATGAATAAATAAATATTCATATTGTGCATTCTCAGCCAGAGTTGCAGCAGCATGGCTTTAAGGATGACAGTGTTGTTTTATAGGTTTATGAAAATGTGTGCTGACGTTCGTTTTCCCATGAGGATGAATCCAGCTGATTTCAGTAATCCCCAACTCTTCAAGTTATTTGGGTTTACAGTGAAGTGTTTCAGCAACCACTGAAAATATTTCTGTGCAATGTGATTTAGACGAAAACAGTAGAGGGAGAGAAAAAGTTCCGTGGACTTTTAATATTTGGATTCTCATCGATTTTTCAAATTGACCAGGTCTCAGTAATGATGCCTCAGTGGCAATTAAAAAAAGGAGCATTGAAAAAAAACCTGTTTTCAAGTCACATATGTGAGGCAAATCAATAAACTCAGCTGTTCACATACGTTATAGCAATTTCAGGAAGAGGCATAAAACAATCAACTTTTTTGCTTTCCTCCAGATATTGTTTGTGCTGCTTTTTTCCCATTATATCCTGTACATACACATTATGTTTTGAATCTATAGTTTAAACAGTTTTGTGCAGTTTTTTTTGGGTAACATTTAGCTTGTGCTATCATCAAAAGGTGACATATTTTTTTAGCTGTTTGCTGTCCTGGAGCAGCATTTAGTTGTCATACAGTAACATCTAGAGCTCCCAGATGGTGAAGACAATAAGAAATCTGCTTCAGCTATAAAAGATGCTCATTTTGTTGGTTGATGAAAGAAAACCGGTGACTCCTAACTTGAAGTTCACTTTGTTTTTGTTGATCACTGGACTTCAGTCTGTGTCAGTTAAACAATACAGAATGTGCACAGTGTCACCTCTGAAAGCGTAATGATTATAACTTTGAACAGCTTTGTACAATCACCGGTGCTGTGGGGATGAATACTGATGTTCCCTTGAGCTTTCCTCCGGTAAAATGAGCTTTTTAAAGGTTCGGCTTATTTCAAAATCTGCAGGATTCCTTAATACGCTTTTTATTGACTTCTGTTTTGATGAGTCACCATCATTTCCCCAACGTGCCACCGCAATGTTGACATTTGTGGTTTATCGTGCAACGAGCAGACGGGCGCGCTCAGGACGGGCGTGGATCGCTTGTGCTCACACGATTAGCGCCATCATCCAGGGGAATTATCGGCTGTATATTATGACCAGACAAAACTATTTTCATCATCCACCAAACTTTGCTTTAAGCTCACACACACACACACACACACACACACACGCATACACACACACACACCAGTGTATGAACTTGGACCTGTACTTTACATAGAGATTTACATCGAGACACTTTGTGGTTCAGACAATTTCAACCTTTCAAAGCGGCATCTATGCAGATGAAAAACTGTACCTTTTTAAAGTTTAAACTCTGTTTGTCAAGGCACACTATGTGCTTCACTTTCAAATTCAAATGTCGGCTATGATTCACTCGTCTCTTTGAAACATATTTATTTCAAGGCACGGCCTGTTTATCCGTCCCCTCATTCTCTCCCCCCATTTATCCATTTCGGCCTCTCATCAAACCGCTCCCCTTCTTTTGGCACTAATATCACCCTCTAACCCCTCCGTGAAAAATGAATATCATTATGCCACTTTGGAATATCATGGGTAATTGCTTTTTGGAAGCTCCCCCCATTTTCTTTTTGTCATTGATAAACATGTAATGGGCTTATTTTTTTTTTCTTTGAAAAAAAAGAAGAAAGTAGAAAAAAAAAACACATGACCTTCAGCTGTAGCTTTGCATTGCTAACTACGGAGGGCACAGACATCCCTGTGGACCGACTCTGAGCCTCAAGAGTGCCAGCTGCACGCTGGAAAGGGCCTACCAGGAAACCGCTGGACCGACAGAGCAGATGTGTCTGTCCACTCTTGACTTCTGTGTGTGTGTGTGTGAGTGTGTGTATGTGTCCATGTGTGGGATTCGGTGCATGCGTGTACATAGAGGTGGTGGTTATGGTAGCAGGGGCAGGAAGCGTTGCTGGGCTGCTAATGTTATTCCCAGCCCAATTTGCTGCTTTTGCACGTTCATTACGACTGCAATTATACTGTTGGTGTGTATAGGAAGCATGGGTAAATGAATTAGACAGGAGCATGTTTTCGAGTGGGAGTGGATACAGGAAAGCGGCGCAGTCTCTAAACCTTTTAATGAGGGAGAAATTTCGCTGAGGACAGGGCGCCGTTAATGGAATTTGAACTTGATTATAGGATACCAGACATATATCCAGTAGAGTCTTTGTCCTCCGAATCCCGGTCTATTTACGGCATTTATCATCAAGGCATTGGCAGCAGCTGCTACTATCGGTGTAAACCCCACTTTCATTATCTGACAGACCCAGGAATGCTAATCCGTTAAAAAACATTAGTCAATTTGTTTTGCAGTGGACAGAATGCAATAAATGCTGAGGGAAGACTTGCTGCACCTGTTGATCGCGTCAAAGAGAAACTGCACTGTTCAGACGATATCATTTGATGAGAGCTTTAATAAATATTGGAGCGGAATAATAGAGGTTGGGAGGAGGAGGGGACTTTGTGATTGAAATGAGTCCAACTGGGAGAGGAGGGTCTTGTGTGAAATTAAATCAGCCTCATGGGAAGAAGGAAAAGCAATTAATGACCTTTTTTGTTTATGAAGCTAAAAGTTAGAGTGAGGTCGGAAGTTACTGCGTTATCTCAGTTAATTACGGTGTCGATGGCCGAACCTTGAAGTTGAGTGGCTTTATTATTGCACAAGCTTTAATGTCATTCAACTGAGCAGTTCGTCAGTCAGTCAAGTGTTTTCAGCTGTGTGTACTATTTCAGATCCACCATGGTTTGACACACTGGAGTCCAAACAACAGCAAAGAATATGTGCCAAGAAAATAACTGCGTCATGATTTTTTTGCACAGTTGGGTTTTGTGTTTGATGGTTTTTCATCCATCTTCTATATCAGAAGCTGCTTCTGGGGAAAGTCGGTGTCGGTGTGTCACCAGTCCGTCACAGAGAGACAGAAAGTCACACACACTCACATTTACACTTACTTTACACTTACGGGCAATTTGTGGCCATCAGTCAATCTCAAGGGCATGTTTTTGGACTGTGGAGGGAAACCACAGAACCCAGATAAAACACACACACACACACACACACACACACACACACACACACACACACACACACACACACACAATTAATGAAAAAAATAATCAAATAATAATAATTGTGCATTACTATGATGATCAGAAAGAAGTTTGATACCATATTGTGTCACGACTGAGAAAACTTAGAAAAAGATGACGCATGAAGAATGTAACAAACAAAGAGATATACTTTTAAAACACATGGCTCGGCCCTTCACATTAGCTCCGGGATTTCACTTGGCCTCCTCTGGAAAATCAAATGCGCCCCCCCCGACCCGAAGCCTCTGACGCATGCGGCTCAGACACGTCTGCGAACACGACACAACCCCTGCACCCTTTTATGGACTCGCCTCTTTTGTTAAGCCATGACATTTAGCCATCAAACATCTCAGACTAGGAACCCATCTGCAAAAAAAAAAAAAAAAAAAAAAAAAAAAACCAGAAAAAAACACACAAATGTTCAGCAAACAATGCAAGTGGAGCGCTTTTCAAAATACCACTGCCCTTATACTGACGTATGGGGTGAGTCACTCAACACAATGTTGATATGAGACTCTGCTCCACTGTTGGAATCCATTTATTAGCATAGCTTTACATGCATGAACTCACTTATCACAAGTCCCATGTGGGCAGACCGGCGATTACTTTAAATAGATTATGATTTCAATTTATTAAAAAAGGATTAAGAGCCCATCTTGCGAATGTAGTATATATTTTACTAAGACTGAAAGCTGCTGCAGACACAGATTTTCTGGAGACACAGTAGAACATACTGTTAGATTACATTTTTTTTTTAGCCCTTTTGTATCAATCTACAGCAGGGTTTCTTAAGCCTGGTCCTCGAGGCCAAGTGTCCACACCTGATTGCGATGAGAGCTAATTACTGGGCTGCTTGTAAAGCAGCCCAGTAATTAGCTCTCATCGCAATCAGGTGTGTTTCAACTGGGAGAGAGGTAAAACATGCAGGACACTGGACCTCGAGGACCAGGGTTAAGAAGCCCTGATCTACAGCACACTCAAGCAACAGCTTTGGCCAAAGTTGGATGGTGAAAGCCGCATGTTTCAAAAACAACTTAAATCAAATTTGCCTCTGCATCAGGCTGCCTCAAATGACTGGAAACGAGTTCCTGTCTCTTTAAGAATCTCCTCAGCTTAGCAACACGCCCCCCTCACAGCGTCCATCTCCGTGTGCATTTGCCGAGAGGGGCAAGGGAGCGCGAGCTGTGCAGGAGGAGCTGTGCAGACTACGTCAGAGCTGGGGCGGAGCTGCGCATTACGGGCGGAGCTGTGCAGCACCGAGCGTTTCAGCGTTCAACACGGCTGCCAGGGGGAGATTCAGGAATTGCTCAAATATGCGTGAATGGTTCAGGAAACAACTCATGCGTTTTTTTTTAATGGGGAAATGACACTATAGCATTATACAAAGCTCAAAAAAGTGGATTTTGCATAATGCCCCTCCTTTAAGTGCCAATGTAACGCTTTGAAGGCTGTGCAAAGTGAAACACAGGACAACTTTGAGTTTTCAGCTTCAATTAGTATTTCATGTAACTTCATGGAACATACTGACTTACTGATAAGAGAGCAACAGTATAATACTTTTTAAATTGTCATTTCTTAACATTCTGTTATCTAATTGATTAGTTGTTTGGGCCATAAAACGGTCAGAAACATGTCTCCTAGAGATTTCAGATGTCATCTTCACCCACAATTATGTCAGAAACTAGAAACTAGAAACTTTTAGAAATGTCTTTATTCTGACATTTTCGATTTAAGTATTAAAAAAATCTTCTGGCAATATCAGAAAAAGAAAAGGTAGCCTTTGTTGCACTGCACAAAATGGGATAAAGCAGACTATAAAACACATAGGCTAAATGTGAAACTTGCGTTTTCTTTTTACTCACATCAAGTAAAAAGTCACAAGTTCAGCAAGTTAAGCAAATTATTGGAGTGAATCTGATACAATACCTAAGATTCAGGAATTCATCTCTCAACAGTTCTTTCATCCTCTTATCAAAATTAACAGGACTTTTCTTTGATGAATTCTCCGAGAGTACATAGCAGTCGATGGAGAAACACTGAATCATACTTGGCAGGAGTATTTTATATTATATCTATTGTGTGTTTTTGCACTGCTTGTAAGTGTTAATTTATCAAAGGTTATCTTTTTCTGTGACCAAAGTACTGAGATAGATTTGGGAAAAAGCGGAAAATAAAATCCCATTAAAGAAATTAATTGCAGGTTTTCCAGAGGAGGACATCTGAGTACTTGAACTCAACTCTGTGTGTGTGTGTGTGTGTGTGTGTTTCTGTGA
This sequence comes from Salarias fasciatus, assembly GCF_902148845.1. Classification (NCBI taxonomy): domain Eukaryota; kingdom Metazoa; phylum Chordata; class Actinopteri; order Blenniiformes; family Blenniidae; genus Salarias; species Salarias fasciatus. The sequence continues at coordinate 14,700,041 of NC_043751.1, read as the reverse complement.
AAGGCTGTGAGAACCACAAAGACAGGGCATTGTGTGAATGCTGTCATTGTATATCATTATATTTCAAGTGTCAAGTTTTCACAATTTTTCGCAGTTGATTTCCTTTCAGCAGGGTTATAAAGTCTGTGTCGGGACCAAGCGGACCGTGAGGAGCTGTTCATTGATACTGCTACAGGTTAATTTGGGTCCATCGCTGTGTCTCGGCTCATTCTTCATAAGAATGCACACGGCCACAAGGAGGCACATTCCGGCCCGCTGTCATTTCGCACTGCTGCACCCAGTGTCACTTAGTTTTCATTTCCACATGCAGAGGTGGATGAACACACCCTTTTTTTTTTTTTCATGTCATCCACGGTCGTGCACAGTTCATACATATCCATTAAAACGTGCAGGTAAAATGATTTAGATGTCGCTGAATGCGGTGCCAGTTACTGCGCAGCCACCGTGTTCATTTGTGTTTTGATTTATTTCCCAAACATGTATCTCCCACATTAATTTTCTGCTGTTGTCAATGAACAGGAACATTTGCTTTAGCATGCACTGAAACAGCCTCGGGGATGCTGTGATTAATGTATCACACTTTCCTCAAGCGCATCCGCACTCTGGAGACATGTCTTTTTGAGGAGAGCAATCATATCATTCAAATTCATGTCTTCGTTTACTAATATATCACGCGAACGTGCTCCATTATAGGTGCTTTGGGACTGCAGCCATCTATTTGAGCCAAGGTTAAAAGATTTGATAATAAATACAGACCTGTGAAAGTTGGCAGTCTAACAAACTGGGCGTGGTGGGGGGGTTGAGAACAATGGGGGGGTGGGATGAAGCACTTTTCCCCGAGTTTGATGGGATGCATCACTGAAGATGACAAAATGTAAAAATTGTTTAGAAGACCTTATTAAATATGTATGAAACTGGATTTTCAAGGAGGGCATAGACAGGGAAATCCATCATCGTATTGTAAAATGCTGAAATACTATTAAAGTATGAATATTTAGTGTCGTTTCTCCTGCCGCGCTGCAGAGTGCTTCAGAGGAGAGTACACTGGAAACCTGCGTTTAATATTAGATGTGACTCCCAAGCAAAGTTGTTTTTCTTCCTTTGATTTGAATTCATTAATTATAAAGTGTTGGCTCCCTGATCGGAGGCATTTTGCGAGGATGCACGATGCCTCACGGTGCCGGGTAACTTTTCAACAAATAGATTGTCGTAATGCGTGCACCACTTGAAGATACAGTGTGAGAACCCATCGACAAACACGAGCAAATTGACATTGGAACAGAGTGGGAACAATAGTGTTTACAACTCCTCAATTAGAGAGATTAGTCAACCTCTCCAAGGTCACCAAAACAAAGGCGCGTTCATGTAGTATAATCCCTCTAAGTCAACTATTAATTACTTCATGAATGTCTGAGGACCAGAGGGCGTTGTCATGGGCCAAGGCTCATGGAAATGTCATTGGGGTTGCAGAAAAATGTACTAAACCTACTTGTTTTTTTTTTTTGTCTCTGAACCTTCCTGGATCAAGACTCAGCCCATTCGGCATCATCTCCCCCCTCTAACAAAGAGCTACGCGTTTATTAAAATGTAAAAACTCCACTGCACTGGTTGCCCATCAAGACTCCACAGAAGCCACAGGCTGAAGACCGCCAAGTCGCCGCCTTAACGGCGGCTAAAATATATCAGTGGGCACAGCGATGGCGGAGCGATACATGGCTACAGTATCTCTCTGCTGCGAGCCTGCCAGCGTGCTGCGTTGTTGTGAGCGGGGAGCCCACACTGCAGCGCAGCCTGGCTGTCTTTGGGTTATGCGAGTAGGTATGGGGGCGTATTTGCAGAGAAGAGAGAGAAAATGAGAGATAGGAGCCACAGCCAGAGAGCTGTCCCTGAGTGATGCTGCTCCGCTCGCAGCGGCGCCCTGTCAACGCCAAATGAGAAATTTCAGACATCCAGTGAGGTAGCTCTTGAAAGTGGAAATGTTTTCCCACCACTGCTGTGTCCTTTTTTGGACAATAACTTTAAAAGTTGCTTGGCCGACCTTCAAAGTGTGGGAAAGATAATGGATTCCATTCTTCTCAAGGCGTGTGTTTAAGTCGATTGGTGGGTGAAACGGTTTAAAACAGCGTGCGATTTTCATGATAGCATGAGTTACGATGGAAACCTGCCACTTGTCTTTCATGCATTTTTTTGCTTTGAACTGTGTCCCTTGAAAGGATTAATATCTAAGATTTGTTAATGCAGAGGGCCACAGCGACATAATTTATCTTGGTTCAGCGTATGGAGATGATCACAGTGAACGCCAGAGCCTCTCAGCTAATGATGTCTTCTTGTCAAAACACAGCTCGAAGCTTGATCTCTTGAGTGTGACACCATCCATTCATCATTATATATCATTAAACGACTGCATTGTGCAAACGACACACATATATATATATACATATATATATATATATATATATATATATATATATATATATATATGTGTGTGTGTGTGTGTGTAAAACCATAAAACCATTTTAGAAAAACAGGCAGTTGGAACACTATTGTCATTTTTGACATTCACAAGAGGAATTTAATGGACGGTCAATGTAACTGTCCAGGTCACCATATAGTCTTTCACTTTCACAGCATGCAAGAACAGCCGCCCCCTGTCAGAAATGAGCCTGTAAACCATGATCCACTGCCTTGTTTCCAAAAACAGAGAGCACCACTCAGTCAAAAGTAACATGCATCGTCCGAAATGAACAGACATAAGAAAAATGGAAAAACCGACAGCAGGATAAATCAGCAAGACAACTATAAAGAGGAATAAATGAGTCCATGCTGAGTCATCTGGGGTAATTGTTCAAAAATAACATAAATAAAAAGGTAGTTAAAAGAGAACCATAAAATCCAGGCTCCATTAAAAGTAGAAAAACAATGAACACTGAATGAATGTTCACTGTAATTAAAGATCTTTTTTATTTATTTATTTTTTTTAGAATTGCAGAAGGAATTATTTTGACTGCATTGTCTGAAAGCCACGAAGGCTGGCTCGGCAGTAGACGCAATAAAGTGTATTATAGATGTTAAGCTTTACAAATACATGCTGTGATAACTCAGTTAAGGGAACTGAATTAATATAATTTGTTATGAAAAAGCCCACGTAACTGCTGTGTTGGGAAAATAGTTGGAAATGTCTTGTGACTCCCTCTTGCCCTTTGAGCCAGGGGTGACGATTTGCATTAGTCAAAGCTGTTGTCCCCACTCAGGATTAGCTGTTACCGTTCCACTGAACCTCATTAATCTTGAAGTGACTCAGTTTCTGAGTCGGTTAATGCGCTCGTGGCACAACAAACCAGCTATGTGTGCCTTGGTAAGACAAACGCATTCCGCTTCCTGCACCGTGCACGTGTGGGATGGTATTGCTTGGGATCTTTGGGTAGAACTGTGTGCGTTTGCTCTGTGATGGACTGGTAAGATGTACCCCGGATTCACCCGCAGTCAGCTGAGATTGGCTCTGGCACCCTGCAACCCAGACAGTACCGGCGCTGGGATACACAATCAGACGTGCTTTAACAAAGCCACCGCCGCCGCCGTCTTCTCCTCTCGCTCGCCTGACGGGGTGTGGCTTCCGTTTCTCTTTAATTATGTAATTATTACAGTCACATCGCGAAAGCTCACCCATAAAAGAGAGGCTCACTTGTTATATAGAACTACTCTGTTAGTGTAATTGGATAGTCATTGGATCGGCGCAACCACCGCCGCCCATAACTTATTTTTTAAGTCTTCGGTGTGCACATATAATGTCTGTTCTGAACTGCTGAGCAGGCCGTTTTAGCTGAAAGGGTCAGCTGTCACATTAATCTGCGACCATTAAAACAAAGCAGTTCCTGAACTGCTGAGTTATTAAATCTGACAGTGTTTCATGCTGCCGTCCAATCACAGGGACAGGTGTTGGATATGTAAATGACATGGGTTCGCTGTTGCTTATCATGAAGGTAGGGTCAGTATATCGTCCTCAAGGTCAGCTCAGTGCCGTGAGATATTTCACACTCGTGCTAATGGATGTGCGCGGAGCAACATCTGCAGTTTTACACCAACTTGATCAAAAGTTGAAACAACAACTCGTCTTTCTTAATTCCTTGATTGGACTCTTGAGTTGCATCCTTCCTCTGTCTGAATTTAAAGGTACTTCCAACCCGACTGGTGGCAGACCTGTTGACTACAGTCCTGTTTACTCCGCAGTCATCCGTTGGAAGCCGTTTCAGTTTTTGTGTGTTTTTTTTTTCGTTTCAAAAAATGTCATCTTCAGAGGGCGACAACTGTTTAAACAGAGACTGAGTGGTGCAGAATGTTGCACCCTGCAATATTTCAGGAAGTCAAAACAAGTTTGAAGTTTTTACTTGAGAACATTGTCCTGCCACATCTCTCTCTCTCTCTCTCTCTCTCTCTGTGTACAGCAAACAGAACACATTTACTGTCTTGTATTCTTAATTGACTGATTTTATTTAGTGTCAACTGGCTGAGAATTAAGATTTTCCTTAATTAATGTTTGCATATTTAATTGTTTGGTTAAAAAACCAAAACACAATCATTACCATTACATGTGTGTTGCTCATTATTCACATACTGAAAATTAACATCCTGCCATTCAATTAGAGTGAAACATTTGTCTTTTGGCAATGTGGTAATTACTCGAACGCGCTCCTGAGACCTTGTACTCCAGAGTGAAGCCACCATGTACCATTAAATTACAACTGGTGATAAAATACGGCTCCTCTGATATTATAACACAGCGGATGCACTTTCAAGCCCAAGCTGTTCATTTTAAGGAGGATTGAGCAAACACCGAGCACAAAGCTTCTGTGTTTGCCTTCACTTTGTGTAATGCCTGCGTTCACCTGCCGGTTATAGTGTGTGCAAACACTGAAAAGGCTGGGGAGGATATCAGATCCTCCTGAAAGAGGCAAGCTTTTGTGGGACTTCAGGAACTCTAGCCGCGCAATTCTTTGCCTCTGTGTGCTCTAAAATTGGATCGATAGTATTTAAACCCTGACTTCGGGGATTGAGGGACTGCCGGGGTGAAATGTCACAACTCTGCACTTTCTTTTGTTAAATCGTGTTATTAATGGTGGATGTTCGCGAAATATTTTTCACATGGGTATTTTCATAGCAAAACTGTATTTTCTCCCAATCCATGAGGTAGCAAAGAGAGATAGGCGCCTCAAGCAACTATAAAGTACCAAGAAAATAGTATAGACACTTAATTCTTGTTAAAGAACAAAACAAAACAAAAAAAATCCATGATAATCATCAATATATAGGTCCATTAAAAATGCATTCAGGGAAATCAATTTTTAACTAAGCAGGAAACCTATGAATCAAACTGTTTTGACAGATGTCTTCCACAAGAATAATAATTTCTTAACATGATGAATACATTGATGAGCTGATGTGACCAAAAGTATCTCATCTCTATCTTGCATATAATATAATCATGACTGAATCTTGAACATGTGGCATGCTTGTTACTTTATAGTATCAAAACTTATAACTGAGAGTTGTCTGCAATATAATCTAAAGTTTAGGTGATTATCAAGTTCTGATACACTTTGAAAACTTAATCACATGCCTGAAAGTTCACTGTCACATAAGACTTTGTCCTTCCACTCAGCGGTGATTATTTGCTGCTTCAGTGCGACAATGATGGATCCAGTAATCAACACAGTAATCTTGACCTTTTCAGAGATCACACCCTTGTGGACCACAAATAAAACTACACACTGAACCCAGAATGTCTCATGTTAATTGTTGAGGCTGATTGATAAATGAGCTGATTGATATGCAAAACACAGAGATGAAATTTGCAATTTAAAACTCAAGAAAGTCCATGGATGTTTGTTTTGTTTTTTTTTTTTTTGGCTGAGAGAAAGTTGGCTTGAAACCAATCAAAGGTACTTGTGAAACTTGAAGACACCTGGAAGGAGAGGAATTTAATGGGGAATTAGTTGTTGTCTTGCCAGCTTCAAGAGAGAGAGAAAACCTTTCAAAATAGTTTAGCTATATTAGTGGTTTGTCCCTCTCTGCTACTTTTGACCACCCAAGGCTGAGGTGGTTGATTAACTGTGCAAGTTTACTGAGGATATCACCTAAAACTATTTTTTTCTTGCAGACATTTGCCAGTTTTATTCTCACCGTTCACATCATGAAGCTTCAGTAGCTGAACGCGCACCAGTATTCCTCATTAACCTTAAGCTTTTCATACGAGACATTTCTCCCCGCACACACAGGTGGACACACCTCAGCGATGGTAAAAAAAAAAAAAAAAAAAAAAAAGAGAATGAGAGTGAAGAGCTGAAGAGAAAGAGAGTAAGAAGACTGAGTAGGCTATTACAGGGGGAAGAGTGTATCCCCTGGAGGAAGCGCGGGCTGAGATGGCGCAAATGAGGGAAGCGCGGCGGCCATTCCTGTAGCCTCATTACAGTAATGGAGACCCATCCGTTCTGTCAAGGCCTCCAGAAAATCCTCTGTGACACGAAAACCTTCCTTTTCATGCTATTCCACATCAGTGGTCCCGGGAAGGAGAGAAGTCGGGGGGGGGGGGAGATAAAGCACAGACACTTTTTGTCCTGCACCGGAAGATTTTTGTGCTTAGTGGAGTAATAAGGGCTTGATTAGGATCCTGTATTCTCTGCCAGAGTCTATAATGTCTCTGGTGGTTGTCTTTGTGGCCTTGTTGAGAGAACAGGGAAAACAGTGCTCCTGTTGTAGGTCAGGCTCGTTGCAGTAGATGCCTTTTCAGGAACTGCTCTGACGCTCATGATTTGCTGTGTTGCTTGTAAAAGGTGAGAGGATGTACTTTTATCCCACTTGTGTATTTCTGGGTAACATTAACAGAGTTCAGGTCTATAAAAGAAGTGATCACTTAGAATAATAGTGTGATGCACTTTATTAGGTTTTTAGAAAATAAAACAACACAAAGTTGAGGATAAAACAGTTGTATATACTTTCATAAACCTTTTAACAGCTAAAAAAAATTGAAAGTGTGGTGCACATTTGTATTCATCCCTCATGACTCAATATTTTTTGAGCCAAGTTTTGCAGCAATTATAGCTGTGCAACTTTTGGAGTATGTCTCTATCGGCTTTGAACATCAAGAGACTGAATAGCTTGAGCTATTTTCAAAAATAGCTCAAGCTAAGTGAGATTGAATAAAGTGTCAACAGTAATTGTTCAGTTCTTCCTAAGACGTTTCAATGGGATTTATGTTTGGACTGTCAGAGGGCCTTTCTTATATAAGAATATGCTTTGATCTAAACCCTTCCGTTTAGCTTTGGTTGGATGTTTAGGGTCATTCTCCTGCTGGACAGTGAAACTCCACCCCAATCTCAAGTGTTTTGCTGCCAACAGTTTATTTATTTATTTATTTTCTAGGATTGCACTGTATTTACATCCATCTTCCCATCAGCTGTGACCGGCCTCCCTGCATCCCTGCAGCTTGTTTCCCAGTTTGGATGGTGTGTTCAGGATGATGCACAGAGTTAGCTTTCCACTGCAAACATAGTGTTTTGCATTTAAGACAAAAACTTCCAGCTTGGAATATATATAATTAAGTATATTTTTTTAATAATTTAACCCAGCTTTACATTTTTCGGGGTTTAATTTTTCGCACATCATGATTCTCTAATAAACCTCTGAGAACTTCTGAGAACAACTGCATTTATGCTGAGAATAATTTACACACAGATGGACTTATTTGGTGACTTCTGAATGTAAATGTTTGGCAAATCACTAAAAACAATATCAAATGTTAGTGGGAATAAAAACTACAGTTCCAGACAAAGTACATTTTTGGTGGATGTGAGACTTTGTCAGATTTCACACAAGAGGGTTATATTAAAGGTGCCTTAAGGAGTTTGCACGTTTTATGCGAAACAGCGCCCCCTGCAGGCCTTGGGCGTAATGCAGCTTAGTGAAAAACACGTCCTGCGGCTCGCGTGCACGGAAGAGGGGGACTCCGTCTTCGCTCGTTTAGAAGCGCTCAAGTAAGATTTAAGTTTCTTTTACCTGGTGGAGTCTGTGTGGAGCTGTGGCAGTGCTAGAAGCCAGTCTTTTCTTACTTTCTGGAAGCTCCTGCTCAGTTGTTGCTCACTAAGCATCTGGCAGAGTAATGGCGGACATAACGAAACCTAACCAGCCGGAGCGAGCATTACGTCATTCCTTTCAAATTCTCCCCAAAAAAATGCTGGTGCCGGACCGGCACTGCAACTTTCAAGTGACAATTTAGCGCTGTTAGAGGTACTTGTAATGAATATGTCAGGGCACATTGTACAAATCATCAAAAATGTGTAACATATTTATGGTGGAAAATAAGTATTTTTAAGGTTGTAAAACTCCTTAATGCACCTTTAATGTTTCATGAGATTGACAATTTTAAAATGTATTGGAGGCATTTTTTGAAGACTTTTACACACACTGTGAAAGTCACGCCTGCTGTTTTCACTACATTTTACATTAAACATTAGTTTTAAATCATTTATCTATTTTTCTCATGATTCATCCCCTCTTGAACAAAAAACTCTAAAATGCAAACAATGCAACTTTAATGTTTTTTTTCCATAAAAAAAAAAAAAAAATATATATATATATATATACATATATAGATATATACATATACACACACACACACACACATATATATATATATATATACACACACACATGAATTTGTGTTTATGTCAAGATACTGAATTAAACAATTAAATCTGACAAACTGAAGACTGACAGTAGATCAGGTTTTTACTTGGTGCTTGCATGTGACAGGAGACTGTAGTTGATAATTGACCATATTTCATTCAAATATCTTTGAAAAAAGACCGAAATCACGAAAACTGACAAGACATTTTGGCCATTACACGCTGGCTTCTCTCACAAGTCTAATATTCCAATCAGCAGTCACCTATAGAATTTTTGAACCTTAGTAAGTGATAATGGACCAAGATCAAAATTTTAGAATATGTTTATTATTGTTCACACATGATGATCATCCTGACTCATAGGACAAGTGTCTATCAAGCATGCAAACACACATGAGTCATTCCAACCAACACGACTTGTGCACAGCCCTGACTTCCCCTCTTTCTGTTCGCCATGGATTGATGGAGACGTGCCGTTATCGGCTGTTTTACATACGAATAGACCCGACTGCTCCATTAAAGTGTCAAAGAAAAGAGAAAGTACAGTTTCATCATTACATATTGGTCAGATCCTGAGAGCTGTAGAACATCGCCGTTAAACAGGACTGTCGCTATTTATAGCTCAAATTTAATCATGTATTCATCAATTCATTACAAATGCACCTGCAAATCATCAACAAGAATTAAACTGTATCCCATGTTGAAGAGATAAAACTGTGATTAAAAAAATAGGTAAACATTGAAAAAAAAACAGCATAAAAATACCCATCAGTCTGACGAAATTTAAATTACTAAATGTGTAGACAGCATTTTTTTCCCCCATGCCATTTATACATTTTCTCCAGCTGAGCACTGGGAGTAATTTAATCAAAAGGAAGATACTAATCAGTGAACTCACATGGTGTCTGGCTGCATTCCTGCTCTGCATGGCGGTGCTGAATGCTCTGGATGAATGACATCTCAATTGTTAGGTGGCGTCCCCCCTTTCTTTCTCATGAACTAATAATTCTTGAGCTGTCGAGGTAACTTTTCATAGCTTCTCACCACCAAGGACGAGCTGTATGAGCCTTGGGGGAGTGGATATCACCAGTGCACATTAGACCCAGGAGCGATCTGAAAAAGCTGTATCTTGCAACAGTGGAACCAAAAAAAAGAGAGAAAAAAGAAAGAAAGAAAGAAAGAAGGGGGGAACATGAAGAAGACCATGGATGCCACTTATTCTGTGTCTTTGATAATAAATGCAGCTCTCTCCACTCAACTACTCTGTTTTCAAGCTCACAGGAAGGTCAGAACTCTGAGTAACACACAGTAAAAGAACAAAATTGCACCCTGCAATTGTGTTCTATCTTATCCGTCTCCCAAAATTAGCTGCGAATATCACAGCCAACCACAAGTGTATCTGAAATGTGCACGTGCATATAGGCGTGATTGCGTTTATCTTTATCACCAAAGTCAGGCTCCGGGGATGTTCTCTTTCATTTGTGGACAAGCCAAGGACACCAATTCACTGTATCCCAGTGAGTCTTCCTGCTATTTATTTATTTATTTATTGATAAGTAATACCTGACATCCTCTGGGGAAAAAAAAAAAAAAAAAAATGACATTCAGACTGCGGGCTAATTCATCCCCTCCCAGCCCATCCATAGCACTTCACAGCTCTCCACCACACACACCTCCTCCCCTCCGGTTCTCTAAGCTCGCTGTACCATTTCCATACTGTGTTCACATTCCTTACAGTGTGGCATCATCATCAATAGTCATTTAGGAGAGGGCTGCTTTCCACACCGCCGAATGCAATGAAGATTCATAGCTACTATTTCAAAAGGGTTGGGAGAGATATACAGAGTGAGGGAGGGATGGAAATTGTTCACATACACCAGTGGCTGCTGGCTGCTGCTGTTTGGCCTTGCAAGTCCAACGAGGTGGACGGGGAAGACAATAGGGAGAAAAATGCCCTGAACTATAAATGAGCAGTAATTTTGAAGACAATGGGGATGCTGATGAATTTCAAGGCGATGTGAATACTCATATTTACCACATTCACTTCACATGCCGGGCGGCTTCAAGGAAAATTAATGCAAGTACAGTCTGTTTATATATATACATATTTCTGTCCTGCATGTGAATGTCGTCTATATTTTATGAACTCTTGTTAACTAAAATGAGAAAAATGCAAATGTGTTTCAAGCACGGCTTTTCTGGTTTTATGACACTAATTGTCAATCAGAGTCTCTTAATATCAATTTCATTCTTTCACAGTTCAGTTTATTTTTTTCCTCAAGTACGATATTGGGGATGAGAGAAGACACTTTCATTGTGCTGCAGTCGCATAATACTCACTTTTCAAAGCAGAAGATGATGGTTGAAGAGGTTATACCGGCTCATATCTCACGTCTTGGCTCTATTTAGTAATTAGCTACCTGATCAGATGTGTGAACAAATGCATTATATTTCACCCAGTTCTTCGAGTCCAATCTTGTGACATGTTAAATTATAGTAGAGTTTAAACAAAGAAGCAGAAAGCAGGATGCGTTTTCCAAAGTGTGAGATAGGATAAGGGTGGCAGCACTTTGTTATTGATCACAGACATGACAGGCAGGTCATATCTGTTACTCACTGGGTGGATCTATACTTAAATGTTGAACTGATCGCCTAAATTTTTGATGACATGGATTTAAAAAAGTGCAGGTAGCATTATTGCATAATAATATATAATTTTATTCTGTATTGGTAGAATCACAGAGCCCTTGAAAACACACATTCGTTAGGCGAAAGTCGTTTTCCTCTGTATCTCCAAAGCACTTTGTCGAACTGAGACCCGACAGAACCAACAGAGATGGAGAGGCCACTGGTGTGAAGTGAAGTGCTTATCATCGTCATTTTCCCCTGACTTCTGTAATCAACAAGACTGTTCAAATCTCCCTTCTTCCCAGTTCTCATGCTTGGCTTGAACTTCAGAAGCTCATCTTGACAATGTCTACATATCCAAATATCTTGCCTTGTGATTCACTGATTGAATATTTTTGCCACATCGGAGTTGAACGGCTGTTCTTCCTAAAATAGCGGTTTATTGTCTATCACAGTGATGTTCATGCAGTGTGCATAGAAGTGTCTGGTGCCAGCTTCTTGCTGTTTTTGAATAAGAACAGAAATCCCCACCAACACACTTAACTCTTTCACAAAGAATTTAGGTTTAACTTTATTTAAACTGAATTCCTTCAGACAGCAGATATTCCCACCATCCCTGCGAGTGAAATGCTAGTTGCTGTTGTTTCCTTTTTTAATGAATTAGCAGCAGCAGGGTGCGCTGCCACAGCAGCGGCCCCTCGCCGCCTCTCTCTATGCCAGGCAGTACGTCCCTGCGAAATCAACCGCTCCATTATTTTCTGATGCTGTTGTTTCTGTGGTTGCCATCGTCACACATCAAGCGGCGATGGAAAGTTAAAAAGGTCAAGCCACAATGAACTCTGGCTGCACGGAGCCATAAGCATTGTTGAGAGTCGCAGCTGCCGGCTTTCTTCTCTGTCGCTCGCTGATCTTGGTGGGTTATCTTCGACTGTGTGAAAATGGAGGCTGCTGCTTTAGGCTGTTACTAAACTAATAGAAGAGGAGGCTGCATTGAACACAATTTAACTGTGGATGCAAAATGTCATCCACTAATATTACACCCAACCCAGTAACTAATTGTCCTTTTAAGAAGTTTTGTGCAGGTATTTGAAGATTTGAACTAAAAATGTTGATGTAAGCAGCAACAAAAGACCAAACTGCAAACATGCTGCCAGATATTTGTGAATTGGTGCCAGGACATTAAAGTCCATTGTTCATGTTGCCTGGAGTCAGACATCTTTCATGTAGCTTTCAGGAGGACATAGCTCAGGATGAGTGAAGCACACTTCAACTAAACAGGAGTTTAATGAAATAGTATCCATTATGAGTATTAGCTTTGGCTGAGGCTCATGAGAGTGGAGAGAGAGCGCCTCTGCAGCTCAATGTCACATTAGCAATCACTTAAAAAATGCATTAGTCCTGACATTCTTTTGCAGTCCATGGAGGTTTATGAAAATCAAAGGTGATAAAACAGTTTTTTCAAAAATAATGTTGGTTTTCACCATTTTTCTATATATTCTGGACAAAGCCGTGCTTTTTGCCAACACCGCTTATTTGTAGTTTTTTGGGCAGGTTTGATGGAGACAGTGTGAGGGAGAGAAAGTAAGAGACAGCCTGACTGACATACACATCAAGATATAGAAAAACGGCGAGAGAGCGTGTGAATTTTATTAATGCACCCGCACAAGTGTTAGGGGAATGAATTACAGCCAGCTTTCAACAGATGTTTTACAGCGTGTGCTGTGTAAGTGCACTGGACTGTCAGAGTGCTTTATCATTCAGCATTTTCCGTAAATGCAAATATGCAGCCTGAAACTTTATAATTTCCTTCCTTGTCATCTTTTGAGAATAACTTTGTTAGTCCCACGGGGAAACGGGGGAGAAGATGAAAAGATGTAGAACTGTCAAATACCAACTGTAAACTTGGTGAAGTGGAATTAATTTAGACCAATAGGATGATTATCTGAAAATCCACAGTGTGCACTAGTACCCAAGGAAAAACTGAACAATATCTTGGTTTGAAGCAGAACTAGTTTCCATGGGTAAAGCTTGTGTAAACTGATGTGTGCCTCATGCTTCCTTCCTCAGGAGAACAAAGGAAAAGGAAAAGGGAAGGGGGAAAAAAAAAGAATGATCAAATGCTAAAGAGGTAATTTACTTGGGTAATGACCTTTCCCTGCTTCTGATGATTAAGGATGAGGCATGGCGATGGGACCTGACAAGGGAAATGTGAGCCTGATTCTATGACTGCGCATATAGTGGAAGCAGAAGAAGGACGCCACCTGAGCCATCACCCTGGTCTGAGAGCGGAGGACTTCCTATCTCTTTCACGTTCTCACCCCACACTGCTAATTTATGGTCCTTTTCAAGGCTGGCATGGCATGCAGATGCAAAGATCACTCCCCTTGCACTTCCCTCACTGTAATAAGCCGTCTCTGACCCTCTAATAAATCTATTAGCGGGCTGAACACTGTATAATGGCTTCAATTGGTGCTGTGGCTCTATGAGGTGTTGCATATTAAAGTGTTAGCTGCTGAAAGAGGACGACAGCTGACTTCCAACTGCAAGATGGTGGACAAGTCCAAATTGAAGGCCTGTACAATGTCATCTTCTCCCCAGAGAAAATGAGGATGAGGGTCCATACAATCATGTCTTTCATCTGCCTGATAAAAATAACCCACTTTGATGGGCACGCAAAGTTAATAGATGTTAAATATCATGATTACGTGCGTAATAGAATTTCAATGATTAAAGCGCTTCTGCAGTTTAGCTATGTATAAACTGACTCATGACAGTTGAGGACGACGACACATGAAAACAGAGAGAGGGTTTCGGTTTGTATGAGAGGAGTTAGTGTTGCAAGGTTTTCTTTTTCTTTATCTGGCTCTCCACGGCTTTCTGCTCATCTGGGCAGCGCTGACGCTATTCATCATTCCGTGGGGAAACTGGCAGCCTCACCTTTGACCGACCCGATTTGATTTTGTCAAATGTGCTCCCTCGCCCTGCAGAGACCGGCCTCGCTGCTCATCTCTCCCCTGCTTCTGTTCATCATGTCTGAGTCACTGAATAAGAGAGAAAGCATGCGGGGGAGCGGCATGAGAAGAGGGGCCGGCGGTTGCTGGTGTGGCCCGTCACGGCGGACCGTCTCGGCGAGACGTCTTTATCGTTCCTGGCATCTCGACATGCGACTGCAAATCTGGTGGAACTTTCTCACGCGTCCCACTCGTTTCTCTGTCACTTTGTTTTGTCTGCCTCTTTCCTCCGCTGGTGTCCGCTCTGCCAAATCCCTCGGCGGTTTGGCTGGAATATCAATGAATCAGTCTCTATTAGGCTCCTGTACGTATGAAGCTGGAAGTGAAGCGAAACCGGAGTGCTTGATGAGACTGATCTGGGAGAGCAGCAGCGCCTCTAGGAAGGAACTAGCCTCTCTGGTGAAGATCAGCATGAGTTACTCTGGAGAGTCGGGGCTCAGACTTCATTTAATAATTTGCAATAATTAAGAGTAGCCAATTCTCAGCATGGTTCAGACGTTTTTTTTTTTTTCCCCCTCCTCCCCTCGGATAGATAGCCAAAGGAGAATGGATGTTGTAATAATGTTGATAAAAGAAATTGTGTTTGTCTTCAGGTAGATAGAGAGAAAGAGAGAAGTTAGAGAGAGAGGACTAAAAAAGGAGGTGGTTAGGGGTTGGACAGGAGTCAGTGAAGTCCAGTGGAGCTTTACCGCACAGCCTGTGGGACTGGAACACCTCTGTGCTGCATCACATCCCATTTCACACTGGATTCTTCTCAGCGAGTCATTTAGACCTCTCAAGGCTATCGGACACAAAGCAAGAGGCACAATTTAATGTGAACACACTCAGACTCTGACTGTTTACACCTTTGAAGAAAATTTTCAAAAGTACGACTATCGTACTTTCACGAACCTCCAATTCTCCTGACATGAATATGGTTCACGTCAGTAAATAATAGAGATATTGATCGAATTCTGTAGATTTGGTTTGGTTTTTGTACGTTTCTCCTAAGTGCCCTACAGAGAGCTACAGAAGATAAATCATTTTCTTTCTAAATAATGAGGTTTTCACTGCCAATATGTTGTATGAAATGTCTGTTAAACCTTGTACAAATGATTATTTCTGAATATTTGACACATTCTGTACTTTAGTATTCCATTGATGTTCTATTCTGTGTCATGCAAAAAATGTAATGAATTTGTGAAATTACTTTTTTTCCAATTCTATTCTATATGCACAGATGTATCACTGTGGCAATGAACTGAACTGTTCACTCACATAAAAGAAGGTCTATGGCTTTTTTTTGGTGTTTGCGTAAGTTTGCATGTTTTCCCTTTGATTGCAGAGGTTCCCTTGACTACTTTGCCTTGATTGCAACGATCAAAAACATGATTGTTGCCTTTTGGAAGCAGTTCTTCTTCTTATCTCAAGGCCAGCCCTCTGATCCCTCACCTCTCCCTGACTTATAGAGCCATGTGACAATACAGTGTGAAATGGGACATTTCTTAACCTTCTTTTTAACTGATGCACAGTAATATAAAATCCTCCATCTCTTACAGACTCCTTTTAAGAAGCAAAACAAATGTAACATTAGAATGTGTCTCTCTAAAGCTTATTTTATATATCATATGTGGGAGTTCTCTCCAAACAAAGCCCACAGGCTGTCAGCCCAGGGAAAAAAAACACCTGAGGTATTATTAAACTAAGTTATAGCACATTTAAGGAACATTTTTATTAATCTGCATAAGACTTAGTGTACAGGGATTCACTGCTGCTCCAGTGGCCTCTAAATCTCCGGGCGTGATGAGGGTGGGTGGCTGAAGGATCACAGATTTATCGATCGGCTGCTGTACAGATGCACCTTCCCATATCCATATAAGCTGTAATATAACTGAGAGCCATTAATCACCGTGACAGAAACAAAATGCGGCGAGGCATCCTTTACTTACAACTGAAAACGAGGAAAAGTGAACGGGTGGGGGGACTGAGCGGAGTGTGTCGGAGGCCCAAATCCGAGCAGTGGGAGCAGTGGAGCACAACATGGTTTTTCTTTCTTGTCTGAACTAAGTGATTTATCGGAGCTCTTCCCTGTCTGGATGACTCAAGCCTAATCTGTTTTGGTTCCCCCCAACTGATGTCAGCTCTTTTGTTGACGGGATCAAACAAGTTCGTAATAAATACACCGCCATCTTTATTATTTGCGCAGAATAATCCTGTGTTGATTCGGGGAAAACACTGCAAAAAGTATTACTTTGCGACTCGTTTAAGAAATGTATTTAGACTCAATTTTTGGGGCATATTTATTCATGGGATTGAGCGGTGAAATCTTTGATATGCTCTTGCTGTACTGCAAAGCTGAAAAGCTATGAACTTTTCTTTTTTTTTTGTTACTGTCTGTAGAATGCAAACTGATGATTCGTGTTGTTTTGCCGGCAGCACACTCCGCCCCAGACTTGTGTTGCTCGGATAGTTGTAGAACGTACAGCATATTACATTGATTGTTATGTTATACATTTTATTGAATTCCCCCCCCCCCCCCCCCTTGCTCAGTTCAGTCCTCTGACAGTAAACATTTGTTTTAATCTCTTGGCAGCATCACAGTCTTGTTCATCCTCCTGCTCTGTGATTTCTCACAGCGATACGGATCATAGAATCTGTCTTGTCGCATCTGAGAGCTTTTTCTGTATCTTTTTTTTTTTTTTTCAAGCCACTTTACTCCTCACGTTTGCAAAATGTTACTTACTGAAAGGCCTGTTTGTAATTTCTCCATCTCAGCTCGAAGCTCTGTCCAGTATGTGTTAATTTTATGCAGGGTAAACACAGAGATTGGGCGATATATGTGAGGAAATTGGTGTGAAATCAACATATCCGCGAACACAACTCCCCTGGCGCCTTTTCTGTGATCAATTATTTATGTACTGAAGAGAGCCAAGAAACTATATTTAAAGATCAACTTCTTGGCATTTTCAGGTTTTTTTTAATCTTTAAAGGAAATGTGTGTATTGAGTATTTATGTTGACGCCTGTGATGAATGTCAAATGAGAGAAGCAGTGTGGTTTAGGGAAAGGAGAGAGAAAGAGATCAAAAGTAGGGGGGGGGGGGGGGGGGGGGGATCCTTTGAGAGCTGACAGAATGTGAGCTTAAGGTGGTGCCGTGCTGACGGAGCATGTTGAGAGTACGTGCTCTTATTCCAAACCTCATCTTCTCCCTCTTGTCGCTCACCCGCTCCCGTCGGACCTCAGTAATCTAACGGGAGGGAGGAACTATCAAACTGCCACGGCTCTGGAAGCCAATCAGGGATGTTTGTAACTCGATTAGAGCAACCTTGCAACAAACAGAAATAAATTACGGAACGTGCAGATGCAGCACTCCGCTAAGTGTGAGCTGTACATGAGACATGAGGCAGGTAACAGCAGGAGAAGATACATACTTCTGGTTTAGGTTGGGACATTCAACATCTCTTTTAAAAAAAAATTCCTGGTGCAGTTTGGTTATCTAGAAATTCTAAACAGTAGTCAAAATAATTCATGTGGAAGAAAAAGAAAAGGAAGTTCCCAGTCAGGTAAAGTATTGTTGAATAAGTATGGGTGTCTTTAAAGGGTCTGAGCATTGGAATGCAGGTTAAAAAGTCCAAGTCATTTAGGAAGTGTTCAGATCAGCAAGTTTAACAACTCAAAATAATCAAGAAATATATGTAAATATATAAGGCCTGTCAATTGATTAAAATATTTAATCGCGATTATTCGCATGATTGTCCAGTTAACTCTTGATTAATCACAAATGGATGGCACATTTTTTTATCTACTCTAAATGTAAATTAAAGAAAACATTTTCAAGTTCTTAATACTCTCGTCAACATGGGAGTTGGCAAACATGCTTGCTTTATGTAAATATATGTTTACTGTTGTTGCCACAATCCAGAACAATATCAAAAACTGTCCAGAATAATCTCCACATAACCTCAAACTTTCTGCAGGCTCAAAAAAATAGGCTGGAATGGCATTTTGATCTGAATAAAGCATCATTTAGTAATAATCAGACTATGTCCAACCAACTGAATTTCCAGTTTTCCAAAAAATTTTCAACACAAACTGATTGAGTACCTGGATCAATAACAGACTCCTGAACCAGCAGGTCCTTTAGGTCAGCAACAGAAGAGAAATACCTGGAACCTTCATAAAGAAAAGAATGGCACAGCCTCCTCTGCTGCTCATCCAACCTGTTGCCACTACAGACATCAGATACCCAGATGCTGGATTCACGCTGCGGCGGGATGCCCACATCTTGTTGAGGTTCCACTAGCGGCCATGCATGACATGTTATGTCTGATTGTTCCAAACTGCTTCTCCTTCTTCTTCTTTTGTTTTGGCGGCTCACAAAGATCTTCACGGTGCATTACCACCACCTACTGTAGAGGAGTGTGTAGTATCACATTACGTACTTCTCACTTTCCCAAAGAGACTCATAAAACCTGCGTGAGTTAATTGCACATCAATACGAACTCGAATTAACTCGCTATAAATCACACAATTTTTTTCACATGTTGTTTTGAAGCATTTAAGATCAGATCAGTGCCACGCACAGGCCACTGAAAACATCTACAAGTTTAAAACGTCAACTTGAATTAGCTAAATTCAAGCATCTAACACAAAAAGTAGTGAGAATGTGAATTAATAGTTTTTTTTATGGTGAGTCTTAGTGAAATGGTCATTTCTTACCAGGAACACAAGTATTTATTTATTTATTTTTACACAAACTGAACACAACATAAGGGTTAAAACTTGATGTGTTTACATGAATATCATCATTGTCAGGGCAGGGACAAGAACATATGTTTTTATTTAATAAGAATATAAACCCTTTATCCACTAAACAACCTGATCTCTGCCTAATCCATGGGCTCCAATCTACCATTTGTCCAATATTTTGAAACCAATCACAAACAAGTATGATGCCGTATTTTAATGCTTTTTACATTTCTTGGCTTGAGGTTCTTGGCAAATATTCACTGACATACTTCTGAACAGTCTTTTGAAACCTCACCTTTGCTCTTACATAAGCTCACAATATGTGTCTTTTCTGACAGCCTGAAGGACAATTCAGGCAAACTGAAGAGACGCAGCAGGAAAAGGACAAGGCTCACAGCTTTGACGGTAACAAGTATGTGCATGTGTGTCATAGACATCCAAGAACATGAGTTCTCACATTTATGAAGAGCTTTAAACCCCCCACCCCCCCTTTTTTTTTATTTACTGTCAAAGCACTTTAAACATGTCAAACCATTCACTCAGACACACTTGCACACACAGTCGTACACCACCGGGAGCAACTTCAGGGTCGGTACCTATAGACCAAGGGGGCTTCAGCATGCAAAGATTGAGACTGAAATGTTGTTCGTGACAACTGTTGGTCAATCCACTCCGCTACCTGAGCCTCGGCTGTCCAGTTGATCACAAACAGGAATTACGGATTTGCGTATTAATATAAGGCATCGCAGTATAAACAAAACATATTGCGTGTCCATGATCCCCTTCCCACCAGTGCATCCATTCTCCTTTGTGTCTCATAGTAACTCCACACTTGTCTTTGTGTTGTTTGCAACTGAGAATTTGGTCTTGTCTTATTTTACTTCTGTTAAAAAAAAAAAAGAGGTTTCGTGTTCCGTGCAGTTCATCCACTCACCCCCTCGCTCCAACCAGCACAAGCAGTAAAGGTCTGATGATTAAGAAAGCTGCTCTGTCTATGGCTGAATATTCACTTTAGTGTCTCTTGTTGTTTTTTTTTCCTCACTGGTCATAAAGGTCTTACTGGCTCGCAGCCATGAAAACAATGTAATAAAACGACACGAGATGATTCAGAACAAATACGCATCTTCACATGTGTGACAGTTTTGACCCCACATTTCTCTTCATACGAGGCTGAAAAAAACACCAAAAAACAACCACAGTCAACTCACATTCAAGGGAAAGACTAATAATATTTAACCTTTGGCGCTTGCTTCATGCACTTACTTTTCTAAACTATAACAGCACATCTTGGATGATGTCTCTCTCAGGTCATATTATGCTTTCTATGTCTTTCTTATTTATTTCTTTACTTTTCTGTGCAGTGTGTCAGAACACTCTTGTAAATGGGAACTTTTCACACAGTTTTATACCACCAGTGTGCAGGATTGACAAGAAAGCAGTCCAAAATGCGGCAGGCTAAATCACTGGATTAAAAATGGCACCACAAATTTTTATTGACACTTGCCAAAACTCAACGGCGAGAAGAAAATAAATCCTGTTCACTGCCTTGAATATTGATCACTCTCTCGGCTTTAAGTGTCGTAACAGTAAAGCTGTGATCCACAACTGCAAAATAACTCTTTGCAGTTTTTCTTTGCGTGCACTAATTTATGTTTCAACTATTAATCACAATTTCATCACGTACCTTTCGAGTAGCGATTGTGAAATGCCCTAAAGTTAAAGCCGTCGACTGTTGTAATTAAATTTCAAAAGTACCTGCAATAAAAATATGGATGGACAAATGCATTTTTCTCTGCTTAGATTATAACCCCTCATCTAAACTACTTAAATTAACTGTCAGTTATTTTCCGTTTGCAGCTCAGGGGTAAAAGGACAGGAGTCAGATGTTTGGCACACACTGTTGTGGGGCGTGGAGCCAACTGTAGTCTTTTTATAGAGACAAGAACTGCAACAAACTACAGCTTCAAGAACTTAAGTGAAGTGATGAATTTATCTGAAAGTGGCAATCATTGGTGCATTGTGAAAATCATTATTATTCATCCGTGTCACTGTGTGTGGTCATGTGTGTTTTGTAAATGTGATAATGTCGCATATATTACATTAACACTTGCATATAAACATGATGTCTTTCTGCTGCATGAGGGAATTTTTAAACACTATTAGTTGCATTTATCATTGATTAGGGACAAGCTGATTCCCCATAGCTCTACCGGACTTAAAAAATGGCAAGTGTCCACAAGGACATCGACATCCGTTACCAAAAATTATGAGCCGGTAGGGAGCCCGACTCTTGGAGGACGCTGGCTGCTGACTCCTTGCTTCCCTCAAGTAAGACCACACATTTGCATTTTCATCCCATTTGAATAATTGCATTTTCTCCAACTAACAGAGAAGTTTGTTTTTATTTGATAGCTTTAGATCGCCGCCATCCAAATGATAATTATTCCCTTCGGTGCGGCGTCTGATTCAGACTTTCTCTTGTGATACGATGCGTTTCAAGACCCTTTTCTCCGTGACCCCGGTGCAGCACTCTTTCATGCTCCGGTTTTCTTCCTTCGACACGGAGCTTTGCTGTGAGTGTGGTACCTGCCCATCGCATGCAGGGGGAGAGAGGAAGAGAGAGACAGCAGTGAACAACACAGAAAGTGAAAAGAAGGCAAAAGTGGGGGGAGAAAAAAAGAAAGAGAAAAAGGCAGAGGTGGTGTCAACAGAGAGACAGCACTGACACTCTAAGGAAGAAGTGAATAATTGAAACAGCCTCCAAAGAAAAGACTGTAGTTTTGATGGTTGGGCTGTCAGCATACAGTGAAGTGAGGACATGATGCCAAGCAACTTTACAAGCTGTTGAGGGATCCCTCTTCAATGAGATGGTAATAACCAGTTCTTCTAAGCCATTCTCGCAGACGCTACGTGAAAACGATAGTTTAGAGGAGAATGTCTTAGTTCCCGGGGCTTTATTAAACTACACAAGGCTCTGTCACCGTGACGCGTCTGTGATTAAAGGGTGTGCAGCGCGAGCACATCAACTTCTGACAATCTGTTACAGCTGAACTAGCTGGTGTAGCTGATGTTTGTTTGCACTTCAGTGCAGTGTGTGCAGAGTACAACGCTTTCCCAGTGGTGTGCCCAGTAACAATCCTCTATAATGACGCGGAGAGCACTCTAGTAAACAGTGCATGGCTTCAGGATGTGCTCAGCGACGGTGGACATGCAGAGCGCTCACATGAGGTGTGTGATTATTCTACCATTTTTATGTGGCTGAAGGAGCAGCAGCACACAACAATCTAATTAAGTTTGTTGGCAGTTTATTCTGTTTGGTTTTTGGACTGTGTGATATTCACATAATGCCTTTACAACAGTGGAAATGTGGGGACTGGGGGTAGTACGTGGTGGATGGAGAGAAGGGTGGTGAAAGTCTGGAATCTGACATCCTGGACTGTAATCAATACCGCAGGCCTGTGAATGACATTAAATTTGTATGTTTTAACTTTTATGTTTTAGGGTTTTTTATGACCTATCTTTTGTATGATGGTATTATAGTCTGTGGGAAAATCAGATGCCTCGGCATTAACTTTTCTGCCAAACTGAGTACATCTGAACACTCTATCCCTTCATTAAAACGAGAGAAGAAGACTTCAGTCTATGGAGGACACTTCCTATATCACTCATGGTTGCAACAATGAAAATGATGGTCCTGCACAAAAGTAATACATTTTCATCCATGCTCCCAACAAAACCAACAAATTATTTTTTTTTTTATTATGGAAGAACAAACCATTTGGTATGAATCTAAAAACTCTACAGAAGACCAAGTACCAAGGTGGCTTACAACCATTACATTTTTATAATCGTTACCTGGTCAATGAATTACTATACATTCTGAAACTGATCAATCAGAGCCCTTTAGGTTTAGGCTGGAGGGACAGAAAGAAACATTTTGAAGAAATAATCAAATCAGCAATCTTCAACTCCCATTACAAAACACAGCTGCTTCAGAAGCAGTATTATTACTTCTCTGACAGGTTGGAGGGATTTTCTTCAAATGATTATTGTAACTGACGATTATTACAAGTATTATTGGATAATTGTTACAATTTTAATGTTAGGGATTTCAAAGGCTTTTGGTGTGTTGTATGCTGATTATCTCTATAGATATGCAAGTGTTAATTTGAGCAGAGTAAACTCACAAACTGTCTGTTTAATTAGTGCATGAGTGTCTGATCAGCTGCTCCCGTTTCTGGATTCAGTCAGCATTAATTTGTTCATTTACTTTAGAATGTAATTTTTTGCAGTCATTGCAAAGTTCAACTGGGTTTTTTTTTTTTTTTTAAGGAAATTATTTCTGAAAGTCCAACAGAAAACAACTAAATCAAAGCATGTCGTCTTCCAATGATAAAATATACCTTCAAAGTAAACCTACATGAACTTGTCCTCTTTTATTCAAAATCGTCTCGACAGCACCCTGCGTGCAGATGTCATTGTTAACGCTCACTTGTCGCGAATCACCAGCGGAGAGGTTGGAGCAGATGAGGCATCGTGGCTGCTTTCAGGTAACCACAATAATGTGTGTGTGTGTGTGTGTGTGTGTGTGTGTGTGACTAGAAGCGCGGCTCAGGAATGCAGGAGTGCAGAGTCTGCTAAAGGAAAGGAACAAGTCCGCTCAGCATGGCACCACATTAACCTCACATCCTTCAACCATTAACATCTACCTCTAATGTTCTCCCTTTCTTTCTCCAAGACCCTTTAAGCGATTTAGCCTTTAATCATCTGCACTGCTGTACAAAATGATGAATCCCCATGGGCAGATCAAGCTGCGTGGTGAGAGAACATATTTCGCAGCAGTTCGAAAACAAGTGTTGGAACATTTTCAAATTGGTCTATTATTAGTACCTATTTAGGTCATTATTACACGGTGCATTTGTCCACAGATCAGCAGACTTGATCATCATAACCGTACACAAGTATGGAGGCTAATTAGCTGAAAGGATACATGAGCCAGATCTTCCTTTTGGCCTGCATATTCAGTCTTTCACAATCATGTTTTTATTAAAGGCAGAGAAACAGATAGCCCTGTGCTTCACAAACAGTGGCCTTTGTTCTCTTTCCTTTCATCAAGACTACAATATTCCAACACAAGTAATGCAAGGGTGGAAGTCAGGTCAAAACCCACAATCTTGCCACATGTCACAAGTAAAACCCAAAAGACCCTGGAATTGTGTGACATATATCAATTCAATGTTGTCATGAACTGAGTTTGTATTTCCCCCCCGTGACTGTGTGGGTTTTTTCATTGCACAGTCAGTCACAGACAGAACACATCAGTATGTAATGTTGGAGTGACAGCATGAAACCTCCGCAGCATGCAGGTATGGCCACCGTGCAATATTCACCACAGGGACCCCACACACATTTTTTTCTTAGTGGTGGGATATGTAGTCACACACATAAATGAGATGGGGCTACTCCATCGGAGTAGCCCCTTCTGCAGGCTTCTCTGTCTCTGCCGATTACAGCTGACGTAGCAACTTGGCCACCATCTTGGATGAGTCAAGGAGGTCTTACACAATTAATGTATTAATAATTTTATGTGACGCACACTCTGTGTGAATTACAAAAAAAACCCCCCAAAAAACAAAAAAAAAAAATACTATTGAACCAAATGAGTTCCAGTAGAATCGACAAAGTGTTTGAGATGTTGTAAATTTGGTCTGGTGAAGCACTCCGCTGACAGGTGACTGTATGAGACTGAAACATGTCTATGATGGTAGCCGTTGCGCTCATGCCGTCCTGATCTCTCACTCCATTAAGAAATCCAGCAATAAAAAGTCATGCCTCTTTTACTCATGTTTGTTTTTTCAAGATTATTATAGCTGTTTAAGCAGCACAGCCTGATAACTTCTACAATAACTAGCTTAATTTACAATATTTACCCCGGTTTTGACAAACAGCAAATGTAGTTATGATCCAGAAAGCTTTTGTATGGAAAAATCAATCCTTTCATTGTATGTTTTCAGTATTATCTGTATAGTAACAATACTGATTATTTGAACTATTCAGGCCCCAACACCACGATTTAAAAGATCCACCTCCAGCCCACGCCACATATCTGCTATTTGTAACGAACCAAGCTGTGGGAAGATGGGCTGTAAATTGAGTGATTTGTGAATAATTTAATCACGTAAAGGCCTCGTTCCACAATAAAAGTTAATGCACTGCACACGGTCAACAAGGTTGCACTCTTCGTGTGATCAGTATGTCAGCAACAGAAAGGAAATTCCCCAGCAGCGTCGAGAAATATTTTGTTTTAGTGTTATTGTTGGCATATTGTATCACACAGTATCTACAAACAGTTGCAGTTTATTGTGTCAACCCCACGGTCTCCCCTTTGGCCCCGCTGTGTAGTTAAAGTGCTTTATAATGCTTGCCAACATTTCAAGTGGGATCCGCCCTTCCTTTTCTGTGAGTGGTAGATCACAGTGGGTGCAGCCACCGCTCGTGTGTGCTCACGCTCTTGTGCGAGTCTGCTCAGGTAATTACAGCATCTGTTAAGAGCTTCGCTGATTGTTTTTCATCTCCACATGGTCACCACTCCAGAAAACCAATTACCCTGGGGAATGCTAAATCACCAAGACCGATTTGTTATTCTATTGCAAAAAGCAGGAAAAAAAAAAAAAAAACGTGAATGGGAGTGGGGAATGTGTTCCTCTTTGTGTGCTAGCAGGTGAAACACATTAACACAGACAAATTCAAAGGGGAGCTTCATGTAGTGAAACAGGTAAGGGAAAAAAAAATAGGAACATTTCAAAACAAAAGCATGTGGAGCAGTTCACAGAATTTGAAAAAGCTGCAGTTGGACTGTTGTGTGGGGTAAATGCAACAGCGTGCTAAACTGTGAGGACTTGGAGCTGCTTTGCCTTGAGAATAGAAATTGTTAATCCACATTCAGGTAGAACATGCAAATTCCTCACCTGGTTGGTATTTACACCTATCTTCTTGCTATGAGGCAACAGCGCTAAAAACTGTTCCACCATCTATCCACTTGACATTTATGGTTCAGGGAATGCAACTAGGACATGGCTGTAGACCTCTTTCCTGTTTCTGCATTGCAATACGTTGATACTGATATTTCTAGGATCAAGAGTTGCGTGACTCAGATGCGTAAAAGAGCACCGGCGTTACTCATGTCGAGCAGACGCCTCCGTGGTGGCTGCTACTGGCGGTTGTCCTTCTTTGAAGTATTTAAAATGTCAGAGTTACACAGATCCATTACTTCAGTAATGTGTCTCGGTGAAACCAGATTGTTTAGATGGATAAATGGTGTGACGCACATTAACTGTTGATTAATTGTTCTCATTTATTGTGCCGACAGAATAGTTTTCCTCCTCCCCTGACCTCAATCTTCGACGTCCTTTGTTACCACTGTGATGACTTTGAGTCCTATTTTCTCCTCTCTGCCTCCTCTTTTGCTCCTGCTGCAGTGCTTTTGCGGAAAACCTATAAGCCGATTTAAGTTTCCATTTTAAAAATAATAATAAAAAAAAAAAAAAAACCCACATTCACAATGACAAAAGTGAAAAGCTTTATTCTCCTGGAACTGCACCGGATTGCCTTTATAGCATGCCTGAACTCTTTTTATTTCGGCAGTTCTTTAAACTACCGTGTCTAATTGCGATGGCATTTTTAATTAAAAGTCAAGGAATCGGATATGTGGTTGTTTGTGAAGGGAGACTAATCTGTTCTAGCCTCCACCTCTTCCAGTGCTAGCTATCTCCCATCTATCTGCCTAATGAGAAACTAGAGGAGCCAGTGCAGGACTTTTTGATATTTGGCTCTCTCTAAATAGATTTCACTGAATTTAAGATTAACTAAGCCCCAGACTATGGCACACTGTAATTCACCAACCTTATGGATTACTCATGGCTGCATGCAGATCAATGCAGCATGCTTTAGTTTTTTTATGAAAAATAATCTATCAAATTAAAGAATTTATTCGTTGTAACTCGGTTTCACTTATTTGATTTAGTTTGTGGCAAATATGAAGTTGATTTATCGTTCAAATATAACATGAACAAGGTGTTTTATGCATCATTTTTTACTGAAACTTTTTTCCTTCATCAGCTGCCTGGTGAATAGTATATTTTGTTTGAAGCAGGGAGGTGGCATTGTGAATAGGGAGACAATAATTCAAGCCAAGGACAAGGGTTCATGCCCCCGCGTTGGCAAGCATTCGTCTTACTGAAGTGTCTTTGAGCAAAAAGTGCAGAATCCCAGCCAATGCCTGACTCTCAGCGCTGACCTCCCTGTGAGAGTACAAAGTACAAGTTCTATGATCAATGAAAGATCCAATTATTATTTAATTTCTGCTGTTGCAGCCAGCTGTCAAGGTTTGCCTGCCTTGACTGTTTGCTCTCTTGTGTTTTTCTCCCCCCGTCCCTCCGGCTTTGTCAGGGATGTTGATCGAACACATTTCTCTTTGAGTTTGTGGATTTAACATACATTTAAGCAATATTAATGTGGGAACACACACACACACACACACACACACACACACACACACACACAAAAAGACTTCAGTTGATATGGAAGCTTCTTTTTCCACTCTACTCCTAATTTCTCTAGTATTCTGAAATCTACTCACATATATAAAGAAACTAACAAAGACTACAGAGTTAGGACCTGATTGTTTAAACCTTACCTTCAAAGGCAAATCGAAACTCATTCTAAACAACAAACTCATTAAAGCAAGAGCCAGCATCATTTTTGAATGAAGTGTAACTGGGGCTCTGTTTCCTTGGCTGTAGTGAAAGACATGCTGCTCTCCTCCACATTAAAGGGCCCAGTGGGGATGCAGGGCCACAGCTGGGACTCAGCAGAGAGGAGAGATTAACATTGTGCTCCACTATTCTGCTTCATGGAGGGCCCAGTGCCCAGCCTTACAGCTGAGGAGGCAAAGCCTTGCCTGTAGGCAAGCGAACCCCAGAGGTGGCCCACAACCACAGCAAAAATCCAATTGATTCCAGCTCACACAGCCATCAGCCAGATACAGACCCCAGTGGGTTTTACAATGGCAGCCTTCTCAGCACCTGAGGGGAAATGTCACCTGAAGTTTTGTGGTGCAAAGAGGACATTACAGTTTCAGAGAAAAATACTCTGCAATAAAAGTAATTCAGCAGCTCATCAAGCATCAAAGGCTGGTATTTTTGTGACAGTATTTAAGACTTGTCAATTTCAAATAAATGTGCAAGTAAAATAAAAGGAAGCATTGTCTTTTCCTGTCACGCTTGGCTCCAGAGAGAGGTGGACTAAACACTATTGCAGGGAACCAGGGATGTCATGTCATTACAAAAGGGAAAGCTAAAAATCATTCAAACGTTCAAAAGGAGCGATGTCCACAAAAAGATATAAAAATGCTCAAGCACAGGAGGGCAGAGACAGAAATGCAGGCAGACAAACAGCCACAGCAGACAGAGCAGCCCAATTTATACCAAGGCCACCAGGTGACGACAATCACACTCAGGCACAGGTGAAAGACGTTATGGCGGGGAACAGCAACCAAACACAAGGAAGGGAATCCAAGGAGCCTGGAAGGAGACAGACAATTACGATCACACAAAAAAGCACCAGAGACAAACATGAACAATGACATCCTCCTCAACATCTTTATATATAGCGTGGTCTGGAAGGGAACACAACATCTCCGAGATGAAAATGTCAAAGAGAGGGTGAACTGTACCCTGGAGTTATGTGCAAAAATTGAGCTCGGCTGACAGATAGCAACAATAGGATGCCTATTCATCAACAACAGAAGAACAGCTCTGAAAAAAATCGGCTTGGCAATTTCCCATCTGCCAAATGATCATACAAACATGCATATGGTCCTCCAAAATAAAACTCTTCTTCTTGTCGTATCACCACGTCTTTTCCGCTTCCAGATGTTGCTGGTTCCCAGAGGAGTTTATTTTTTTCAACCTTGGACAACAATGAACTTTTATTCTTGTGTTTAAGAAACACTGTATTTTGTACGATTATGTTGTTTTGTCAATGTATTTTTACAGAGAGCTGTCTCTCGGCGCGTGAAATCTCAGTTCCTGCATGATCTCGTAATGTCGCGATGAGTCCCTCCGCCACTGAGACTCCACAGCTGACGCGTCTGGTGGGAAACGGCAACGCTCCGCTGTGGAGGACGCAACGCGATGCAGACACCCAGCTGGTGTAAAATGGGGTTGGAGCTGATCCAAAGTGACTTTGAGAGAGTCAACCACCTACCTGCAATCCAGAATCAAGTCACCGGTTAACCTTCGTGTATCTTAAATTGTAATATGCTTCAGTGAAGTTATGATACTGCTATATTTTCTTCTTGACCTGCATTTCCTAGTATTTTATAGTACTTGATGATCAGTCTGATAGCAGCTGAAGGCAGTAGGAGTCAGGATAATGCTGGTTTTGGTGGAAAAGTAGATGGCTAAAGGAAGGATGAACAGGGGTTTTTGGTTGTGGCTCAGTAGGTTGGTTGCTCATCAGAGGTTGAAAAGGGTGAAATAAAAGACCACATTTAATTTTAATGTACTTGAGCAGAGTTGATTGGCTCCAGATTGGCAGACAGGAAGATCATTGGATGGGGAACAGTGATGAAGAAATTAACAGCAGGGAAAAACAGGAGTGACTAGGAGGGTAAAGCAGTTGGAAATGAGTATTCCACAGTTTGTTTCACAGGCAAACTTAAAAAAATGTTTTATCAACATTTAAAGAATGTTCTTGTTAAACAGAAGTCTAAATAACACAGGGTGGATTTATTACACATTTCAAAAGTGCCCTGTTTAAGTCCAAACAAATCAGTTGAGTATAACACGTGAAACACATGAATTGAACAAACTTAGGTTAAATTTCCATAACTGCATGAAAACATCTCTTGTCTTACTCAGGCTCGTTCCATGAGCTCCAGGCTTAGGTGGGCAGTCAGTCGCAAATTGCGACGGACTCACCAATGACAATTTACATGTGTAGGCAGATAAGTGCCTGCTTAATCTAACAAAATAAAGATAGTAAGACATCATTAAAAAAAGCTTAAACAATAATTTAATTGCAGTCACAAGACTCTCCCAATTTTCTTTATATCTCATGATAACACATTCCTTGTTTATGTTCAAGACACAAAATGAGTGAGAAAATGACAGTTCGGATGCGGAGCTGTCTGTGGTGCTGAAACGTGACTCTCAATTTGGAGTGACACTGGGTTGAGAGAGCCACGTTTCAGCACCACAGACAGCTCCCTGTCCGAACTGTCATTTTCTCACTCATTTTGCGTCTCAGTAAATGATTTAATGAAAGAATACCTGAAAACAACAACCAAAAAAAAAGCAAAAAAACAAATAGGCTTATGCTCAACGCTCTACTGCACATATGTGCAGCTCCTCTTGCCCTTAATTCATGCCATTCACAGTTATCCGGCTGACATCAGCTATTAAGAAAAAGCATTTCAAATCCATAAAACAACAATGCGATGTTTGGCCATGATCACCATATAGCTTACACAATGAACACCGCCAGAGAGAGAGATATTCGAAGATGAAGTCCATGCGCTTGTCCCTCTGGACGAAGTTGTCAATCAGAGCGTGGTAAAAGTCGTCTGTCTTGGTCTTCAGTTTGATGAGCCTCTGTTTCTTATTGGACATTAGACCCAGAGGTGAAAGTCTTCCTTGCTCTGTCCTGTTGTGGCTGTACGTTTCGATGCGTTTCAAGGCAGAACAAGACCTCTCCACCGATGCTGTGGGGCTGGAATGGTCTAAACAACCTTTAGCAGTTTCGTTGCCACTGGAACAGTTTGTTAAAGGTCATTTTCAATGAGGAACGCAAGCAGCTCAGGAGGTGATTTGTTTTTGATCATCTGTGAGCTGTACAGCCCAATGACGTCGTCCTTTAGTCTTATAAAATCAAAATGCTTGCCATATTTAGCGAGGATATGCAGTTTTGCATCATCAAAATGGGCTGAGAGTTCATCAAACTTTTCACAGTTAACCAAAGCCAGAAAATCAAGTTCTCCCAGGTCTTGAATCGTGCCTCCATTTGCAGACTGATGTTGTCCAGGATACTGTAAAACAGCTCTCATCTCTCATCTGTGGCCGGCTGCTTGCTGCGCAAGTCGCTGTCCACTAAGTTCAACGTTTTGCACCGCCCCTGGAAACGTTCATAAAGGAGTCAAACGCACACTGGCTTTCATGGTGTCACTGACCCGAAGAGAGCAGAATCCTTTGTCCATCACCTTGGCCTGAAGAACACGGAACAATGCGCCTGTCTCTGTGAAAACCGCGCTGTACACCATGAGAAGGAAGCACATAGACACTTTGGAGAGCCAGAGGCTGAATCCAGAGGCCATAGTCAGAGCTTGTCCATCCCAGTCGTCTTGGTTTTCTTGGATAAGGCTGAACAGCTCACGAAGCTTGGCATAGTGGAACATGATGGTCTCAACAAGCCTGGAGTTGGAGTTCCATCTGGTCGCTGCGGCGCGTGGAACGCACCTTTTCACCAGTTCATCAAGCAGGCTGCTGCGCTTTGTGGACTTGGTGAAATAAGCTGCAAGACCTTCCAGAGTCTCGAAAAGGACTTTACATTCAGCAATCATTTGTGCAGACTGCGAGAGGACGAGGTTCAGCTTGTGCCTGTAACAGTGAGTAAACAACACTTCCAGTACTTTTTCTCTGATTTTTGCCTGGACTCCATTTAGCTGCGATGCCATCACTGATGTGCCATCGTATGTTTGCACTACCAACTTGTGTGTACAGTTTAACTTTTGCAGTACACCAAAGACATAAGTAGCAATCCCTGTTGCTCTCCCGTCATCACTGACATCATCAAAGCGCAGAAAAGCTTCCTTCACCTCACTACCAGACACATACCTTAAGATAACAGACAGTTGAGCCTTATTGGTGATGTTTGTTGTTTCGTCCACCTCCACAGCAACAAACTGTGCGACACTCTGCTCTTCTTTTATGTTGTCCCTCAGAACATTTGCAATCGCATCAATCAAGTCATTCTGGATTCTGTTTGACGTGCCAAAAAACACCGTAGAAGACGGCAAGCATCCTTGCTTGCTCGCAGGTGCAGCAGTTCAGTGTAATTTGACTGATGTGATTAACTTTCTATTTCAGTGTTTCTATGGAAAACGATCTCTTGTTTACCGAGGAAACACAAAAGATTTATGAGACTCTGTATTTCTCTGTTCTTCTTAACCTTCTCATTGTGCATGCTAATGCCTAGCCGCCCTTCCTCGTCCAAAGCCAGGTCAATTCTGCTGTGGCCAAATGTTTTCAGAGCAATCAGGCTCTGAATGTTGACCACCGATTTTTCATGTTTGTTTATGGCACAGGGCAAGTTGTTCAAATCACAATAACAAGCATTCGTCCAGATTGTGTCAGTGGTGCATGCTGCCAAAAAGTAAACATGGAAAGCAGAACACTCAGTTCAGCGTAACACATCCACAGAACCAATCCTTCCTTTAGTACCATTCACTTTCAAAAGTACAAAAAATTTCTTCCCCTTTCCTTTGCTGAAGATCCGGTAGCTCAGGTGTTGGTCTCCCATCATTCAAGGTGTATATATATATATATATATATATATATATATATATATATATATATATATATATATATATATATATATATATATATATATATATATATACATAGCCAGAGGAGCTATTATGGACAAACAAAGTTGTGCATGGCACGTACCACCGACAAATTGAAGAAGTGGCTGACACTGAGAAAACATACCAGTGGCTGGAAAAGGCTGGACTGAAGGACAGCACAGAGGCACTAATCATGGCTGTACAAGAACAGGCCCTTAACACAAGATCAATAGAGGCCAGGATCTACCACACCAAACCAGACCCCAGGTGCAGACTGTGCAAAGAAGCCCCAGAGACAGTACAGCACATCACAGCAGGGTGTAAGATGCTGGCAGGCAAGGCATACATGGAACGGCACAACCAGGTAGCGGGCATAGTGTACAGGAACATATGTACTGAGTATGGACTGGAGGTCCCAGGATCAAGATTGGAGACACCTCCAAAGGTGGTCGAGAACAATCGAGCCAAGATCCTGTGGGACTTCCAGATCCAGACTGACAAGCAGGTGATGGCCAATCAACCAGACATAGTGGTGGTGGATAAACAGCAGAAGACAGCTGTGGTGATAGATGTAGCAATCCCAAGTGATGGCAACATCAGGAAAAAGGAGCACGAGAAGGAGAAATACCAAGGGCTGAGGGAAGAAGTAGAGAGAGTGTGGGGTGTGAAGGCAACAGTGATACCAGTAGTGATCGGGACACTGGGAGCAGTAACCCCCAAGCTGGGAAGATGGCTCTAGCAGATACCAGGAACAACATCTGAGATCTCTGTTCAAAAGAGCGCAATCCTAAGAACAGCTACGATCCTGCGCAGAACCCTCAAGCTCCCAGGCCTCTGGTAGAGGACCCGAGCTTGAAGGAGACAGACACAATACCGCCAGGGTGGCGAGAACACAGTTTGTTTATATATATATATATATATATATATATATATATATATATATATATATATATATATATATATAAAAACAAACTGTGTATCATATATATATATATATATATATATATATATGATAATAATAGTAAAAGTAATTAAAAAAATATAAAAATGACTTATTAAAATGTAATGATTTCATTTATTTCTTTCAGCCTTGGGCAGGCAGTGTCCACCCTGCCTACTCTGACTGCACACCACTGGTCTTACTTTATTCTTCATCCTTGATTTCTTCATCTTTCATGTCATTTATAAATAATTCCTCAATCTCCGGAGAAAGATGAAGTGCTGTGTCCTTCTCAGCCGGGCTGTCGTTGGACTCACTGGCGCATTCGGATTGAGTGAGTTTGGACTTCCTGAGCCACGATAGAATAATTGTGGTTTTAACTGAATACTCCATCGATCTATGCTGCGACCTGCTGGTAGGTTGCTCGTTGCCTCCAATCAATCGCCAAGAAGCCATGACTCTTCATTCACAATCCATGTCACCAAGGGATGTGTGTTCATCCGTCCACTCTCTCTGTCAGCTCTCATCACTACACTGGGAGGGAATTCAGCTTTCGGCATCGGCTTTAGCTTGAAGATAACTCTCAATGGCAACTTGAGAGCATCTCCACCACTGTGTGCACTGCTTGGAAGTGTGACTTCTCGTGACCTTTGTCACTGTGCTCACATGTCGTCGCCCCCATGCTGTTCATCTGGTTTGGTAGCACATTAGGTGTTGTGATCTCCTTTTCAAAAAAACATGAAAACTGTCATTTTTTGGCTTAGAAGTCCAGTTTTTGTTTCCTACACTCTGTGGCTTCAGCTCTGATTGACAGGTGGTTATGTTGCATGAAGTGATATCGCTAAGAAGGCCCACCGGCAAAATCATTTATTTTCATTTCTTTGGCAATAACCTGTCCATGGAGATGTAACTGCACCATTAATATGCCGCGGCCAGCGACTCATGGTCCGAGAATCCATCTGAGAATTTGTTTCTCCATCTCTCGCCATCGAAAGACATCCTTTGTTGTTTTCATCGTGGTAATGGTTGGGTGCTTTTCTCCAACCATTAACAAGTGTCTCAGACACTCCCCTGCTCCGTGTCTGTTTTTGTTGGGTGTTTTATGATATTTAAATTAAAATGTGCTTCATGCTTCTTTGAGACATTTTAATTGCACTGTCAGTCAAATCCAGCAGTAATTAAATTTTATTGGTTGTATTTTTGCATGGTCTCGCCATGTTTGTGTGGGTTTTCCTCGTATTATCCTAAAACGTCCATGTAAGGTTAATAATTAGTAGGAGTGTGACAAGATACTAAGCTTACGAGACGAGATGAGACACATCATTGGGGTCACAAGCATGATATTTCCCATTTACTTTGCAGAAAACTGAAAGGAGAAAATATATGGCAGGAAAACCAGATCTTTTTTATTTAACAGTCACAAAACAATGCAGGTGTATTTTGTATACATGGGTCTAATGAGGGGACACCCTGAAATCTAAGTGGTAGTGTCCCCTGGAGACAGGTGTCTCTTTAGAGGGACATATGAGGACTAAATGGAAGACATGTTTAAAACAAATCAGCTGAAGCTCATTGCTGAAAATGAATGGTCAAAAATACCAGTAGAGACGTGAAGCTGCTCAGTCATTCTAGGAAGAGTTTACTGCTGTGATAGCAAATGAAGGCTTTTCTATTTATTATTTGGAAGGGTGTGAATAATTTTGGACATGCCACTTTTTGTACAAAATTTAATAAAAACTGAGAAATATTTCTCCCACAATGGTGCTTCTTGTATGTCATCTTATTAACTTTTAGAAAATGCCTGTGTCATTTCTGGTAAATAAAAAAATAAATGTTTTTGTTTATTAGAAGTAATTTCAATCAAATTTTTCCTGGAATACGAATAATTTCGGGCTTGGTGTGAGTCTAAGTGTGTCTTGTTGACAGTCTCTGTGTTTGGTCTGCGATGGGCTTGTCAAAGATGTACCCTGCCCTCGTCCAGAGTTAGCTGGGACTGGCTGCAGTGCCCCATGACCCTGAAGAGTATTAAGTGGTATGAAGATGGACGGATGGATTTAGGTACTGTAGCAGCATTCTGTTGTCGTACAATTTCATCTAGTCATCCCAGATTCCCAAAAGATTCATCGTCTGCTATCCTTGGTACATCACGATATACAACCTTATCCGTAGTCGAACATTAGCAATATTGAACTGTAAACAGCACTGAACTTTATTAACATCTGAAAGATAGTACTGATCAATTTTTTTTAAGCAGTTGGGATCAAAACTGAAGTGATGCTTCGCTGCACAGTTTCATTTATTTCTTTCCTAGGGCTTTTCTGAGTTGAATTTGCATGTTTTACTTTGGCCTGTTTCTCCTCTTGCTGTTTGCCGCAGTTGAAGGAAGAGTTTGATAGGTTAACCGGTAACTCTGAAACTGCTGCAGAGATAAATATGAATCTGGGAGCATTTCCATTGTGTCCCCTGCCAGATGGGATGGGCTCAATCCACTAGAGTGGATAAACCAGAGATAGAGAATAGATGGATGGAAATCTAATGTCTTTCTTTGGGATCTGGTAAAGTTCTTGGCATTAAAGACAGAAATGTAGGTGACTCTTATGATAGACTAGCAGTATGTACGTATGTGCAACACAATAGGGTCCTGTTGTGAGAAAAACATTGTCGCTACAAAAAGGCTCAGTCTTTCTATGTACAGACGGGAAGAATATGGAAAACACTGGGAATCATTTGCGGAGTTAAATGCATTGCCTAAGGTTAGGATCATAGTTTGTGTATGGAATATTGCTTGGTGCATCAAGGCAGAAAATGGCTCAAAACTGCTGCCAAAACCCCTCGAGTGGCACAAAACTACTTCATATCCGAGACTAAATACGCTCTGTCTTTGACCTCTATAACATTCATTTAGCACTGTGCCACCACAGCAGTATAGTGTCGCCTGTCTGGCACTTTCTTCAACATGCATGAATCAGCTAAAACGTATGGAGTTAAGTGTTCCTTTAGTGTGTCTGTGTGTGTGTGTGTGTGTGTGTGTGTGTGTGTGTGTGTGCGTGTGTGTGTGTGCATGTGCGAGAGCTAGAGAGAGAAAGAGGAGTTGGGAATCCGTGTATCATTCGTTCAATTGATATTCAATTAAGAATCGAAAAACAAAATATTGAAAAATGAGTCGTTTTTCTATTTTTTGTTTTTAAAATGAAAACAAATAAATGAAAATTGGTTTGTTTTTCAATATCCCGTTTGTTAAGACAGGTCAAATAAAGGAAAGTTGAAATATGGCCACAGAGCAGACTTTAATGTGATTTTTCAATTTCTTCGATCTCCGTGACCCGGAAGTTCTATCGTCTGCGTTTTGGTTTCTTTCGGCGGGAAAGTGGGCGGGTCACGTCAACCTGTGGGTCAGTTTAAGTCCAGCACACACTACAGAATGATCAGGCCGAATTTTGCCCTGATCTTCTCCTCCCGACCGAAGTCCGACTGTCGGGAGTATGCAAATGAGTTCGGGTCCGATCTTCGTGTAGTGTTCGGGGGGTTCAGAGAGATTTTTTTCCAGTCGGAGCCTCTCAGGAGGCGTCGGAAGGGGAGATCATCGATAATGAATATTTTTAATATTTCTGATCGCAAATCCTGTGGTGTGTGGAGCTCTGAGAGGCGCTGATCAGCTGAGAGCTGACCTGTCCACACCCTCGAAATAAAGCTCCCTGATTGGCTGGTGCTGCTGCTTCAAAAAAATCCCCTCTCAGCTGTCAGGGATGGAGACATATGTAAAATATATTCACGATATTCACTATATTCTCCCCCCCCCATTTGTCAGAAAATGTAAATGTTGTAGTAGGCTACTGAAGAGGGAATAAAGTAGAATAAAGTTATTAGTAGCAGTCTGTGGTACCTTTTTGAATCACCAAATATCTTAAATCATTCGCTTTGTCCCCAGATTGGATAGTTTACACCAGAATAAAATCTCATTGAGCTTTGTTAAGTTTCATTATACGTCGCTCTGTGCTCTGAAGGCACGGAGTCAGGAAGTTTGTTTTTTTTTTCCATGTATTTTTTTCCTCATTCTTGAGTGATGGTTAATAATGGAGATGAATTATTACTTTTGAATTATTGCAGGACTGGCGATGCAGATGAATGAATCAGATCGGAGTTTGGGTCTGAATGGAGGAAATACAGTTTATCCAGGAGCGATCCAGTTATTGAGGATTAACCTCTCACTATCTGCACTGCTGAGTTTAGGAGTTCTGACTTTTCTCTTTCACTGTCATATAGTGAATATATTTCACATATGTCTCCATCTCTGACAGCTGAGAGGGGATTTTTTTAAGCAGCAGCACCAGCCAATCAGGGAGCTTTATTTCGAGGGTGTGGACAGGTCAGCTCTCAGCTGATCAGCGCCTCTCAGAGCTCCACACACCACAGGATTTGCGATCAGAAATATTAAACATGTTCATTATCGATGATCTCCCCTTCCGACGCCTCCTGAGAGGCTCCGACTGGAAAAAATCTCTCTGAACACACCGAACACTACACGAAGATCGGACCCGAACTCATTTGCATACTCCCGACAGTCGGACTTCAGTCGGGAGGAGAAGATCGCGGCAAAATTCGGCCTGATCGTCCTGTAGTGTGTTCTGGACTTAAACTAACCCACAGGTTGACGTTGTCATATATGCAGATGTATGTGCTGTTTGAATTTACCCTTGACGCAGTTGAGAGGAGCGCACGTCTCTATAGACCTATATCTAGAGTTCTATATATATATAGGTCTATGCTGTAAGCCGGAGCTATGGAAGCCTGCTGTGTGTTTGTGACGGCCGATGCTGATGCATGTTTTTTGTGGATGCCTGCTTGAAAATAAACATCTTATTTCGCTCCCAGAACGCCTCTGGAACTACTTCAAACATATTACAGACGTGACCCGCCCACTTTCCCGCCGACAGAAACCAAAACACAGACTATTGAACTTCCGGGTCACGGAGATTGAAGAAATTGAAAAATCACGTCAAAGTCTGCTCTGTGGCCGTATTTCAAATTTCCTGTATTTGATCTGTCTTAACAAACGGGATATTGAAAAACAAACCAATTTTCATTTATTTGTTTTTATTTTAAAAATGAAAAAAGGAAAAACGACTCATTTTTCAATATTTTGTTTTTTGATTCTTAATTGAATATCAATTGAACGAATGATACACGGATTGTTGGGGGTGGGACGTGGGGGGAAGTTTGTGCCTGAGTCTGTAGGGATATAGAGGATTCATGGGGCAACTTAGGGCAGAAAAGTCTGTCCATTTTTCTGGACTTCCAATCGCCTGTGTATGATAGTGTGCTGAGCAGGAGGTGGGTGGTGCAAATTCTCCCAGCTCTTCCAGGCATCTGAGCCCACTCGCTAGGCCTCTTTGGCAATGAGGGAAGGGACCAGGTGTCGGCTCTCATACAAAGGGCTTTGATGCCAGAGTGCAGTGAGATGTCGGATTTGGAAAGAACCCTTTCTGCATAACAGTGTGTGTGTGTGTGTGTGTGACGGAAAGAGGTTGAAGTCTAAGACTGTTAACCACAAGTAGCTTCGACAGTTTGAGCACAGCTGAACTCAAACGGCTTAATATTTGGTAACATCTTGTCA
The DNA here is from genome assembly GCF_902148845.1 of Salarias fasciatus. NCBI lineage: Eukaryota > Metazoa > Chordata > Actinopteri > Blenniiformes > Blenniidae > Salarias > Salarias fasciatus. The sequence continues at coordinate 14,660,819 of NC_043751.1, read as the reverse complement.
AGCGCATCTCGGAGATGTTCTTCTCTCTGATACTTTTGAGTAATGAATGTCATCTGACTTCAGCCCATGTCAAAGAAAAGTCTCTTTTTTGTGCATTTTTTCATACGACAATGTTCATGATCTGATCCATTGGAAAAAAATCTGGCTTTGGATTTAGGAGCTTTTTTATTCACCAATTGCTTTTTGTACCCTGTGCTATCACACATGGTCATTATTATGTAATTGCGATAAAAGTAGTAGACACAAGGGATTTAAGTTTGAGGTGCATTGTTGTTACACTTGTGGGTTTTGAGACAAAAGGTTGAATCATCACACAATTTCACTCAAAACCCTAACTGTAAAATACAGTACTTTCATGGCTTTTTTGAAGTACCCTTTGCTTTGGAATGGTGTTTTACCCTGTGGCAAAAAAAAAGGAAGAACTTTTTTTCATAGTATCAGTCAATGCAACAACAATTCATGAGGTAAAATGACAAAAGAGCTTCAGACCATATTTATCTCCACTACTGTCAATTCTGGTGAACCATCAAAAAAAGGTCTTCAATCTCTTTTGTATGTCTTCAAGGTGATGCTTAACACTTTCCTTAATGCATTTGAATAGATAGTGGTTTCTGCTTATTCTATAGGGTTACAGAAAGATCATTACTTTCTTCTCGTTTGCTCAGTGATGGCAGCAACATTTTTTTTTTCTTAACACACCGAAGCCAGGGGCCATTAAGGTTTGTGCGCCTTTAGTAGTACATCAAAGCGCAGATAGCAGTGTTTGACGGGCACTCCCTCATTGCCCTAACATGGTCGAAAGACTGACTCCCTAGAAGGTGAGAGAACGCTTAGCATCTCAATGAGCCTCGCTCTGTCACAGGTCAACGCTGAGCTGCTGAGTTCATAATGAGGAGGAAAGGTGGATCCCTTATTTGGGGATTCGGGTTCGTGCTGTTGACACCGGTGCCACGCTGCCCTTGAAAGAGGCATTCTCATTATGGATAGTCAGGATGCTGCAGAATCACATTGAAAATTAAATATACTTAATAAAGGTGATGGATAAATGGATTATGTTTTAATTGGTCTGTTATTATGAGTGGTTGATTGGATTGTCCTTCGCAGGCTATTGATCTTGAGGCTGAGGTTGATTAAGAAGTGGACTAAAGGGAGGTTGCTGGAGTTTCATAAAGCCAGGACGAGATGTCCTGAAGATGCGGAAAGACATTAGAACTCAAATCATGTCGCAACTCAAATAAGCTTCTTTCTCTCTCTCTCTCTGAAAGTGGACTTTCCAGAGTTGCTGCTATTTTAAGATTCATACGCAGTACTACAGTGTAGAAAGCAGCCAGCAGGAAATGTTTCAAAACCTGCAAAACGATGAGCTTATCTTATATTGTCAGTGTAAAACCTTGTACTACAGGAGAACTACTGACAACAGTGGTCAGATAGGCTGTTACATGGACACTGTTTCGAAAAAAAAAGGGTGATAGTTCACTCTTCTGTTTTTTTTTTTCTGTATTTTTGTATTATTAATAAGCAAATACTTCATTTTTATTAAATGTGTTCCACAGATTCAGTGATTGTGGCCTCAAGTTTCATCTCTAAGGTAAATGAGACTAAAAGTATGTTGCATTTATGATTCATAATTCATGTAGCTCTGAAGGCAAAGGTGAGGGGCCTGAGGTCTTTATATTCAAGCCATCGGTCTAACTAACATTTGCGGCCTCTCCGAGAACAGTCTGTTCAGGTCACACACCCACAGACAACCCCTCATTCAAGTTCACCTGAAAAAAATGACCAGTGTGATGCTGAAACACAATGTTGTGCCGTTATTTGATTCTCCATCACATTTTCCAAAAACTGTCTGATACACAGGGCTTTGTCTGCATCAGATGGTTTTTGTTATTAAAAAAATGTACAACTTCAAATAAAAATACATGAAACGCTATGGAAGAAACATCATTGTAGATTAGTGATTAATATGTTTTACACAAATACTGAAGTCAACAACAAATCTAAGGCATTTAACTGTCTGAACGATTGTTTCAGAAGTTAAATTCGCAGAATTTCGTTCAGCAGAAGCACTTCTTGCAGCCCCGCACCGAACCTTGCCTCATAGCTATTCTCAAATCACCCTCCAACAGACATGATCGCTGTATCACTGCCAAAAGGCAGGCTGCAGGATACGTGTAGCTTAACCTAAAAACATTTTCAAATTCATATTCATTTCAAATTGCTGACTGCTGGTCTCATTTCCCAGCTTCAGTGGAGCTTCTTCTGTGATAAATAGCTTTTCATTTAGTCTGTGAGGAGGGACGAGTCAGCTCATCTTCATGGTTCAGGGGGTGTTTATAACAAGGCTTTCTCACCGTCTCATTCAAAATGATGTGATTAAGGTAAAGAAATACATGTTACAACAACAGCTGTCATAGTTATCTTTTTAATATCAACTAATCTTACTTTTTATTTGACTTCTTACATAGTAGTATTAATATATACGGAGCCTACTGATATGTTTCTTTGCCTTACATCAAGATACATTGACATGTTGATGCTGCCTTGGCTAAAAATAGGCTCCTGTCCTCTGCAACCAATGTTAAGGATATGAAAATAATAATGAAAATAATAATGGATGACTGGATGATGTATGTATAAGTTTTGTTAAAGGCAACAGACAGATCAGGGGATTTTTTTTTTTTGTGTGAAGTTGCAGATAATGAGAGAAAGACAAGAGATCTATGTGGAATCACTGTTAAGTAACACTTTAAGTGATTATGAGAAAAAGTTCTTAGGCTTCCACTTTGTCTGTGACTCCATGTTCGACTTGCTGAGTGACCAAAATTTTCAATCCCCTGATTGACATTCATCGCTCCAGGCTGTCTCTTCAATCAGCCAAGCAAGAAACATTAATGAAGCTGCCAAATCTCCTTTAAAAACAACAATAAGAAAATACCCCGTGTACAGCAAACACAGCAAAGCAGCTCCGGGAAATATTTGCTCTGTTTGTGTAAGAAGGAAGTTTACAGCATTGGTTCTGTCAAGGTGAAAGAGAAAGTCAAGCGCAGGGAAAACAGCAGAATAAGGAGGATGAGAACATGAAGGAGGAAAAAAACAAAACAAATCTTCCTCATTACATTGTTGCATCCCCTCACTATAAATACAGGATCGCCATTAGGGGGTTTGTTATCATTTTATTTGAAGAAGAAGAAGAGCAATGGATTGGCCAGAAACAGCAGCAGAAATAATTAAAAGTGCCCTTATCATTCCTGTTTTCTCTGTGCCACATGGGAAAAGCAGCGTTAAATGTCACTGCACAGAATTTCACTTTGAATTGCGTGTGTCACTCTGCTTATGAATCAATTGGTCTGAATTCCGGCTCAATTTGCAAGCTAACATTTCTTTAAATTAATAACTCCCAGTCTCGTGTTCCCTCACATCAAAACATACAGAACAAATAGAAGTGATCATAGGATCCTCATGTATGTGCGAGTGTATTTACTTCAATTATGTTTCTATCTCTGATGAAAGTTTCTGACAAATAGCCTCAATATCCAGTGTGCTGTAAAAAAATGCCAATTCAGACTGTATTCAAAATGAAAATGCATAAATAAAAAACTACAAATACTAGGTAATATTGTTTTAAACCAGCAGTTATTTCTTGTGAAGCTCATGCACTGGGAGAACTTGATTCTTTCTCACTTGGAAAGATTTCATAAAGTTTGATGGTTCTGAAAATATGGGAACTATAAATGATTACCTCTTGCTTTTTCATGTTTTATTGATGGTTAAAAGTTGAACATTTTTCTGAAGGATGCTTGTGCCATGTAGTCATTTGAGATCAGAAAACTGTAATGTGAAATTTTTTTTGAAAACATCCAGTTACAGCTGTTGCCAATTTTAAATGTTTTAACCTATACATTCTCAAACACAATGTTATTTTGTCTGCTTTACATTTAGCAATCAATGTTTATTCCATACAAATGACAATTAGTTGTGTTTTTTACAACTGTCCAGAGAAAGTCACAAGCAAAATGGCAGGTATTGACATTTTCTTCAACATTTGAGTGTTGAAATATTTCAAGTATTTAAAAAAAGAAGTGCCTCATAGAGGATTGAATGCAACTCATCCCACCCTTGTTACACTTTTTATATGTCCAAACACACACACTCCGGACCCCCCAGAAACCACCGCAGGAACACACCTGCTAAAAAAGTGAGGAGAATTGCTCCAAATCAAATTTTAAACTGTGTACATTGTGAAAATGCTGTGTGCTTGTACTGGAGCCAAGGTGTCACTTTGCGAGGTGGAAGGACCCAAGCTCGAGCAGCACGGCTTGAGTGAAACTGCTTCATTTTCAAGAAAGGGAAACACACTGAATAGCAGAGCTGGTAGCGCAGATTAGCAGCCTCGCTTCCGTCAGTCTACCCCAGGGCAGCTGTGGCTACAATAGTAGCTTACCACCACCCAGTATGGAGAGAATGAATGTAAAGCGTCTTCGAGTGTCCAATAAAGCCCTATCCAATGCATTATTATTATTAAGAAAAACAAGGGGAGCAGGACTTAAATAGGGGAGACAAAGGTGCAACAGATGAGGGCGGTAACGAGCCAGGTGACCAGGCAGGAGAACATGAGGAGCAGACAGAAACAGGTGAGACAGGGCATGCACACAAACCGAGCACCCCCATATGGGGGCACAGGGCGTAACAGTAACCCCGTCCCAATGTGCGCCTTCTGGTGCACAACGGAGCCATAACCTCAGGCACCACCGCCCCACATCCCGGGCGGAGGGGGGCGCACAGGTGGAGGCCGGAAAGAGACAGGAACGGAAGCAGAGACAGAACCAGAACTAAAGAGCAAATGGGGAAACTCTGGACGGAAACAGAACTGCACTCAGCAGACCGGCTAAACGGAACTGCACTTTAGCAGACGGGTCAGAGACAGGTGGATCTCAAACCTACGCCGAAGAGAAAAATCCCAAACTGGTTACAAATAAACTCAGGTCTCTTGGCAGGATACAACCAAGCTCAGAAGATTCCTGAACGGAGCAGACAGTACTTCCTCCCTCCCTAAAGGCCATCCAGGAGAGAAGGAGAGGGGAATCGGTGGCCAGGGCGTCACGGCCGGTGGTGAAGTGTGCGCCAGGTGAACCGCTGCCAAGGAGCGGGACCCTCTCGGGGATGATGAGAGGCGTCGAGGCCGATGGCGAAGCTTGGGCTGGGCGAATCGCTGCCAGGGACTGTGACCCTCTCGGACATGCTGAGAGGCGTCGGGTCCAAAGGCTGAAGATCCAGGACCACCCAGGTACGGCAGGTGGGTGGAGCACCGCCACTGTCAGAACGAAGTCTTAGGCGGTAGACACACTGCTTCAAAAAAACTCACTGCCCGCTGGGTCCAGTGGTTGGCGGCTCCTTGAGGGTCTGTCTGCGTTTGCTGTCCCATGTACCATGTCTGCACCGGCTCTGCTCTTCAGTGTGTTTCCCTTTTTTTGAAAATAAAGGAGTTACAACTCTACCTGTGCTGCCTGCGCTTGGGTCCTTACACCTCGCACCGTGATGCAAGGGTCTCAACAGCCTTGAATTTCGAATGACTGAGTTGTGAAATACAGTCTTAGTTCAGTTCAGGTCACAGCAGTAAGTAACCGCCAGATTCATCTTTGTTGTCAAAAGTGTCATTTGCTTGATCCAGTAAAGTATATTTAAGAAAATTATGATTGATAGTAGAAGGTATTTAAACACTAGAGAACAGAAGTAGTGCGGCTTGGAATATTGTAGTTACAGCATTTTTGTAAGTTTCATCAACAGTTTCTCTTATCCTATGTTATATACATGTTAATCACCACCCCAAAGCCATTGTTTTTTGCACTTCAGTTAATGACAAGTGCTGGCTGCTTATGCATATTTAAAACAGTGTAAAAGTCCAGGTGAATCATCATTTCTACCTGTAATTTTGAGAAGGAAGGTACCTGAACTTAACCTGGAATAAGTTATTCCACACCATCAAAGAGCCTCTGCTGTCGCCAAATATATGCTGAGTGACAATGAGGACTAATAAATGAATATAGCAGAGAAGAAAGTTTGAAGGGTGGAGATGACACCGGGAGGAGGAGGAGGAAAAGTTGATGGGTCATTTAATTATTGCATGCATGCCACTGTAAAACTGTCTTATTGCTTTTTCATACCGACAACAGTCTGACGAGACGTTGTAAGATCAGTCTGAGTGCACACGAGGTCAGTGCATGTTTGTACCACCTCACAGATTATTTTCTTTTTCCTATGACTGTTTGGTTGTCGTATGATTTTGGAGTGACCACACCGAGATGCCGCACATTCCGTACTCCCTTTAAACAGACACCCAAAACACAAAAAAAGTTTGTTTTTTTTATCTTCACTTTGTTTAAATGGGGCCTAAGAATCAAATTTGATATCCTTCACTGGAGAACTAGATTTAGTTTGTCAATTCAACCGTTTTTCTTGCTTGCAGATGATAAAGCACTCCGAATGTAACCATTATGTAAAGACAACCAGACTGATGAATGCAGAAATGCTTGCAATTTTATTTGCTATTCAAACAGCGCAGAAACCCGGTGGAAAAATGACAGCTGTGTTGTTCTGAAACTCCATTACACTTGCATTTGTAGGTTGCAAAAAATAAAAAAAAGTTAATAACTTGTCAAAAGCCTGCCATACCCGCTGTAAAAATGGCTATCTCCCTCAAACAACAAATCTAATGTACGATAAGGAGAAACGCACTCAGTTAAATGTCAAGAACTTATTAAAAACTTATTAAAAAATGTGAATGTTACCCAGCTTGTGGAGAGATTTAATTTTACCATCTCTTTTCAAGGCGTGTCCCTGGGCTACGAGAGACTTGGAAGCCAGTGTTGCTGAGGGATCAGCAACCCTTTAAATTCCCCTTAAGCAAATACAGGCTGATTGCTTTGACAAGGTGATACGACACGACGACTCACCGCCGCCGCTCTCCTCTGCTCACGGCTTTTCGATCCTGGCGGGGGGGGGGAACGGCGCCGGCTTAGCAGCTTGATTGGTCAAGTAGCACATCAGAGACGCAGAACAACAGTCAGCCTCTGAGCTCAGTGTTGCAGTGCGCTGTTTTCTTTTGTTTGCTCATACGGAATAAAAGACAAAAGATAATGGGTATTGACATCCTCAGTGTATTGCCTCACAATTTCATTGCCAGAAAAAATAAGAACGAATCGAGGTTTTTTTTTTTTTTTTTTTTGCGAAACTCGCACAGGAGAGATAGAGTAGGAAGGGGAGGACAACAAAGGTTGGAGAGTTCCATTTAGAGATGATGGAGAGGAGAAGCTCTGTGAATTCTCCTTGCACAGCGGTGTATACCAGAATGACCTCCTGTCTGGTGCTCTGCTGACTATTTCATTTACAGACAGGAGGTCATAAGGGGGACGTGGTTTGGACTCCTCAAGAATTCATTACTCAAACCCCATTACCTTGAATAGGAAATGAAGTCCGCAGAAAAAAGGTAGAATTAAGGACCTGATGGAAATGTGCTAGCTTAAAAAAAAAAAAAAAATAAATAAATAAATAAAAAAACCTTACCCACATTTGGGCTGCCAAAGGTTAACTCTTTAACATTTTACTGGCAGCAGCGTGGCGGCTTGCTCGATGCCAATCTGTGCTGAGACACAATGTGTTCCTTATGATGTCGGTGGCGGGGGAAATTGGAATCTTTATCTCTCTGTCTCTCTCCCACTTGGCTCCCTCTTTCCCTCACTCTTTCTCTCTCTCTCTCTCTCTCTCTCTCTCTCTCTCTCTCTCTCTCTCTCTCTCTCTCTCTCCCCCCCTCTATTGCGCTCCAGCTGCCAGGTTCCTGGTATTCCAGATATGTCTGGGTTTGTTAATTAGACACAGTGAGAAAGACACAGTGGCAGAAAGAGTCTGTGTATCATCCTTAGAATTCCATCTTTGGCAGCCTGGCCAGGAGTTTACACAGTTATCTTTTTATGAAGTCAGATATCATCAGCTAATGATCTTAGGATAGCGTTGACGGATTTATATTGGTAGGAAGCAAGAGAACTCTCTGAGATTGAGCAATTCTATTATTTCAAAGCATGTTGTATAATTTAATTGTAACTTATTTGGCATTTTTGGATTAGTTGAGATGCATTATTTATAATAAACTTTGGAAAGTGGCAGCAGGCTTGCTCGTTTGGGTCTCTTGCAGGAATGAAACTAAAAATAGATCAGTGTTTAGCACAGGCTGCATCTGCATCAATGATTATATTACGAACAGCATATCTCCTGCCAATGGTTTTTGAGGCTTTTAGGCCGTCAGACAATAAAGATGTTGGTATTGTCTCACCATCATGCAGTGGAGAGACTAATCCTCTTCATCGCTTCCTACATACCCTGCTTTTGCAATCTATTCTAACTCAACCTTTCCAATTCATTGATTAATATCAAGATTTGTATTTCCAAGATCTTGCAGTGAGTAAACATGTCTGCTGGAAGCTGACGGTTTGAAGTCGTGGACTCCACAGATGGACATAATAATCTGCTCCTCATGGCGGGGCTGTTAAGTTAAATCCCGCCCCAAAAATAGTACATATCATAATTTTACTCAGTAAGAAACATGGTGTATAAACAAAATGTTAGTGGGAGGAGAACGTACTGAACAATCATGTTGTAGATTTACTGCTTAATGGGCCCTCAGATGTGCAGTTGTGAGCTGTCTCCGAATATAAAGTTTAGCTGTGAGAAAAAGTGGAGACTATGTCTTCCCTCAAAAAGGTTCTCGACTGAGTTATTTTTCTCTGACAGCAGAGTTGAAATTCAGATACTGTCATAAACACAGGATTAATATTTATGCCTATGATGATAATGCACTGGACAATGTACGTAAATCTCTGCTTTTAGATGTGCTGCTTCACCGATATCGTCGAATGAATTGTTTAACCTCCATACAGCTGCCTTTCTATTTTGATTGTGTTAGGAAGTAAGTGTTAACCGTCTGTTCACCACTGAACTGTGATAAATGTCCACAGGTTTGAACTGTGGGCCAGAGCTCTGTGTATGAATGAAAACATTATTCACTGATTCCACAAGGATGAATATTACTACTGATCCTTTATCTCAGACTCAACCATTTTTTCCAGTGTAATATTTTCTATAAAATCAAGTTGAAAGCACATATTCACTGTTGATTATTTTAAGTTCTTCACAGTAAGAAAAATAAAGAAAAAATCTGACTAAAACTTTAATGCGATGAAACACTGTGTAGCCTTTTGTTTAGACAATTCTACACATTTTAGCTCTGAGCTCCCAGTTTCAGCTATGAAGGTTAACACACTCTCTACTTTTAGGAACTGAATCAACATTTTATCGCGTTTCCTGTTAGGGTCAGTTAAACTGCTTTAGGTTTAGATTGCTGGGAGACCTTCTCCATCCTCTCTCTCTGTTCCCTCCTGCAGCATCTGATAGCGAAACAGAAGTTCCTCATCTGAGTCCATGAAGTTTGCAGTTGTTGTTGTTGCTGTCTGTCTCCATCCTGTCCTTTTCTGTCATTCTTTCTTTCTATCCTCTGACCCCAAACTGGAAAAACAGAGGGTCTCTACTTCTGAGCCTGGATCTGAAGGTTTCTTTCTGTTTAAAGGAAGTTTTTCTTTTTCTACTGTCACCTCTGCTTTCTCCTGAGCACTAGTTTTGTTGTTTTTTTTCGCAAAAGTGCTATGGCATGACTATGCCGTCTGTGTCATATAAATAAATTAGAATTGAAAATTTAATTCAATTAAGTAGAACTTTGTTCGATTTCTTTTAACCCCACCCTGACTGTTTCTCTCCTTCTTTTTTTTTTTTTTGTCCCCACCTTCCTCCATGTGCTCTGGGGGTGGGAGGATGGGGAGATGGGTGCATTAATAATGCAGTGCTGCCTGGAAACCAAACACGCTGCAGCGGAGTGCTGTGTAGAATTCTAAAGAGGTATTTGTTTGTACACGCATGCCACCCTCCACCCCCCCCTCTCCTCCTTGCAGCCCTCTCTCATCTCATCTCTACCCCCGGTACCAGTGCCTGAGCAATCATCAGCGTGAGTGTACTGATCTGTTGCCACCTCTTAAGAGAGATGTACTGTTAGGGATAAGCGGGGGCTCAGATATACACTCCCTTGAATTGTTGTTATAATCAAGGCAATGCTTCAGCTGCATCCAGCTAAAATTGGCTTTTCCTTTCTGTGGAGAAGTTGTGGAATACAGGGGAGAAGATGCCGCGGCTCAGGAACACAACTGCAGTGAAAGATGTCTGCCGTGTATTGTCTGTGCAGCAACACTCGGAATCTGCGCAACTGAGACTGAGAATTCACAAAACAGTAAAAAGAAGAAGAAGAAAAAAGAGCACTTCAGTTACTTAAGTCAGAGCCAGATTGCTGGTACCAGTTTAGCAGGGACTGAAGTAAGACTTTGTGTGACTTTCTATCATCCTCTGCTCAATTTGATTGTTATATTTAGCTTGAAAACATTTTCAAGTAATGATAAAAGCTAGTGAAATGATATATTCATGAACACAGCCACGCAATGAACTTGATTTATAAAATTATTATTTAAAAAAAATACACGAAAATGTCAAACATTTGACAATTATAATATGATGAAACTATAAAATTGATTGTTGGATATCCATTTGGTGAACTTGTGACGATGCCCAAGACGAATGGGTAAGTTGAAAAATATATTGAAATCAAATCAAGATTTTATAAATGACAATCATTTAAGTTAAACTCAGATATGGCTGACACCTGCAACACATAAACCCCCTACGACCAGGGCCATACCACTCTGTACATGTGACATGCAAATTAATTTTTTCCATCTTTTCAACTTTGAAGTTGATAAATCTGATCAACAATTGTTGGTATAGTTTGATATTCTGCCAAAAAAAAGATATTTGTTTCAGAAACAGCTCAATTACCTGAAGCAAATGTTTTCGTAGAAGTTTTACCAAATCAAGCCTTGATGTTTCTGATAAAATAAAACAAACGAAATCCAAATGGAGACCAAAAAAGAGGCAAAACAATACATTTCTCTCATAATTCCAAATTTTTACCCAACCAGAGAGAAACACACATTCACAGACAATGAGCAGTCAAGCTCAAATGGAAACCAGAGTATCCGCAGAAAGTCCACACACACCTTGGGTGGAGAACACACACATTTCCCGATACGGTTCGTTCTCACTGTGAGGCGCTAACCACTGCATCACTGTACGGCCGCAAACTCCTGAGAGCAGCACCGCAGATAATTAAACTAATATAGAACTTCTGAGTGTATTTGCTCGAGGTAGGAGTTCAATTCCGTTTTATTTATGTAATGCCAATTACGACATACTCGGCTCATTGCACTTTTATAGAGAAAAAAAACTACCAATCCCACATGAGCAAACAGAGGTGAAAGGAAAAGCTCGCTCTTTACTTTGGAAGGAAAAAGAATCCTCTGTCGAGCCAGGCTCAGCGGTTGAGGCTTTCTGCTCTTCTGCTCAGTTCAAACAGGAGCAATGAATGCTAATCTAAAACTAACCCCGGCCCAGACCACACGTGTCAGTCAACTAAACAAGCTCGTGCTCCAAACACCTCCTTACAAGTCTTCCAAGATTATGTTTCCAGGCTGAAACCTGAGTAACAATATTAACGAGAGGCTCCGCGGCGAGCTGCTCACATGAAATCACCGCTCCCTCCAATGACAGGAGGACGTGGTTGGAATGAGGCAGCGACGCAAAGCCGCAGATGCCTGGATAAGAGAGCCGGACGAAGGCTTCAAGCGTCCAGGGGCCGTCGTCGAACAGGCAGATCTGTGCAGAAAAGCACACCGAAGGACTGGAACGCCGCTCAGGGGCGTTAGTCACCACTTAAACTGGATCTTTGTACTCGTAACATTAGCATTACATTTTTACTTGGCTGCAAGGCGGTGTCGTGGTGAGCACGCTTACAGCTAAAAGAACCCCAGTTTGATTTCGGACGTTTGACATTTCTGTGAGGGGCTGCATGTTTTTCTCATGTATCTGAGGGTCTCCCTGGGGTACACAGGCTTCCTCACCCAATTAAAATGAATAAATAAAAATCCATGGCTGCTAGGTTTACTGCTGATGTCCTGTAGGTGTGAGAGCGTGCAGAAGTGACTGAATGTCTCACTGGGTTAGGCCCCTAATGGACGTGCAACTGGTTAAGGGTTTATCCCGCCTTTAGCTCTTTCTCAAACGCTCCTTGAAAACCTATTTTGCATGAAGCAGTAATGAATATGGATAAATGTTAAGCAGGGGTACAGAATGACCTCTTTCCTACTGGTTGCTGTAGTTGAAGAAACTCTCCAGACAGCGCTAACGTTAAAAAGGATTAGCGGCACACGGCTGTGGTTCCTTCATCGCTGACAGTTGGAAAATCTCATCAAATTACAATAATTTGGTACCTTGAAATTTTTGTACATAAAAAAAAAAAATGGTCTCAACCTCTGCGGGTGACTCACACGCTCTCTTACTAGATGTCAGAACAGAACATTCAGACGAACTGTAACTTTAACTTTTCCCGGTACTTTACCGTCTGAGTGTCTCTCTGGAAATACTTTTGAAACACGTTTTCGGTGTTTCTCTCCTGCCTTCGCCCGGTGAAGACTTTGGATTTGGGCAGTCAACTACCCATGTCAGTTAATTATAGATTAACATGTACTGCTTTCTATGCTATTATTTTTTTTTTTTTTTTTTTTGAGCATTTTGTTATTGCTTGGCCTTTGCCCCTCAGCTTAAGTTCTTTCACATTCGCTGTTGATTTACATATTCATTAGCTTGAGCTCTGCACCTGCTTGCCACCCACAGATGAAGCTGAACAGATTAGCGGTGCATGACACCCAAATTTCCGAAGTGGATTTGGACTGACTGTTAGATTGGGAATCATTGGAATTGGCTCCCGGAAAGCTAAGAATTAACCACTGGAACCCGCTGTATTAGCAGTGCTCTAGGGGCTAATGCATAAATCCGTGTTGAAAAAGGCTTGTAGAAATGTTGGAGGAGCATTTATCATTTTGCACAAATGTTTGATAAATGCATAAAATTATCTTCCAATAGTGTATCGTACTTATACCTTCTCTGCAAAATATTCATGCCTGCCAAAACTTACATTTTTTTTTTTTTTGCTTTTGTTCCAGAGATATTCCTCTGGAAAAAGGATCATTATATGTTTGAGACTAAATATTATATAAATAATTGTATGTTATATAATGAAGGCATTTGGTGTTTCTCCAAGCATTGTCTTTTGTTAAAGCCTGCATGAATGAGGACCATATGGGCACAAAGATTAATTAATGTTCCATTTCCTAGATGTCAATACTTGTCCTCCCTCCGAAAAAAAAAGAAAAAAGAAATGATTTGACATTGTCCCCATTGTGACATGTTGTAGCCTTTGCAACCTGATTTTCTTATTTCTGTATAATGAGTCCAGTGTACTTTAGCTCTCCAAATAATGCAAAAACCTACAGTCGCCCATACAATTAACATTCCTGCCATTATAGCATCTTAGCAGGTCTTCCTCACTGTCAGCAGACTAATCTGTGGGTTGATTAATGTGGCGTGCTTTCAAGTGGAGGCACTGTAACTGCAGAGTCACAGTCAAGCTGAACACAGTTGTGCTGACCCTGAAGACTCCGGCCGGATTGATTGCTGTTGGCATTGTTCCCGCTTGCAGATGAAGGCGTCCTATATGAATGTGGACATTTATCAGTCCTAAAACATCAACGTTCTGTCATCATCAGCTCCGGAGGAAAACACGATGTTACCACGTAACCGCCATGCTCCGGCTCCACAGGACGGATCTGACAGTTCTGTGTCACGACCCTTTCGCAAAATTCATTATCTAGTCATGTTGTCATCAACCCACCAACTTGTAACCTTGTTATGATTTTAAGGATAGATGTGAAAGGATTTTTTTTTTTTTTCAACCAGCACTGCGCTGTACTATCAATCATGACAAAGCCACTTTAAAGTGCTGCCGGTGGTTGACAAACGCCATTAGAACGTCAGTATTTTGCCAGAGAGACTATCTAAATGCTCCTCGGCCACAGCAGATCAGCACAGACAACAACATCAGCACAGATGACTGGGAGAAAATACGAAATGATCTCATGTGACCATCTGGAATCCAGGTTCTCGCCAAACGGTGGTATTTGGATTTTTGGATATTTGAATGACGACGTCGGTCAATTCTCACATCGTGATCTTATATCTAGCTTTCTCTTGAGGTCTGACATTGTTAAAGATGTATTTGTTAGTGAGACAAATCAAGCCTGTTAGGTTTATTCTTAAACTTTCCCTTAGAAAAAAGAAAAAAAAAAAACCTTCTTTTGAGTATAATCAGGAAGAAATGAGCTTGGTAAGTTTTTGTGCAATGTGGCAGCATTATTTTCTGCACCCTTTTCCAGAAAACACTGCACGAAGCATTACGTTGTGATGTTACCTAACCAATATGCACAGAGCTCCGTCGGTAGAAGGCAATCAGACGTGCCCTTTACGTGGATTCTGGCCAATCTAATCAGACTGAAATGTTTACATAATGTGCTTGGCGTGTTTTAGGATTATTTGCTGTCTATATAAAACCACATATGTTCTCCGCTTCGAGACGGTAGGGGCGGATCTTCCAGCATCACTGGAGTAATAAAGTAAAAGTGCCACACCTGAAATGTCAACAACGATCAGCTGAATATAAATGAGCAAACTCCGTCACTGTAATTACAACATGAACACACACACACACACACACACACACACACACACACACACACACACACACACACACACACACACACACACACACACACACAGCGACTTGCAGTAAGTGATGAGTACATATCCCCAATGATTGAGTCAAGTATCTGCAGGATGAGATGATGAAGGATGGTGAAGGAAATAATGTGACACTCAGTAGCTCACTCATGAATCCCCGTCCTCTCTTATTAAAGTTAATAATAAAGCTACCTGGTGTAAAGCCGTCGCTGCACAGGCATGCATAGGAGATAATCATCCAAACTACATCAATGTGACACTTCACAATATTAACACACTCATTCATCGTGATATTTTCAGTAAATTCATATAAGTACGTGCTGTTCTGCAGAGTCAGAAAAAGGAAAAGGCGGCAAGTAAACGTGAGCTATACTGAGTGTGCTGAGTTTTTTTTATGATGTGAGGAAATAAGAATCACCTCAGCCTAAAAATAAAAAAGCAATATGTGTGGTGTTTTCTGAACATGACATCTATTATTTTCTAACACATATAGTCAGAAACAAACCTGTGAAAGTACTGCATGCAGAATGCTGCTACAAAAGGCTGCAATATACCAATGTTGCCGTTACTAATGAACTCTTTTACTTTATGTTAAAATGTAATTATGAACGTAACCCATCACAGAACCTCTCTGAATAAGGTGGTTCGGTTATATTCAGTCTTATTTTTTGTCTTCTTCACTAATGATATTTGTTTGCTTTTTTTTCAGGGGCAGGTTGTTTCTTTTGGTGTTTTTCCAATTGCAGCACCATGGGGTGTCTTGATATTAGGTCAAGGATGTCCAAAAAAATTACCACGTTCTTCTTTAATGTTTCACTGAAACAAAATGGTGGAATTTTCACGTCTACATTTGCAACACATAGGGTAGAAAAGAGCAACCAGCATCAACATTAAGGAATTAGCAGCTACACCCCCACTAGTGACAGCAAACAACAGGATGCATTTCCTACCTGTTGGGTCAGGAAAATGGTGACTGTTAAATGGTAACACCTGACATGACAGTCAGTTCAGATTTAGTCATAGGCACTTCTGTCAAAACCAAATAAAAACACTCATAACCTTAAAAGAGCAGGTTACTGCTGCTTCTGGAAGACAGCTCGCGATCACTTTCTGCGACTGCATGGCGCCACATCACACGTCTGCACTTTGTTTTTGCCAGCGAGTACCAGCAACAGCTTTTTGTTCAGTTCACTCACTCTTTTTCACCTTAAATATAAGCAAACTTGATCCGAAGGAAAATCAAAGGAATACATTAGCGTGTTTAGCTGCAGTCCTGGTTTTGAAGTGTGTATTCATTTTCAGAACACCTGCTGACTTCCAAGGCTGCCATTGTCTGAAATGGTCGGGGAGCTGCTGCTCGCCTGCTTCAATACGCCGCCGTGTAATAGAACTGCAATGCACTCCGATGAGGCCACTGTTACAAAAGACACCCCTAAGAAGAAAAACTTCTGCGCTGAAGTCCTCTTGAAGTTGGTCAAAAAAAAAAACTGTCTGACCAACTGCAGCAGGCTGCAAGACGCAGCCATAAATATCTGATAATGAGCCAGGAGGCCTGGGCAGCTCTGCAGACCCACACAGTAGGAATGAACTCACCTGCGTTTCATCAGCGAAGAGGTTGTCCACCGGGAGCCTGAAGGACTTCTGTTGAGCCGAGAGAAAGTTCAGACTGAGCTGACCGCCTTTGTTAGGAAGACTGATCACTTGTTCCACAACAGCAGGCAGTCGCGCAGTCTTTTTCCTCGATTCACGCCTGTTCCTGAGACAGCGCCAAATCTAAACATATCGATTGAGAGGGTTACACAGCGCCGATCTTTAAAACATGCACTATTTGTTTGGACACTGAGGTTTTGGACGGTGAATTGCTTTTGAGCGTTTCTCTTAATGTATTTCTTAGCCGGAAATCTCATTCAGCGTTAATGTGCAGATGCAGCACTGTCGTAAGAAAAATGCATATAAATAAGCGTATTTTCCTCTTCCAATCACTAAAAAAACTCAAAAGTCGAATGAAATCCAATAAAATAAAAATGATGAAAAACAACATGATTTTCAGACTGCTAACATCTACTATAAAATTCTATTCTGAACAATAAACTGTCCTTGACATGTTTACAGTAAATGTCAAGCCTTTCTTACAGAGAAGTTTGTTTCGCTGGAAGTTAAAGAAAAAAAGTTGTTGGACAGACTTTCCTCACCTGCGGAGGTCTCTGACCAGCGTTTCTCTGAATACTTCATAATACTCATCATTGACTTGGTGCGTTTGGCAGTCGCCAGCTTGAGGCGTTACAAACCGCTGCTGCAGACGATACAGAGTTATGCTGTGTTTATGGATAAAACAAAGCAGCCAGTGCAGTTTGAAACGTTTTTGCTGAGAGCTTGCTTCGTATGTGGAAAAAAAGCAGCTCTGTTTCATATGTGGATTTAATGTAAAAGCTACTCCGATAGGCAGATTGCTATATTTTATGCTTTTTAATCTCTAAGACAGGTTGAAAAAATATCTAAGCCAAGATCTCATCCACTGATGCAGCCGTAGCCAAGAAGGAGAAGATATAATGGCCAAATATATTGTTTTTGGTCACTGCTCAGTGACTTATTGCTCTTTAATAAAGCCAGCTGCGATCCTCTCCAGTGTCTCTCAGGTATAATATGGAGGGTTTCGTAATAAAGACAAATGTTGGTTCCATTTTTAAGCTCATTCATGGTTGTGGAATTAATTATTTCATTACTCAAAACTGCATGGGACCCAGTTAATGGATATGACTCCCGACACTTCTTTTAATGTAGTGGAGAGATAAGGCACCATATAAAACTACTTTAGGGGAAAAGTGTGTCTGGATGATGCATCGAAGGCTTGTTTTAATTCATGTGTGTGTTGAGAGTAGACAGCAAGCCTGCGGTCACGTTAAATCAGCCCTCCCCTGGGAGGCAATGACGTTAGTCTGTTTTGTTGGTTTCTTATTCAATTTAAATATCACGGCATTCACAATTAATGCCATCTAAGAGTAATGTTTTTTTAAGTGTTTATAAATTATATATTTGAATGAACTCATTTAGCATAAACACTCAGATGAAAATAAATGCACAGAAGAAGCTGCAGAGGGAAAAAAAAAACACATTGATACTTTTAGTTATAAGGAAGTAGCACATCCAGCATGTGACTGGGTGTGTTTTAGAGACAGCAGTGTATGCATGTGGCGCGTTTTAACATAGAATACATCATTGAATAAAATTTAATTAAAAAAAAAAAAAAGCACTAAAGAAGCATCAAACCGTTCTGCTCTCCCAGTACTCTACATTATATAATGTGGATCAGCCAAAAAAAAGCACATATTATTATTCAATAGTTAAAAAATCTCCAAGTAAAAACAGCTGAAAGAGCCGGTGTGTTTTTATCGTGTTTTTCTTGTGCATTTGTGTGTTTTGTGGTGTTAATTTATATGAACTTGTGCTTTTTAACAGCAGGAAATGAGAAACAGTTTCCTGTGTCTGCGCCAAACAACCTGCAGATTATCACAGATTGGACTGTGTTTTCACAGCGGAATTACTGTCATGCTGCAGCCTCTCGCAGCTGGTTCTTGTTGGAAAAAAAATAAAAACCGAGAAATGTTATAACGATGCCACAGATTCCGCAATTTATTGTCAAATAACTGGTGCATTTGCGGTTCACATGTCCCCCAGTTTAGGTGTCACGTGTGTTTGTGTGCGACTGCCTTTGTGAAAGGAGTCACACACACGTCTAACCTAATCTATTCATGTAGGAGAGGCACAGTTTTGTGTTCCTGTCACCGCTTGTAGATTGTTTGTGTTTGAATTAAATGAATTGGTTTCTACAGAAGGTAACCATTTAATTGTTTTTTTTTTTTTGCCAAGTAATAACAATGAATATATTGAATATGAAGGTACCGAAAGTTAAAAGATCGGCACCTCTCCTGACTGCTCGGTATTCGTGAGGCCGCGTCATCCATCCCAAAATAAATGTCAGACGAGTGTAGAGAATTCTTAAGTGCTGTCACATATCGATCTCTGTCCAACTGAGTTTTTAAGGGATCTATGGCTTCAACAGATGCCCTTGCTATCAGACTTGTTACCTCTGTTTTTAAGGTCATCGACCATCAAACTTTCACATTAAGTCATTTTTTATTTAGCAGCTCTTTAATATGAATTTCTTCGCTATGATTAGACTGTCGCCGGTCGGGAAATACTGCAGATATAAGCTTTACTGATATATAGTTAGGAGCTGTAATATTTATCAGGTGGTGGTTTACCCTGTTTGGCCATAATAGAGAACTATATTTTCACTTTTCAATTGTCGTTTCAGGATTTCGATGACTCAGACCTGACTTGACGGCAGTGAGATGAATGCGCCCTGGCTGTTGATTTGAGTTATCCCTCCATTTCGTGTGTGTTTTTTGCTCTGCGACGTGTTTGTGTAATATCTCCCTCCGAGGCAGGATGACACTATCGCACATCTGCTAATCTGAGTGTGGCCATGAAATGAAGCTGCGCGAAGTCTTGCTGCGCAATTACTGGTCCGCCTCGTCCTCTAAAGCACCCTATACAAACACCACTTCACAGCTTTCAAATCAAAGCGAGCGCAAGAAAATCTGACTTTTTTTTCCTTTTCTGTCCATGCCAACAACGTTACAAATGTCAAACACGCTGAATGGTCCTCTGTCTCCCTCTTTCTCTGCCCATCTAGCCGTCTCCTCCACATTATTACCGTCCTGTAATCGGGGCTGTTA
Source organism: Salarias fasciatus (assembly GCF_902148845.1). NCBI lineage: Eukaryota > Metazoa > Chordata > Actinopteri > Blenniiformes > Blenniidae > Salarias > Salarias fasciatus. Next base: position 14,641,305 of record NC_043751.1, on the reverse strand, counting down.
TTGCGTCTCTTTTGTGATTTTTATTTCCATGGCATTCCCCTGTGGAGTCCTAACCTTTAGTAGTCTTTTAATATGCCAGCTCTGCTCCCACTCTTGGCAAGCAGAGTGGCAGTCTCATTTCGGTTGGTGAGTGCCGGGTAATATGACAAAATACCCTTTCCCTCCAGCCAAATTCACCAGGGGACACAATGAGTCAACAATAATGTCTGCGCCACATAAAAGGCAACTGACATGTAAAGAGATTTGCATTTCGACCAGATTTCTGTTGTAAAATGAGCCTCGCAAATGTTGCTCTTTATTAAATGGAAGCGACTTATAGATTTAGTCCCTGCATGAAGCCCAGACAGCAAGAAAAGAAAGCCTGATTTTTTTGTGGAAAATGGACAACTAATCAGTCACTCTCTCCCACTAATCAACACTAGTTAGTCATTTAAATATTAGAATGCAGGGTCTAATGTGGAAGCATCAAACACTTAACCTTGAAAATACAGATTCTGTAGCTTTAGGGGGATTTTTACATAATTTAGCTCATCGTTTTTGGTTAATGGCTCAGAATCATCAGTGTTCCCATTAAGAAGACACTTCAAGCAAAAAAAAAAAAAAAATACTGTTCTTACATTTGCAAACATGCTATTTGTGCTTACACGTCAGCCATAACAACTTTATTAGGCAGAAAATTATCATGCACTGTTTAAGTTCCCATGTGGCTAAAAAGAGAATGAACCATAATTTGTTTTATCTTGAATTAACTTGTTCTGAAAAACATGCTGTTTACGAGCTTAAAAGGAGGTGAAATGAGGAAAATGCTTCGGGGATTGCTGTTTCGGGGTCACCGAGGCGCCGGTCCGGGCCTTCCTGCTGATCCACTTAGCATGTCGGCGATTACTCGGTTGTTTATCACAGGCTGAGACGTTGAGATCAAATGACCTCAATTTTTGACTCCTCAAATAATTTGGGTTGGGTTTGCTTCATATGATCTCTTTTAGCTAAATTCCCAACGTCTGTGTGTTAAATGCTCTGTGTTCACACAATCTACCAAGCTGTGCTGCGTGTCGGCTCCTTTTTCATCTCCACTCCAAAGCACAGGCTTTAGGAAGTTCCAGTATTTACATTTTATCCTTTCATGCAATTCATGTCAGGGGGTGAACTACTGAGTTGTCCAGAGTGTACTTTAAATTTCACAATGCTTCGGCTGGGAATGGCTCCAGACTCCTATACACTTTCCTGCACATATGTAAAGATGGCTGAAAATCCATCGAATGAGTTTAAAATTCAAATCTGCTACATATTTATTATCGAAGACTCATCTAGGAAACACGTCTGTGAAATACAGCCAAAAGTTTCAATCTTCTTCATATACATTTTTTTAAACAGTTGGGGATTTTCTGCAGACTTTTTTTTCTGTGTAAACTCTAAATTTATTCTTTCCCCAGTTCACAGCACTTGCAAATGTTACTGTAATTAAAAAGGGATTTTTTTTTTCTTAACATAAAGTAGCGGGTAAGCAAAACTGTTAGAGCAGCATATTACAGCAGGTTGAACACGTTGCCGTTTCGTTTATTGAAAAAAAAAATTGATAAAAAGTGATGTAACTTTGATGATTCTTCATATTTATTTGTCAGTGTAGGAGCTGCTGCTGCAGAAGTCTCTTTCCTCAATCGTGTTCACACATCTCTGTGAGTGAGCAGGGAGGAGAAAAGGTTTAGGCAGCTGCAGATCTGCCAAATCTGCAGTACAGCCAGGATCAAAGTGAATTTACCCCCCCCAAAAAACACACATCTGAGGGGGATGACAAAGATGACAAGTATGCATAATTATGTCAACTTGATGCCAAACCCCCTCTCGAGCATCTGGAATATTTTCTACTTTCCAAAAGATTACTTTTTGAAAATACACCTTTATCTTAAGTAAAATTACAGTTTCATCAATGCATTGTGAGGAAAATGTATCTAAAACATAATGTATGATGAGAAGACCATCCCAACATGCAGATCAAGCACACAAGGAGCTTAACAATAAGTTAAATTACAAACATTTCTACAAGGTGTTATGTTGGCATGAAAGGAGCAACCTGAGCTAAAACATCTCACAGCTTTAGCTGAAATGCTGATTGAACTAACAGGTTTGGGTGTTTTTCACAGCTGCCAATTAATTCTAGGTCGACGATGTTTATCCTTTGTTTCTAAACTTCAGGAGCTGGAGAACCACAGCCTGAAATGGCAACATGATATGTCTCCCTGGTCCAATCCACAGGGCAAACACTAAATATAATGGCTTTTTACCCCTCCAAAGGTCACAATTAATCTGGAGATGAAAACAAAGAATGGTGATAGAGAGCTACAAGCACAATGGCCTGAAATGGAGGACCAGGGTTACAGATCTTCAGATCTAATTCTACGTCCTTGTAAAGTCTTACTTGTTTTTTTCCCTTCCTGTTTTATTTTGATACTCACCTGTCTCGTCTCTGTCGCTGCACACTTGTTGGTCCTGTCGTCCCTTACTAGTGTGTGTGAACTCTCTTTCGTCGTGTCAAATGCTGGATCGTCACTTGAACTTTCTGTAGGGAGATCTTGCAAATTTTTGATGTTAGGAGGAAGTAAAAAAGGTCAAGACCGCCGTTTTGTTTGACTGTTGTATTTGACAAATTCCACATTTGGATGTTACAGCTTCCTGTGCTCATGCAGTTGGGTTTTTTTGAGGAACCGGCACTATTCTAGTTCTCTCCTATAGAATAATTATGGTACCAGCAGGTGAAATCCCTTTTTCTACTTGATGTGACAGAGGTGACAGGTCACTAAATGCAGGACTGTGTATGTTTCTTTTCTTCATGTTGCCCCTTCCACTGTTCGACAGGTGTCTGTCAATTCATCCATTTTTACACTCGCCAGCAGAAAAACTGTTGACAGAGAAGGAGAAAAAAAAATCATCTACAGGACATGTTCACAGGTCTTCATGCTCTGTTCTGATTTTGTGCTGAGAACCGTTGTTTTGATGTTTGTGTTAAAAGTGTGACTGCGTTCAGAGTTCACTGTGATTGGTCGACCGTCCTGCAGTGAACAGTGTGCAAACGTAAGTGAGGCCACAAGCATGTTCGTCACTTATGAAATGAGACATTTTTTTCTCCCCGAAAAAGTTATCTGAAAAGTTGTGTTCAATCCGGCACACTGAACCAGCATAGAAAAAAAACTGAAAGAAAACAGTTTTTTTTGCATATCTGTTATCATATATTGTCTTGCCATTAGCCCCCGTCCGTACTAAATTATTGTGTTTCTGGAACAAATCCTTCCGGGAAGTTTATCTTCATCTCATAATTTGATGAGATTGTGGATATGAGCACCCCACGGGTTCAGGTTTTCAGCTAGACTTTGGCATTTTTAGGTTTGGGAATAGCTGTGTGTGTGTGTGTGTGTGTGTGTGTGTGTGTGTGTGGTTCTATTCCAAAAACAAACAACAGCACCCAGCACTAGAAAACGACATCATTTGTATACATGAATAAATAAATTATATTTTCAAAGTTAAATAAATAAACTATATTTTAGAAGTTAACTCAATTTAACTGACTACTTCTCCTGGAATCCCTCATTGAGGAGGCAGATATGTAGATTAAAAGCAGCAATCACAATAGACCACTGGGTAATTTAACCATTGAACAAGGGACACCTCTCCCCACCATATATTGTTTTTACCTCCATTTCCTGATGTGAATGTTGCAAATGTTAAACCGGAGGGATGCAGTGTCATGACATTCTCAAATTCTGTGAAATGGTAGGTAATCACACAATTAAGTTTGCGAGCAAATAGGCAGTTTATGTCTTGTTTTGTCACTCTCTCCAGTCCTCTTTCGAATTGCATTAATCTGCATGAAACGTGTTTTGCAAAAAAATATTGGTTGATTAATTGAAGAATGCAAAAACACACCAATAAAAGTGTAAAATGCAGTGAAAAATACAATGCCATGTATTCCTCTCTTTTAAAAGACATGTCATTCCTTCATTAAAGCTTCATTATGTAATTCGTGAGTAAGAAACTTCAAACAATATGACCTGCTGGTAAATGAAATGAAATGTGAAAAACATTCCACCCTCACTCCGACCTCCATCATGTCTCCACCAACCATTTTATTATGCTCAAGAAAAGACATTACGGTCTGCCCTTTGTAGTCCAAATACATTTAGCGTTTCCCTTTCTCCTTTCACATATTTAATTCTCCTGTCAATCTTCTTCACTTCGCCTCGCAACTTCTTACAACTCACCAAAAAAAACCCCTATCTTCATTCTTCTCCTTAAGCCTCCTTCTTTATATGCTTGCCTTGGTAGCAAACTTCACTTGCTCTTCACTCCTCGTTTTTTTTCCCCCCCTGAAGTTCCCTCTTCAGCTCTTCTCTCCGTCCTGCAGATCAGCCTCCCTGCTCTTGATCTGGCTGCTCCCTCGTGGGTCCCCCTGCCCTCCTTGGTATCTTTTGCCGGCCCTCCTTCAGTGGCCCTGTGTGGTGTGTCAGTCCGTGAAGCTTCTGTGCTACAGTACATCCTGTTGATAGGAAGCATCCTGTGCATCATCACTCCCAGCTGCCTGTGGGTTCAGCTGGCTCAGTCTGGCCCATCTGTGTGATCTCCTGCCAGATAACTGGGGTTTGGCTCCACATGATCTATCCTTCACCTAATCGTTTGCCAGGAGAAGGAGGTAGGGAGGCGAGGAAGAGAGAGGTGCAGGTTGAACGGGGGAGCTCGGGATTGACTGCTCTGCCTTAGGGGGGCTCTCTGCTGCTCATGCTGGCTCTCCTGAGACCTCTTCAGATTGCTTTCAAACGACAGAAGAACAGAGAATCGCTCTGCCGATGGAGGGATGTGTGAGAACGCTCTCCAGGTGTGGCCGTGACGTCAGGATCTAATCCTGCGTGACATTTAAATGCCATGACTACCACTGATACGCGGTTTAAGTGATCCTGAGCATTGTTCCTATTGCAAATGTCTGATATATTTTGAGAGAAAAATCTCATAAAACTTACATGAACTAAACATCAGGATCTACAGCGATTCCCTTTTGCCCTGAATTTTATGGCTCTGACACAGCAAGAGGAAGCGAACGCGTGGATGTGGCTGGGAGGAAGCGTGTGAAGGTCAGAGCTGAGCGAGCATTCAGAAAATGAGCTGCGGCGAGAGTGTAGTGTGCCAGTGTAACCACATGCATGATTTATGTGTGAGTTTTGTACAAAGTAAAAAAAAAAAAAAAATACATCAGGGAGACAAAAGTGCTGTTTTGACAGCACAGAGACATCGGCAACTCACAAAGCTATATTAAATGAGAAAACAGTATGGGATACCTTATTTGGAGCTAGTTTCACTGCTGTTAACATCCTTATCATTATTATTAGTTACAAAATTAAAATCTAATATTTTGACACAGAGAAAAAGCCAAGGTTGCAGGTTTTGGTGTAGGACTTAAACACCTGTAAGGCAAGACTTTTTACACCCAAGACAGTTATCCAGATATCATTCTTGAAATGAAAATATAAAAAATTGAAATGTTCTTGGTAAAATGGTAAATGGACTACACTTATTTACATCATAATCTTTAGTGATATTGTTTTTGTATAAAGAATTGTGCTAGTCCTTATTATTCACCTAATTTTCCATCATGATGATGATAGCATGAGGAAAATATAGAGTGCATTCAATGAAAATATTGCAGTAATATTTAGAACATTTTTGCAAATTAGCCTAAAAACTCTACATTCAGGCTTATTGTAGAAAGCATAAGTTCAGGCCACCACACTGTGTCCTGACAAAATTACTATTCATGCTACAGTTCAAGGTAAATGTTCACTGAACATGTTGCTTTGGTGGTGCTGTCAGTCATTTCAATAAAGACCATCCGTTCACATTCTGCACTGCTTTATCCATGTCAGGGTCCCAGAGCTCTGGAGCGGATCCCAGCTGGACAAATCACCAGTCCATCACTGGACTAACACAGAGGGACAGACAGTCGCAAACACTTGGATACACCCATGCGGGCAATTTGGAGTGATCATTAAGCTCAAATGCATGTTTTTGGACTGCGGGAGGAAACCAGAGTACCTGCAGAAAACCCCAACCTGGTCTCAAGCCGGGGACATGACGAGAGCCGTAACATCTGTAGCTCTGTGGAGGTCAGTGAATTTCAGTATTGTGGCATTTGGTTTATAAATCTGTGCAACGTTGTTACAGCAAATTTACATAAATCTAAATTTGTGTTGTTTCCATTGTTGGTGAATTACACCAAACAGCAACTGAGAAGCGAAATAAAGTCATATTTTAACACCGCAAATGGAGCATTGTGCTGCAGATGCAGCCTAAAGTTAACGTTTCTTACAGTCACACATCTTTTCATGCTGCCCTCAGGGCGACCGAGTCAATCCCAGGATTAATGATGGTGCTCATCTTCCAGTAAACAGGATTTTAGTGAGCTAGTAACAGAGCTGCTTTGCAGTGCTGACAGAAGCTCCCGCGAATGCTAATGGCCTGATGAGCATGTCGGACAGATAAAACCTCCTGCCGCTTTGCGACGGTCTTCACACATGACAAAAGTATAGGAGTGATGACCTCTAATAAACTCTAGTAGATATAACCCAGTGGCTAAAAAGTATTTTGTGACAAGTTACGAGCAAAACTAAAAGCATGAAGTTTTTTTTTACCAAGTCTAATCTTAAAAGTAAAAAATGTCCAAGATTAAACCATATTAACACTGTGAAAACAGCTTAGTTTGTCTTTAAGTAATCAGCCTTTTTTTAGACGGTACCATGTACTCAGTAAAGATCTGTAAAGTAGAGAAAGCATCATTAAAAAAAAAGAAAGAAAATAGGGTTTTTTCTGTATTGTTCTTACCGCCGTGAGATCCCAATGTTATGAATGGGAGAAGTTTCCCTGGGATAATCCAGACATCATACTCCAGAGGTCACCCATAGTCATCCTTAAGAGGATTTTAATTAAGCTGCATTAACTCCACCACACCAGAAGTGGTTGGGTCAAGAGACTTACATATTTATGGTTAATGATCATGTGGGATGCACACTTACTATAAGACTCTCTTCCCCAGGGGAACTATTCAACGGTAAGCTTTTCACAATCTCCATGAGCTGTGCTCATTTTCTAAATGAAGCCTTAGAAAAATAGACAACACCCAATAGGTTTTTCTACCAATTTCTGTATCTCACACTTTCCTCACTATTGCATTTTAATGGCTTCTACAACATTGTACAAGATGTCACAATTTAATGGAACACGTTTGATGTCATGTAAGAGGTTTGAAGCTGGACTCTAATAAGGCAGTTAAGTGGTAATGAGACTGAACATTGCTTTGAGAGACCATGATGACTGCTTAAACACTATAGTTGTGAAGCCCCCCCCTCCGCCACCCTCCCAGTTCCCCAAGGGCGGGCGGAGACACCAAAATGTTAACTGGATTACACCACCACTTCTTTGAAATAAATATAATCCTCTGCTGCAGCTGCTAAATGGCCTTGTTATGTTTCTTTTATTCTCTCTTTTTTTTTTTTTGTTCTTTTTCTTTGATTCTCACCTCTGCGTGAATGAAAATAACACGCTAGGACGTCCACTATTATTGAATCCCTTCTGGGATTCCCAAAATGCCTTTACTGTGTGAAGTGTAGTATTTCTCCTCCAACTCAACTGTATTGATTGCTTTTACAGACACAGCGGATGTGATACAAATGTAAATTGTGATTTTGAGACAGTTTAGATAAAGTATTACCCCAGATTTACTACTTAATACAGTGACAGGCCTTTAAAAATGCAAGGTAAACCTGTTACAGAGGCTGCAGTAACACGGAGACCAGATGGCGCAGCCCTGAAAGCAAATTAATTACACAGCGGCAGTGGTCGGTGTCTTGGTTCCTGCATTATGTTTGCCTCTCAGCCTTAACTTTAATTATATTCATAAAAGTAAAGTCAACCCCGTGTGAAGGCTCAAGTGGAACAACTGGACAGCTGCACCAACCCTGCATCCTGAAAATGTCTTTGTAAATTGTTAAAAGTAACAATCGAAAGTAGTGAGGTGAGTTAAAAAGTTTAGAAGAGTTCCTGCAGTTGGAGAAAAATCCTGATACTTGACACGCAAGACATTTCATAATCTTTTATTTAAAAGAAAATTCTTCTCTATTTTCATTTAAGAGAGTGCACAAACCATTCTCATTTTTTTTTCGGGGAAATATTTAAATGCACTCGGGCCGTAGAGGTATGTTTTTTCCGGGCTAAGATAGCACTGAGCAAGTCGATTAGTCATGAAGTAGCAGGTGACCGACTCCATTGTATTCACATCAAACCATGCTAAACCCATTAGGATCTGCTGTGGAACAGCTGGAAGAAAACAGCTGGAACCAATCAGTTTAGTTCCACAGAAGACAGATCAGGTTCAGACTCACAGACATCTCATGGTGGAGCCTAAACCGTATTTTCTTTAAAATGCATCTTCAGGGTTACAAAGATGTGGAGGTGAGCTAGAATAAAGGGTTCAGTTTTTCTCAGCTTGATATGATCACTGACACTTGTTGCATGAAACTAAATAAATAAACATGCCGCCTGAACACATTTTAAAATCTGGACTGGATCTAATATGGTAGAATGCAGAATACATTATCTTCTGCTTTTTTTTATTAAAGAAGTAAACATAAATGTTCACACTATTTCTTGTTATCATGGAAAGTTAGCTTTTTAGATCCAAATATTAGAGGGACAGTACGGGCTGCACAGTGGTGTAGTTCCTGACACTCAGTGAGAATCAGTTTGGAGTCTTTTTCTATTCAGAATTTGCATGTTCTTCCTGTGTGTGAGTGAGTCTAAGCAGGGATGCCCAGACTTCCCTATCCCCAGTCACTTCCTGCAGCTCTCTCAGGAAGTTGCACCCTGAGGGAGCGCCGCTCAGCCACCCTAAAGAGGACGCTCATTTTTTCAGCTTCAATTTCGGAATCTTGTCTTTTTGGTGACGATCCAGAGCTGATGACCATAGTTGAGGTTAGGAATGTAGATAAATTACAGTAAGAGCTTTACTTTTTTGCTCAGCTGATGCAAGAGGGCAGATCACCTTCTTCTGGTCGAGGATTGTGGCCTTGGATTTCGAGGTGGTGATCCTCATCCCTGTTGCATCCCATTCTGCTGCAAACTGCCCCATTGCATGCTGTAGGTCCAGGTTCAATGAAACCAACAGGACAATGTCATCTTCAAAAAGCAGAGATGAAATCCTGCGGCCCCCAAACCAGACTCCTTCTGGCTCCTGGCTGCCTCCATTAAATGTTTTTAGTGACTTGAGGAAAAAAAAAACCTAAGTACTTGGACTCAACTGGGGACTCGAGTGCAAAGATTTGAGACTCACCTTTGACTTGCAAAACAAGGACTTGGGTCCCACCTCTGCTACATTATAAACAAAACTTATACTACAATATTCTTACACCCTATAAAGATTTAAGACATTTCTTATATCACTTTAAAACCAAACAGAGCCCTCACAGTCAGGAAGCCAGAAGAAATTAACCCAATTCAGTTTTGGGCTTTCTGTCCATATAATGCTTTAACAAGTATTTATGAACCCAGATCTGGAACAAAAACCACACTTTATCTGGAAAGAAATATGAAGAAAATGTGATGGGCTGAATGTTTCTCCTCTGACAGCTCCTGACTATTTGTGAGGTAAGGTGATTATATAACCTAGTTTCGCTCGTGTTCCTGTTTGCTGTGAGCATTCACTCACCTGTCACTCGAGGTAACCATTTGCACTGGGGCTGTTTTTTTCCTCACGATAGTATTATTATTATATTTTTCCCTCTCACTCCTGATTGATAACATCCCCCCCAGACACAGAAAACAAATATAACAAGAACAGTCTTGTGTTGACCTCTCTGCACCGCTGGGCAAAAGCTGCTTTGAGGCTTGACCACATTATTTCTCCTATTTTAAACAAAAGCCAGCCTGACAAGTAGAGAGGGACAGCGTAGATAACTGATGCGGAAGAAATACACCGCAGGATAATGGGTATTTTAGAGCAATCATTTGTCAACCAGGGCCACAAATGAGACTCACATTTAGGCCTTCAAGCCAAAGAATATTGGCATGTATCCATTGAATATACAATTAAACATTCCATTTGCATAAAAGAAGAGCGTTATTGTGTCACCAGAAGACATGCGGCGCCGTCACAGCAACTAAATACACAGAATAACTTGAATTGACACAGTATGACCAACGAAAAACACCAAAAACCTGATGTGTAATGATATGTAAAGGGACAAAAAATACAATTTGTTGTGCCTATTAGTTTCTTGATAGACCAGGTTGTGTCAAATGAACTTATCAGAGGCGGCGGTGGAGCACCGGGCATAATATTGCCGCTCTGCGAAGTCGTCAGGCTCCTTTGAGGTCTGATTTAAAGCTTGTTGTTTTTATTCCCATAAATACTTGGATCTGGGGAGGGCAGCGTGTTTTATAGGCTGGCTGTCTCTGTTTCCGCTTACCAGGGTTTACAGGAGGACGGGTGTCATATAAACATGGTAATATACCAGCCTCGCTCATACACATTTGGAAGAAATACTCGAAGCTTTAATTCATTTTATCACAGTATTTTATCACAGGCAGACAGGGGCAATAATCTGCAGTGTAAATGATTGCAGGAATATGCGCAAAATGGATGGAATGATAAACAGGTGGAGAAGAGATGAAGTGGGAGGTGAAGCGAAATCAGGAAATCCACAGCGTGCTGCTTTCTTTTGAGGGAACGGAACATGTGTGTGAAACCTGAATAGAGTCATTAGATTATGTTAAATGTTATTAAAAAACTTTTTCTTTCTACGCTTTCACACAATCAAATACTGCACTAATGAAGACAACACATGAACAGCTTCAAAGGTGAGTTAAAAACTTTCCTGAAAGTTTGGGATGAAGAACAATGTGGAAAAAACTACAGAAAAAAATATATATAAAAGGAATGCAGAGGCGTGCAACTAAAATGTACTTGAATTATTCGTATTGACAATAGAGATGTCGATAACATATGAAGATGACATTTTACCATTTTATAAATATGCATTTGCTCATATTGAATTTTATTGCAGGTTGTGTTATCACATTTGATGAAAATCTGAGACAGGGGCTGAAATGAATAAGAACGACTCATTTATCTTGTATGCCATTTCAATCCAATTCAGAGACGCACTGAGGCTGGAGCCGACTACAGCTGAGAGAAAAGTGCAGAGAAAACACCCTGGACAGGTCACAGCAGAGAGACAGACAGCGACGCACACTGAAATCCACCCCTGCTTACAGTTTGAAGTCACCAGTTAATCTCATAACGCGTTTTCCTAATGTGGGAGGAAACGGCGGCACTCACAGAAACACAGCCAACACGCAAACTACACACAAAAAGTCACAAAAATGTAAATTAAGCAGGGAAATGAATAGCTGGAAGAGCCTTTTACTTCTAATTTAATTGGCATCAGTAGCATAATTAAAAAAATAAATCAGATTCTCTTAGATGAAAAGATGGGCAAAGGTTCACCAATCTGTCTCAAAAAAATCTTGTGAAGTGTAAATTTGCTGATACCTTGAAGATACAACCATGTTCAATGTGTAACAGCTTCACAAAGATTCAGGGGTTTTTACAGGATTTCCTGTGTGTAAGGACAAGTTCAAAAGTCAATAGAGAGGTAAAGGGAAGAAATGTATATAAAAACCAAGGTCAAACTGACGTATTTTGTGTATTATTGAATTAAAAACTACTACAAAGATAATCTACAACTACTGAGGGACTCTTTATCATTCTCGATGCTACATTAAGTTGTAAACCTTGTCATTTATCAGTAAATGCACTGCTTTGAGTCACTGGGCACTGTTTTTTAATTCATAATAAATTATTCAGAATTAAATCATTCAAATGAAAGTATTCTCCTTTGCTTTTACATGGGAATAGTAATTCCAAATTGAGGTTTACATGGAAAATACGTTTAATCGCCTTTTTTAAATACTGCTTAAGATCCTGTGTCGGGAAGGAAATAAACAAATTCCAGTTCCTGTTTCTTTTCCTATTTTCCTTTCTCAATTATCTTTGATGGTACAACTTCATTTTATGCCTCCGTCCATCCACTCTTCATTATATCCATTTCTTCTAAGGATTCTATTAAATAAATAGTCTCGACTATTGTTGTCCAACGCTTTGGGTTGCCGTAGTGGAATATGTGGGTTTGCGCGACAGGACAAGGGAACGAACATGTGCAATAACGAAGTTGATTTAAAGCAGAAAGAACATATAGCCTATAGCCTATACATGATTGACTGATTGTCTAATTTTGTGTTGAACACCTGGTATTCCAGGGAAAAGTCAAATACTAACAGTATATTCACTTTGCATGAACAAAGTGCATCCCAGTTAAACTGCAATGCACTCCACGAGGTGTGCTCGTGTACAGCTGGTGCATTCTCCTTTGAACTAAAAAGGTATTTAATGCTGCAGTGATGCATTTTCTTTCACTAAAGATGGATGGGTGAACATCTCATTGCTCACATTTAAGATGTAAGGAGACAAGACCATCCAATAAATACAGTCCGAGGGTGTGAATTACATCTGTCCTCATTGTGAGTGTCTCATTAGGATACACTCTTTTGATTGAGGGATACATGGTAGCAGATTATAGGGGAGAACTGTTTGATGAAAATGTAGCATGCAGGATGAAAAGATAAATAATGACTGCAACTTGAAGGTGAGGTCAATCCATCAGTCCCCTTGTGGAAATGAATGTGTTTTTTTTTTTTCCTTTCGCGTGAAGAGTGAGACAACCAAAGATCAGACAAATCACACACACTCCCTGTCGACGTGAAGAATAACTCACATGTTCAACCACAGCAACATGAAGTATGGTTCTCAAGTAAGTGGCCCGAATTCTGTCATGACAATAAGTCATACGTACAAGAGACAGAAAGGATTTTATCTTTGTGTGTGTGTGTGTGTGTGTGTGTGTGTGTGTGTGTGTGTGTCCAGAGGTTGCCCCAGACTTTCTTGTCATTTTGACTGGCAGAGTCACCAGTAAAGGATCTGCTCTCACTAATAACTCTCAAATTGATGGACTGTCTTCCAAATTTCCTGCCATTGTTTAACAGATTTGCTCAAGTGATGGAAAATATTCATTTACCACAACGTCCATGTGTGTCTGTATGGGTAAGCAGTTTCGTGGGGATGTTGAAGTTAAAATAAGGTTTAGGATCCAGACTGGAATCAGACTCTAGAAGGCATAGGAAGGTATCATGCTGGGTCCGTGTCTCTCAATGCTTAATATCTCGTGAGTGTGTGTGTGTGTGTGAGAGAGAGAGATTTCTGCAGTCACATTTATCAAAATATTTGTCCCTGTGGGGACATAATCATACAGTAAAAATACATGAAATACATTTTTTAAGGTGAGACAAATGTTTGGTTAAAGTTGGAGTAATGTCAGAATCTTTCGTCGTAACTGTTCAGTCATGTCTCCTCTGACCAGTTTCTGGTTGGGCTATTCGATGTCACCAAGATTAATGTTTCCACTGTAGTTGGTGCTCTCTGTTCCTGCCTGCAGGATCTCTGACAGTGGAACTGGAAGTTGACAATCTGTACCTGCTTGTCATCTGATATCAGCTGATTTGTTTGTTTTTCTCGGTCTCTGTCCGATCCTCTCTCTTTCTCCATTCCTTAAGCCATCCAGCAGAGCAGAAACACTGGCACCTCTGACTTTGCTCTTGTTCAAAGTTTCTCATAAAGAGTTTTTCTTCGCTCCACTGTCACCTGTGCTTACTCGTGTGGAATTGTGTTTTTTTTGTTGTTTTTTTAAGGGAGAAAGAAAATGCCATGAGGTTACTGTGTTGAAATTGTCATTACATAAATAAAACTGAATTGCTTGTCTCCGGAAGGCGTGAAAACAGAAAGGGAGTGTGTGATTAAGTATTTTTAATATCTCTTCAGAAGTGCCATCTGAATGGAACTTGAAATATCTGACACTCTTCTTTTGCATGAAGTCTGTGATTACAAGCTTCACTGGGAGATTTGCAACTCAGAAAAGCGGCGTGTCAGAATTAATGAAAGTTATTCACGCCGGCACGTCTGACCTCTTTCAAGACCGGAGTGTCACATGTTGGAGATGTTGTAGATTTTAAATTTAGATCGTGCTGAATAATGGCGCACACACACCCCATCCGGGCAAAGACATAATTGAAGTGCCGCTCAAGAGCACAAGATAAGTAGACGGTGTTTTTTTTTTTTAAATGACGCTCGGCTCCCCAGAGTTCACCGCTGCAGCCGTTTCAGGGGGAGGCAAGCGACCCTCACAACAAAGGCACTGCTGCTCAAAGACAACAGCCCACACTTTAACTTGCTCAGTTTCGCAGCGGGAGGCGTGAAGGAAGTAGCACTTTGTGGGGTCAAACAACAACATCAGGCATGAAGATGACTCCTTTCAAAAAGCATTTTTATTTATTATTTTTTTTCTTCTCTCTTGTCACCCAGACAGTTCTGCTCTCGTTCCATGTTTGCCATGTGGCCGGATGTTTCAAAAAGTCATTATTCAGTGATTGCATCTGTCATCGCGCAAACACACAACCCAATTAAAGTGGCATCTCCGGGATGGTTTGGGAAGGTTTTTATTCTTCTTTTTAATTCTGCTTGAAAGGAATGTTCGCAGCTACTCACCAGATAACCTTTTGGAGACCCTGCAGGGAGAATAATGCAGTCAATATAAGTGGTACATTGGTTGTAAATGTGAGATAATGACTGTTTGGCAGTCTTCTGTGCTTATTTTATTTGTGTTCACTTGAGAGCCTGTGGCTCGAAGTAAGGAGATAAGCATGTTAGCTGTGTAATGGCCAGTAGTCCTGCCCCCATAATTGATCCTCATCTGAAGCCATGTGAAAATTACAGTAATGAGGCGAGTGATATGAATGTTAATTTGATTCCAGCTGGTGAACCTGCTCACCTGACAACTCCTCTTACAGTGTAATCAACCGGGCATGATGCTCAGCAAGTGTATATAAATGTTCAATTCATGATATAGGGTCTGGATATCAGTTGATGTGCATCTGATGCTGTAAACAGGAAAGCAAAATCATCCAAACAGCACTACCTCCACGCTACTGATCATGTTATTTGCTCACGGAGAAGCGGGAACGTACTGCAGTTTGAAATATTTAACCCAGGGGTAACATGAGCCTGCAGAGATCATTTCCCTTTCACTACTTGATTCAGGTCAAATCCTAAATTAAAAACACTGAAACATGAAAAAGTGAATATAACCATTATAACAATTTAGAGAAATCTGAACAGAGCCAAAAGGCAAACAGATTTGACTCATTTCATGCATGACTGCCAAGCCTGAGCCACTTTCAAAATAAATGAGAAAAATACATATTTGAAAAACATGATGTAAGGTCTGTAAAATCTGTCAGGCTGTACTGTAAATCCATTAGACCTACCATTGGGGGAGACTTCCACTGACGGTTCTCTCTTCCTTGTCATCCTGATAGATGCCACAATTACACATTTAGCGACGAGTCAGATCACATTTGATCAAGCTGCTCTTTGCTGTCAATTTTTCAGGCCCCGTCAGTCATTTGAATAATGTTGAGGGAGTTTGGGGTGATCTAGTGACAGCGTTCATGGCACTTTCACACTGCTTCAGCATATGTATGCTTCCTCAGTGTTATTCCACCCATGTATTCCATGTATTTTTTCATCAAGATAGTTTTCTTTTTCTCATAAGAAACTACAGTTAAATCTGGTATTTGAAACTGAACTGTATCAGAGCAGTGCTGTATTGTTTTATATGATTTTCCTTCATGGGTTAAAAGGCATGAAGCAACATTTTCTCTGATCACATCAAATGTGAATTATTTCCACGTGTTCCAGTTCAACAAGACACACAGTCATCCGTCCCTCCTGTCCTCTTTTCAATGTTTCATTGAAAGATCCAAACACACCTCAAATGAGAGCACCGCAGTGAAAGTATGCTTTGTGCATGATTACTATTTTTACATATACTCAGTTCATGTGTAAATTCACCCACATCCCTCCAGTCGCAGTGTTTAGAAACCTGCTCATCCCACACGTGCACACAAACGGTAATGACATGCAAACCACGTCTGCTCATGTCAGTTCTACGTTCCTATTATCTATTAATGAATCCCCGAAATCTCTCAACCACATTCAGGGCACTTTGTTTTAATCCTGACATGAATAATTTTTGAGGAGCAAACCTTCAGATTACAGACCCCCCCGGTCCCCCTCCGTCTACCTGAGGCTCGGCCTCGTTTGACCAGTCCAGCAGGGGTCACTGTGGTCTTTGCATTAGTCCATTAAATCACTGTCTTTTTTCCCTGCTGCACTTCTCCTCCTCTGCTGTCGCACTACAAACACACATCTCTGGGTCTGTTGGCAGCGCCAGATATTTTCCTGTAAAAGGGTTAGGGGTGCCTACATGCTGAGTAGGAGTAACAGGGTCTTTAATGGTGTTGGCTGGAGTGATGCTGAACGTAGTAATGAGCCGAAGCGTGCTGAAGAGCACGTGGATGATATGAATGCATAGCAATGTTGAGGCTGAGAGCAGGTTCTATAATGAGCTAAATGGCTCCAAACATGGACATCATGAGGAAATACCACTGAAAGAAAGAAAAAAAAAGGCTTTCATCACATGAAAAAAAATTAATCTTTTGCAACTATGTGGCAGCAAAAGCGCTTATCTTTATTCCACAATGCAATTTTCTCTCATGTGGCACATTAACCTCCAGAGCATGTCCACCACGCCCTTATTATCCGGAGAAAATTTAATTCAGCCTAATTTTATTTGGAGATTGCGACATCAAAAAATGGCGCGATCGGGGTACAGCAAAGACACCTGAAACAAATCCCATCGTCACTCTGAGATTCAGAGGGATTGTTCTGCTAATAGTTTGTGAGTGGCAGCATGCCACCTTTTCTTGGCTGAGTGTTATATTATTTGATGTATATTGATCTGTTGGGCGTGTGAAAGCGAGTCATATTCACACAGGCCTGAAAAGACCCAGTGCTTTGGTGCAAGATATTTTGGATGTGCTGCAGAGGATTTGGGTTTTTCTTCCAGTTTGCTTCCAGTACTGTACCGGCGTTGTAATACTAGTATTCAGCGAGGAGAGAGGAGGCATCCACAGGGACAGATTTTATGTGTGCCTTCAGACAGATGCGCCCATTGATAGCAGCTAATGAACACATGCAAGGACGACAAATCCTGAGAGATGGAGCAGCTCCTGAGTATGCATGGGCATGTTGGCGTTTTTATTTTACTGTGTGTCTTTATGTGAACACATGCCCAAGTGTCAGTGTATTCAGAAGCATATATATTCATGTGATGCTGAATATTTGTGAGCATGCACGTGTGTTTGCGGCACGTGCTGAAGCTCCTAACGTGGGCAGTTTGACTCATGACACAGACCGTGACACGCTGGAGAAGCGCGGTCATCCTGCCCGCGTCCCGAAATACTTCCACTAATGCAGACGTAATCTGAGCAATTTGCAACAGGAACTGGGGCTTTGAGTGTCGGTTTTTCATTTTTAAGCTGTCATGATGTTGGTGTTCAGGAAAGGTTTTTATAGAACTGCAGATCAGGACAGAGATCATTGACGACTTGCTGTGTAGGAACCTTGCCTGAAAGCCCTTTACAAGCCCGTCACCTGGCGCTATCAGGGAGAACTGTCAATGACGAAAAGCGGCGCAGGACACAGTGATAGATCCACCAGAGCTGTGAGAGGGACGGAGAAAGAAGGACAGAGAAAGAGATAGAGAACGTCAAACCAAGGTAAATCAATGTCGCCTGCTCTTGACGTGCGTCTCAGGATTGAGAATGATTAAGTTAATTGCCTAACGATCCTCCAACCCGAGCTTGTGCCTAATCCCTGGGTGCAGCGATGACCCCCACTAAGGCTGCGAGACTTTCAACTTGAGGTGTCACACTGAGTGCATTCAGCAAAAAGCAAGGAGTCACGTAGAAACATTCAAAGCAAAACGCTTTTTTAATACAGTGGAAACAACACAGCGTAGGTGGATTTAAATATGTACCACCACTGAATTGGATCACATCCCAGTACATAAAATGCATTATGCATTAATAGGTTTTGTAAATGTATGGAAGTATCTTTGCATATGATTCAGACGTATAGAGGATTTATGAGTGTGATTTATTTTTTCAGCTGGCATCAGTTTTGCCAGCCTAATAGGCAATATTGTAACTTTACAGCACGGACGATACAGACCTGCAGTTAACCTCTCCAAGAGCTCAATCTATTTTCAGATTCAGGTGAGTGTGCATCGGCAGGATGCTATAAGCCTGTGCTCACTTAAAACTTTAAATTACAATGATTTTTTTTTTTTTTTTTTTTTTTGCATAAATGATTGACTCTACTCTTCGTGGCATATTAGATTTTAAATCATTTTTTTTTTTAATTTAGTTTGATGTTTTACATAGAAACACAGTATCTCTCAGTTGAATAGCTCTCAGTCTGGTTTCACTGGTCAGTGGTTCCATTTTTCCTGTAACAGTGACCGCCTCAAGAAATAAACTGATAAAACACAAACAATTATTAAAGCCAATTATAAAGAGATGAAAGTAAAGCGGCGGCTTTAACGCCGCAGAAATCACCGCGCTTCTCCTGCAGGACCACCGGCAGAGCGGCTGCATCAACAACGACGCTGTCTGCCCATGAGGTGGGTGCCTGGGCAGGCTGAGACAGAAGCGTGATCATCTCCAAGCTTGTGTTTTTATTTGTGAACTGAAACCAAAGTTTTGTTCATTACACGTGTGACTCTGTTTGCTTCGTGGCATCGAACACGGGTTCACGTGCAGAGCGAGCGCACCGTTTTCCCCTCACCTCAGATCCGCAGGGACGCACAGGCTCGCCTGTATTGTCTGTGTGTGAAAGAAGAAATCGTCTGCTGATGCTGGTTTTTTTCCCTCTCTTTACTAACCCTCGCACGGCGTTTCTAAAGGAGCGCGCAACTCGCCCGTCTTAAGCGCGCATGTGCCAGACCGTTCTGTCACACACAGACACCGACACACACTGATGGTTTAATCGATGAATTTCCTCCTGTTCATAAAGGAGAACTGTCCTGTTCTAAATAGTGTATACAATGAAATGACCTGTCCAATAGACGAGTAACACTTTTTTATGCAGAATTTCAGTATGTTTACAACGATTTTTGATCCACAGAAGGGTTTTACCATCCACACATTTAGCTGTACTAATATCTGATATTGTTGAAGCAAACTGTGTGTACTCTTTTTTTTTTTTTTTTTTTTTTTTAACTTTGTATTATGGCTTTTGAAGGCAAGAGGTCTCCTGACACCTTGTATAAGCCCTGCAAGTGAATCAGATTTTGTCGAGAGATTGTATGGAGTGCAGGAGTGTGGAGTATTTCCCAGCTTGCAGCCTGAGCGCTACTGTTGGCTCCAAAGTCATATTTACTGTGGGATTTCAGCCATCATGCCATGCAATCTTAAGGAAACATACCCTTCATTCACATTTAATTTGAAAGCTGTGTTGATTTCACGGGGCTCAGTATCAGGGGAAGCAGGGTGAGAATTTAAGAAAGATAGAAAAAAAAAAGGGAGTTTATGCTTGGTGCTGGTTCTTTTATGCAAGTAAAGCTTTCCTTTCAATGGAAGGTGAGGGGTCAGGAAACGGTGGAGGGAGAGATCCTCCGTGGACGTTTCCTTGACCTTGTGCAGGTTATAAAATCAAAAGCCCTGCACATAGTCACACAATCATACTCCTGCACATGCGCGCACGCACGTGGATGAATGTACACAGCCAGGCATGTGCACCAAAACCACCCTTTAATCATATACATTTAAAAAAAAAAGAAGGAATAATAGTCATGAGATCTAATGCATTGCTATTTGTATCTTTGAGTAAAGCAAGTGTTTTTGAAACAAAGAGCAACAAAATGTTTTTCCTTTGAAAACAGAGGCTATTTTTTTTTATTTTTTTTTTTTAATCTTGAACTGACTGATGCTTACACTAAAATTGTACCAATCATTTTTAAGTGAGTTAAATGACCCGGCAGTAAAATTAAGGCGTGGCAGTAGCGTTGGCTTTAAACAAGTGAAGGTCTCAGATGAGCCATTAATTTCCCTCCCATGGGTGCTTGAAGAACTCGGCCCAGTGTGTTTTTTTTTAGTGCAAAATCAAACCACGACTGAGCCAAGTCAGTTTTGATTCCTCGGACGGCTGTGATTGCAAACCTAAGTGTTTTTTTCATTCTCACATTTTATACACACGTGCTCACACTCAGCACTTCTGCGCTGCAGAAACATGAACTGAAGTGAACTGAAGCTTGAATCAGACAAGGGAAACTGACAATATTCCTGAACTTAATGCGCCATGTTTGTTTGTTTTTTTTCCTTTTTCTTTTAGTTGTTCCTTCTTAAAGAGGTGAGCATGGAACGAGGAAGATTAACTGCCAGGCTCGTTCTCGCTCCCTATCAACCATAACCAGCATCCTGTTGACGGGGAGACGCACTCCCACACGGCATTAGCCAATCACTGCACTTGAGGGCACATCTAAGCATGAATTTTTATCTGGTCTCAAACATAAGTCCTTTGAATTGAATAGCATTTGTCATATCACCTTACTCCATTCGATTTATCCTCGCTGGGTCATGCAGTGCTCTTCAAATATGGTGTAATGGAATGACAAACAAACCATATTCGCAATCAAATTGACCCTTGAAGCAGATGAGACTTCCAATCTCCAGAATATGTCCCGATCTGTCGGTCCGAATTTGCAGAGCCCATCCAACTACTCAAGTCTCTTTAGAGCCCAGACTTATTTATTTGTCTGCTTATTTTTAGGGTGAAATAAAGAACAGCCGAGGGATGGTTCATGCGGCTCTCCCCAGCACCGCAAGCTGTGTAATATCTCAACATGATGGATTTGTCTGGGCGCCGTTATGTGCCTGGGTACTGTATGTGCTCACTGTAGTCGTTGAGTACACACAGCGTACAGTATGCATGTTTGTGACTGTCAGCTCGTGCCAGTGTGTGTTCGAACTGCTGCTGCTGCTGCTGCAAACAACAAAAAAACAAAACAAAAACACTATCATCCCCCTCCCCAACTCAGAAGGCAGGTTACAGTCCTGTTGAAAATACTGCAGTCTCTCACTTAACTAGACTGTCATAGTGTGATGAATCTAAAAAGCTTGATTGTAAGGATCAGCCATTGTGCTTTCATTATTCAATACATTTTTTAAAGAAAAAGCTGCATTAAGTACTTCAAGCTCTCGAATGTTTGTGCAGTAGTTGCTTTCCACATTAAAAAAAAACAAAAAAAAAAACAAGCAAAACTTATTAATCCTGTTGAGCAAAGCAGATGCAAACCGTCACAACATGGCAAGTAAAACCAAAATGTTTATAGAATTGCATGTTCTCGAACATGGCTGTCGCAAGGAGTATGTTTTCAGTGCACTGTCATAGTTGTTTTGCTACATATCATCAGATATAATTGCTAAAATTAAATTTCTCTTGGATATTAATAAAGTATCTGTCTTATCTTAATGTAAAAAAGGCACATCCGTCCTCAAACTGGTGCATAAGCTGTATGGGCATGAACATAGGTGGTGCAACAGAGTCATAAGGTGTGTTAATCACCGACTTTATCCACTTTCACACCATACATTTACCCAGAGGAGCGCCGTCTCTCACCACCTCCCGCTCTATAATAACCACAGTCTGCCTCAGATAAAGTTCAGCATCTGTTCAACAGCAGGGTGAGTGAGCACACAACACATACTACCATTACAAACGGGCCGCTGCACAGTGAGGCCCTATCTCGTACACCTGGGTGACCAGATAAGACTGGGAATAAGAGCAGGGCGGGGGAGCAGATGAGGGCCGGGGGAGGGATTAACCCATCAACCAATGAAACCAGTGAAAATGCTCCACAGGGTTCACTGAGTCAGGGTGGAGGTAAGGTAATGAAACAAACCGGAGAATGGATCCACAGAGAGGAAGAGATTGTAGTTAAATCAGAAAGATAAAACAAATAAAATGAATGAGTATCTTAAATATATGTAGGTATTTTTGGAAATAAATCATTTTTGATCTTTTTAATATTAGAGGTAAATGACAATTACTGAAACACAAACCAAATAGATCAACCCCAAACTATTCAGGACTGATTATATGATCTCAACTGTTTTCCCATTGTGTGTGCAAAGCAACTTCTTGAATAGCGGATGTTAGTTTCTGCAGACATGAATGAATTTTACCATATATGGACAAATACACAAAACTATAGTTCCTTTTTATGCAGACACTTTTATCAACTTTTGTACCTTACATAATTTTTTTCTTATATTGTTTTTTTTTAATTAAAACTTTGCTTCCAAAGTAAAGATACTTTGGTTTTATTGGAGGAAAACTAATTTGTTGTGCTATTTTGCAATTATTCTTCATTCCTTCTATGTAGGATTCACCTGCTACATCTCACCGCGAAATGTTTAAGGCTGATGAAGTGAAAATACAGTTGAAGCAATTAATTTGCTTGTTTGGCTTTTTAATTGCATGAATTATTCAAAATTATTCTTCACACACAGTTTATGATCTTCTCTTGCGCACTGAATGGTTAGTTTTTTTTTGCACATTCCAAAACCTGATGTAAATACATATTTGTCATTATTCTGTAAACACAATGCTTTTATCTAAATGAAAACTGTTTCAGGGCTCCGAAGAGGAAATGCACAGAAACAGAACAAGTTTGAATATTGTCAATAGATTAAATTTTTGATTTGAGCTACAAACAGAGTTCAAAGGATATAAACACATCTGAAGATATGAGGTGCCACTTGTTTGAATCCAAATCTGTTTAAAATGGCATCCACGTGAATGATGTTTCCTACTCTGTGTCTTTCCTGTCTTGAGTGTAGATCAGTTCTTTACATGAAACAGTTTCTCTGTGTATTATGACTTCCTCTTTTGTTGTTTTCAGTCTTTTTTTTTTTCTTGCAAAGCCTAATTCTCCTGCTGCTCCTGAGAGCACCGCCGTGCTCTTCCCTCCTTCCAGTTCCTTTCCATCCGTTAAACCCAGCCTCCAGAATGTCGGTGTATTGCTTTTACGAGCTCGTTAGGTGGACAATATTGTACTTAGCGTCAGCTCATTACGGGGAAAATTGAGAACTGTAAACACATTGTTTGTCCATGTAATCGGACTCAGTGGCGAACGCAAGGTGATGAGCAGATTTTCTGGATAAACGAGCAGACAGGAGAAATTGTCAGCAATGAATCCTTTTATGGTCATGTGGAAAGCATAAATGGAGGGGAAGAGAAATATTTAATTTTTTTCAGGCTCGGGAACACACGCTCAAGGACAGGTGTAGACAATTAATGTCATTTTAAAACGACTACAGAGAGCATTCGCTTTTTGTCTGTCTCGGGTTGCAAAGGCTCCAATTGAAGGAGGTAAATTTGGCTGGTGTAGCATTTGTACCACTTCTGGAGAATGAAACCTTCCCAGGTGCAAATCTACACCAGGTGCTTGTGTTAAAATAACATCATTTCCTGGGTTCTGTCATTTGCCTCTGTCTTATCACATTATGTGTCACTGACAGTGGCTGGGAAACACATCCGAGCACACACAGTGCTGTAGGGACACAGAGTTGAGTGCACTGCACTTCGTGCTTTGACCTGTTGTGTTCTCAAATCTGTATGAATGTAGTCATTTTTAACAACCCCAGTGTTGGTCTCCCTCAAACTTGTGCACCAGGCTTTACTTTTGATTCTCGAAAGGACCATATACAATTTAAGGATTATTCCACCTGCAGTCACAGAGGAGCCGCTGCAAATGCGGGCTGATGTACACTCGCCTCCAAATCTCATCACAAGCTGTACATTTCAGAAGAAAAGTCAATTTATATACTAAATTACACATACTGCAATCTCAGGTTTGACATGAAAGCTTTATTATAGGAATTTATAAAAATAGATTAGTCTGAATGTTTTAACAGAAAAATCATAGCAAAGCTAAACCTCTGAATTATTCTGGGTATAATAGAGTAAAACCTAATTAAATAATTAATTAGACATTGACAGTTTTACAAATCGTGCCATGCATTATAAATTCAACTTTTAAAAGCGGGGTGGGGGGATGAAGAATAATAGATTGCGAACGTTCGCATTGACATCTGCCATGCGGTGTTCTCCCGCTCGCTCGGCTCGGCGAGGAGCTGTACCTTGTATTTTAGAGGTGAGTCAGCCTTCAAAATGTGCCTGATGTCAATCAACACCAGAGACACAGGTTTCCATGGTAACCGTGGTCCAGCCATGATTACTCCCACCTTCTTCTGAAACGTGGTGAAATATCAATGTCGCATGTTTCTGGTCGGCTTAAATTGGAACCTGTTGGCACTTCTGCCGCCCGTCTCGGCCTGTGATGGCTGTTGTTTTTCATTAAGGAGATTTAATTGAGGACCAGAAAGTCAATAATATGAAGCAATTAGTTGGCTCCAAAAGCAGAGGAGGAAAAAAAAAAGGCTCAACTATATTTGTTTTATTTTATGATGAACATGGAGGATGATCACTCGTTTTTAAATCATAACAATCCTTTTCCACCAAAGTACGAGTGGAAATGCGCAGCTGCAGGGTTTGCTCTGCCAAAAGGGCATGATGGTTTTTAGCAAAGCCCTCAGGAAATAAGTACCTGTCAATCGAAAACACATGAGCACTACCTGTTTGGAGCTTATTACAGCTCCCTCTTTCAGATTCAAATTTTCGCATGCCTCTCATGTCTTATCAATGATTTAGAATGACCTGATTCACTTATTCTGCTCCTTCATCTGGGATGAGACACAATGCACAAGAGGGAGAGGGTGAGAGAGTGAATTATGTACAGTAAGTGAGAGGGAGTGAGCGACTGAAGGAGATGGAGTCTAAGAAGTGGAGTGAGTCAAGTGCTTCCAACTGAATTCATGTATTTCCCTGTAAATTAGAAAAATAGTGCTTCTTTTTTTTTTAAGGTTCGCACATCTACCTTAGCTCTTCTTCTCTTCTCCCCTCTCTCCTCTCTGCCTCTCTCTCTCTCTCTCTCTCTCTCTCTCTCTCCCTATTCCTGCTGACGGAGAAAGAACTATAAAGTGCCAACCCTGTTCTCTCTAAGCCTGAACTCTGTGTGCAGACGGAATATAGAGTTTAGCTTTTATTTTCCGTGTGACTTTTTGTTCAATGAGATTTGGAGAAGGTGACTTTTATCCCTTGGGGAAGAAAAAAAGAGAGGATGCTCTTATGCACTCACAGGCTGCAGCAATTGGTTGACTGGGAAAAAAAAAAAATAAAACGGGGAGGGAGGGGGGGGGGCTAAAATGAAAAGCTACTGCATAGGGACCTATTTGCTTAGTAACTGCTATCTTTGTGTTTGACTCGTGGACTGCTTACTGGGACGAAAGCAGGCATAGGATATAATGAAACACAAAGATGTATTATAGGATATAAGTAATGGAGCCATGCACCAAGATATTTCAAGGCTTACACTCTGTGTGTAATTTCCTCCTCAGAGAATGAAATGACCCCCGGTATTAACCTTCAAGGGGAAAGGGAAGATGCTTCCTCTTAAACACTAAAAAGAGAGAATAATCATCAGTAGACTGCGCAGTCACTGAGGACGGAGTTTTGTGCTGAACTCAGGGTTACTCCTCCCGCCTGTAATGGGGCCACCGTTGCAAGCTCTGTACATCAAGGTGCGAGCACAGTGCTAAATTCCTTCCTTTGGCAGCACTGATCAAAACACTCACATTCAGCATGTCTGACAGAAACACCGCATCCATTTCTAATGAGTCCAGCGGGGGCATCTTTCCCATGGGGCCGCCTCTGAATCTGCCCCGAGGGTCACGGCGAGATGGGACGCCGGGATGCTTTAAAATTGTGATTAGCCCCCCGGGTCAAAGTAAAGTTGATCTGGAGTGCACCTTGAGGTCCAGTTCAATATAGTACTCCCAAGTGAGTGCGCCGCTCTCCTTCATTTACCCTTTTCACTGTCCACATGAGTACAATCGCTCTAATTTCATCTCTCTCTTCCAGCAGTACTCTCTGTGCTCCCCGTCCTTGTGTGTTTGACAGGATTTTGACAAACCAGAACAGAGGGTATCAGTGGTGCAGTACCACTGGTGCTGTTATTAATAATGAACAACAAATAGAGAGAGAAAAACAATGCCTGTTATTAATAATGAATCTTGTTTAAAGCACCTACAGGTGTTTTTCTCTGCCACCAACTTGTAAAAATCACCATTTATGATTGGTTTAAAAGGATTCCTGTCCTAATTTGTTGTTTGTCTTTTTATTCTAAAGACCTTATTACAACCGGTAATTGAATGATGGCCAGTAACCTCATAATATTGGCCATTCTGAATGTAATGAAGTCTATAATGTATCGAGATACCAAAAATGTTATAAAGTAGTAAAATCGTTTTTACAACCATTCTTGAGAGATATTACTGCATATCCAGTATGTATAGTCAACGCATGGACGTGATGACTATTTCATTCACTGTATCTCTTCTTGATTATCCTAAAACCTGCATGAAATGCAAGACTATTTATGTATTTTTACAATACTTGCTAAATATTAGTTATTAGAACATTAGTTTTCATTAGTGGTGGTTATGATATTTGATTATTGTGTGAGTGCTGACGGCAGTCACACAATAATATAATTAATCAGAGTAAAATATTAATACCAATAATAATAATCATCATCATTGTAATCATCATCGTCATCAGTTTCCATAGTTACGCTGATGATACTCCGCTGTACATCATGACAGTTGAAATCCTTTTTAACTGTATTCCAGACATGAAGTCATGGATGGCAATGAATTTCCTACAGCTCAACCAGGACAAAACTTTTTTTGTTTTAGTTATCAGTCCCGAACACCAGAGAGAGAAATATTTACCAAAATTACGAGATTTTAAACCAGCACAATCCATGAAAAACCTGGGTGTGATTTTCGACTCTGAGATGAATTTTATTCCACATATTAAAAATATAACTAAGATTGGTTTCTCTCTTCTTAAGAATATAGCCAGAGTCCGCCCGTTTCTCTCTCAGGCCAGCACAGAGGTGCTAATGCAGCTTTTAGCACCTGTTGGTTAGATTACTGTAATGCCTGGCTCTCTGGTCTTCCCAAAAAGAATATTTCAAATCTCTAGTTATTACAAAATTCAGCTCCATGTGTGCTGACTGGGACCAGGGGGCGGGTCGACATTACATTGGTTTTAAAGTCGCTGTCCCTCGGTGATCCTCCAAGTGTGGACGTCCCTGATGGTGGTGTTTTCCTCACCCTTAATGCCATGCAAGTGTGTGTGTGTGTGTGTGTGTTTGTGTGTGTGTGTGTGTGTGTGTGTGTGTGTGTGTGTGTGTGTGTGTTAGTCGTATGTATGTATGTATGTATTTTTAATGTATAGTGTTTTTTAGACGCTGTGAAGCACTTTGTGTTGGTTTTATTGTAGGCAAAGTGCTATATAAATAGACTGATTGACTGACTGATCATCATCATCATATTATGGCACATTTCTTTGGCTTGCATCACCTTCTGCATTTTTAACCGACCTAAATCACTCAGTTATCAATACATTCACACTTTCAAGACATTCTGGCTGTTTTTACTATTAGCATTATGTTCAATGCTGTTTCAATCATGTAACAACTGAGGACATTTTGGTGGGATGTTACGATAATATCTTATGACAACACTGACAAATTTTTCCACTGCTAGCTTTATTACATGAAAAAAAGGCAGAAATTCTCATATGTGTGTCATGTATTATGTTATTGGGTATTGATTGTGGCAATGTAGTGATGAAGCTACTTAGATACACATTACTCTAACACAACCACTTTTTTCGTCGTGTTTCAAAACATTTTTTTTCACCTTCGTTAGTAAAATATGTCTTTAATTTCTACTTGCGTCTGGGGGAGTCATGACAGCTCATGTCTATAAATACGAAGCAGCTAAGGGCACCAGGATGAACAATGGAGGGAGGAGAGAGACGCCTGTTTTCTAGCTGGACAAACAGTATTTTGAGTTTGTGTCACCTAAAAATGAGAATGTTAAGCTTCATTGTAAACTTTTTGCTAAGAACAAAGTGTTACCTAGCTTCAGTTGAACTTTGGTGCAAAACCAATAAGTGGGGGAGAGTTGAAGAAGTTGACATGTTGCAAAAGGCAAAATGTTGCCCTTTAATCCGGTTGACTCACTCATTTCGTGCCATAACAAACCAGATCTCCACTACTGTCAATGTCGAGCTGCCTCACAGTGTGTTATGTTAAGTATTGTATCAGGAGGTTCAATTTATAGTGTCAGGAGTTACATGGGCAAAGTACACATTTTTTTTCTATTACTGTTCTTTTTTTAAAGTTGCAGTCGTTTAGAATGCCATAATATTAAAATGTTATATTTCTGTTGAGCTTGATGTTGGACTGAAAATGCTTTTCACTCTCCAGGCTCTGGATGGTGCACACTTCATTTGGCTTACTCTGACTCCTGAAAACTCTTATTAGCTGCAGATAATCTTAGAAGTGTGTATTTGCCCAGAGGGAGAAATGCGGATTGTGCTTTTTTTTTTTTTTTTTTTGCAGTCTAGTAGTGACATTAGGTTGCAGTCGACAACTTTGTCAACAACACTGTCAGCGGTGTGGTGCTGGAAATTGTGTGCATGTCTTCTATTATTGCTATTACTTAGTCAAAGTTTTTTTTTTTTTTTTTTGCCAATATTTGTTGACATGATCTCCAGATTTGATTTGGACAACCATATTAGGAAACTTTCACATTATTTCTTATCTGTAACTAAGTAAATAATAAGTGAATGACAGGGACAGAACACTGACCTAATAATTGTGCATAATACTAAAACGAATATTTTTGGAATCAGGTAAAGTTAAGAATAAGGTAAAATGGCAAATCGAAATATTTTTGCTTTAAACTGTTTTGTCCATTCGCTGTGGTAAAGGAACGTTTGATCCCTGTCATTCTTATTAGTGATTTCAATGTGAATGAATCACAATCATGGTGACACCATATCTTACTTTTTTAAACATACACAGTATGTTTTTTTTTTTTTTCAAATCACATTAAGTGATTTTCACGTATTATAATGTCCTACTCACAACATACTAGGTCTGAAATGTTAGATGTCCTATTGTTTCACAAATTGGACGTTGTGATTTACAAAAATAAAATTCTGTTTTCTGATTCAGTAAAACTCTACAGTCATTTAAAGATGTCTATATCTAAAGAAAGTATGGTTTAAGCATGTTTATTATGAATGCCATCTTTGTGAGTTTGTGTTGTAACTGATGTGAAAATAATAATTTACAGTGGTGATCATGTGCCTTGGTAGAGAACAGAGAGACTAAGTCACTTGTCTGTGGAAAGTTCCTCACACTGTCGTTTGCAATATTAGTGATGGTCAGAGCAAATACTCTGCAAAGTTCCCCACTTTCCAACTATGCTTTAGTTCATTTTTAGTCCAAGCATGGTTGAGTGTGTACTTGTGTGTAGTTTTTAGAGGAAATCAGGAAGTCCTGAGTGATGAAGCCCCTTGAGCCATGTGGTTTTGGTACTGTTTTGTGTATTCTGGGTGGGCAGAAAGGGTTTGAGCAGTATCTTAATAATTTCATCAGGCTTCAAGACATGTACATGCTGTATTTGCTGAAGTTCCATCAGGGGATATTTTCTCTACTGCAAAACTTTCCAGTTTCACTTGAGTAAAAGTTGAGAGGCAAAAATCTCACAAGTAAATGCAATCTATAGGAAGATCAACAGAAAAAAAGTCAAACTATTTTGAGTGAAGGGGCCCGATAGCTGGAAACGATTTCCCCCTTGTATGTGCTGCGCGGGTGCCGCTTTGCTCGCTGTGCTAACTGAAGTCACACTGAATTACAGAGCAGCATGTTCCATGTTAATAGATGCGTCTGATAGGTTCTTGTCGAGATTATCCGGGCGGCTCGGAGGCAGGCTGTTTTCTTTCTCTTGCTTTTTTTGGAGGGTAGGGGTGGAGTGGAGGGGCTCGAGTCAAACTAACAAATGACAAAACAGGCAGATCCAATCATGGTTCAGGCCCCCTGATACGGCACTGCACAGACAAGTCCTCCAGCGAGAGCCCTATGATACATCTCCCTGGCTGTTTTCTGTTAACTCGGCTCTTTCAAGGCCATCCATTCTACCACGCTGCCTGATGTCGCAGCAAAGTCTTCCAAGTCAGCCCCCTCCCCCCCAAGCTGCCTTTAAAATCCGTCTACAGTGTGCTGCAGGTACAGGGTACAGGGTTTTTTCCCCCCTTGTGTCTGGAACGAGGGAGGAATAGTTGACTAGTTCTCAAAACTAGTTGTCCACGACGCTTTGTCTGAGATGCTGTTCCAGATCTATGATCTCGGTTGCGCGGTTCACTATTTTGTCTTGACTGTATGTGAGAGGACCCCCCCGCACATGGCTGAGCACATCTCAAATGCTGACCAGCCACTTTCCTCTCCACGGCGATTCCGTTTCTTTATTGCTCATTCACCAACCTCCGGCAATGAAGACTGCACAATGGCAAGATGTTGTGTATCCGGGCCTTTTCAATGGCTGTCAGACCACTTTATCATTCCGATACTGCGATCAAGAGTGGACCGGTGAACTCTAAATGCTTTCTCTCCAACAAACAAACCGGACTCCCAGTCACAGATAAAAAGACAGAGGTTTCATGGGCAGAGATATTTGCAGACAGGAAAACTATTCATTGAGGACGCTGTGAGATAGGGATGTTTTACCACTATCAACATCATCCATCACTGACATGCTTCTTTTCCCTGCATTCAGTTGTATTCTCAGCTTCCAAAGACACAATTGTGAAAAACAAAAAAAGCCCAGTGAAATCTCAAGACTTTGAAATCTCTAGTATGTCATTCAGCATCGGCAGCCCAGGATGAAAGTTGGTCACCGCCTGAACTCCCCCTTGACTGCAGCAGTGTGTTTTAACTAAGAGAAACACATAATACATCAAGACACAATGCCCCTGCAGACCCCAGATTACTGCACTGGATAGCTCATCCATAACCTTTTATTTCTTTTATGCCTCACTCAGGTCACACGAAGCCATAATCTCTGAGGCACTAAAAGGAAGTAAACAGCTCTCTTGAGATGAGAAGGAAGCACTTAAATATAGTTTAAATCCCTTTATTTTCTTCATTGTAGTCACTTTTCTATTCTATTTTTAAGCCACCTATCAGCAGCTTACACACACGCGCACGCACACACACGCACACACACACACACACACACACACACACACACACACACACACACACACACACACACACACACACACACACACACACACACACACACACACACACACACACACACACACACACACCTATATGGAACAGCATAAAGATTTTCTCAAGAAAAAAAACAAATGCCCTGTAGATCCCAAGTATAACCCGAACACCTTAACAAAACAGACCTACATCACCTCATGGTGGTGCACACCCAATCAATACATGGATAACAAAAAATGCCCCCAGCGCTGTGCCATCAATCTCTCTGTGCCGAGTCAGCTGCTGCTGCAGGTAGTGTAAGGTACAATCACTTTAACTAACAGGGTAACCACAACACTCATGTCAGCTTTACTTCTTTATATCTTCCCAGCTGTCTTGCAGGATAATGCCAGTGAGAACAACAACAAAAACAAAGGACAGCAACAGAATAAACAACATTCTAACATTTCTTCACACATTATTACATTATGTTTAAAGACACAACAGCGGTGCTTCAGTTTCACACGAGAAAAACCTCTTAATTGTGTTTATGAGTGTTTATGATAATAAACAAAAGCCAGTGCCTCTTCGCACATTTAGAGACATGGCATGAAACATTACTATGTCTGCTAATTTAGTTATAAGCAGCTTTAATGTCTGGTCGTGTTGACATGTAAGACTAATTAATGTTGACCTTGAAATAAATCTGCTTTAAGGAAGAATCACTTCACATGAGAGACTTCAGGAGTTAAAGCAACAAAACATGTATTAAATATACACTGCGTTTTTCTGAGAAACATTATGCAAAATGACAATTTAGTTTTTTTGTTCTTTAGCACAATGACACACAATGTCAAGTCGTGCCTGTAACAGAGCGATTAACCATTCAATGAAGTCAAATAATGAGTCACACAAGTCCCCAGTACATTTAAGATGAATCAAGTATTAATGAACAGATGGTAAATTGATCCTTGTGAAACTCTTCGATTGCTTTGACCCTTTCATGTACTGTGTGACAGATCATATACGTAAAATAACCTTTCTCACCACAAATATGTAATAATGTACGACACAAACCTTTCCTGTATACAGAAAGCTTTTCCATTTTGCATACAGCTTTCACTAAGCACAATCTCAGTAGGAAGGATGATAACGGTTTTGGTAGAGTAAAAAAAAAGAAAGAACGAAGAAGAGAGAAACATCGTAAAAAACATTTAAATGCAGCCAAACATATTCCATAAACATATTCAGCTCAATGAAGTTTTTAAAGTTATTGGGTGTTTGATGTATTTCCATAAAAAAATGGGAGTTGTTACAAGTTTGAAGGATCTCAGCCTTGAATCTGATAGTTTGTCATCTGCTGCTTTCAACAGCCAATATAAATAAAATTACTCAATCTTGTTGGTCCCATAAGTCAGTAAATGCACCAAGTGTGACAGTTGGTCCTTTTGCATATTCACCGGTTGGCCTTCCACTTCATCCATACATCCACTCAACCGTCCATTAGAGTCCCGGGGTGCTGGAGCAGATCCAGGATGATGACTAACAGTCACCAAAGTACGTCACAGGCTGGTTTAGGACTGTGAGAGGAAACTAGAATTCCTAGAGAAAAAAATCTGCACTTTCAAGAAGAAGGTCCCCAGCTCAGGTAAAACTTCATTATATCAATAAATAGCTCACTTTATCAAAAAAACTTGATTGTTTTTTGGTTTTTTTCAAAAGACTGTGTGTCATTGTTATCTTGTTATGTGTCCCCAAAACAAATCAAACGTAGAATACTCAAGCTGCGCCACAGTAAATTATGCCAGTCATTATACCGGAAGCAATTTCTCTGGTCCATTCATCAAAGCTGCTGGGAAGCCAAGCCCGTCTAAAAAAAAAAAAAAAAGCTCACAATGATAAAATAAAGCAGTAGAGACAATACATACGATCCTGAATATAGTGAAAAGGCGCAAATTATCACTCTGCAATAAACAGCAGGTGCAGCTGTTTTCAATTGCGCAGCCAACTCATTGAGGCTTTCATGCTAATGAAGTCAGCATTGTCTTTTCATCTCGTCCACCAGATGGGAGGATCAGGTTGAAAGGAAAATAAACTTTTGCAGGTGTATTAAAACTCGGCAGGCCTAATGAAACACATGATGTGGTCATAAATCAAAAGCTCTGACTGTGTCCTGTTTTATATTTTCAAATGTTCCAGGTCACAATGATCCTTTGATTTTATCATTCTAATACACTCTTATATGCACTAAATATGATTTGAACCTTTTTATGAAATATGTTTATATGGGTGCAACACCAATTCTCAGGTCTCTGCAGGGCATGGAGTCCAACTGAACCCCGATCAAGACCTTCACTGGAAGCAGGTATGTGCAGCTGTGGCCAGAAGCTCATTGGTGCCTGTCATGGCGGCAAGCCAAGGACTCAGTGGGGGAGATCATTGGTCCAGGAAACCATCAAGGACAAGAAGGAGGCCTTTAGGGCCTGGTTGGCTCAGGGGACTCTGGACTCAGCAGACAGGGATTGGTGAGCTTAAAGGGGCCACAGCTGTAGCAGTTGTGGAAACAAAGTCTGCAGCATTGGAGAAGTTCAGGGAGCCTATGGAAATGAGGAAATCCTCCAGAGGTGGGAGGAGCACTTTGAGGATCTCCTGAACCCAGGACAAATGTCCCCCTTACAGGAGCCAGGACCTGAGGCTTTGGGATGTCTTTTTCCCCGCTTCCCCAGGTGGAGGACTTTAAACATCTCAGGTGTGACAAGATCGCCCACAGATTCAGACAGCAGCGCTCAGGTAGACAACGGTTTTAAAACAATTTAGTGGGATGATTTCTTTTCTTAATGCCTTACCTTCAGTGAGTTTATCTAGAAGACTAAAAATTTTTGAGTATGCAATCATTTAAAAAACATTAATATTAACCTGCACTGAACACTACAGCTGCTGCTTCTCATGTTGCTACCTACACTGATCCTTTTCCAGGAGCAGCTGTACTGATTTGAGTAATAAAATCATCTCACGATGAGAATGATTGAAGAGATGTTTCTACTTATCTTTGGAGAAGTTTACGTTTTTCTTTTTTTCTTAATAAAAACTAAAAGGAATTTATAATGTGCGTGAACTATTTAAAGCATCCTCCTTCAATCAATTAACCAAAAGTTGTACCAAGTGTCAACAGCATGAAAACCGATCCAAAACAGTTTATTGCACATGGATCCACAACAAGGCAGCTTTAATACGGCTGAGTGAGAAAAAAAAATTGCGTGTTATTGTCTCACTTAGATTCTGAGACAGACACACGAAGTAAAAATCCACTGGGATTTATTTAAGTAGAGCGACATGTCTCTCTTTCACCTGTAACCTTTGAACCGTCACTCAGAGGAGAAGGAAAATCTGGAGAACACATTTTCTGTTTTTCATTTACATCAGGGGACTGTGATTCTGGGCACACAGGCTGTCCTTAGTTTGCAGCAGGCCTGTGTACTGTATCCAATCAGGGCATCTCTCACTCTGCAAGCTCCATCTGTCACCGAGGCATCGCGCTGCGTGTGTGACCCAGGCCATGTGGGTGAGCTTTGGTGAGACTGTTTTGAGTTCACAGGCCCAAAGCTTGAGAGATAGGAGGCGTCGAAGACCTTGGCACAAGAACCTTCGTGGCTGACAGAGACGGGAGGGAAACAGATGCCTGGAAAATCTTCATGTCATCTTGGATATTTTACTCCTCAGCCCTCCAGTGTAGTAATACAAAGTAAACATGATCTGACAAATGAGACACCAGTGGATTAAAGGAAGGAGTGATTTGCAGAGAAGACGGACGGCAGGATATTTGACATGTATTAGATACACAGATATTCTGCTGGCAGCGATCGCAAAAATATTTGATAATACATCATTTCTGCAGATCAGTGTTGAGGGTTTGCTTTCTTAAATATCTCAGTCAAACACGTACTGAATGTTGCTCATCCTGCGCACATTAAGAAAAGCAGACATGGGAGAGTTTTTGTTTTTTTTGACAATGAATTTAACTTGGAAAGGGGAAAAAAGCTTCAGGTGAAATAATATCTCAAGAAAACATGCCATTTATTTTGAATACTTTGGCATTAGGATAGTTTTTCATTGAGGTTTTTCTCCGATGATATAACTAAAGTATGTGGGTAAGCTGAGGGAAAGATAACAACTACAATTTGTGAAAATGAAAACAGTCATTGCAGCTTGTGTTGGGTCATCAGCTGTGGTCCCGCATGGGAACTCCCCCACATTAGAAAGGAAAGACAGCAATTTAAGCTGCACAAAACTGTACTGGACATTTCTCAAACTGCAAATGCATGCCTTACACAAACAACAGACAAGGTTGTGTCATGCAACTTTTTTTTTTGATCAAAGACAAGCGTCTTTTCCAAATTGACGTGTTTCTCATTGTCTGGAGCTATTATGCAATAAGATAGAGAATACAGATTTGAAAGTTGGACACTGGACTGTACTAAGAATGTGACAGTCTATAAAAATTAGACGTCTTGTTCCAAAATCCAGGTGTGTTTCCAACAGTGGCCGATCTATTCCTGCACACCACCCAGGTTGATGTATTGGCAATTCATCTACAGTCTGAACAAATCTCCTGAGTGTGTTT
This sequence comes from Salarias fasciatus, assembly GCF_902148845.1. Classification (NCBI taxonomy): domain Eukaryota; kingdom Metazoa; phylum Chordata; class Actinopteri; order Blenniiformes; family Blenniidae; genus Salarias; species Salarias fasciatus. Next base: position 14,605,377 of record NC_043751.1, on the reverse strand, counting down.
GTCAGGTTTAGCTGCCCAAAGGAAAACTTTGATGAGTTATTCCACACAGTAATGCTGAATCAACAGCAGCTAAAGTATAACTTCAGGCCTCCTGAATTGGTAATCAAGAAGTGATAACAAGACTGATCTTTTTGCACATTAGAGGAGAGCACATCATCCTCTTGTGTGCTCAGTTCGATTAAACTGCAGTCTTAGATTTTTTAACTTTGGGCTGGAGTGAACAAGAAAACCCAGCAGGGGGGTCGGACCACCATCTCACTCTCCTCCTCCTCCTGATTCCTGCTCACCGCTGAGGTTTCAGGACTTTGTGTCTGAAAATCTTCTGTATAAAAAAGCCGTTAAGGCTTCAGAGAAATGATGACAAGAGGAGAAGCATAGCAAAGAGGAGCTAAAAAGCAATCAAAATTATTTCACTGATCTTCCCAGAGAGGAAAAAACATCTGCCTCCGTGAGTGTCTCATTAAGTTAGACTTTCTTCTAATTCTCTCCTGACATAATTAGCGCACTACGGTTTTGTTTTTAATTCTCTCTTTTGAAACTGAAATAATTCATGTGCAATTCAGTGAAAACCTCTAGGTTTTTGGATTTGGTTTTAAAATAACTGTGGTCTCACGGCCCCAAAACACAATGGCCTTGTGTTGTGAAACTCCTCTCCGATCACTTATTTCTCAAAGTATTATATCACTTTATTTGAATAGTTGATTGTGTTTTATCTTTTATGTATTTTAGGATTGTGACTGTTTAAATAAAGTATTACTGCCTAATAAGAATGTTCAATAATTACACACTTTTAATTTATCAATATTTAAGCATAAAAAAAAAGTATTCTGAGTGTTTGGTACGTGTAAAGCTTAAGCAAGATTTGAATTGATTATTTATATCGAATACCAGCAATTCAATTTAGACATTCTGTCTAGAAAACATCACAAATACCAAAACTGACAGCTCATTCAGTGGCTGGTTATTCTGCCATCTCAAAGTTCTGGTGATTCCCTCTGACTCCGCCCACTTTCAGCCACACTGAGTTTAACTTCAGTCAAAAATCAGTCGTCTAGTTGTGTCAGAGGTCCAATGGGATCAGTAAGTGTCGACTAACACGTTGTGTTCATTTGATGACGATCCATGGATGAAGACAGCTTTACTGCAGTGAATTAAATAATGTCCAGGAGATGGTTATCAGACTGCAGCATTTCCAGACAATTGTCTTTTTTTGCGGTATAGTTTCACATCATAGTCCATCATCTCCATACACAACCGAATCTGTCCTTTTTTTTTTGAAAATAACAGTGCTTGTTTGTGTTTGCATCTACATTGAATAAATTAATAGTCTACAACTCAAGCAGTTACATTATTGATTGCAAAGGACTGTATATTTAAACTGACGCATTGACCCAAGCAGCAGTGTTCTCCCTCTGTTTTGCAGCTGCACTACAATACTTTCTAAAACCATATTGAAATACGTCGTATGAGCGCATCAAAATGAAAACCCCTCCCTCTGCTAGCCATTGCCATGGTCACTCATCCAAACGGGGCTCCATTTATGCTGTCTTGTTGAAGTTGTGGCGTAAGCGCAAAACTCTAGGTGAAACCATCCACAGTTGAACTAATGAATTCAAATCCATTTTTCTGAAACCCAAAACTCAGAGATTCCTGTTTCAGAGTAGATCAACTCACAGTTAAGGGTGAGACTCAGCGTTTGTTCAACCTGCTTGGTGAAACAGCTGGACTATAAATTGAGCTTGAACCTGATCTGAGTCGAGGTGCTCAGTCCATGGACCCTGACAAATGCAAATGTTCTCTGGTTAAGATGAACAATGAGAAGGTCTGTTTGTGTCCTCAATATTTTGATTCCAAACTACCATTTTAGTTGCTCTTTCAAACAAATTGTTCATTTCATTGTGTCAGAGAGATTAACTCCTGAGCTTTGTGCTGTGTGAACGATCAATGAAGACAAACACTTTGGTTCAATGTGTTGGGCTTCATAGAGCTACTACAACACACACACAGAAACACAATCAACAAAACATGTGTTTACACCCTCTGGGGATGTTGCATTGTCTTACTTTTATTTTCTGAAAAGCCTGTTCAAAACACAGTAACAAGTACTAAGCATGTTTTTCTTCGTTGTTCGTGTTATAGTCATTATTTCTCTCTCTCTCTCGTGATAATTAGGTAAAACAGAAATGCTTCAAGAATGTAATTTTATTATTGTTGATTTCATGACATGACTGAAAACAGAGAAAAAAAAAATGTGTACCTTGCTGTGTTTTCATCAAAAGAAGTACAGTCCTGCTTTTAGGTCTTTGATTTCAGACGATGTTGCTTTTTTTCTCTCGGTGTGTGTGTGTATGTGCACGTGCGTGTGTGCGTGTGTGTGTGTTTGTGCGTGTGCATTATTAACTGCATCAGTGACCTTCTGCCATGCTCCTCTTTTTTGTGTCTGAAATGTCACACACTGCTCAGGCCTTCAAACAATATCTTCCGTTTCAATTTTGTTCAGTTTTGTTCATCAACATTTTGTTCCCCTTCAGCTTCTCGACATTTATGTGGGGAAAAATAACTAGGCTATAAGGTTTATAGGGAACAGTGCCGTGCACATATTTATGAAGAAATGATCATGCACATCTGAAGTCTAAATGCTCTCTCATCACAATGTTATTTTATTTTTTATTTTTACAGCTTTCATAACATAAAATATCAGCTCCTTTATTTTAGTTATTCATCACAGTCTGTATTTGGGATTTAAATTAAAAAGAAGTTGGCTTGGACTTGACACACCAGGGAACTTCTCGTGATGTTAGGGTGTCCTCTGTCAGTCATGGACATGATTTCGGAATTTATTGTCAGAGTGCAAACACAAGCAGAGACATTCCAACAGCAAGTCTGATGTCATTTTCCATGAGAATGCTGCAGGATGACAGTATAGCTACTGAACAACAGAATATTCCAGTGTTAAAAGTTGTCCCCATTGCTCCTGAATCAGAACAGTCTGTGATTCAAAATTCAGATTTAATGTTTGAAAATTCTGTTTCTATTTTAATTGCTTTTATATCATTGTTGGTTACCTCAGATATGCAGTTGCTTAAAGATTAATACAGGTCATGCTGTCTTGATCTATAGGGAACTGAATGCAGCAGAACTTCTTAACATGGGCATGTCTGCACCAATATTATTCATAAACATACTCATTAAAATATTTTTTTTTTTTGACTTTTCTGTTCTGTAGAATCCTCTGGAGGTCCCGAAGTAAACTGAAGTTAAGAAATTAAAAACAAGATTCTCCTAATTTTGCCTCAAGTCCCATATGCAACCTTGCAACCTTTGCAAGGAACTGTTGTGGTCTTATGAGCAATATCACCTGAATGCGGCTCGTTCATTGCCAATATGTGGGAGCAATTAATGTTCCACTGCAAAAGTGGAAAAGTGTGAAAAGCACCCATAACTCTTACATCTGTGGTACGAAGTCAAATGTGTTATAACAGCATTAAGGGTTTAAAAAATGAAAGAATATATGTGTGTAATTTTGACACAAAGATAGATGGACATCTTGTGTCTTTGGTTCCTTTCATTGAGATGTTAGAGTGAACTTTTTGATCTCTTTAAAAAAAGTATATTAATTTTTTAATGAAGTTTCAATGTGATTCTTCACGTCAAATGTCTCCTAGAATCCTAAAATGTTCTTTCACCATGTTTTCAGACACATTTTCTGACATGTGCTGCTTGATTATTGTGCTGAAAAAGGTAAAAACTCTCCCAGTGAAGAGAATCACCCCAGCGGAGTCTAGAGCTTTCTGAAAGTGCACGATATCCACGGGAAGAGGCGCTGCTTAGACATGAAATTGACTCCTGCTATTTGCAACTTCTTCCACTCAGCTGGAGTCCTTCAATCTAAAGAGCCTCGGGTTTCTAAAACCTTCTCCCCTCATACTGTTGTTGGAAGTGCATCCTAAACAAACAGTAGTGCTACTCTCAGAAATGTGAGGGCAGCGGAAAAAAAAAAAAAGAAAAGCTGAATGTATTCAAAACAGCAGCCTTTTGCATCAGATTTTGAAGTAGAATGGTGAGTTTTGTTTTTTTGTTTTTATCAAATAAATAGAATACAATGCAGCATTTTACATCAGCGTTAAAATCATGGATTGTTCATTTCACAATTCTCTGCAAAAGGCTGTTATCTCATAGAGGATGTTGATTACAAGCACCCGGCTTTGGGACAGAAGACATAAGAACAAGAAACGTAGTTATATCGTTACCATGATGAATGGATGCAGCATGGCTTTCTCACTAATGCATATTGTGGTGTAACACTTTGGTTTTGCGACAGTCAGTAGTTAAAGCTTTGTTCCAGTTGATATTTTGCCAAAATACCTTTTAGCAGCTAATATATCCGGTTCAGCTGAGAAGAAAGATACTGTATGGATATAACAACCGCAAACACATTTATTCACAGGCAAATTTCAAGCACACGAATAAAAATATCGAGGTAAAAAAATCAATTGAGAGCAGACTGTTTTCTCAAATTTAAGTAATTAGGTTGTCTTTACGTCTCTTGATTGAAATTCTTAAGTGATACGTCGTTCTCAGGGTTAAGGGGTGATCAGGTGAGCAGCATGTTGGGTGAAAATGCTGGCCACTGCACCACTGTGCATCCCTGAACCCACCATTTATCCACTAAATGATTATTTGTATTATTCTTCATGGAGATTATTGTTGCCGCTACGTGTGTATGACAACTTTATGAAGGCCATGAGAGTAAAATGCCTTTTTGTAATATGTAGCATCGCATTCCAGCAGTATCATCACTAGATTTTGAATGTGAAATCAATATATTTTGATAAATTCTTATTTTGATTGCTTTAACTGAACATTTCCTATAACAGTTTCCAAGATTACAAAAATGGAAAGAAAAAAACCCACAACTGAATACCCTCACCCCATTTAGCTGTATTTGTCAGAGATTTTGCTCCACTTAATTTTTCAACTCAACTCTGTTTTGTTTTGTGGTTTTTTTTCTTCTTTTTTTTGCTTTCTTCCATCTTTGTCGGTCTGGTGCTTTTTGCAATTAAGACACAGCGCTATCACTCCGTCACTGTCGTGAGTGGAAACCGCACAGCGTATGAAAGCAGACAGAACAACAAAATGGGTGAGGAGTGGATCTATCGAGCAATAGCTCAAACTGGAAACACACACAATCCTTCATTAGAAGGCTTTTTTGTGTAAATTCAGCCATGAGTAAATCCATTCGTAAAACAGTCCAATCTGCTAACATTACAGCAAACACAAAATGAACTGAACCACTGAGCTGGTACAGAAACAAGAACGTCCGGGGTAGTTTTCTCTCTGAAGAACATAGGATGCTTTTTATCCTATTTATGTCTCTGGAGGAGGGTATGATCTCTTATTGAAATGGACATGTGTTCTATATTGAACCATTTGACGATTGATCACCACAAAACTCCTTCAAATTACTGAATTCAACAATTTTCAAGCAAGAGAGTCTGCAACGCATCAAGACCTGAAGTCACCAGGACGCTTCAAACGCTACAATTAAGACATTCCACTTGTCACAAATGTGAAGATGTTGCACTGAATTATTCCTGGCTATATGTGGTCCTTCAGTCGGAGGCAGAGTTTGCAAAGTGTGCGATGCAGTATGCTGAGCTGCATCTTGTTTCAGTTCCTCACAGCGGATGTTTTTCTCATCTCTGCTCTTCCAGGGCTTCGCACTGTTGATCTAAAATATAGCATACTTAAGCATATGTAAGACAAACTTTTGAATATTTGCAGGAGGAAAGTCGAGAATATGCACAAAGAAAAAGCAGAATGTACATAATGGTAAAACTTGAAATATTAAGATTAGGAGAACTCACAAAAGGTACTTAAGCTCTTTCCATGATGAGAGGAAAAACTGAGTTTTCTTTGATCATAGAACAAATGATTTCAAATTTGATGCAACTGCAAGGAAATATCCTTATTGGTGTTTTTAATTCATTATATATCATAACCGTGCTTTCTCACAAAAAAACTTTCTTTTCAGAGTGTATTATGCATTAAATTATAAAACACATGGTTTCTCAAAGACTTTTGAGGATATGTAACTGCCTAGATTCAATATATAAACCCGTGGAGGATCCTTAAGTCTAACTTTTGCTTAATCATCATACAGAAAAGCATTGACTGGTTCTCGCCGTGACACAGAAGCAGCTGTGTTTTATAATGCGGTTTGCATTCTCCGTTCCCCATTAAATCCATTCCTCAGGACAGACTTCAACTTGTGACCCCTCTATTAGCCCTCGTGCACCCGGCCTGGTGATTAGAGGAACATTAGGAAATTAAAGGCAAATTGCATTACCAGAGAAACAGATGGAGGTGCTGCTGAGGACCCAACATGCAGGACATGGAACCTGCTGATGCTCAGACTTTTCACTCTTTTATCGGGCAACATATGACGCTAAATGTCACCCTCAGGTAAGGGTTTCTCAGGTGGCTCATTCTGATGAAGCGTAAAGCCTATTAGCCGTGCCAAACTCCCCTCGTCTTGAAGCTGATTCAGATACATGAAAAGACTACAGTTTTCTCCCAGCTTGCAATCTACACCAGTGTTTTAATTGCTTATAAATCACAGTAAACCACACAGCTAACCTGTTTACACACTCCTACGTGTGAGGACATATTGCTATTTGATTTGCGCCGTATTGGGCGGGAAAGAAATTGAAGAAATGTTTTTGCACTTTGGAAATAAATACACCCACTTTGCCAATAGGAGTATTTTTTACCAGTTCACCTTAATGCCCTGCTTGTACAGTATTTCACCAAAAAAAAAAAAAAAAAAAAAATAGATAAAGCCTTTCATTAAGACCTTCCTCAGTCACAGTCTGTAAGATTATCTCCTTCCGTCTCACGTCTTTCCTACCTTGACCTGATACACACACTTCGTGTAGGAGGCAGATTATAAACTGTGACATCTAATAATAGGAAGAAGGGAAGCATGCTTTATTGATCCCTCTCGGGAAATTACTTCTCTGCATTTAGCCCTTCTTAGTCATAGTCAACCTTAACTTCACAGACTTCACTGACTCACGCACTCATGTTGACGCCGTTGTGGCAGCTTGGCGTTCGACGTCTGGCCCAAAGGACAACCTTGGGATTGGAAAACACTCCACTTTGCTAACACTCAAATGATAATTTTGTCACTTTATTGGTGCTTATTTCAAAAGAAAAATAGGTGCAATTAAAAGTCTAACAGTTCATGAAAGTGCACATAATGTACAGACTTTCACAGCTGAGATCTTAAATGGGACACGAGATTTTAAGTACTGTTATAAATTAGGAAATAAAAGCACATACAAGTTTAGTCTACATAATTTATTCCCAATTTCCTCCACTGATTGTCCATTCCACTTCTGGGATAGCTTATGAGACGTATTAATATTTTAAATGTTGCCCCAGTGTAACTTGGACTCATTGCTCATCTTCGGATGGAACGGGCTCGGCAGTGAAAGGTGGCCAGAGTTTCTATCACATGCAGCTCATACACCTTTCATTGGACCAGAGGAGGATTTTTCTATTTTAGATAAATTATTAAAATGGTTTTTTGGTGTATTCGTGATAATTAATATTGCCTTCATGTTGCTTCATCCATTTCTGCCTGAATATGTTGAAAATGGTGCTGATACCGAGTCTCTTTCTCAGACTCACAAGGAACAGAATGTCTTAAGTTACACAGCTCATCGCTTGTATTTTTCACCGAAGCTAATAAATATGTATTTTCCCGTAGTCTAACTCTTGGCCGGTGTTCAGCGCCTGGAGATATAGGCGCTATGCTTTGACAGAGTGACAGGTTTAGAGCTGGAGGATTGTCAGATGTTTCTCTGCCAAATGTTGTCCTCACTATCTACTCACAGATTTCCCCTGAGTCTACATTTCTTCACAAATACGAGCCTCACATTAGAGCCCTACCAAGGTGACATTTGTAAACAGGCTCAAAGGATTAATTTAAATATATAATGAATGTAATTATTCATCATCATATGCTGGTTTATATCCATTTTTTTTATTTATATATCAGCTAGAAGCTGCCAACTGTTAAGACACTTCAGTCACAAAGCCATTTGCTATTTAGCCATGTACACCCAGAGCGAGTTTCCTGATGCCTTCAGTCACGGTGATATTCATGTTTATTGACATGTAACAACCTTTCCTTGCAGAAAACCCCTTCCTAACTGCATCCATAGAATTCCCCTTCATCTAGATTGTCTATATATTTTTTCCTAACACCAGAAATGTTTTTTGAAACCCTGAATCCGAAGTGAAGATATTTACCTCTCTAATTTATTTCTAATCAGGAAATCACAACCCACCATTAAAGGGGACATATTATGCTATTTTTCAGTCATGTCATATAGGTCTCAGAAGCCAAAAACTGAGTATTTAAGTTTGTTTTCAATTCATCCTTTGTTCAGAATTTCAGCGGTCTAAAAAGTCGCTCTGAGGAGCCCTCCTCAGAACAGGCTGTTTCTGAGCCTGCTTCCTAGTATGCACTTGAACGCGTCTGACCACGCCCACTCTCACACACACATGGGGGAGGAGTTAATCTGCTTATTTCAGGATAAATGGACCCAACTCAAACTGGACCTTTTCAGCAGGTATTTTCGCAAAATGTGCTGAAGCAAGACAGGGAGGAAACAGACAGTTTTCAAATTTGAACATCATGATGAGGCTACGGCAACACATACTACCTTAAGAAACTCTTCACAAAGTGAAAAAAAAGCATAATATGTCACCTTTAGATGAGTGGTTCAAAATCAAAAATTAAAGTCTAAAAGTATATTGTATTCCAAAAAGCTTGACTCATGTTACTTGATAACAATTTGGCCAACTAACAAAAACTGCAACCACTTTGACAACACACTTATAAATGGCATCAGTGAAAAAGAGACGGCAAGTAAAAAAAAATAAAAATGAAAAACAACATATATACGTCAGACAAAATAGTCCATTGGATCTTTGACTGGGTGATCTGGCGTAAATGTCATATTTACTGTGATTGCTTGCTTTTTTAAGTTATTGATAAATGATTTTTCTGACCAACACAGCCCACAGAATCCACTTTTGTATGTTCTCAAAGTAAAGCAGTACAGAAGACTGGTAACAGTTTGGATACTATCTCAAGGTATTTATGTAGAAAGGCAGAGAATATCAAATATATGTCACCAGTCCATTACGTTACCAAGTACACACGAACAACAAAACATTGTTTTCCATTGTCGTCACACCATTCTCATTTCATTGGAAGTGCTCGCACAGTTTGAAGGAGGAAAAGTAGGTTGTTTACAGAATTGTGTGTTTTCTATCAGCAATATGGAAACTGCACTTCATTTGAGCACACCTACTATCAAATGCATAGCAGGAATACATTATTCTGCTGAAATACACATGGCCACGATTGGATTGGCAAGTGTGTCTGAAATATCAGAGAGCACAAAGCAGCATAGTGGACAAAACAAACCGGGCGCTGCTTTTGTGAGAGCATGCTTGAGTGATTCCAGTACATCTCGAAGACTCATTGAGTACATCACTCCCAGCACAACGCGCAGCAGGGAACATTATTCATTTATTCAAGTGTTATGCTCCATATCATTCTACAACATTTTGATAACATTGGTAGAGGCACATGTTTCATTTCCTTTACAATGAAGTAAAGCCAAGGGGGGAGAAATCATTGAACAGTAACCGGCGTGTTTTTAAAGTGGGAACTTGGAAATCAGATTGAAATTTGAAAGCTATATTGTTTTCTTACTTATTCAACCTTATTTTTATAACTCTGTGTAAAAAAAACAAAAAACAAAAAAAACACATTAATTTCAAAAGAAATAAAAGTGATGTCGGGTTAAAGAGAGGCTGTCAGAGCTCTGGCTTGGTTAGTTTCCACAGGAACATGTTTTGTACGTCTGACTGCAGCAGACTGTCTCCCTCAGCGGTGCTCCTGAGTCGTGCAGTAAAGGATGAATTCATTCTATATCACAGCAATCGTGATGGATCCGGAGAGGGACTCCCACTCCGGATGTGGTGGTTACATCTCCAAAAGCTCCCATTACCGGACCATCAGGAGAGAGTAACATTGTCATTTTGTCACAGTCTGTGTGTTACTGAATAATCACTCCGCTTTGATGCAGCGCGAGCAGAGAACTGAAGGAAGACACACTCTGAAAGCAGCAATTTATATCCATCTTTCCAACTTTGAAAGACAGACTGAGACTTTTTTCTTTTGTTTTCTCTATTCCGTCCCCTCCTTGTTCATCAACCTTTCTTTCTTTTTTTTTTAATCCCTGGTGAGCTCAGAAGGACAGACTTTGATAACAATGATTGACCCAGTATGTGGGTTTCAAGCAGCCAACTTCTCACAGATAATTCTTCCTTTTTTCTCTGCTCATGATTAGGTAGCTGGCACGTGGCGGCTTCAATAGTGCCCAGAAATTTGATTGTGTTAACGCGATTGGGGCGAGGTTGGGGACTGCAAAGACCCATGGTAATCACCACACAGGGATAAGTGATGGCTTCAAAGTAAATCAAACTGAAAAGGCCTCGCTCTCCTTAGCATGTCCCTGCAGTGATTTGAAGCTATTTTATGGGGTTTTAAGACACATCACAGGAGGCTGTTTACTGCTCTCCTTTTCCTCCTCCCTCTTTCTCTGACGTTTTTTTTTTTTTTTTTTTTTTTTTTTCCTCCCGTCTGTCGGTCGGCGGATTTATGTGGGTGTTCTCATACAGGTTGTCTCATGCAGGTTTGGCATTTTGATATGCAGTCACTGAAATTTTCAGCATTTTCCCGCACGTTCCCACCGCATTCGGCTACTGTATTAAAATTTGTCCCAGAGAACTATCTAATAGCCAATTTCATGCAAGAACGATGAAGACAAAAGTGGATGGTTATTAGTGGGAAGGAGAATAGTTTGGTGTCACACCTCAGGAATGTTCGATAAGGAGTGAAAGCAACTATGGGCAACGGCGAAGCGGTGAGACGGTGGTAAAGGCTCCTTGTGACATGGTGATAAAGTAAACAAACCCACAACAAGGCGGAAGCATGTCTCACAGATTAATACGAACACACAAAGAGAGGGATTGACAGTCCTATTTGTGCCGGAGCTTAGCCATGCAGAGCCATGGACGAGGCTGACATTTCAAATGTTTACATCAAAGCATAAAGCATCGTGCTTGTCTGGATAACCGGTGCACCCATTAGCCTCTTAACATATGTCAACACCGCCGGGAGAAGCGCACAGAACAAAGTAAACACCGTTAAGGGTCCTTAAAAAATGAGGCTCTCGTTTTATGAAGGCAAATTAAGGAAAGAGGAGAATAAACATTTATGATTAAAACCACTTAATATGGGCTTCACTCTAAACTCTGAGCTATGTTTGTTGTAAAATGCAAAGAAAATAGATTGAACAATCTCAGTCACATGGGGGATATATACTGTGCAGTATAGATGGAGCAGATTCATTTGAACCCATGATCTGACTATGTTAAAACATCAGGCGAAAACAAAAATAAATGAATAAATTAAAGACATTAAAAAGTTGTCAGTCAGTTTTGTACATCTTGACCTGAGAAATCATTTTTGACTCCATCATTGTGGGAATGTTCCAAGGTGTGGAATATGAGTAATGTGATGTGGAACATGTGTAAATATTAGTGTAGGTGAGTAGGGACACACACACACACACACACACACACACACACACACACACACACACACGAAGCTTCGTCATTTATTCACCACATCAAACCCTTTGAAGGTCAAGATCAGCTTTGGTAAAGCTTGTGTAACATCCATCACAGCTAGTGATAAATCAGCCTGCTGGTGATAATTTCACATGCAAATGAAGCAGATAAATAAGTCTCAATAAAAGAGAAAAAATGCCTGATGATCGCTGAAACTTGGAGACTTTCTGCATGAAATAATAATGAAACTATAATTGCCTCAGCAGCACTCCACAAATACAGCTGTGCTCCTCTCAGTTTCTTCATTATGCTAAAAGACCAACATGCCTTTTAATGTTTTGATTATTTCAAGAACATAATAAAGAAAGATTACAGAAAGTAGGCAGTACTAAGACCTGTCAACAGAAGGCATGGTTGTATCTGTGTAATTTTAGTGAATGCATTGAGCAGAATCCTTCCTGCTGATGAACATGTTTGGATATTGCAGAACTGTGTTTTCTGTTTATTAGAATTTCTTCCACATACAGAGATTATTACCAGAATGCTTCTTACCTAGGATGGTTATTTGTGTTTATGTAACTGTACCAGCATAAAACTGTAACCAAGAACTCCTCAAAAACCACAAACCTGTTAATATTCAGTGGATATATTGACTGAACCCACTTTCGTTGGTTTGGGTTTTACAATTCTTAACCTTCAGAAAATGCTACACCTGTCATACTATGACAGTAGCACAGCAATCATTTGTTAAACCAAAACCCCAGTAAAAGCCTGCAGTGACGAATCCCAAGCTTTTTTATGAAATCTTAGCCGTGCTCTATGAATTTTCAATGTAGCATAAAAACGAACCCTCTATAAGAACTCCCTGTGGTAGAAAGTGTCTGCATTTGCAAGCTTGATTGAATATCTATTAGTGCATGGGGATGTGGCCCAAACTTAACCAGCAGTTGCTATTGTAGTGTAATTGTGGTGTAGTGTGAATTAATCTCTGACCTCTTTGAAGACACTGCACAAAAGGGAAAATGAAGCACAGTCATAATTGGTCACTTGAGAGGTGTTTGATTCACACTGGCTAATCTGGACTCCATCTGAATAAATGCAGACGCAGGACATTAAATTTGAGCGTGCCTCTCCTCGTGTCTCCCACTCTTCCAACACATGTGATCGCATCCGAATAATGATTTAAAAGAAGGGAAAAGGTGGGATGGGGCCACATGTCTTAATCTTATCTGTGAAATGAACGGAAGATCTTTTTAATATTTTCAGAGGATAGTAGCTGTCAGTGGAACACAATGTCCTGTATGGAAGGCCTGATTTTTTTTTTTTTTTTTTTCAAAGGGATTGAAGGCATAAATGAGTACTTTAAGGGCCAAAACTATTATTAGCATGTCATTTTTCTGTGGTAACCTGTGAACGGAGACTAAATTTCACAGGAGCTGGCATCTCTTCATTTTTCTGGTATGTGAAGATTGCATAAGGAAATACATGAGTGTGAGCAAGAATGACAAATTATCTTTCTTCAGGATTATTTGTTCTAATTTGCTCTAAATCAGAGAATGATCTTTTGATGTGGTGTGGACTCAGAAGCCTATTATTCCACTGGGTTCCCGGGGGGTCGAACAATGAAGTAGGAGTGGATCAGTGACCCAGTCAGGGAGAGATATTTGGAGTGGAGGAACAAATGTGGAATGCGCCACATGTAAAAGACATAAAATGGAGCCCGACATTATTAAATTCTTGAAGTCACTTCAACTAAACCAAGGAGTCCACAAAACTACAGGCCAAAATTCAGCCAAAAGGGCCAAACACAATCATTACCTTACACCGCAGAGAGCTTATTCAACTCAGCGTTGTGAAACTTTCTATCCAGAGGTCTTCTGAATTTTAATCATGCTCCTGTGAGAAGAACATGAAACCACAATACAGTTAACCACGGCATACAACCACTCTGTTCTGTGTAAAGTGAGTGGGCAACTCAGAGTCGTACAAAGAATAGCGTGAAATGCAGCTGCTGTCTGTCTGAGAGAGACTTGACAGGATTTCAATGCGTGGAGAATGGAAATAAGAAGTGTCTTTGGAAGTGGCTGGTTCCCTCCTGGAGGAGTTATTGGTGTCTTCTGTCTGTCTCTGATTACCTTGCCAGTGCAATTTCCTCAATTCATGTCTGTTTCCCCCCCCCCCCCAATTTATATTTACATGAACAGAAAGAGGAACAGTTATCCATGTGGCAACTAAGTGGAGATAAAGTAAATTCCTATTAACCATGCTTCGACTTCATTTTTGCATCGTTAATTTTACTTGATTGGCACTGTTTTCCATGCAAAGTGGAGATAATGTTGCATAGTGCTGTATTTATTGTGTTCCAATACAATGCGCCATTTGGGACTGTATGCACATCCAAAAACGTTATCATGGACGGGACAAAAATAACTATAATCAACCAAACAAACACATCTCAAGACCACAGAACAGAGGGAAAATTCACTCATCTATCTATTCTCTGTCCAACTCATGGCTGCAGGTCGCTGGAGTCGATCCCAACTGGCTGTGGATGGAGGCAGGATACACCTTGGCTGTGAGCATTGAAACACAGAGATCTTTGAGCTGTGAGGCAATCATACAAACCACCACATCATTATGGACCCCAGGCAGACTCTTCCCCAAATCTCCATCTTCCTTGACAAAAAAAAAAAAAAAAAAGAAGATAAATGCCCTCTGAGTTTATCATTTTAAGCAGTACAATAATCCAAACTGAAAGTAATTGAATCAATAATGTAACAAAATGATACATCTGTAAAATTTAAAACCATATGGATCAAGCTATAAACCTATATGGATCAAGCCTCTGGCAGCTTTCACAGTGATTTCTGAAAAAGTGTGTATCTATGGTAGTATTTTGTATTTTCAGAATTGAATTAGATGAGATGAAGCATAAATTGCAATGTATCATGTTTAGAAAAAAAAAAGAAAACAATGCTGGGACACAAACATTAGGTTTATGTCTCACTATTATGTCTGGAGTCCTCTTTTATCGTGTGTGCAGTGCTCAGAGGCAGAGGACACGATACAGGGGCGTATACAGGTAGCGGGAAGAGTCTTGCTTCACACTAAACTTTGCGCGGGAGAGAGATCTCTCTCTCAATTATTTCCATGAATTTTTCATCTCTCACATAAGCAGCACACTTCAAACAGCTGAAAATGCTCCAGCAGAACTATGCAGCCCACAGGCAACCATCAACCGTCAAACAACCTCCGCACTCTCCGTAGATGTGTCTCAAAGCGCTGAATGCAGATCATCGCTGGCAGAGGAGGATGTCAGGGTCACTTCAAAGTGGAAGGACATCATGTAGGAATATAGTTATTCAAATGCCATCAAATACGAACATCTCTTCTTATAAATAATGCACATTTGTTGGAGAGCAGTTGAATATCATTTAAAGAGCTCAAAATCTGGACATATCAGAAAGGAAAGAGAGAAAATCGGCTCCTTCGCTGATGGGGCATGTGTTGAAATCAAAATGATCTCATCTTTTACTGACAGCTGCTCAACCTTCTGTTAATCATTTATGTCAGTCAACCAAGCATTTTTTTTTTTTTTAATCCTTTGACTTTAACGTACATGCAGTTCCCCTCAAACATAAAGACATCAGGAGAGCAGAGTGGCTCCAGGTAAGAAAACAATTTCTGTTTAATTTGCAGTTTAAAGACCACAGGAGAGGGTCAAACTAGCCTCTTAGGGATGCTTCTCATCCAGCTTCAACAGATGAAGGCAGCCATATGTTTTTCCTGACTGTCAGCACTTGACAGAAGCCCCTCAGAGAATGTTGTTAACAACAGGTGAAGGGAGACCCCGGGGAATAGCGTTATTGGCTCAACAGAATGATCAATTCACCTGCGTCATTAGCATGTGAATCTGCTCTCCACAGAGGAAATAGTGGTCTCAGCCATAATACGCTGTGCACGCACAGCATGATGAGTGATAGCTGCAGGAATACCACATAAAATTTACTACGGTATGACCAGCCCTACAGCTTCATGCACAATCAGCAGGATCAAACTGACACAAAGTTATGACTTGATGAACTATTTTACACCACAAAGTTGAATATTTTAGCAAGATCATGTTTCTGGTGCTTCTTTTCTTCTGTGAGCATCATGTCATCTCTAGGATGAACTGAAGTATATTAATGTGCTCCTTCCAGGCTTGAAATTAATGCTGCTCCCTGATGTTGGTTTTTATCTTACAGGTCAGGACAGCCACTGAAATCGATTCTGATTTACCAGTAAAAAACTGAGCAGTATCTACTATTTTCTTTTTTTCCAGTGTCTTGGGTTCCAGCCGGAACCCTGTCTCTGCCAGACTCAGGTGAGTGTTGCGCTCCACTGCTGGATGTGGCAGTGTGTCAAGTCAAGTCCAGTCATCAACTAGTGGAGCTCAGGCAGAAGTTACTCAGCTCTCAGCGGGATGTTAGCGAGCCTCCAACTAGCGAACTTCCTATCAGGTCCCCAACTCAGGCTTTCCCCTGAGCTCTTTGTCCCGCTCAGTGACCCTCCTGGCAGTCTCCCCCTCTGATGTGCCCCCCCCCCAAGTATCAGGCAGAGGTCACAATGATTTAACTCTATCACTTTGCAGCATTTGGCTAACTTGTGCTGTGACTTAACCCTCAAATATTACTCACACATTTCACTTTTGGGGTCAATGTGACCCCCAGGGATATTTGCCCATAGAAAATGATTTACAGGAAATTGTTGACCTTTTTTTTTTGTGTCAGGCATATTGTTTA
Source organism: Salarias fasciatus (assembly GCF_902148845.1). Lineage (NCBI taxonomy): Eukaryota > Metazoa > Chordata > Actinopteri > Blenniiformes > Blenniidae > Salarias > Salarias fasciatus. The sequence continues at coordinate 14,588,872 of NC_043751.1, read as the reverse complement.
TTTGTTGAATACATAAATAACCACCTGATAATGAAACCTGGATCCCTCCTCTAGTGCCACCATCAGGCCAAACTTTTGAATTACAAACAATTTATCTTGAAAATCCTTCATCCAAATCTTTTCTAATTTGTGGTGCAAATTCATGATTCTCACAGAATGAACCAGAGTGATTCGTTGATTCTTGCCTCAATTTTAGACTGGTAAATTCCTGCTAAAATAAGCAGGCCAGTATAGGCTTCACTTCAAGTCTACAACGCTGAGGTCTTCCCAAGTGTCCCCATATACTGTTTACCCTCTAAATTCCTTATCAGAAGAACCATCCATCCATCCATCTATCCATCCATCCGTCTTCTACCGCTTATCCGGGACCGGGTCGCGGGGGCAGCAGTCTCAGAAGAACAATATTTGGAATTGGTGGTGTTATGAAGAGCTCAGACGGTGACTTGATGTCATGAACACTACTGACAGCATGTCTAGTTGGGCCAGGAACTATCTTTATAACACTGGCTGCCCTAAGTCTACCCTTCAATTCAGGTGGACAAAGGGACCATAATATTTTTCCATTTTTGGAGGGATCGTCTGTGCTGGTTGAGTGCTAACACTCTCAGGAGGGTCAACACTCTCATTCTCATCAGATGAGAATGAGTCCAAATCAGAGTCTTCCTTGACACAATCCTCTGTCTCAGATACATTCTCCTCTATGTCACTCCCACTTCTCACTGTATCAACTCAAAAGTATCAATACTGCACCTCTAGGTGTGGGAATGTTAGGTCAAACAAGTGTCACACACAGGCAGACCAGTTTTACACAGTTAAAAAAGCTTGGGGTCAAATTGACCCCAGAGGAGCACCGATGCGTGTAATATGTCGCCAGCACATTCTAAAAATATCGTCAAAATTTTGTGCTTAATCAATTTTACTTATCAAATTAGAAAAAAGTCATGAAATATGAAGCAAAACAAACAAACAAACAAGCAAAATGTTGTTTTTTTTTGTTTTTTTTTAAACGATAAACATTGAATAGGGTCAAATTGACCCCAAGGACAACAGGAGGGTTAAAGAGCAACCTACTCATAATCTGCACCACAATAGTCAATTGACTATTCCAGCACCATAGACAGCGCCTTGGATTCATCAGTGAACAGCAACTTACTGAATCTGCACAACTGTCAATTGTCTATTTCAGCACCATGGACAGCACTTTCAATTTATCAATAAAAAATGACCCACTGATAATATGCACCACAAGGGTCAAATGGCTATTTCAGCACCATAGACAGCGCCTTGGATTTATCAATGAACAGCGGCCTACTGATAATCTGCACGACAATGGTGGATTGGCAATTTCAGCACCATGGACAGTAGGGATGGGAATCGAAAACCAATTCTTTTGTAGAACCGGTTCCCAGTGACACAATTCCAAGGAATTGTTTGTCCGTCTCTTTGAAGATTCCGCTTGCGATTCAACAACATGCGCGGTGCGTAACGCTGGGCTCACAGCAGCCACACTGCGGTCTGCTCTGGCGCTGCTACAGAACCCGTCCAGCAGTCCACAAACTTTCAGCAAGGATTCTATTTTTCCTCACGCCGGAGCCCTGCCGTTTCAATCGAAACACAAGCAAGTTGGGTGCTGGAAGGAAAGTAGATACATGTTCCTAAATAAGTGATTTCAAAATAAATTCTGTCATGTTTTTTCATTAACATTGTTTTTTTTAATTCTTCTGGTGGAATATATAACAAATAACATGATCTAATTATTACATGCAATAGAAAAATAAATGGCCCACTGACAATCTACGTCACATTGGTCATACGGCTATTGCAGCACCATGGACAGCGCCTTGGATTTATCATGAAAATGCAAAATACTGATAATCTGCACCACAAGGGTCAATTGGTTATTTCAGCACCATGGACAGTGCCTTGGATTTATCAGTAAACAGTGACCTACTGATAATCTGCACCACAAGGGTTAAATAGCTATTTCAGCACCATGGATAGCGCCTTAGATTTATCAGTGAACAGCGATTTACTGCTAATCTGCACCACCACTGTCAATTGGTTATTTCAGCACCATAGACAGTGAAATAGATTTATGAGTAAAGAGCGACTTATTGCTTATCTGCACCACAACTGTCAATAGGTTATTTACTGACAAGTGTTGCCATATCAGCTGTTTGTGAAATGGCACATTCTTCAGAAATCCAGCCTTAACTTTTGAACATATTGTGCCTCTTTTGTGTAATCACTTCCATTTAATTTCGTGTTGCCTTCAAGGACCTCCTCGGAGGTGTGGTGCATTCAAAGACAGTTGGTGACGACTGCTGGCTCTTCTCTGTGACTCAGATGTGTAAACAGCTGATTGTAAAAATATTTATTTGCATCTACAGTGTTTCCTGCAGGATAAAAGTTTAGCCAGGGGGGAACGTGTGTGTGTGGGGGGACAAGCGTTGCCGAGAGTTGCCTAGCGGGAGGGTGGGGGATGGGGGGGGGGGGGGGGGGACGATGCTGAGCAGTGCGCTGCTCACACGGAGTGTCCAAGCGGCCACCGCTGCTGCTCTGCGGTGCGCAATTGCTAATTAGCCGCAGACGCGGCGCTATTTTTTTATTTATTTTTTTCCTGTCAGTTGTCCGGGCGCAGCAGAATTTAGCGCGGGCAGGGCGTCCGGATTGAAAAGGTCTGGCAGAAACCCTTATGGGGCGATTGTATTTTCACGAACCTGCTGCACTGGCGCTGCTCTGATAATAAACATACTACGTCTTAGTGTAGCATACGATGTGCTATTATGCTAGGATAACTCCGATGCACCATAGACATGCTGCACTATGTTTTCGTTTCAACTTGTAGTGATCCAACACTTTGCGTCCCAAAATGCTTACTATTATTGTTATTATGGTAGAAAACATTCACCCGCTTGCCCCGTGTGGCAGATAACCCCACTATTTACCGTACTCGCCAAACAGAAAATTCATCTGCCTTTGGCGGCTGTTAATTTCGGACGTTGGTGGTAATTCTAACTTTTTTGTGCTATTCCCCTATCAGCTGATGATTTCGTCGAGCACCCAACCTTACCATCTAAAATAACTTTTATAGGTAACACAGAATAAACACAGGACACTGAAAAGTTCTAGCTTACTGCTTGCAAAACAGTGCCATGCAAAATGCGTTGGCAGACAAAGACTGGAGTATTTGTCTTCTTCTGACCCGGAAAAAGAAATAATTTCCACTGCTGCCTGGCCTATTTCGTCTTCAGGAAAGCCAAATAAAACTGCCTGTCCAGGATATCCAAATAAACATTTTCTGGGAGCCATGTTCTCTGGATCTAACACCAGGCACAGAGAAGCCAGGGCCGAGTCTGAGCATGACCATATAAGGAAGCCCGGATCACATCTACGTCACAACGGTCCCGGCTTGAAAAAAACTCAGTCAAACAGAGCGTTCACAGCCAGTCAGAACATTTTTCAGGGCTTGCGGGCAAAGACATGAACTGCATTACTTGACACTTTGGTGTCGTTTCACATTGGTATCAGACAATTTAATAGTGTTTACAGGTTTAAAAAAGAGGTCCACTGATCAACGTCCCCTTTAAAAAGCGACCCACTGATAATCTGCACCACAATGGTCAATTGGCCATTTCAGCACCAAAGACGGCCCCTTGGATTTATCAGTAAACAGCGACCTAATGTTAATCTTCACCACAACGGTGGATTGGCTATTTCCGAACCATGGACAATGCCTTGGATTTATCATGATTAACCAACGGTTAATCTGCACAATGATCATTTGGCTATTTTAGTAATAGGGACAGCACCTCAGATTTATCAGTGAACAGAGACCACTAGTAATCTGCACCACAACGGTCTGTTGGCTATTTCAGCACCATGGACAGTGGCTTGGACTCATCATTGAACAGAGACCTACTGTTAATCTGCACCACAACGGTCTATTGGCTATTTCAGCACCATGGATAGCACTTTGGATTCATGACGAAAGAGCGATTTACTGCTAATCTGCACCACAATAGCGGATTAGCTATTTAAGCACTATGGACAGCGCCTTGGATTTATCAGTAAACGCAACCTAATGTTCATCTATACCACAACAGTCAATTGGCTATTTTAGTACTACGGAAAGAGCCTTGGATTTATCATTAAGTCACAAGATGACTCAGCTACTCACTCAGGCTGTGACAGACATTTGTATTTATCGGGCTACTCTGGCTCCAGCAGTTCAGCCGAAAAAGTAACTGTGAGCAAATTTATTTTCCAATTCCTCCTCAAAAGAGGACAGACTTTGTTGTAGCGAATGATAAATATCTATGTCCTAAAAGTAGAAAGCTGCCCAGAACAACAAAAATGACCAGAAGCCAAATAACAGAATGGTTCTGTGGATGTGTGACCGCGTGTTTACCTAGGTTAATAAAATTTAAGTGCATCCGAAGTGTTTTCTGAAAGCGTCTCAGCTGTGAGGGCCTCAGGGCAAAGAGCCCAGTTCAGTTGCATCACTCGCACTGCTCCTTCAGCCGCGCTGTGTGACAGTCACTCACTGGAGCTTGGCCAAGGAATACTAGCATGACTAACACAGGTGAATACATTGTAATCTGCTCCAACGTTCAGAAATAGATCTGCCAATTTCATACCTTGGCAACTTTTTTTTTTTAGTTGGTTTGTTTTCCAAAAATAGCATCAGTCCATTTTTCACTGATTTTTTTTTTCTAAAGAAACCCCTTGACTTTACTTTACCTTAAAGAGGATGTAAGTAGGAGTACCTTTTTCTGTTAAACACAGGGATTTCTAGAATATATCATGGATGACAACAAATGTGAAAAAAAAAAATACTTTCCTCCCTTTGAGACCTATAAGGTTATCCATGTTAAAGCAAATCAGCAATAGTCCACTGCTTTCTCACACATAGATGTGCAATCATTGCACAGGCACCATCTGCAAATTGCAAAAGTGCTGGGAAGATAGATTTTACAAATCTAATAACGTCACTGGTATTCACTGCAACATCACCAAATTCATGATAGTTTTGCGTCCTGCTGATCATGCTGCAGGACTTGGTCTGATTTTTTTTTTCAAGACTTTTTCATCTCGACAAAACTTCCTCATAATAATGAGAAAATTATGTCTCGATAACGAGATTCAGCTCGGAAAAATAATTCTTTAGTGAGGTAGTTCTATGTTTCCAAAAATCATGACTCATTGCTACTTTGATGTTTTTCACTTTTCACAGATCAGTTCAATCAGTTAAAGCTCAAAAACCTTTGCCACCTTTCATTATGAAAATTTAAATTCAGCATATAACATCGGCAGTTTTACTTTGAGATGCTCCAATGTTGCTGATATTTTGTTGAGAAGGTTAATCTGAGACACTTGAATTAATTAATGAGAAGTTAAGTGTTTAATCAATTGAGTGTGCAATTGTGTTGTGTATCTTTTTTCAGTTTAACATGATTACACAATAGTTGTGAACATAAGTGCACTTCTCAAAATGTTTCGACAATCTGATACAGCACAACATACAGCACATACAACCGTGATGGGAGTAAATGCGTTAAAATAAACAGCATTACTATTTTTAGTAACGATTAATCGATACATAACTTATGATAATAACTTTTTCCAGCGTTACAGTGCCATTACCATTACTGACAATAAAATGCTGCACACTTCGGTTTGTATGATTCACTGATTTCAGCTTGGTTTTTCCTGCAGCTGAGTTGGCTGAGCATGGAGTTAATTGTATACAGAAAGAAGGAACCGTGTTGGTACAAAGTGTGTCACATGTTGTGACTGAGATACAGCCATGAATAGACCTGATCGTTCAAATCAGCTTTTAAATAGAAGTACAGATATCTATTGACATATCTGTTGACATATATGTCAAAAGATGAAATACTATCTACAATTACAAAACAAATTTGATTGGTGTCTTTTGTCATATTATCACACAGCAACATTTGAATAATTTAGATTGATGTACTGTTTCCTATTTGTTATTATTTCTGTCCATTTATACCAAGTGTACATTTATTCCATTAATCATCTATTAGGTTTCTAATAAATAGTTGAAAATTAATATTTTGACAGGAATTGATATAAAGTAGTGTTATACCCGCCTTGTTTTTGACCTGTTGCCTGATAAAGTCTCCCCTAAAATGCTCCTCCAGTTCCTTCTGATTTCTTCCAACCTTGCCTTTTATAATTCCTGTTCTAACATTTGTGAGACGTACAGTTGAACCTTGAAACTGTAGACTTATTTCCTTGAAAGTATATTTTCAACTCATTCTGTATCATGCTTTATAGCAGTGGGTCATACTGTGGGTTCTCTCACTCTTTGGTTGATAGGTGATGCTTTGCCCACTCCACCCAAAAAAAAAAGTGCTGTCCTCAATAGGGTGGGGTTTGGTCTCTTTTCTCAGTCTGCAGAGAACAACAAGGTCCACTAACTCTTGCTGCCATGCAGAGTCCAGACCTTTGCAGCTGCCGTGTAGCAGGTCCTGCACTGCTGTCTCTGTCTCTGATGATGGGCTGTCACCGCTGTGAGGGTCACAGGTGGTGAGAATTTTCTATCTTTTCTGTCTCTTTAAATTAGTTACATTTTTTTTCCTTTGAATGAGTTTAAGTGCATTTCTGTTTTAGTTTTATAGGATAAAATCATGACACCTTCATATGGTATTTCTTATTGACCAAGTAACTTGTTTTTTACATGAATATAGAGAAAAAAAAATTTCAAGGATTTTTTTCTACGTTTCCAAAAGCCTGTGTTATGAGATTATCTTCCTATAGTTTTGCACTGTACAATAAATGCTATATAGACAGGATAAGTGATAATACAACCGTTAATTTTAAAGAAATAAGGAGTGAAATTACTTTTCAAGTGTAGCAACTAGTAAAGTCTTTTCATCACTTTTTACAGAAGTAATGAGTTACTAGTAGCTAATTACTTTTTTAGAGTAACTACTCCAACACTGAGCACAACCCTCCAGGGATTTAAGGGTTTGTTTTGTGGTTGGATTTTGAATGGCAGTCTGACCTCAGCCTGACAATGGGGCATCCTGATCAGATCCACAGATACAGTAGGTGGGCCCAGGAGAAAATCACTTCTAACTCTCCTGGTGATTAGCTCTGAGGTCAATTGCCGGCCAGGTCTACAGGTCATAAGAGAGCCCGACGGTGAGCACTGAGCTGCGGTTATGCTCCCCAGGGGGCGTCGGTTGCCATTATGCTCCTACAGACATCAAAGAAATGGATTCGATGGGAGGTATGCAGCCTTTATTTTAGGATTGGGGTTTTAGAGTGGAGTGGCAGACAGATGTCTTGTTAAAAGGAAAACTCTTGTTTGACTTAAGGATTTATTTTTTCTTGAAAAGTTTCAACTCTAAATGTGTCTGCACTGTTTCATGACATCCTGTGTTTATGTGAATAATAAGCACTTACAAGCATGGTTTTGTTGTTTTACATCATTATTCTCTCTTTTATTTCAAAAAACTATATATGATATACACAATACAGAATTCTAAAAGACCCAGTGAAATCATTTTATTAATACTTTTCTCTTCCTATGGTCCAAAATAGCTATTTTGCACCAACTGTAGCTCTTAGAAAACATCCATCATCTGTTTCTTCTGTTCCTGAAACCTCAAGTATCCTTTAAATTTTCCTTCTTCCTCTCTGTATGCACAGTAAGACTCTCCATTCTGAGCGAAGTTGTATAACATCAGTAGGCCAAAGTAAGAGTAAATGACCCGATGCAGGGTCGACATGTCTATTTCCTGAGTTCATATTGCTTTTACTGTTGTGGTAATTTTGTCTGTAAGAGAACCAGACAGATAGAGGAGTGAACTTATCTGTGCAGGTCAGATTTGGAATGATTTGTTCTCAGTGATCTTGCATCTAATTTAGTTTCTGGTCTTTTTCTCCAATTTACTGTGGTAACGAAGATGTTTGGAGCTTAACTTCTTAGTCTAGTCCTTTCTAATTAGGCATGGAACAGAAATTTCTGAAAAAAACATTTAGTCTAGCTGGCAAGTACATTTTCCTGCAATAATAGCTAATAGCATTTATGCCTCGTCCACTTATAATACCGTCTGAGAAGTGCATCATCAAGCTGTAAGGATGTATTTTTACTACAATGATGAGTGTTTGTCTCAATCACCTCCAAGTCCTTGTATTTCATCACTTCATTGTGACAATCAAATTCCTCTTAAACATAGTCCACTCAAAATGAGACCTGTGCTTTCATAATGTGTGTAGATAACTGTTCAGATAGTCGTTTCTAATGTTGGTCATGAAAGGCCACGGTACTGCATGTTAAGGTGTCTTCTGTTGTGTTTGGTTTGGAGGACTCGGGATGTCAGACATGGCTGTTGGTGGAATAAAAACTCAATTGAATCCAGTCAACATTATTGTTGAACCTAAGTCCATGAAATCCAATTCTCTCACTGTAACTATTACCACCACTAAGCTTGAGAGTCTATAGAGCCTTGGCAAGGAAGTGATTTAGATCTATACATATATGGACAATACAGAAACAGGTAAAGCTCTAAAACTGCGAACACTCCTGACAACACAATTTTTAAAGGGTGAAAAGGTTCATCTTACCCAAAATACAGACGTTTAGACCCAAAAGAACAGACTTGAGAGATTCTTACTGACTGCAATTCTGGTTTTTGGCATACGTAAAGGTCCCAACAGTTAAAGAGAAACTGTGTGATAAAGAACAGAAAGGTAGAAAAGTTTTCATGAGGGAGGTGATGCACTGAAATTTAAAAGGTCTCAGCTGTACTTGACAGCTTAGTAGGGTTTGAGAAGCACTTAGGACAAATCATTTCAATACAGTTTTGACCTTGGGTTCAATTTGAGTGGAAATTTATTCTACCGTCTTTATTTCAACATACTTAAACACCAGGGAGTGTTTGGTGGAGTGTAACTCTATTCCTGACTTGCAGCGCAATTAGTACAGTAAGGGCGTTGGGTTTTAAGAGTTTCCACTTGACAAAAAAGCAGATGGCATTCAGTCTTTTTCAGTATTTGTCAATTTCTGGGATCAACTTCACTTTGGTTTGAGCCTTACAGTTGAAGTATGATTCTTAAATAAAGTAGGAGTAATAATAATAATAGTAATAATAATACATTTATTTTGTATAGTGATTTTCCAAGACTCTCACAATTGCTTTACAGGGAAGATAATAAAAACAAACAGGTACAAAAGCAGGTACAAAGTAGTAAAATACTAAAGGTTATCTGAAACAGATGTGTTTTCAAGAAAGATCTGAATGTGTAAAGGTCGGGGCAAAGTCAGACGGGCAGTTGGAGAGAGTTCCAGAGGGTAGGAGCAGCAGCAGAAAAGCTCTGTGCCCCCGGGTTCAGTGTCTGGTTCTTGGTGGTGGGACAAGGAGGTGAGCAGAGGATGAGCGAAGGCTGTGGGAAGGGGTGTTTGCCTGGTGCAGGTCTGTGACGAAGGAGGGCCGATGGTGATGGAGGGCTCTGTGGGTGAGGAGGAGTTATGTTATGTAATGCATTGCTTGACAGGGACCCTGTGGAGATGTTGAAGGAGCGGGCCGATGTGATCTTGTTAACAGGAATGGGTGAGGAGACGGGCTGTGGAGTTTTGGATGATCTGAAGTTTGTTGAGCAGTTTGGAGCGCAAACCAGTAGAAGTATCTGGAAGTGATGAAAGCATGAATGAGAGTTTCGGTTGCAGGGAACCAGAGAAATGGTCCGAGTCAGGCAATGTTTTTCAGGTGGAAAAAGGCTGGTTTTGTGACCCATACTCAAAGGTGAGGTTGATTTCGAAGATGACTCCAAGGCTGTAGGTGTGAGAGGAAGGAGTCCCAACAGTCACACAGAAGTGAGGGATGGACAGGTTATAGATTTGGGGCCAATGCGTGTGAGGCAGGATTTATTGCTGTTTAGTTGGAGGTGGTTGCTTTTCCATCTGTTTTGGAGAGGCAGTTTAAGAAGGATGGAATTGTGGAGGCGGATTTGGTGGAGATATAGAGTTGGACGTCATCAGTTTAATAAGTGGAACTGGAGGCCGATATTATCTACGGGGAGGATGTAGATTATGAAGAGCAGGGGGCCAAGCACTGAACCTTGGGGAACACCTTGCAATAGAAGAGGGGGAGTAGATATTTAGTATATGGGTGAATTGTTGGTTGGAGAGGTAAGGGTTTGAGTAAGGTGAATGCTGTGCCAATGACTACAAGAGGTTTTTCAAGACAGGAGTGGAGGGATGAAGAGGTGGATGTTGTCAAAGGCAGCTGTGAGGTTGAGGATGAGGTCCCCGGTTGTGAGGTCAGTGTCCCTGGGTGAGTAGTCTGGAGCAACATAAATCTTGTGTCAATATTTAATATTGCCGGTGATTGGTTTGACTCTCGGTAATTCAAGATTTTAGGATCTCTTGAATCTTAATGTGTTTAATGTATTCATTTTTCCATTTCCTATACAGCCATGGACATTTCATTTATGAAAAACATCTCTTAATTCTTTTAGTTGCAATTTCAGTCTGTGACACCTAAAAGATGATTATGAGCAAAGTCCATTATCTGTAACAAATGTGGTGTCCTGTCCAGCATTCATTTCCAAGCAGAAGAAATTAATTTAAATGATCGGGAATAGTTGGTAGAGTACACACATCAGTGTTGCTGAGCATGTAACATCGACGACACTCGACTATCCATGACTTTTTCAAACGTTTAAAAAGTGCTTCTTTGACCCGCTTGTCAACTCAAATCTGGACACGCTTGTAGAGCTTGACACGTGCATCTGCTTCCCTGCATGACAGATAAAGTCTCAATACAGGCCAGAGCGTGTTGAGAGTCCTCCTTGTCTGTGTATCCAAAGCAAAAGCAGGAATAAAGTTAAAACAGTCCTCTAATGTGAAGCGAGCTGGAGGTGGTATCAAGATAACCAGACCACATGTGCCACCATCAGTGATGCAGGTGGAGGCAGGGATGGAGGTGGGGGTTTGGTTGGGCTGTAACGACCTCTGGTGCAGACAAAGCAACCCCAGAAATATGATTTACAAAGTGGTTTATTTAGATTTGATTTAATGTGTGACTATTATAATCTGATGTTAAATACATGAACACCTGCTGTGCATATTTTGCTCGCAATTGCTTTTGTACGTCTCTGTCAGCGACATAATTCTATTAAAGTTCACATTCAACGGTGTGTTAAAGTGGCAGACACATAACTTTTCATCTTTTATCACTTTAGCTGAATATCTTCATAACTGCGTGGCATAATAACATTTTATATCGCAGAGTTTTTACTGGATACGAGTAAATGTGTTCTGTGCAAGGTGAGTGCATGTGAGTGTCAGGGATACAGCCCTTTCGGGTGATGTGCGATCGACTGGATGCACACCATGAAAATAATGGATCCTCAATTAGACCACATGTTTGCCATTGATCAACCAGTGCCTTTGGGATATTTCATGATCTGCTGATTGCATTGTTGAAATAATCCAAGCAATGTCAAAACAACATGACAGAGGTGGGTGATGTTTTGAAACATGTTTCCAATCTTTGTAATGTTTCAACATATCAACTTACACGGACATTCCAACCATGTGATTTGAACAAAATGCACAAAATTTAACTTGATTTGGAAATGGATTGCAACCATTGAATAATATGGCATTGGTAAAATGTGCAGCATCATCAACACATCTTTGTAACTGATCCATAATTCATGCAGCATAATCGATAAATCACACAAATCACCCAAAAGTACTTTACTTCTGTGTTGCAGTACAAAATAAACCTAAATCCCAAAACTCCCGAGCACCATTACTGAAAAGTCAAACTTCCACCACCATGGCGTGCCACATGGTGCCTCGTACCCAAGTGAACGAGTACAGAGGGTGTGGTGAACCCTGGTTAGTTGGGGAATTGAGGGGAGGAGCGAATCATCTATCAATATTCTACCTCAGTGTCAGAAAAGCGTTTCCAGTCTTAGTTATATATACATAATCAACAATTATAAGAACAACTTAAGAAAGAACCATTTAAGTACTGAACTGGTATATATGCAACTCTGGAAAGGTGTTTGCGCTGCACTATAAACAACATGAAAACATGTCATATGGATATGTATGTACAGTCTCAATAGTTAGAAACCAAAGTCACTGCCTGTTTTTATATTTTCATTGCCACAGTAGATGAGAACAGCAATACTAACACGTTCTTCTACTTTTTCACATTTTTTGCTGCAATATGCAAAAAGGAAAAGAAGATATTTAAAGAGCTTTTCATTTGAAGTTTTGCTAAGCACTCATTTTGCTCATAAAACATTTAGTCATCTCCTCAGGTTTTGAAAGCAGAGGGTATTTTAATATGTGCCAGCAAACCTGATAACCCAGTGAGCTTTGTAGTCGAAGAGAATCCAATCTTTCAGCCACATGTTTTTGCTGCGGTACATGGATAAACGGCGCGATTATATAAATAAATAATTGAGACATATTCCATGGTGACTTAAACTTCTATCAGACGCCTCAGACCACAGCTTTTTATTGCAGCACACATTATGGCCGTCACATCTCCGGGATTGCAGCCATTATTTATTTATTTACCTTTATAGAAAGCAGCCATCAATCCTCTGTGACAAACATACAGTGTAGTCAGCTCCCCTAAGGCGCCGTGTCTAATGAAATATACCATATACCTGTCCTCAGCTGCTTTTTTCCTCTGCTTTCACAGCCAGTGGCCATTTGCAACCGCTTTGGGGGAAAGCAAAATCATTCAAAAATATACTTGAGCCATTTAGTAATGTTTTCATGGCCCGAGTTTTTCTCCCCTCTGTGTGCATGACTCAAATGCAAGCATATTTACTGTCAGGCTCAAGATTAATCAGCTTTAGTGGTGTATAAATGCCAACATGCTGTTATCACTGTGAAGCTGATGGGAAACCATAGAGTGACAGTTGCTGTGCGGGCAGTTCAAATGTTAACTTACCTTGTAATATAACACTCTGTCAGCAAATCAGGGCTTATGCATGATTCATTTTTAGGTCAAAAAGGAAAAAAAGAACCCTGTTTAATGGAAACACTTAAAATCCCATTGAAACAATGTTGCCAGTGAAAAGTGTACTACAGATGGCTAAATGCACACTTACAGTGCCTCACGTCTTGCAGGATGCAGCATTCAACTGTCAAATTCTCCTTTTCAAAGCCAAAAGACAAAACTGAAAGAGTTCATGTTGTGTCTTCCAAGATTTTATGTAGTTTTTTGATATTACACAACAGTGAGGATATTCACTTTGAATTCCATCCTTTGCTCAGTGATTTACTGATGAAAACAACCTACAACAGAAAGTACTTTGAATTAAAATGAATGTGAGTTTTTCATTGCGTTTCCTTTTTAACAATTAGCTATATATCTTTAAGGCTTCAGACAGAAGGGGAACAATATATTAGACATTGGCATCTCTAGAAACTTTATCTTTTTTAGTACCTGTATGATCTATAATATATATTAGATTGTCTTTATGATTTATTCAATTCCCTCCACTCATGTATTGCACTCCTGAGTAGGGGTTTGAATACTGAATGGGAAACACAAGTCTTCAAACTCATATTTCGGCAAACCCTGTTTTCATATTATATTCCACAGTGTAAAAGGTGTCAACAGATAACATGTTGGATTTTAATTGATTTTTTGTTGGGTTTTGGGCTGTTTACAGCCTGATTATGATGGTGGCTGGCCTGTGCGTCCCACTGCTGCAGGACGACAGTGAGACAGTGTGGAACAACAGGATACAGCACAGAGGCAGGAAATCCATTCGCGACAACCGCTGTGGTGCCTCTCCCAGTGGATTCGGACATGACTTTTGGATAAACAGACATGTTGTTGGGGCAACCCCCTGAAGACACGTTGTGCTGTAACAGCTTTGAATGCCAGATTATAAGTGATTGTTGAAAAGGATATTGTCATATGGAATTGTACAGGCTGCTGTGACCTCTGGGTTGACCATAAGCAGCAAAATAGAGGGGAAATCTAACATCAGTCGCAGTAAAAAAAAAAAAAAAAAGATGTATTGAAACCTCAAGAAATAGAAATAGAATCTGTCAAGAGTGAGACAAGAGAAGGACAAAATATCAGAAAATTCCTGAGTGATGTGCACAATCAGTATCAGAGTTGTTTTAATTTTCTCATTAATTACCACTGCATTCACTTTATATTCTGCATAGTTTATTAAAGAGTAATTTATCTGTGGTTTAAGTGTTTATTATTTAAGTGTTTTGTAATGTTGAGACAGGAAATCAACCAAGAGAGCTCATTTCCATCTTAGATATTGAGTAGAAAGTAATTTCCCCAAATCATAAGGAGAGATAAAAAAAATTATCAAAAAATTACTTTTAAAAATCCTTTTTTTTTTTGGAAGTCAAGATGGAAATAAAAAGACCACTACACAACATGACTACATCTGAACTCTCATAACCTTTGTCCTGACCTCAGACGGCTTTTGATTTTTTTTCCTTGTTTTCAATTAGCTTAAAGAAATGATGCATATCAACACATATATCAAGATTTCATAAAAACTACAACTCCTTAAAGTTGTGAGAGCCTAAATAATGACAATTTAAAAAGAAAATAAGGAGCTGATGCCCAGTAAAGCAAGACCAAATGGGTGGCAGCAAAGCATTTTCAATTTCTCCCTCACTAAGTGGATTCCAGTAGTCAAGATGTAATTGTTACACAAATGTGCAGAAGAGATTTAAACACATGCCTTTTAGAGTTGCAAAAAAAACTGAGAAATAGCCTGAAAGGATTCATAAACTTTTGAAGATATGCCATCAAAAGTTGGTGAAAATGTATCATGGCTTTACTTCACCAGCCAGTTGATCATCACATAATCATAACAAATCAAGTAAATAAGCTTCAAAGCAAGATAAAATAAGTGTGTTTAATAAAAAACAAAAAGAAAAAAAGAAAAACAGCTTCTTAACAAGACTCGAAGCCGTCCAGAGGAAAAAAGGATATGCAAGCAAAACCACAAGTGCTTGTGAGAGAATGAAGTATGAGTTGCAGGGAGTGACAAGTAAAAGAAAAAATGACTGCAACCTCTGTTTCAAGTCTGCCAGGGAAGCACATTTTGTGAAAAGGTCCAGAGTATGAATGATACCACTGGGTTCTTACCAACACAAAAACAGTCCCCGGCAGATAACTTGAATAAACACTCTATTTTACGGCTGCCAAAATGTTACAAAACCAAAATGCATTTGTCTTGCGCTACTTTGAAGACTTGCCCAGCTTGTCGGTGCCCTTGCCGTCCACCAGTCTCTCTGAACAGAAGCTTTCCTTGTACCAAACACACACGGCGTGCTGGTGAGCACGTCCGTCTTCGACGTGTTGTGATGCCAGTCATCCGAGTTCCTGAGCACAGCGGCACGAGAAGGAAGGACCGATCAGTCGACACAAAACAGCTGCGTGAATTAAGCTCCTGCTGGCAGTGTTCCCCTGAAACACCTCCACACGCAGCTCCTCTGCAGCCAAACACAAATCTTCCTGGCCACTTCACAGCGAAAAATAAACCACTGAACGACGGACTGAGGATGCGAGTGGAGGACAAACCATGATCTCAAAATTAGAATCCAGAAATGACTCAACTTGAAAAGGTCGAACTGCAAAATCTGCACGAGAGAAAAGAGAAATCTTCCTGAAGAGATACTTCAAATATCGTTATCCTACAGACAAACAACATAGGAACGTTTTGCTTTGTTAATAAGTCTTAAGTTGAACACAAGACAGTTTGCTCCATAAAAGAATCAGCCTTTATTGAACAACGTTTAATCAATGGGCAGAGATTGTTCTAACGTCTCTGGTATCATCAGGTGGCAGCTAATTTCATTGATGTTTCATTTAATTAAACCTCAGGAGGTTAGAAAGTGATCACCCAAATGTACTCCCTAATGCCTTTTATGGTGCATGCTGTACCGCGGTGCATGCTGGGTACTATGCAGTGCGTTTTGAGATGCATCTTCATGGAACTGGCTCCAGCTTATTTGCATTAAGTTGAATTATCTCATATACATGCAAATGAGGCACAGGGAGCTGAACTCCGACACGTCGCAAAACCTTCGCAAAATATCTAAACTAGTGGTAGCGAAGCCAAAATGAGGACAAACTCAGCAACAACAAGCTGATCAAATGTTTAGAGGAAAATCTTTTGTTCAGCTGTCTTAAACAATAACAGTATGACCAAGTTGCACTATTGGTGTGCATTTGTATAATCAGGTGCACCAAGTCACTCTGACTCTACATGCTGAAGAGTTCTGGGGTCGGTCACCAGCTAGCAATACATGCTAAACATGATTAAAACATGACTGATACACACATTAGCAGCCAGCCAGAGCATGTGGCGGCACTCAGCAGCGTGACACAACTGAGGTAGATAGACACTACACACTACTCTGAAGTGTTGAGGGTGAAAGATAGCCTCTTTTCATTGAGACACTGCAGGTGATACGCCCACCAAGCATGCAATTTTCCGATGTTGTGGATTTCCACTCGCGAAAAAAAAAAAAAAAAAAAAAAAAACCTGGTGGAGACATATTACTGTTTCTACACACAGTACAGCCAAGGCTCCTTAACTGAAAGAATCCAAGCTCTGTTTATGAAAAGTCTTTATTATCAACAATGCTGTTGTCACCCTAGCTATATGCTACATCTCCCCTTACCTTTGATTACCATGTGGCTACCAAAACCCAAAATGATGAACCCAGTCTGTGTTCATGTGAGCTGTAGATAGTGATAGTGATCAGGGTGCCTTTCTTCAGAACTGAAGCACACCAGAGCTTGTTAATATACTGTATAAGAGAACATGGAAAAGCAAGTGGCAGGCAGAGTGTTGAATTTCTCTGGGCGAAAAAAAACAAAGAGCCTGATGTGGAATTCTTGGTGAATCAGAGCCAAAGATCTAGATACCACATTGAAAGTGTCTCGCAGCAGGATATAAAAATCAGTTCTATCAGTTACCTGCTGAGCAAGGCAAGTTTCTACAAAACATGTATATACTGTATGCATCTTCGGTCGCTTTGTGAGACTTCAACGAGACTGCTCAGATTGAGAAGTCAGACTGAATTTTGAGACACTTT
Source organism: Salarias fasciatus (assembly GCF_902148845.1). Taxonomy (NCBI): domain Eukaryota; kingdom Metazoa; phylum Chordata; class Actinopteri; order Blenniiformes; family Blenniidae; genus Salarias; species Salarias fasciatus. The sequence continues at coordinate 14,571,765 of NC_043751.1, read as the reverse complement.
TTGCGCGGTGGACATGAAAATGAAAAAGCAATCTCGTTTTTGTTTTACCTTTTTAGTTGTGATACAAAATGTGCAACATAAAGATGAAAATTAAAATATAGTTTGGATGATTGATTAATAAAGGTGTAATACAGGATTTTGACTTCTGGGTGGATCACCTAAAAAACTGGTGGGTCTGTTTTTCAATCATTCTGACGAGCTGGTTTCGTAAGGCGGTTCTACGCGTTTGCGCTCAATAAGCTTCTCCCTTTAGCGCATGCGCATTCAGAGTGTTTGTGTAGCCGGTGAGCTTCTGAGCTAGTACTTACCGATGGCGAGTCTGACATAATGAAAGTGTAACTGTTTGGGAAAACAAGCTTTTTGTATGAGCGAGGCCGATCGCAGAAACTGTAAACAGAGCCGTGCACGTCCGGAGAAGAGGAGATCCCGCTCGCACGCTTCCGCGTTTCCTGGGAGAAGCAGGAGAGCCGGGCGGATGGTCTGGCGCATGCGCGTTGTTCAGAAAGTGAGTAACAGACGTTTGGCTTCGTCTTTTCGAGAAAATCCTGTATTAGACCTTTAATTTAAATCACGAGACACATAATGCAGCCAGAACCTTAAAATGAAAAAGCACTTTGACTAATGCATTTTAATTAGATTTTTGGCTTTTTGACTTGATTTTTCTTCCATAAATAACAGAGAATCTGAAAAACATCCTATAGGCTACTTGGTATAGTATGTAGCAAAACACTGACACCACATCGAGGATTATCAGATCTATTCTCAAACATCAGCGGTCTGTGGAATTGGCTGAAGCCTGACATATGTGATCTGTTTAACAACATAGCAGGTCTTTTCAAATCACAAGAAATTAAATTAAAAATTCAGTTGTGAGCCACAATTAAACAATTCAGTCGTTGTCAGAGAGTCCTAATACTTTGGATGAAAAGTGAAAAAAGAACAAGCACTGAATAACAGTGGTGGTAGAGGACATTTATAAAACTACTGATTTTCTCTTACGGCCTTCTGAGATCCTTCCAGAGAAATGGCTCATCGCGCATTGAAATCATGACTCAAATTTCACCTCAGTGACACTCAAGCTGGCTAAGACTTAAGTCATAACCAACATTCAATATGGACTTTGAACATGCTAACTGCAGATGAACGGTGAAATATACTTAAGAATCTTGAAAATGTTCAGCTGCCTTCAGAAAACCAGTATCTTCCATTTGCTGGATCAGAGACAAAAATTCACAAGCTTCACAACATGTCTTTGGCTTGTAATACGTGAGGAATCAAACCCAGAACACTGTGGGAGGATAATCCAATATTAAGCAAATAAAGGGATCTAGATGAAATGAAATATCAGAAGACACAGAGAGAACATTAATAGACATCTCGGGAGAGAAGCCACCGTGTCCGGTCTGCAGAGTCCAAGTGTTTAAACTCAAACACCCCTCAAAATTACACTCATGAGAAAAGAAACGGACTCTCTCCGTGCTTGTTGATTGTAAGTTTTGTATCATATCAAAACACATTTTCGTGTCAGGCCATTAAAGTCACACAATGAGCTAACCAAGAAAAGAAATGATAGACCTGAAAGTCTCTCTTTGTGCCAAGTAAAATGACTTTTTTTGGAGATGGAGTCTCGCAGTTTTGAAGAGAGTAGTATAATGGCTTAATTTCCCATCAGACCGGGCCGCCCAATTGCAGCGGAAAGCTGTGAAAATATACTAAATATAGAATGCACTTTAACTGATATTGATTTTTCAAAGTGGAGCCTCCTACAAATGGCTAAAATGTTTTGTTGCTGAGGACACAACGACCTCCGTACTGCAAATAGACGATCAAGATGTACCGTACTTCATATAACTTTCACAAGAGCCGAACAATTTAACACAATTCATTTGCAGATATATTTCCTTCAGGCCTGCATTTATTTTTTCGATACCTAAGTTACCTGACGCTTGTTACATGAATGGTCTACTTTTCAGCAAATTCCGTATCTAGAAACTGCACATGATTGAAAACTAAACAGAAGAAATCTTGTTGTGTAGCACCGGAGCTTTGCAGTCGCTCATAGAAGCATGAACTGGTGCTGGTTGAATGGTTTTCTCAAGCAAATATTTTTGTGGGGTAACATCAACAAAAGCAAAGCAAAAAACTGCAACATAAAAGAAAAGAGTGGCAGTAGCTAACATGTCCTAAAATGACTGGATAACACTGAAAATTGAACCTCTATATAAAACTTTAAGGTGCTTTTGGGGGAGAATAGGCATGAACAGTAGGACGGTGAGCTGAATATTTTGAAGGGATAATAATAATAATAATAATAATAAACTTTATTTGTATAGCACCTTTCAAGATCATTGAGTCACAAAGTGCTTTACACATCATAAACAACAACAGATAAAAAACAGAACAAAAAACAACACAAAACGGGAAAAGAAACAACAGAATCACAGAAAAGCAAGACTATAGAGATGCGTCTTGAGCTGCTTTTTAAAGGAGTCGACAGTGTCCGCTGATCTTAGATTAACTGGGAGGAAGTTCCAGAGAGTGGGAGCCACTACCTCAAACGCGCGGTCACCTTTAGTTTTTAGTCTTGAGCGAGGGACTACCAGCAGGCCCTGATCGGAGGACCTCAGGGACCTGCTGGTAACATAAGGCTGTAACAGATCTGTGATGTAGAGTGGTGCCTGGCCGTGCAGAGCTCTGTACGTGACCACAAGGATTTTATATTGTATTCGAGATATTTATATTGTGTCATGAGCGAGACGTGGTCTCAGAAAAAAATTAACCAACGCGAACTTTGCCTAAACCTGGATCTGACTCGTCCTGCTGAGCTTTGTGGCCATCCAGCACTACATGACATCTGATGAATATTTAGTGCATGATGTATATTTGAAAAGTATATTACCTAAAATACATTAAGAAGATAATAAAGGCAGATTTTGAATATTCATGTTGGAGTGTCTGTGAAAAAAAAAACGCAAGTATTCCCAAAATAAATCTTAACATTTGTCTAATCATGTCAGCTACAAATGTCATTTCGGTATATATTTAAGCTATTCTAGTCGAAATATCAAAAAAATCATCAAATTACTGTATGCATAGCAGAGCACCTCCTTAGATCATGCAATTCTACATAAACTGGCCTTGAGTCAGTCGGCTAAGCACATGTACTTTGCTGCTTTCAGTATGTGTGTCATCATTGTCGTGATTCGATGCTTTTCTATTATTTTTCCTCACTTTGTAAAACAGAGGTCGCCGGACCTCTGGACATTCGAAGTGAAGTAACCGGTTTTGAAAAAAGTTAATGACCCTTGTTTGGAAGAATATGTGATATGGTTTATGCAGACCAAAAATTAATGCGCCGATTCAATAATAAACCACTATGAAAAAGTAGCAGTTGAGCCAATCAGTGTGCCTTCAATTAATACTACTGAAGAAGAAATCAAGAAAAGGACCAGAACATAGATGGATCTTTTCACAAGTTCTTTGCCAAGATAAAATGTCCAGGTCCAGGTGCTTTCATCTTCCTCATTGTCCACTTAAAGCAATGCCCACCAAAAACTCTCCAGGCTTTAAAAGGTTTTCAATCCAGTCAACCATGATCAAAATGACAACTCTGCCATAAGTTGAATTCATTTGTAGGTTTCAGGGAGCCCAGCTCAGTAATTGAGTGTGAGGAATCGGGGGCTATAACGATTCCCCATTTTCCCTTGTCCACCCCATCACCTGCCATCTTTGTAACTGTCCATCTATTGTTCTCATGGGAATCCATTTCATCATTGCCTTTAATGGCTTTTGCGTTGCCCAGATAATGGCTATGAGGCTTGGTTGTAAGTTCCTTGTCATGTTGGAATGAGTGGCAGGTTTGAAACTGTGCATACATGTATTGTATTTTTGAAGTTTTTGTCCCGGATCAATCAATCATGAATCAAGCGATTCAATGTGAGAATTGTAATTAATTTAAAAAATACCAAGGTTGTCAGGACGATGATGCTGGCTGGGTTTTACAGTTTTAATGGGAGAATAATGTATCTATAAAAAAAACACAACCTCTGCCTTGGTTAAGCATAAGCTCAAAATCAATATAGCAAGAACATAATGGCAGGGGACAGATCATGACTAGACCATTGCGTCTAGGTCAACTAAGTGCTTATTGACCTCTTCTTTGACTTCCTCCTTTTGTAATCCAACCACATTTTCCATGTATGCACAATCCTGTGCTGTTTACCTGCATTGTTTCCTTTGTTGGGTGAGTCTGAGCCTTCCCACTGGGTGTGCATGAAAACCGACTGAAGCATCAACAACACCACCATAAAACACAGCCATTCAATTAGATGATTAGATAAGCTATGCAGTCTGTAACTAGGCTAAGCACCAATTATAACATGTTGGTCATCAAGTTACAAAGCCATTTCTTCGTCTTGGATAGAAAACCTGTGCCATTTTGATTTCAAGGACATTATATGCTGAAGGACAGCACTCAGAATCACTTAAATGGACATAAAACCCAATTAGAGTTTCCTGCATGTCCATGATTGAATTTCCTTGAAGGCTAAAGACAGGGTCTCTACTGTACAGTGTACCTATATCTTTCCCGTTTGGAATGGAAATGACAAAACCAGAGCAAGGTAATGTTCACAGTAAGTACATGAAAACTTAGTATATGAATGATTTAATAGACTTGTTCTATCCGCTCTCCCATCTGGCCGATATATGGTGAATATAAACGTGTCCAAAATGCAGTTTAAGCTGTGCTGACTGCTCCCTTATGCACCAGGCGTGGTTTGGTTTCATTCTCTGCTTGACAGCTAGTGACATTCTATTTCTTTATAAGAGCTGTCATTCTGTCAAGTTGCGGGAAAGAGTGGAATGGGAAAATGGCGCCACATTGCATGCTGCAGATGTTGGATCCGGGTAGAGGGATGGTGCTAAAACTGTGCATAAAAATTGATGGAGGACATGTCCCTCATAGATCAAAGGCACACTTTTAAATTTTCCAAACTGTATATATTACAGTTTTCCTTAGTTTGCCTTAAAAACTACCAAATTTGTTTAGAGGTAGTTAATGTGCAATATGTTTTTAAATACTTTACTTTTTAATTTATGAATTAAAATGAGCTGGTATATGGCTATTGCAGAAAATAGGAGTCAAAGACGGCAACATTGTGCACATCTTTTCAACTTCT